>NC_134404.1:198106521-198779021 GCF_038048845.1 Mixophyes fleayi
ACGAAATTGACAAGCTAGACTTTTAATATCTAGCTCAATATAATATTTATAATATAGCAATCTATTTTATGCCCCGCGATGTCTCATAAACAATGCTACCAATATCTAGACAGAAAGAATGATTTAGAAATATAAAAACTCTCTACTTTTCAGGTGTAAATCCTACCCGATATTAGACCAATTAACGAGCACAGGGCGGAGTTATAATATCTCTGACTGGCTAAGACTAAAGCCAACGTAACCGATGGGCGGAACTATAACGTCCCTGATAGGGTAAGAATTATGCCAATCAAATTAGATACTACATCAGGATTGGTCCTCATTCCAGTGACGTAAGTGAGTTCATACGGAACTGACAGTATATAAGAACTGTCAGTTCATTCTGTCTGCTTGCCTTGAATAAGCAACACAGCGAAACGCGCGTCGGCGTTACCGCTGGAACCACTCATTCCTCATACTTGAAGAAATTTAATTTTGCAGCTATACCCCATTATACCCAAAGATAGAGGGGACTAGGAGGCAGGTAGCAAATCACACCCCATAACTTCAGTTATTTAGAATGGAAATTTACGGAGAATACTGCTAACAAACTTAGTAGACCTCTAATAGCTGTAGGGAGAGAGTTTATTACATTATTAATCATACTCAATGCAGGGTGTACATTCTGACCTGTTAATTATATAAGATATCAAGAGAATGGGACGACTAACACTATTCAAATTTAGTAACTAGATATCCAGAGCTATTATCAAGTAGTCTGGTATATACTATTTACATAAAATATATCCATTTTTTTGCTACTGCAGGTCATATATTCAATAGACCTCTCCATAGTACTGCAGGTTAAATTAATTTACATCTTCATACCATATAACCCATGAAGCAGGATTATATAGGTACAGGATGGTAGTGTTTCCAGCTTTTATTATCAAGATCACTTTCTATCAGTATACTTTTTAATCCACATTTTCGCTTTTTAAATTAACTTTAATAAAGGTTATATTTTAACATAAGGATGAATTAAATATATGTAGTAGAATAACTAATTAAAGAGGATTCAGTGCACCTAAATAAAGAAACTTCTGTCCTTTCCTCTTCCTACTTATGATATTGTATGGTTTCCAGGTAGCACCCCAGCTAAATTGATCTATATGATATATAATTAAAGAGTATACATTATTCAAGAACATTTTCTTACCAGACTGGGAAAGAATCCTACAGTTGGTGCGGTAGAATAACCCCCTGTTACACGAATAATATATTTGATTCAATTCAAGTTCTTCTCTACCAGCACAACGGACTAAGATTACTTATCATAATAATAAAATTAAAAAAATAATAAAAAAATAAAAATTCATCCTTTCTTTTTGAGAATTTATATAGAGAAATGACATCTCTTAATTTAAGACAGGATCTGATCTCAAGACAGGAAAAATGGGGAACAAATGAGGGCCTATTTACTGAAATTCAACTTAAGGAATCAAATAATTCACACTGGTCAGAAGACTTAATAGATCTTAAATATTTATTAATAAAAGAGACAAAAACCTATTGGAACAAACTGACATTTGATAATTATATAAAACAAAAATTGGTACCAAGAGGTCTTAGACCAAAGATCTTTCCAGCGTACGAACTGGCAACAGATACCCTGAGAGAGGAATGGGAAAAAATATTATTGCAATGTTCATATGAGCTCATGAAAGTGTTGATAAAACATGATCAAATTAGATTAGAACAATACACTTCAGATATCACTAAACTAGGAGAGAAATTGAAAGAACATGAAGGTCTTGATAGATTTCAAAAAACATATGAAAAATATAAAAAGGAAGTACATGATATAGAACAAATGATTAAGGATAAAAAAAGAAAAAAGTTTATTAGAGACAAAAATGATTTTGAAAACAATGCAGTTTTCAAATGGAATCTAAAAAAAGAAAGGTTTGGTAATAAAAAACCATATATAGATTACACCACCTCGGAGGTAGAAACATCAGATGGCGAAATATTTGAGAGTCCAACAAGAATCAGAACACCATCTTTACATCAACAAGATTTTTTAGGGATAGGTCCAACACATGGGGAAGCAGAAAAAGATATAAGAAAACGAGAAGGGGGGGACAGAAACCTACGCAAAAGAGAAATAAGGGAGTGGGAAAGAAAACCTCAGAGGCAATATCGGAAAAAGAGATATTAGAAAAGCAGGACAGTCCAATGAGGGTAATAAATCTATCAGATAAAGAATTAACGCAAACGCAAGAATCGATTCTTGCAAGAGGTCTCTCATTTTCACCAACGAACGATATGGATAGATTTATAGTAGAGAAAGACCTACACCTCTTTGGCAGGAAATTACTATTACACAAATTTTTCAAACAACAACAAAATACCAATATTAATACCAACCTAGAATATGATATCTTTGATACACAAGAACAAGAAATGATAAAAATACTGGAAGAATTACAATCAGAATCTGCCTTTGATTCCCCACAAAGACCTAATAAAATAATACTAAGGAAAAAGTCTACTTTCAGTCCCAACCCAATGATATGCCCCCAAGTCTCCATTTATATTGAACTGGTCTCCAAAGACCTAGACCAACTGGTATTTGAACAACATGTACAAAAGAGTAATATTACACAAGAAGAAAGAATGGCAATTAAAGAGATTAATCTCTGGAGAGATGTAGTCGTAAAACCATCCGATAAAGGTGGGAATATAGTAATATGGCCAGTATCTGATTACAAAGCAGAAATAATGAGACAACTGAATGATGCTAACTGCTATTCAAAATTGCCTACTAATCCAACTAATCAGTTCACAAAATTGTATCATGATTTAATAAAGAGTGCCCTTGATGAAGGGATAATAAATAAGAATGATTTTGATTTCTTATGGACTGAAAATCCGATAACATCTACCTTCCATGTACTACCCAAAGTGCATAAAAACGAGAAAAGACCTCCCGGAAGACCGATAGTCTCCGGGGTGGGTAATTTAACAGAGAAAGCAAGTATATATACTGATAAATACTTGAAAGAATTTGTATTTACGTTACCTTCATTTATAAAAGACACCACAGATGTTCTTGGTAAAATACAAAATATTACTGTTAATAAAAACACATGGCTCTGTACCTGTGACATTGAGACATTATACACCAGTATAGAACATAAACTAGGCCTGAGGGCCGTTAAACAATTCCTTGACAATAAAATACAAAATGAACACAATAACTTCATAATGCAATTATTGGAATTTGTTTTAACAAAAAATTACTTCATATTTGATAATAAATATTATCTACAGATTAGGGGTACAGCGATGGGTACTACCTGTGCCCCCACATATGCAAATTTGTATTTAGGTTGGTGGGAACGAGAGTATGTATTCACCATCGAAAATGAAAAATATACCGATCATGTCACATTATGGTTAAGATTCATAGATGACATATTTATAATATGGGAAGGAGAGAGAAAACTCCTGATTGAATTTATGAACCAACTGAATAACAACCAAATAAATTTGAGACTTGTTTATGACATAAATGCCGAAAAAATTAACTTCTTAGACTTAACTATATTTATTACGGAAGAAAAAGAACTATCTTCTGATATGTTCAGAAAAACAACGGCAACAAATAGTATTCTCCATGCCTCTAGTTTCCATCTCCCCGCAACAATACAAAGTATACCGAAGGGGGAGCTCCTACGCACAAAAAGAAATTGTGGTAGTGAACCTATTTTTAAAAAACGTGCACAGGAACTAAGAGAGAGATTATGCACAAGAGGATATAGCCGCAAGCAAATAAAAAGAGTCTATAATGAAGTTAAGAAAATTGATCGGGAAGAATTAATCTTTCCACAACGACGTAATAAATCTGAAGACAATATAGTAAGATTTACAAGTACTTTTAATAATCAGTGGCAAAAAATTCAACAAAGTTTACAAAAACATAGCCATGTTCTTAAACTGGATCCTGATCTAAAGAAATTAATCGGGGATAGAGTCCTTACCAGTTGGAGAAGATCAAGAAACCTGAGAGACTCATTTGTACATAGTCATTACCAAGACATCCAAAAAAAGAAAAACACCATTGGGAACCCAGTAATTGGCTTCTTTCCATGTGGGAAATGTAGGGCTTGCAAATTTACCAGAAAGACCAAACAATTCAGTGACAGATTCAACAGATCCTATAAAATTAAATCTTTTATAAATTGCGACTCCCAAGGAGTGATTTATTGTCTGACCTGTACTTGTAACATGAAATATATAGGCATGACCAGTAGACCATTAAAACAACGTATATTAGAACACGTTGGAAATATTAGAAATGCAGTCCAAGATATATCAAAAATGAAAACAATTACAACAGTGGCAAAACACTTTCTTAAAATCCATAACAGTAATCCTCAAGATCTTTCAGCATTTGGAATGGAAAAAGTACAATTAGGAGTCCGAGGAGGAGATATTAAATCTGAATTATTGAAAAAAGAAGCCCGCCTGATCTTTCAAATGGGAACAATACATCCCAATGGACTTAATGAAAATAACAATTATACCATCTTTCTCTAAATAAACAAAATAAGCTACAATTGTTAGGAATAAAGAGATACTTACCTGTAATAAAAGTACAAATAAATAAAATCATAATTCAATGACTAGAAAATAATCATATATAATAAACAGATGTTTAATCAAATTAATACATGGCAATATAGATAATTAAGAAATATAAATAAATATAGGTTAATTTTCACAGAATCACGATGAAAACTGAATACCTGTAAAGTCACAATTTATTTCACAGCAACATATCTAATAATTTAAATTTTGTTTATCAACACCATAATACCTATTAAGTTTCACTTTTTTTAAAATATTTACATGTACATGTTATAATGAAGCTTATATAGCTTCCCTAAACCTCACATGGAAAAGAAACAACAAAATTTAAAAATTAATTATAATTTTGAATAACAAATCACAGTAATTTATAAAAGTATTGCACAATAAGTTAAATAACAAAATATTATAGAAATTAATCACGGATACACTAGCACGAGTTACATTATCTATGTATGTTTCAACTGCCATTTAATTAATAAAAATTATTAGATGGGGTTATGATACTCTCTAAAGGCTATAAACACTGGTAATTCAAATAGATACGGGTTTATGAATGATTCTTAATTGTAGGAATCAATCACATGATATGATCCTACGGAACTTGTAAGATAATTAGATAATTTATTAATGGGTATGTTTATCAATGCATATTGACATGGGACTTAACAACAAAAGTCTGATTTCACATACTATTATAATGACCCTTTACTAAAAATGATATCGTCTGACTGATTATATGACTTTATCATATTGGACTCTACAGGCAACATCAGGGATAAATGATGTACTTTTGGGAAGATCTTTATAGTAGATTTGAGATAAAAACCTTCATTGACCACATATGATATATAACCCATGATTAAAATATAGAACGGGGCTATAATACTTCATATCAAATAACGAAATTGACAAGCTAGACTTTTAATATCTAGCTCAATATAATATTTATAATATAGCAATCTATTTTATGCCCCGCGATGTCTCATAAACAATGCTACCAATATCTAGACAGAAAGAATGATTTAGAAATATAAAAACTCTCTACTTTTCAGGTGTAAATCCTACCCGATATTAGACCAATTAACGAGCACAGGGCGGAGTTATAATATCTCTGACTGGCTAAGACTAAAGCCAACGTAACCGATGGGCGGAACTATAACGTCCCTGATAGGGTAAGAATTATGCCAATCAAATTAGATACTACATCAGGATTGGTCCTCATTCCAGTGACGTAAGTGAGTTCATACGGAACTGACAGTATATAAGAACTGTCAGTTCATTCTGTCTGCTTGCCTTGAATAAGCAACACAGCGAAACGCGCGTCGGCGTTACCGCTGGAACCACTCATTCCTCATACTTGAAGAAATTTAATTTTGCAGCTATACCCCATTATACCCAAAGATAGAGGGGACTAGGAGGCAGGTAGCAAATCACACCCCATAACTTCAGTTATTTAGAATGGAAATTTACGGAGAATACTGCTAACAAACTTAGTAGACCTCTAATAGCTGTAGGGAGAGAGTTTATTACATTATTAATCATACTCAATGCAGGGTGTACATTCTGACCTGTTAATTATATAAGATATCAAGAGAATGGGACGACTAACACTATTCAAATTTAGTAACTAGATATCCAGAGCTATTATCAAGTAGTCTGGTATATACTATTTACATAAAATATATCCATTTTTTTGCTACTGCAGGTCATATATTCAATAGACCTCTCCATAGTACTGCAGGTTAAATTAATTTACATCTTCATACCATATAACCCATGAAGCAGGATTATATAGGTACAGGATGGTAGTGTTTCCAGCTTTTATTATCAAGATCACTTTCTATCAGTATACTTTTTAATCCACATTTTCGCTTTTTAAATTAACTTTAATAAAGGTTATATTTTAACATAAGGATGAATTAAATATATGTAGTAGAATAACTAATTAAAGAGGATTCAGTGCACCTAAATAAAGAAACTTCTGTCCTTTCCTCTTCCTACTTATGATATTGTATGGTTTCCAGGTAGCACCCCAGCTAAATTGATCTATATGATATATAATTAAAGAGTATACATTATTCAAGAACATTTTCTTACCAGACTGGGAAAGAATCCTACAGTTGGTGCGGTAGAATAACCCCCTGTTACATGATGTCTAACCTTCTCAGTTCTTGCTGCTTCTTGCCCTTTAGCCAAGCACAGTGCAAGCCTAGCATCTCATTAGAAACTGATGCTTCTAAAAATTTAAAACTGTAAAAGATGATCAGGGCTCATTTCACTTTCTATAACTTCCAGTGCTGTCTGATAATGTAAACAAGGAATGGGCCTGGACAGCTCTGATACATGCTTATCCTCAAATAGTCCACGCCGTCTTTGTGAGATGCACTTTGATAAGTCAACTGCTTCAATGGATAATGGAAATAGTCCACACGCCTTGAAGCCATTTCAGATTGTTTCAGGAGCGATCAAATTGTCAAAAATTCTTTAAAAAGTGGTGTGATATTGGTCTTTGTTACAGATTTAGAGGTCTTTTGCTTAAAAAAAATCTTAAAGTCTTTTTCCATTGAACCTTAAGTGGTCTAAACATTGACATATCACATGGCTGTAAAATATGGGTCAAAGCCAAACTAAAAGTATTCTTTTTTTAACACAAAAGTTAAAGAGATCTTCATTGATATGAGATTTAAGACGATCTAAAAATAACAAAACCGGGAACTTGACATCGCTCTTAACTAGTCCATTGCAAAAAATACTCATAGAAGGTTGCCGACACCATCCAACCATTATCACTGAGCCCAACACCATGATTGTCAGGTATAGAGATAGACTGTTATGCATTCATTTTCAGTTTGACATGCAAACTCATAAATATGTTAGTAATTATAGGATCCAAAACTTTTCCAGTTTTTGGGCAAGTCATCACTCCTTTTGCTTTATAATTAAAAATATGACTATCATCCAACAAATATATGTACATCCTTCTTCATTTTATATAATTCCAAACTTGAAAACAATTTTGAATGGCTTCTTTTGTAATAGTTGCCCTAACTTTTAGAGATTATTGTCATAATGACAAGTGAGGCCATCAGCCAAACATATTTAAAATCATGCGTTTGTATCAGTCATAGCACTTACCCTCATGGAGGTAAGCCCTAGAAGGGACAGCCAATAAGATCCGATGGGAATATCCAGGCTTGCTCTATATATTCTTGTTATCCCTCCTCCAATTTTGTCAGTCCTTTCCCCTTAACTTAAATTCACCAGTTCCGTTTATACCCCCCCTTTGAGCTTAACCCCGACCCCTCTACCTCTCATAGCCCCCGTACAGCCAGTCCAAATACTGTGCCACAGGAGAACCCATGCTACCCCAGCAAGTTACTTACAGCTGACTCCCTCCCCATCATCCCAAATGCCCTAAGGGACAAGCCGCATCACACGGGCGGCGAAAATTATCGGAGAGCGACAGCCAGCACTTCCGGCATGGCGGCCATCTCTTCCAGTCTGACGTTGGCTCGCCCCGAACGTCAGTATATGATACAGGCATGGCATCCGACGTCATACCTACGTCACCGGGGAGGCAGAGATCAAGGGCCCTGGAGAGATTGGCTACATCGCTTAGCTCCAGGGTTACAGGCAGAGGGCATACGCGTGAGATGGGATCCCCTTCCCCTATCGCGCGGAGGATACATAGGGAAAATATGTCCACAAACGGGAACCCCTCAATGGAAAGCACTGGGGGTTTAGGGGCCAGAGGGAGGGGGGTAACAGTGCAAATGAAGAAGTTACAGGTGCACAAAGGTCCCATTACAGAGGCTTAGGTCTGGTGATCTTTGACTCTTATCCCTCTGAGACACACACATTATCATGCAATGCTTTACAGGCACATCCGGCAAGCCCACAACTTCAAAGGGAGCAGCACCCTACATTCACCGTCATTTCCAACCCCATGCACTGCACAGGTTTCGCTGGCCCCAGCCACCCTCACTTTTCAGTCTCCAGCCGTGACCCCCCCTCCACCCGATTTCTCTCCTCTGTTGTTTTCATTAGATTTATGTTCACAAGCTCACAGAAACACTAGTGTAGCATTACTCCCCCTCATTCCTTCAATAGTAGAGACAAGGCCCACAATTAGCACCGCTACCACCCCTTAACTTGGGAACTGGTCAGAACAGGGTCACCAGTGTCACGCCCCTCCCTCAACTTGAATCAAGCGGACGCTTGGCCCTTCCCACCTGCGGCACTACAACAACCTAACACCGCATCCTCTCAACCAATGGCCTAGAGACTATCCTATCCCTCTCCCGAATCCAATGTGTCCAACCATCCTCATACCACTTGGACCACATACAGGGTCACTATGCTCATGTTCACCTGACCCCTGCTTTTCCCAGTCCAGGTAGATATAAAATTCCGGATGTCAGGGAAAGTCCCTCTCAATCCCAGCAGCCATCATATAGGGCTCCGGCCCTGGGTTTCTTACCATTGTTTAACTTACTGCCTTACATTCCCTCTCCCTCTCCCATTTCTTTTTCTTACCTCATGATGGGTTCAGATGCTAACATGTCTTCTCATATAGTTTCACAGGCGCAGTTCGCTTCCCAAGGTGGGGAACTTTGCTGGCCTTCAAAAATGTTGCAGGCTACCTACCCAGCAGGATCCTGTTCGCCCTTCAACTGCTGTGGTGGGAGAAGGGACGGAGACTATGGCTGCTGCGGATTCCGCAGGTCAGGAACATGGCACCCACAGTACTCTCAATCAAACACCCAGCACTCCAATTTCCACAACTAGCGTAGACTCCCCGTCATCACCAGATCAGGAAGCTCATAATCAATTAATGGAGTTAAGTCCTGGGGGCATCTGAGTACTGGTGAGCGTATAAAGCTATAAGGGAAAGGCGGCTGCTATAGATGAAGACCTCCGCCATCTTGTTCTGTGAGTTGGTGATCAGACCGTCAGCCTACCTAACACTTTGTCAACATTTTTGACTTGACCACCACAGTACAAAAAGATTTAGCTGCAGCGGGTTCCAAAGGGGGCGGCAACATACAAGAATTTTACTAACTGTATAAATGGTTACTGTGCATTCTTGGCATGTTACCTTGAGACGAGACCGCAAGCACTAATAGATGTATGGAAGTACCTGCATCTCATAAACAAGATTTATACTTGTGACTGCCCGGGCATGTGGCGAGTGTATAAAGAAAAGTTTAGAGAAAAGGTTAATAGGTGGGTAGACAATCCTTTGGCATTCAAAGACGTAGAAATTTGGAATAGGATAAACCGGGCTAATTTTACACAATGCCAGAATGTAAAGAAAACACAGTTTCCCCCAGCGGGGAGACGTGGCGCTCCCCAATTCCAAAAGAATAGATGCTTCGGATTTAATAACTCCTTGTGTGGCAGAGGTGAGAGCTGTAAATTGCCACATGCATGCTCGAGCTGTCGCGGACCACACCCCTTAAAGGATTGCACCAAAAATGTGCCAGGGTCAGGAAGGGGCCGCAGGAACCCGGGAGGTGATGCATAAAGTGGTCTCCCCTATCATCTCATCAGTCCTTACTAGATGGCTCCAGTGGACCCCCATGTCTCACAAGCTACCTTCCTTTTAGAGGGGTTTTGCGACAGTGTTCGGTTACCCATTAGTGGGGAGGGAGCATCAGGCCCGGTCAAAAACTTACGATCTGCCTACCTCCACCCGGACATCCTTTTTGGAAAAGTCAACAAGGAGTTTAGCTTGGGACGCATGGCAGGACCTTTCCCCTACCTCCCCCTCCCGGACTTAGTCCCCGGTTGGTGTTGTACCTAAAAAAATACAGGTACATTTCGGCTGATACAACATTTATCCCACCCCCCAGGTAGCACAGTCAGCGATGCCATAGACCCAAAAATTAGCACTGTAGTATACCAATCTTTCGACGAATCCTTGTCACTAATATGGCATTTCGGGGCAGGAGCCCTTATGGAAAAATTAGATATAGAATCTGCCTTTATTCTGCTGCCATTGCACCCATCCTCGTTTAAATATATGGGTTTTAAAATACACAACGGATTTTATGTGGATAGGTGCCTTCCCAAGGGCTGCTCCGTCTCGTGTGCCTTCTTTGAGACATTGGTGCATCCAAGCAAGAACAGGCCACCATGGGATCACACACTATTTGGATGATGGGCCCTGCATCATCGATAAAGTGCCAGGATACTCTTTTCGCGGCTCAATCCCTGTTTAATGTAATGGGGGTCTCTGTTGCAAAGGGCAAGATGGAAGGGTCATTGACCCAACTGTCTTTCCTCTGCATCGAGATAGATATGGTCAAGGGTTGCTGTAGATTACCTCCTGATAAAATATCAAAAGCTTCTAACGCTTATGGTTGAGAACATGTCCTCTCCTTCCAGCACACTGTGTCGGATACAATCCCTACTAGGTTCCCTTAACTTTGCAAGCAGAGTAATACCGATGGGTAGGGTGTCCTTCAGGAAGCTCCATATGGCCACGGCCGGCTTCCAACGTCCCCATATGCATATTCACTTAAGCAAAGAAATTAGAGGAGATTTGAGCATCTGGCTTTGTTTTCTCCATCACTTTAATGGTAGTAGGATATGACCTTCCCCAATAATATCCACCAAGGCCCTAGACCTAGACCTGCCCGTGCCTTCTTTCAAGGGGAATGGTGTGCCTCCCCTTGGCCACAGTCTTGGCGGAAGAATGGTTGATGCGCAACCTTCTGGGCATTGGAACTTTTTCCCATCATAGTCGCCATGGAATTATGGGTCCCCTGCCTCCTCGGCGGTAACATGGTATTTTAGTGCAATAACCTTGGAGTGGTCCAGGCAATAAACCGTCAGAGTGCCTCTTCCAGGCTGGCAGTTAATTTATTGAGGGCTCTGGTTCTTCGCTGTCAGGACTACGACATCAATTTTCGGGTTGGCAGACACGCTTTCACGCTTCAACTGACGTCGTTTAGAGCCCTAGCCACACATACTCAGTCTGTCAGTGTAATATGTCCCCTTTATGTTTGGCAGATGGTAGAGCAGGTATAAGGGCTTTGGCGGAATCGTCCCTGGCCTCATCCACTAGAAAAATGTACCTTTTGACTTGGCAATGATGGGTAGATTTTCAAGCGACACACTCCTTCAGGCCCTCCACTATGTATGACAGTATGATGGGTTTCATGTGGGAAAGATGCAAAGAAGGCATCACAAACACCACAATTGCCTCCATGTTAGCGGGCATTTAATTCATGGCCAAATTGCAAGGTTTCCCAGACCCCACAAAGTCTTTTATCATCCTTAAAGCACTTAGAAGTTGGGCAAAGCTCCATCCCGTGGCAGCAGATAGTCGGAGACCAATAGATTCAACCATATTGTCCCAGTTGATAACAGCCCTAACTATAGTAGCCAGAGACCCACACGAGGCCTTGTTTTTTAGCACAGCTTTTTCCATGGCATACTGTCACGGGCACTAGGAGTCTTTACCCAGGGATCACCAGGTGATAAGCTTACCAGAGCAGTATAGGTGGTAATATGGTACTCTGGTAGCGGGGTGATCACGGAACAAGAGACAGCTGATGATAGAGATGCTCGGGAAAGTCTATGACTAGCAGCACTGGTAATATATATGTAGTAATACACGAGGAACTGAATGGACAAAGGACACGTGAGGGTAGTCAGTGGTCTGCGGTAGCAAGTTGTACCACTGCTATAGTGAGGAGGAATGTCCAACAGAAACGAGGAGGTGATGAGAGTCAGCGGTCTGCATTTAGCAAGTTGTACCGCTGTCTGGGTGAAGGAATGGGATCCAGGTGAAGGTATCCGGGAAGTCAGTGGTCTGCGTTAGCAAGTTGTACTACTGCTATGTGAGAGGACACTGGAACAGGTGACACTGGAAACAGGAATCAGTGGTCTGCCTCTAGCAAGTTGTACCACTGAATATATATGTGAGGAGGAGCACGGGGAAAGACTGCAATACAGAGGATACACGGGCACCTTGAACTTGATCCACAATGACATGCACAATATAGTAATGACTGAACAGCACTGCAATAATACAAAGTCATAGAAACTATCCAGGCAAAAGATAACACAGTCAATGATGGCAAAAGTCTCAGCGGATAGTAAGCTCCAGAGGAGAACAACTCAGTCCAGCAAGATATGCAATACACCAGCACAGTCAATGAGAAGTATGCATACCGTTGTTCAGGAGCAGGCTGTCAGACAGGAGTGCAGAGATACCTGAACGGCTGGAGGCCGGCAGGATGCGAAGTCCCTGGAGGGTGAAGCGGTAATCAAGTAGGTGCAGCGCACAGGTAGGTAGACCAGCAGGGGAACAAATACTCAGGAAGCAGTAGTATGTAGAACTGGACTCCTGGAGGACCCTGAAGAGTAGCGATGGTCTAGACGAGATGAAAGCAGTGAGGCGCAGATCCGATGCAGACTGGCGAGTAGAGACCAGCAGGAACACTGAGAAGCACGGAGAGCGGATCAGCTGCTGCAGACACGAGTAGAACTGAGGAGTAGCAGCCAGCAGGACTCTGCAGGTACACGGAGGTAGCGGATAGCAACCAGCAGGTGCAGCCACGATGAAACACGGGAGAGTAGAGCTGAGCTGGAACTGTTGAGCACGGAGAGCAGCGGATAGGAATCAGTTGTAGCAGTCTCGAGGAAACACGGGAGAGTTGAGATGAGCTGAAGACTGTAGCGCACGGAGGCAGCAGATAGGAATCAGCCAAACAGTCACGATGAAACACAGGAGAGTTGAAGTGGTCTGAGGACTGTAGTGCACGGAGGCAGCGGATAGGAATCAGCTAACAGTCACGATGAAACACAGCAGAGTTGAAGTGGTCTGAAGACTGTAGTGCACGGAGGCAGCGGATAGGAATCAGCTAACAGTCACGATGAAACACAGCAGAGTTGAAGTGGTCTGAAGGCTGTAGTGCACGGAGGCAGCGGATAGGAATCAGCTAACAGTCACGATGAAACACAGCAGAGTGGAAGTGGTCTGAAGACTGTAGTGCACGGAGGCAGCGGATAGGAATCAGCTAACAGTCACGATGAAACACAGGAGAGTTGAAGTGGTCTGGAAACCACAGGAGTAGAAGTGGTCTGGAAACCACAGGAATCAGCAGCGCTGAATACACGAGGAAACACAGGAACACCTTCAGAGGCTCATGGGGAATGAGACTCCAAGATCAGGCAACGAGGAGAGGACAACAGGTGCTTTAAATAGGGAGTGTTGCCTGATCAGCCAATTAAGTTAAAGGAACAGGTACTGAAGGCTTTGAAAGGGCTGCGCATGCGCAGACCCTCAGGATGGTGGACGGCCACGGTTCCTAAACACACGGGAAGAAGCACTCACAGTCTGGTGAGTGACAGTACCCCCCCTTTTAAAGGTGGGCACAGAACGCCTGGAACCGGGCTTGCCCGGATTTTTGGAATAAAACTTCTTAAGAAGAGCTGGGGCGTTGAGATCTTCAGCTTTGATCCATGAACGCTCCTCAGGACCAAAGCCCTTCCAATGAACGAGGAAACGGAGAACTCCTCGCGAAATTTTTGCGTCCAATACCTGAGTAATCTCGAAATCTTCCTCCTGATGAACTTGAACTTGCTGAGGGGTTGAAGGAGGAGCCGAGAAACGGTTGATGATGAGAGGTTTGAGCAAGGACACATGGAAGGCATTGGAAATACGAAGGTTCTTAGGAAGTAGAAGTTAGAAACAAACTGGATTTATCACTTGAATGATCCTATATGGACCAATAAAACGGGGAGCGAATTTCATAGATGGGACCTTCAAACGAATATTTTTGGTAGATAACCAGACACGATCTCCAATTTTCAGTGGTGGAATAGTCCGCCTCTTCTTATCTGCGAAAGACTTATATTTGGCAGATGTCTTCTTTAAACAGGTTTTGACCTGAGACCAAATATTTTTGAAGGTCTGACAAACAGTCTCTACAGCAGGAACTTGGGTGGGAGGGAGGGCAGGAAATTCCGGAAAAGACGGATGGTGACCGTAAACCACAAAGAATGGAGTTTTGGACGATGACTCATGGTACATGTTGTTATGAGCGAATTCAGCCCAAGGAAGCAATTCTACCCAGTTGTCTTGATTGGCTGATGAGAACATCCTTATAAAGGTCTCGAGATCTTGATTGACCCGTTCAGTTTGTCCGTTTGATTGCGGATGGTAAGAAGATGAGAGTGCTAATCGTGTGCCCAAGGTTTTACAAAGGGCCCGCCAGAATCTGGAAACGAATTGTACTCCTCTATCTGACACAATCTCAGACGGACATCCATGAATACGAAAGATTTCCTTAACGAAATGTTCAGCCAGAGTAGACGAGGAAGGCAAACCAGACAAAGAGACAAAATGAGCCATCTTCGAAAATCTGTCTACCACTACCCAAATAGTATGACAATTTTTACTAGATGGCAGATCAGTAACAAAGTCCATACTAATATGGGTCCAGGGCTTAGACGGAATGGGTAGTGGTTGCAGCAACCCCGCTGGAGTTCTGCGGGAGGATTTAAACTGAGAACACAATTCACAAGAAGCAACAAACTCTTTGACGTCTCTCCTCATCGAGGGCCACCAGTAACTTCGAGAGAGAATCTCAATGGTCTTGCGTTCACCAGCATGTCCAGAAAAACGAGAAGAATGGAACCACGAAAGGATTTTCCTCCTAAGAGTAGGAGGCACGAGGGTCTTCCCAAATGGTAGCACTTTAGTGGAAGAAGCAGCCAGTGAGATACATTTGGGGTCTAGTATAGAATGGTTGGAAACCTCTTCAACGTCAGAGGACGTCACAAAAGCTCGAGATAGAGCGTCAGCTTTCTTGTTCTTGGTAGCTGGTTTGAAGGTTATGATTAATTCGAAACAGGAAAAGAAAAGAGACCATCTTGCTTGACGAGGATTCAAGCATTGGGCAGACTGTAGGTATGACAAGTTCTTATGATCCGTGAAAATCGTCACAGGGTGACGAGCTCCTTCCAATAAGTATCTCCACTCCTCTAATGCAACTTTGATAGCCAGCAACTCCTTGTCCCCGATAGTGTAATTTTTCTCCGCAGGCAGGAGACCCCGAGAGTAAAAGGCACAAGGATGGAATTTTTGTTGCTCCGAGCGTTGGGAGAGAATGGCTCCTAAGCCCACATTAGAGGCATCTACTTCTAGGAAGAAGGGAAGTGTCACATCAGGCTGTCGAAGAATGGGAGCAGAGGAGAAGGACTCTTTAAGAAATTGAAAGGCTTGGAGGGCCTCGGATGACCATTGCTTAGTATTGGCCCCTTTACGAGTCAGGGCCACAATAGGAGATGCAATGGACGAGAAGTCTTGAATGAAGCGTCTATAGTAATTGGCAAAACCTAAAAAACGCTGGATAGCACGAAGAGTAGTTGGCTGGGGCCAATGTAATACAGCATTCACCTTTTCTGGATCCATTTTCAGGCCAACTCCAGAAACAATATACCCCAAAAATGGAATCTGGGGCAACTCGAATGAACATTTTTCTAGTTTGCAGAATAATGAATTTTTCCGGAGTCTGGAAAGGACCTCTGCCACATGTTGGTGATGAGAAGGCAGGTCCTGTGAAAAGATCAATATGTCGTCCAGGTAGACAACGACACATACATATAACAAGTCCCGAAAGATCTCATTAACGAAGCCCTGGAAAACAGCGGGGGCATTACACAACCCGAAAGGCATTACTAGATATTCATAATGCCCATCTCTGGTGTTGAACGCTGTCTTCCATTCGTCACCGGGCCGGATTCTAATTAAATTATAGGCACCACGAAGATCCAACTTGGTAAAGATCCGAGCTCCCTTGATGCGATCAAATAACTCAGTGATCAACGGAATGGGATACCGATTTTTAATAGTAATGGCATTGAGTACACGAAAATCTATGCAGGGGCGTAGTGATCCATCCTTCTTTTTTACGAAGCAGAACCCGGCTCCAGCGGGAGAGGTGGAAGGTCGAATAAACCCTCGCTGGAGATTCTCCTGGATGTAATCAGATGTAGCTTGAGTTTCAGGTAACGAAAGTGGATAGACCCGACCCCTAGGAGGAGTCTTGCCAGGTAGAAGATCAATCGGACAATCCCATGAACGATGAGGAGGAAGACGTTCAGACTGAGCTTTATCAAAAACATCAGCAAATGAAGCATACTGAGGAGGGAGTCCCGGTGAGGAAGATGAGATGGAAGATTGCTGTATTTTAAGAGGAATGACTTGAGAAAGACAACGATGATGACATTCAGCTCCCCAAGACGTAACTTGAGGAGTGCGCCAGTCAATCTGGGGAGAATGACATTGAAGCCATGGAAGGCCTAAGACAATCGGACTTGTCGTAACAGGAAGAATTAAAAACGAAATCTCTTCATGGTGTAGCACACCAATCTGAAGCGTTACTGGAGACGTACTCTGGGTGATGAGACCATTGATGAGACGTGATCCATCTATAGCAGTCACAGTAATCGGTGTTTTCAAAGTAATCACTGGTAGGGACCATTGATTCACTAGGGATTTAGAAATGAAATTTCCTGCTGCTCCAGAATCAATCAGAGCTTGAGACTCAAAGGATTTGGTAGCAAAGGAAATCGTAACATCAAAAGCGCAGACTTTTAATTTCGTAGAAGATGGAGAGGACTCCAGGGACCCTAACTTCACCTCTCCAGAACTAGTTAGGGCCTGGCATTTCCCGATTTCTTAGGGCAAGAACTGAGCATATGTGTGGAATCAGCACAATAGATACAAAGTCTATTCTTTACTCTTCGGTTCCTCTCCTCTGAAGTTAATTTGGAACGTCCTATCTCCATGGGGATCACAGAAGGTGAAGCTGGACGAAATTGAGGAGTTGAGCGAAGAGGTGCTTTAACTGAAGTTGTTTTCTCAGATTCTCTTTCACGAAACCTCATGTCTACACGATGGCAAAGAGAGATCAAATCTTCTAATGACGTAGGAAGCTCTTGGGTAGTCAGTGCATCTTTAATTTTATCGGAGAGCCCCTGCCAGAAGGCGGCAATTAATGCTTCAGTGTTCCACTGAAGTTCAGAGGCTAATATCCTAAATTGAATGACGTACTGGCCTACTGTATGAGAACCCTGACGTAAACGAAGAATTCTGGAAGCAGTGGAGGTCACACGACCTGGTTCATCGAACACACTTCGGAACATAGAAATGAATTTGGCACTATCTTGTAATACAGGATCGTTTCTCTCCCACAGAGGAGAGGCCCAAGCCAGAGCTTGTCCAGAAAACAATGAGATAAGATAGGCCACTCTGGAACGATGGGTAGAAAAATTTTGAGGTTGGAGCTCAAAATGAATTGAGCATTGGTTGAGAAAACCCCTACAAGTTTTGGGGTCTCCATCGTACTTTGACGGAGTAGGCAGGTGAAGCGTGGGAGCTGTAGACACCTGGGATGGCACTGGGGAAACGGAGGAAAGCACAGGAGCTTCGACATTAGCTGTAACGGTCGGTCCAGATGTTCCTTGGGAGGCTAACGACTGGTAGCATTGAAGTAACAGCTGTTGGCGAGCATCCTGTTGCTCCACACGGGTGACCAGATGCTGCAGCATCTCTTTGGCTGTAGGTTCCGTATCTGGGTCTGTCATGGCCTGATCTTACTGTCACGGGCACTAGGAGTCTTTAGCCAGGGATCACCAGGTGATAAGCTTACCAGAGCAGTATAGGTGGTAATATGGTACTCTGGTAGCGGGGTGATCACGGAACAGGAGACAGCTGATGATAGAGATGCTCGGGAAAGTCTATGACTAGCAGCACTGGTAATATATATGTAGTAATACACGAGGAACTGAATGGACAAAGGACACGTGAGGGTAGTCAGTGGTCTGCGGTAGCAAGTTGTACCACTGCTATAGTGAGGAGGAATGTCCAACAGAAACGAGGAGGTGATGAGAGTCAGCGGTCTGCATTTAGCAAGTTGTACCGCTGTCTGGGTGAAGGAATGGGATCCAGGTGAAGGTATCCGGGAAGTCAGTGGTCTGCGTTAGCAAGTTGTACTACTGCTATGTGAGAGGACACTGGAACAGGTGACACTGGAAACAGGAATCAGTGGTCTGCCTCTAGCAAGTTGTACCACTGAATATATATGTGAGGAGGAGCACGGGGAGAGACTGCAATACAGAGGATACACGGGCACCTTGAACTTGATCCACAATGACATGCACAATATAGTAATGACTGAACAGCACTGCAATAATACAAAGTCATAGAAACTATCCGGGCAAAAGATAACACAGTCAATGATGGCAAAAGTCTCAGCGGATAGTAAGCTCCAGAGGAGAACAACTCAGTCCAGCAAGATATGCAATACACCAGCACAGTCAATGAGAAGTATGCATACCGTGGTTCAGGAGCAGGCTGTCAGACAGGAGTGCAGAGATACCTGAACGGCTGGAGGCCGGCAGGATGCGAAGTCCCTGGAGGGTGAAGCGGTAATCAAGTAGGTGCAGCGCACAGGTAGGTAGACCAGCAGGGGAACAAATACTCAGGAAGCAGTAGTATGTAGAACTGGACTCCTGGAGGACCCTGAAGAGTAGCGATGGTCTAGACGAGATGAAAGCAGTGAGGCGCAGATCCGATGCAGACTGGCGAGTAGAGACCAGCAGGAACACTGAGAAGCACGGAGAGCGGATCAGCTGCTGCAGACATGAGTAGAACTGAGGAGTAGCAGCCAGCAGGACTCTGCAGGTACACGGAGGTAGCGGATAGCAACCAGCAGGTGCAGCCACGATGAAACACGGGAGAGTAGAGCTGAGCTGGAACTGTTGAGCACGGAGAGCAGCGGATAGGAATCAGTTGTAGCAGTCTCGAGGAAACACGGGAGAGTTGAGATGAGCTGAAGACTGTAGCGCACGGAGGCAGCAGATAGGAATCAGCCAAACAGTCACGATGAAACACAGGAGAGTTGAAGTGGTCTGAGGACTGTAGTGCACGGAGGCAGCGGATAGGAATCAGCTAACAGTCACGATGAAACACAGCAGAGTTGAAGTGGTCTGAAGACTGTAGTGTACGGAGGCAGCGGATAGGAATCAGCTAACAGTCACGATGAAACACAGCAGAGTTGAAGTGGTCTGAAGGCTGTAGTGCACGGAGGCAGCGGATAGGAATCAGCTAACAGTCACGATGAAACACAGCAGAGTTGAAGTGGTCTGAAGACTGTAGTGCACGGAGGCAGCGGATAGGAATCAGCTAACAGTCACGATGAAACACAGGAGAGTTGTAGTGGTCTGGAAACCACAGGAGTAGAAGTGGTCTGGAAACCACAGGAATCAGCAGCGCTGAATACACGAGGAAACACAGGAACACCTTCAGAGGCTCATGGGGAATGAGACTCCAAGATCAGGCAACGAGGAGAGGACAACAGGTGCTTTAAATAGGGAGTGTTGCCTGATCAGCCAATTAAGTTAAAGGAACAGGTACTGAAGGCTTTGAAAGGGCTGCGCATGCGCAGACCCTCAGGATGGTGGATGGCCACGGTTCCTAAACACACGGGAAGAAGCACTCACAGTCTGGTGAGTGACAGTACCCCCCCTTTTAAAGGTGGGCACAGAACGCCTGGAACCGGGCTTGTCCGGATTTTTGGAATAAAACTTCTTAAGAAGAGCTGGGGCGTTGAGATCTTCAGCTTTGATCCATGAACGCTTCTCAGGACCAAAGCCCTTCCAATGAACGAGGAAACGGAGAACTCCTCGCGAAATTTTTGCATCCAATACCTGAGTAATCTCGAAATCTTCCTCCTGATGAACTTGAACTGGCTGAGGGGCTGAAGGAGGAGCCGAGAAACGGTTGATGATGAGAGGTTTGAGCAAGGACACATGGAAGGCATTGGAAATACGAAGGTTCTTAGGAAGTAGAAGTTAGAAACAAACTGGATTTATCACTTGAATGATCCTATATGGACCAATAAAACGGGGAGCGAATTTCATAGATGGGACCTTCAAACGAATATTTTTGGTAGATAACCAGACACGATCTCCAATTTTCAGTGGTGGAATAGCCCGCCTCTTCTTATCTGCGAAAGACTTATATTTGGCAGATGTCTTCTTTAAACAGGTTTTGACCTGAGACCAAATATTTTTAAAGGTCTGACAAACAGTCTCTACAGCAGGAACTTGGGTGGGAGGGAGGGCAGGAAATTCCGGAAAAGACGGATGGTGACCGTAAACCACAAAGAATGGAGTTTTGGACGATGACTCATGGTACATGTTGTTCTGAGCGAATTCAGCCCAAGGAAGCAATTCTACCCAGTTGTCTTGATTGGCTGATGAGAACATCCTTATAAAGGTCTCGAGATCTTGATTGACCCGTTCAGTTTGTCCGTTTGATTGCGGATGGTAAGAAGAAGAGAGTGCTAATCGTGTGCCCAAGGTTTTACAAAGGGCCCGCCAGAATCTGTAAACGAATTGTACTCCTCTATCTGACACAATCTCAGACGGACATCCATGAATACGAAAGATTTCCTTAACGAAATGTTCAGCCAGAGTAGACGAGGAAGGCAAACCAGACAAAGAGACAAAATGAGCCATCTTCGAAAATCTGTCTACCACTACCCAAATAGTATTACAATTTTTACTAGATGGCAGATCAGTAACAAAGTCCATACTAATATGGGTCCAGGGCTTAGACGGAATGGGTAGTGGTTGCAGCAACCCCGCTGGAGTTCTGCGGGAGGATTTAAACTGAGAACACAATTCACAAGAAGCAACAAACTCTTTGACGTCTCTCCTCATCGAGGGCCACCAGTAACTTCGAGAGAGAATCTCAAAGGTCTTGCGTTCACCAGCATGTCCAGAAAAACGAGAAGAATGGAACCACGAAAGGATTTTCCTCCTAAGAGTAGGAGGCACGAGGGTCTTCCCAAATGGTAGCACTTTAGTGGAAGAAGCAGCCAGTGAGATACATTTGGGGTCTAGTATAGAATGGTTGGAAACCTCTTCAACGTCAGAGGACGTCACAAAAGCTCGAGATAGAGCGTCAGCTTTCTTGTTCTTGGTAGCTGGTTTGAAGGTTATGATTAATTCGAAACGGGAAAAGAAAAGAGACCATCTTGCTTGACGAGGATTCAAGCATTGGGCAGACTGTAGGTATGACAAGTTCTTATGATCCGTGAAAATCGTCACAGGGTGACGAGCTCCTTCCAATAAGTATCTCCACTCCTCTAATGCAACTTTGATAGCCAGCAACTCCTTGTCCCCGATAGTGTAATTTTTCTCCGCAGGCAGGAGACCCCGAGAGTAAAAGGCACAAGGATGGAATTTTTGTTGCTCCGAGCGTTGGGAGAGAATGGCTCCTAAGCCCACATTAGAGGCATCTACTTCTAGGAAGAAGGGAAGTGTCACATCAGGCTGTCGAAGAATTGGAGCAGAGGAGAAGGACTCTTTAAGAAATTGAAAGGCTTGGAGGGCCTCGGATGACCATTGCTTAGTATTGGCCCCTTTACGAGTCAGGGCCACAATAGGAGATGCAATGGACGAGAAGTCTTGAATGAAGCGTCTATAGTAATTGGCAAAACCTAAAAAACGCTGGATAGCACGAAGAGTAGTTGGCTGGGGCCAATGTAATACAGCATTCACCTTTTCTGGATCCATTTTCAGGCCAACTCCAGAAACAATATACCCCAAAAATGGAATCTGGGGCAACTCGAATGAACATTTTTCTAGTTTGCAGAATAATGAATTTTTCCGGAGTCTGGAAAGGACCTCTGCCACATGTTGGTGATGAGAAGGCAGGTCCTGTGAAAAGATCAATATGTCGTCCAGGTAGACAACGACACATACATATAACAAGTCCCGAAAGATCTCATTAACGAAGCCCTGGAAAACAGCGGGGGCATTACACAACCCGAAAGGCATTACTAGATATTCATAATGCCCATCTCTGGTGTTGAACGCTGTCTTCCATTCGTCACCGGGCCGGATTCTAATTAAATTATAGGCACCACGAAGATCCAACTTGGTAAAGATCCGAGCTCCCTTGATGCGATCAAATAACTCAGTGATCAACGGAATGGGATACCGATTTTTAATAGTAATGGCATTGAGTCCACGAAAATCTATGCAGGGGCGTAGTGATCCATCCTTCTTTTTTACGAAGCAGAACCCGGCTCCAGCGGGAGAGGTGGAAGGTCGAATAAACCCTCGCTGGAAATTCTCCTGGATGTAATCAGATGTAGCTTGAGTTTCAGGTAACGAAAGTGGATAGACCCGACCCCTAGGAGGAGTCTTGCCAGGTAGAAGATCAATCGGACAATCCCATGAACGATGAGGAGGAAGACGTTCAGACTGAGCTTTATCAAAAACATCAGCAAATGAAGCATACTGAGGAGGGAGTCCCGGTGAGGAAGATGAGATGGAAGATTGCTGTATTTTAAGAGGAATGACTTGAGAAAGACAACGATGATGACATTCAGCTCCCCAAGACGTAACTTGAGGAGTGCGCCAGTCAATCTGGGGAGAATGACATTGAAGCCATGGAAGGCCTAAGACAATCGGACTTGTCGTAACAGGAAGAATTAAAAACGAAATCTCTTCATGGTGTAGCACACCAATCTGAAGCGTTACTGGAGACGTACTCTGGGTGATGAGACCATTGATGAGACGTGATCCATCTATAGCAGTCACAGTAATCGGTGTTTTCAAAGTAATCACTGGTAGGGACCATTGATTCACTAGGGATTTAGAAATGAAATTTCCTGCTGCTCCAGAATCAATCAGAGCTTGAGACTCAAAGGATTTGGTAGCAAAGGAAATCGTAACATCAAAAGCGCAGACTTTTAATTTCGTAGAAGATGGAGAGGACTCCAGGGACCCTAACTTCACCTCTCCAGAACTAGTTAGGGCCTGGCATTTCCCGATTTCTTAGGGCAAGAACTGAGCATATGTGTGGAATCAGCACAATAGATACAAAGTCTATTCTTTACTCTTCGGTTCCTCTCCTCTGAAGTTAATTTGGAACGTCCTATCTCCATGGGGATCACAGAAGGTGAAGCTGGACGAAATTGAGGAGTTGAGCGAAGAGGTGCTTTAACTGAAGTTGTTTTCTCAGATTCTCTTTCACGAAACCTCATGTCTACACGATGGCAAAGAGAGATCAAATCTTCTAATGACGTAGGAAGCTCTTGGGTAGTCAGTGCATCTTTAATTTTATCGGAGAGCCCCTGCCAGAAGGCGGCAATTAATGCTTCAGTGTTCCACTGAAGTTCAGAGGCTAATATCCTAAATTGAATGACGTACTGGCCTACTGTATGAGAACCCTGACGTAAACGAAGAATGCTGGAAGCAGTGGAGGTCACACGACCTGGTTCATCGAACACACTTCGGAACATAGAAATGAATTTGGCACTATCTTGTAATACAGGATCGTTTCTCTCCCACAGAGGGGCGGCCCAAGCCAGAGCTTGTCCAGAAAACAATGAGATAAGATAGGCCACTCTGGAACGATGGGTAGAAAAATTTTGAGGTTGGAGCTCAAAATGAATTGAGCATTGGTTGAGAAAACCCCTACAAGTTTTGGGGTCTCCATCGTACTTTGACGGAGTAGGCAGGTGAAGCGTGGGAGCTGTAGACACCTGGGATGGCACTGGGGAAACGAAGGAAAGCACAGGAGCTTCGACATTAGCTGTAACGGTCGGTCCAGATGTTCCTTGGGAGGCTAACGACTGGTAGCATTGAAGTAACAGCTGTTGGCGAGCATCCTGTTGCTCCACACGGGTGACCAGATGCTGCAGCATCTCTTTGGCTGTAGGTTCCGTATCTGGGTCTGTCATGGCCTGATCTTACTGTCACGGGCACTAGGAGTCTTTAGCCAGGGATCACCAGGTGATAAGCTTACCAGAGCAGTATAGGTGGTAATATGGTACTCTGGTAGCGGGGTGATCACGGAACAGGAGACAGCTGATGATAGAGATGCTCGGGAAAGTCTATGACTAGCAGCACTGGTAATATATATGTAGTAATACACGAGGAACTGAATGGACAAAGGACACGTGAGGGTAGTCAGTGGTCTGCGGTAGCAAGTTGTACCACTGCTATAGTGAGGAGGAATGTCCAACAGAAACGAGGAGGTGATGAGAGTCAGCGGTCTGCATTTAGCAAGTTGTACCGCTGTCTGGGTGAAGGAATGGGATCCAGGTGAAGGTATCCGGGAAGTCAGTGGTCTGCGTTAGCAAGTTGTACTACTGCTATGTGAGAGGACACTGGAACAGGTGACACTGGAAACAGGAATCAGTGGTCTGCCTCTAGCAAGTTGTACCACTGAATATATATGTGAGGAGGAGCACGGGGAGAGACTGCAATACAGAGGATACACGGGCACCTTGAACTTGATCCACAATGACATGCACAATATAGTAATGACTGAACAGCACTGCAATAATACAAAGTCATAGAAACTATCCGGGCAAAAGATAACACAGTCAATGATGGCAAAAGTCTCAGCGGATAGTAAGCTCCAGAGGAGAACAACTCAGTCCAGCAAGATATGCAATACACCAGCACAGTCAATGAGAAGTATGCATACCGTGGTTCAGGAGCAGGCTGTCAGACAGGAGTGCAGAGATACCTGAACGGCTGGAGGCCGGCAGGATGCGAAGTCCCTGGAGGGTGAAGCGGTAATCAAGTAGGTGCAGCGCACAGGTAGGTAGACCAGCAGGGGAACAAATACTCAGGAAGCAGTAGTATGTAGAACTGGACTCCTGGAGGACCCTGAAGAGTAGCGATGGTCTAGACGAGATGAAAGCAGTGAGGCGCAGATCCGATGCAGACTGGCGAGTAGAGACCAGCAGGAACACTGAGAAGCACGGAGAGCGGATCAGCTGCTGCAGACACGAGTAGAACTGAGGAGTAGCAGCCAGCAGGACTCTGCAGGTACACGGAGGTAGCGGATAGCAACAAGCAGGTGCAGCCACGATGAAACACGGGAGAGTAGAGCTGAGCTGGAACTGTTGAGCACGGAGAGCAGCGGATAGGAATCAGTTGTAGTAGTCTCGAGGAAACACGGGAGAGTTGAGATGAGCTGAAGACTGTAGCGCACGGAGGCAGCAGATAGGAATCAGCCAAACAGTCACGATGAAACACAGGAGAGTTGAAGTGGTCTGAGGACTGTAGTGCACGGAGGCAGCGGATAGGAATCAGCTAACAGTCACGATGAAACACAGCAGAGTTGAAGTGGTCTGAAGACTGTAGTGCACGGAGGCAGCGAATAGGAATCAGCTAACAGTCACGATGAAACACAGCAGAGTTGAAGTGGTCTGAAGGCTGTAGTGCACGGAGGCAGCGGATAGGAATCAGCTAACAGTCACGATGAAACACAGCAGAGTTGAAGTGGTCTGAAGACTGTAGTGCACGGAGGCAGCGGATAGGAATCAGCTAACAGTCACGATGAAACACAGGAGAGTTGAAGTGGTCTGGAAACCACAGGAATCAGCAGCGCTGAATACACGAGGAAACACAGGAACACCTTCAGAGGCTCATGGGGAATGAGACTCCAAGATCAGGCAACGAGGAGAGGACAACAGGTGCTTTAAATAGGGAGTGTTGCCTGATCAGCCAATTAAGTTAAAGGAACAGGTACTGAAGGCTTTGAAAGGGCTGCGCATGCGCAGACCCTCAGGATGGTGGACGGCCACGGTTCCTAAACACACGGGAAGAAGCACTCACAGTCTGGTGAGTGACACATACCATGGAGCGTTCAGAGTGAGTGAGCTGGTGGCACAATCCAGAAAAGTTAGGGGCACTACAGTCCTGGCCAAACATATCATAATTCAGTCCACACATATAAAATGCAAAATAACCAGTTCTAAGACAGATCAATTAGGAGAGGGGCAGTGGGTCATATTGGCGGCTCAGCACCTAAACATCTGCTCTGTTGTTTTGTGCCATAAATTTGCCAAAGCACGCCCTTATATGGCAGACATCTGGCTCATACACAAAGATGGCTCCTTTCTCACTAATTACCAATTTATCTCCCTACTAAAGTGTTCTGTAGCGCATCTGGACATTGACCCAACATTATATGGCACTCACTCGTTCAGGATTGGGGCTGCTACCGCAGCGGCTGCCAGTGGTGCCACAATTCCTGAAATATAATCACTAGGATGTTGGAAATCCAACATTTACTGGACATATATTAGGCCCGATACGTAGTATATCTCCTTTTTCCTTGTTATCTGCTGTGTTCCCTCCCTCTTTTCTTTTCTGGTGGTGACCCAGGGTTCCGCTGCTTGCCGCTTTGCTGGTTTTTTTCCTTCGTTTGGGTTTCTGCCTCTTTCTCCTTTTTTCTTCTTTTCTTTCCCCTGGTTCATGTTCATTGCGCCAGGAAGGGAACAACCGCTATGTATTGTGTTTATTCCAGAAGTTTCAAGTTTATATACCGGGGCGATCAAGCCCCAGATAGCGTATAGGATGCATGCCCAATTTATACTGTTTATACATATTTATGTGGTACAGGTATTTGACTTCATATCATATGTTTTTTGTCCTAGACATCCCAGTCAAGCGGATAAAGATATGAGTTATGGGGCACTCCTGTATCTTTTGGGCGGCCAAAAGCAAATTGTCCAACAAGTGGTGCGGTTTCCCTAGCCCCGTTCACGATATTTGAATAGGTAGGAGAGGATTGAGATGGCCGTCTCTGAATCCCCTGTTGACTCTCGAAATAGATTCTCACAGGGCCTTCACCTGGGTGGGAACGACATAGGGTCAGATGTGGCCTTAGATTTAATCGCTCAGATAAATAAAGACCTTAAGGATATTCAGTCTCAATGGCCAGCTCTCAAGTTGTGTTGGTCTAACATAATCCCCCGTTTGTCATGCCGATCAGACATGCCTCCCATAGTCATGGGACACATCATCATGAAGGCCATCAAATCAATAGGACGGGCCATAACGGGATTAGGGGGCTTAGCTAAAGAGCACCCTCTGTTGGCCACAAAGGATGCAACATTTTTCAGACCAGACGTGGTCCACCTGACTCAAGAAAGGCTTAAGTTTTTTATAGACTAGATATTTTGGAAGCTTAGGGCTTTGGTCATAGCTTGGTGTGGCAGTTCGTGAACCTCTAAAGGTCAACAGCGTGTGTGTGGTAGGAGAACATTGCAGTCAGTAGCCAGTGGCATACGGTGATAGCTATTACAGTTATCACGTGTCGCTGCCCTCTCAATGCCATCAGACTCTTGGTTCTTTCGTTTAGGAGGACCCCTGGCCTGCTGACAGGTCACACACCATTTTCGAGCCCAGAGGGGCGCGGAAGCACTAAGTTGACATTTTTGCCATCAGCCAATAGAATCGGTACAGCCTGGGTTGGTGATATGATCTGACCTTTCCACCTTTATTGGTATTGCCTGTGTAGCTGACTGCTCTGCTCTCGACGCCATCACTTAATTTTAATAAACTGTGTTCTTCTTTCCAACTTAAGCTGGTGTCCGTGTCATTTATTTTATTATAAGTTTCTGTAGACAATGTTCCATTATAAAGGGTTTAGGGTTATGTAAAGTAAAATCCACGCTATGCATTTTATTCTTTTTGCAACAGCTGGTCTTCTATTTAAAAATAGTGACTACCCTTTATTACCTGGGTGGTCATCAGTAAATGGGTTTTCTTTATTCACACTTTTTAAAATTCCTTGTACTGCATCTTGTACTTCATCTGGGTGCATTGAAAATCCAAGTTTGGCTTTATTTAAAATCCAGGTTTCTTGTCTGCCTTTTTCTTCAGGAGCAGTACTGTGGCCCTATTTTTCCTCACATCAGGCACCTTCTCTGTAAGATTGTTGTGTAGAGTGATTTTGGAATGTTGAATTCCTGACTTGCTTTTCTAAGACTTAATGTGCCAGTCCCAATAGCTTCCAAAGAAGCAAAAAAGTACTTCTTCTCTGTACCTAAATTGCTTGTATGCAAGAGAGGGCTGCTAGACTTTAGCCCAGGGGGGAAGCACACAATACTGGCCCATAAGTAGCGGCCCATCCTTAAAGGGTGGTTTTTAGTACAATATATATTTATCTATATAAAAACAGGCTATTTTAGTGTTGCTTAATCCATATATATATATATATTTTTATGCCCAGGCCCAGAGCTGGATTTAAGGCTCTGGGGGGCCTGGGCACTTTAAACAGGGTAACCCCTATGATGTAGCATGGTTATCATTTTAGACAAATAGACAGGCAATACTGTGTGCACTACTGTTTGGTGCACACAGTTCTGCCTTCACGAGCAGTACACGGTGAAGCAGGACACACCTCCCAAATTGTCTGGATCCTGGAATATTGGAGGCCCTATTTGGAGAAAAGAATGGGTACATGACATTTAGAAAACTCCAACCAATAATAGTATTCACATTTGATAAATAGACCTATTTCTCTCCAACTAACCCTGACATTAAATTAATAGTATTTCCATTTAATAAATAAACCTATTTCCCTCCCTCCAAACAGCCCCAGCAGTAAATTAAATAGCATTTAATAAATATAACCATTTCCAGCAATCATCCCAGGCATTAAATAATTCATAATCACTTTTAATAAATAAACCTCATTTTCCTCAAACAGCGCCACATTCAATTAATAGATCCCAAACCACCCAAGTATTAAATTAAAGGTCCAATCACCCCATCTTAACTTCATAGGTCTCACTATTAAATTAAATTGCCCCATCATCACAACACAAATAAAATAACAATACACACAAAATACACTGGCCCCTCACTCCCACACAAAATACACTGGCCCCTCACTCACACACAAAATACATTGGCCCCTCACTCACACACAAAACACACTGGCCCCTCACTCACACACAAAATACACTGGCCCATCACTCACACACAAATGTACTGGCACCTCACTCACACACAAAATGCACTGGCCCCTCACTCACACAAAATACACTGACCACTCACTCACACAAAATACACTGGCCCCTCATTCACACATAGTATATTGCCCCTTCACTCACACAAAATGAACTGGCCCCTCACTCACACAAAATACACTGGCCCCTTATTTCACACAAAATGCACTGGCCCCTCACTCACACACAGTATACTGCCCCCTCACTCACGTACAGTATACTGCCCCTTCAGTCAAACACAGTATACTGCCCCTTCACTCACACACAGTAAATTGCCCCCTTAATCACACACAGTATACTACACACACACACACACACACACATACAACATAATACACACACACATACAATATAATACACACACTCTATATTAATATACCCCCAACCGCACTTACCTTTCTCCATCCACACATGCCCCCTGCCCCACGGGCCAGGCCGCTCCTGCTTATAGGCTTTGGGCAAATCTTGTCGCCAGCATCCATCTGTTTGTAAAAAAGAAATAAGCCAGTAAATGAACAAATATTAACCAGTGGTTAACATGATGAAAAACTGTGTGTTTAGTTACCGGCTACATTAAGTATTATGTCATTTAATTTACCTTGATATTGAGGAATAAATATAAATAAGCTCTTAAAGCCCAGTAAATTAACAATTTGTTAATTTACTGGAAAAGCTTGCCGATACTATCCAGTAAATGAAAAAAACCTTGCCTTATGTATGGCTACTATTTTGTCAGATCAAAATACTAACCCTTTAAAAGCATTTAACCAGACACATCTAGGTATAAAAACTGTTCATTATTATTTTATAAAGTTTTTAGCACAAATTAAGCAGTATATTACCTTAGTATTTTGAGATGAATGGAGAAATGAAAGCTGTCCAGACTCCTTCCAACCAGAAACAGGAAGCCATTTGCAACCTAGTCATGTGACTTCAGAATCCAAGATGGCTTCAAATCATAAAATGAGACACTTGTTATGATTGATTGAGAAGTGTAAAGCTTGTTTTAATGTATTAAACCTGGAAATGTTTATTCACTGTTAATTTTCATTCACGGGACGATTCACAATACTTAAATTACATTATTTTTTTCTCATATGATCTATCCACTACTTTTATATGATCTATCCATAAAACACTTTGCAATTGCCTTTTTGGGTTCTGTGGTTGATCAGACTTTGGGAAACCTGAGACAGGTGAGTGACTAAGTTGTTTTGGAAAGCATGGTTTTCTCCCATTCTCCTCGCTCTTGTTCAGTGCTTTCCTTATATATTGTGTTGAACTTATATTATTATATTAGCAAAAATTTGTCTGCAGATCTTTTGCTCTTAGCTTGTGGATCTTTGTGACCTTCAGTGATGTAATGCTATGGGTGTCATGATTATGGTCTAATCAGGAGTAAAAAAATAATATATAAAAGCAGTCCTGATTGCTCCCAGTGATATGAGTACCGGTGAAGCCAATGGGCCATGATTCATCAAGGCATGCATACTGAGCGCAATGTGCATTTGTTTTAAAACACACAGAATTCAGACGCACACATGCCCGAATTCAACAAGGAGTGGAGCTGAAGATACGTGCACTGATAAATTTGGGTTTAGGCCTACTCAGCTCTACTACAGAAGACACTGCAAGATACGTCCAATTCCTATTGTGGAATATAAATTTACAAAAGAAAGCACAGAAAAAAAATTATTCAATCAATGTCATCTGTTAATAGAATAGGCAATAATGATAAAACAACTTAAAAGATAAAAAGTGGGTTTTTTTAAAAAATATTTTTCCGCCGTAAATGCATTTTTACAGTTGCTCCTGATTGCAAACACATGTTATAGCATGCATACATGACTGTCATCACAAGTAATCAGGACTTAAACTAGCCATGTAGTATGAACAAGAGATACGGCAGAAAATCAAGTACCTTCGAAACGCCCAAAGGTTGAATCAGACGTGGCAGTATGCCCTCAAGTTTGGCATGTCCTTACTGTACATTGACTGTGGGCAAACAACCATTCCCCACCCTATTCCCTCCTAGAAATCATAAGCTGTATGAAGCGTCCTTTGTGTGCACAGATAATTTGAACGTTGCTGCATTTAGTTGCGTTTTGTCTGGTTCTGGGTATGCACAGTTCAAATTTGAGGATTATTAGCATAAATTCACAATTTACGCTTCTTGATGAATCAGGCACAATGTGTGTGAATAAACCAGGGTTAGTGGATGCTGAATCTACTTTAGAGATCTACATTTTTTTGTCAACCGGCTGGAATGTTTATAGAGAGAAGCTGAGGGTCACAGAGCATTTAGACAGACATGGTTTATTGTACAGCAAAAAGATGCAATGCGATTTGGGATTCCATTGTGGTCACTACAAGGGCATTGTATATTCATATCGGAAACATAATACATCAAAGCAATACATTTTATAATTCATATTTGGGAAGGCGGTGGTATATATTTGTAATCAGTGAAATAAGCTATATGGTATGTGTGACAATAGATTCCAGTCTGATAGAGAACATAGACAAATGACATATCTTCCTAAGAAATCCATGTTTCATTATCATTTTTCATATGCCTATGTACATAAGTTCATATTTCATCTTTCAGTGACCTCAGAATGGAAGGAGGTTTTGGGCAAAGAAGAAAATGTAAAAGTTAATAAAATTGTTAAAAGTTGTCAGTCCTTGGGGCTCAGTCTTTCTATTGATGAATTGTTCAGTCTTTCTAGCCATTCCCCAGGTGGCAAGATTATGAAGAGAACGTATGTGTGTGTTTCTGTTCAATTTCTGTTTCTTTAAGAAATTGTTTTGCAGTTGTTTTTTGTGTAAGTCATTTTGTTATTTTTTTAAAAAAAATAAACATTCTAAATGTCATTTTGAACTCCATTGTTTGTGTTCTTAACAATTGCACATGTCATTATAGCTTGGTTGAGATTACAATAACTGTAATTAAATCCTGTTGAACTTATATTTTGAAATAGGTCAGGGAGTAACTTGAGCTTCAGAACCAGGGAGTAAATGTATCAAGCTGAGAGTTTTTCCGACAGGTTTGAAAAGTGGGGATGTTGCCTATAGCAACCAATCAGATTCTAGCTATCATTTTGTAGAATGTACTAAATAAATGATAGCTAGAATCTGATTGGTTTTTCAAACCCCCCGGAAAACTCTCAGCTTGATACATTTACCCCCAAATCTTAGTTTTGGCAGAACTAGGTAGTTAATAGTAAGTGTGATATATTATTTTGTGTTAGTTTAATAATTTTTTAGACAGCAGAGGTGGTTTTGGGTTAATTAACCCTCTCACACCCACATGTCACGTAAACTCAGGTGAGTCTTGTTGTGATAATCAAGCTTGGCAGTGAGGGAGGCTTGGCAATACTGGTCAACTCAATCTGGGACTCATGTTCTTCTTTTTTGAGTGTGGGCCTGACACTTGTGCAGTGAAGCCCTGTTTGCCTCTTCTGCTAAAGTTTGAACCTGTGAATAATTTGTTTTGCTTTTGTTTTGTTTTTTGTCTTTTTACCCTTTCTACTTTTTTACTAAGCACAGAAAATAGAATGAATAAAAGAAAGATAATATACAATTGTTCTCTGTCCTACAGATTAGCATGTATTCTTGTCACATAACTATTTTGGTGTTTTCTTGGGAAAAAAAGCACAAACTTGATGAACAAAAGCACATGCATTTTCTGTTAGGTAGAGTGATATAATTAAAGTATGCTCAGATGGAAGCCAGGAAGATAAAACAATGTATGTTTTAAATGTTTCTAGGAAGGCACGTACAACCAATGAATTAAAGTTATTTGAAAGTGGAAGTGACCCTTTCAATATAACATGTGAACATTTGATTCTTCCAAATAATGATAGCAATAATTGTTTTTTCTTTTCTTTTATAAGAGGCAAAGTATACTCACTTTACTTTGTAAATTAAGATTTATGCTATCTTTCCTACAATAAGAATAAGTGGTAATTGCAAATTAACTTTTGAAAATTAACATTTGTCTTGGTAACCTGGAAAATGTGTTTCTTTTTTCCCCTAAAGATGTCAACAGAGATGACTTGTGTGTCAATTGTCTTTTCTATTTTTATTGAGAATTTACTGATCAACAGGACATAGAAACAGTCAGCAATAAACAACCTTTTGCTTGCTATCTTTTTAAATGACTTACCTTGAAAATGTATTGTGTAACTTTATTAGAGGCATGGAAAGTAACACTTCAAAAGACAATTCAATTTCCAATTCCAATTCTAAATGTAAGTCAATACAACATGCTAAAAATAAATGCCATTAGTTTATTGTTCCTTAAGTAGATTGCAAAGAAAAGACAATATAGCATTTGCTATAAAATATATCCATTCACTTGTTTAAGTCAAATATGTGGAAAAGTAAGCAGTACAGGAAATTGTATTTGTCAAAACATTCCTAAAACATATACAACACATTGAAATCACTGGTTCGATGTTTGTTTGAATCCCCTTGTTCACCTAAGTTTGGACATTAGCTTTATATGTGCATAGATAACCAATACAAATATAAGATTTCAGAACGAAGTAGAAAAACAATTGTTGTCCGGAAACTTTTTTGTAATGCTTTGTTTGAGTCCTTGTCTGTGTATTATGCACTTGTTTAAAGGCACAGTGTAATACCTGTATAACGGCACAATACATAAAGAGCCTGATTCATCAAGGGACTTAAGCCCATTTGAGTGCATAAAATCATACAACAGAGTTAGATTTACGCAAGTGAATACAATTCATATCCTCATGCAAATGACACTTCCGACTGCCTACAATTTGAAGGGTGGAACAGGAGTGGGAAGGGGAGGACTAACGTAGGCAATGTACAGTAAGGGTGTGCCAAGGCCAAGAGCATGCACATGTGGCTGATTCAAGCTCTCTGCATCTCCTAGGTATGTGTTTTTTGGCCATATCACTTGCTCTAGCTACAGGGCAGGTGTTAGTGCCAACTGATAGTGAGACTGACACGTATGCGTACCACAACATTTGCAAATAAGAGAAACTGTAAAAATTTATTTTATGTACAGTACGTATAAAGAATAACCTGATTTATGTATTTCATGTAAAAAAATATTTTTTACATATATTTTTATTAATGATTATTGTATTAAGAGGTGTTTATGTATTTTAAAAAAAAATTCTCATGCTTTCTGATGGGACTTGAAATGTAATGTATAACCAAAGTGTACTCATATTCAAATGGAAACGTTTGTGACTATGGGCATATCATTTTTTGTGCGATTATTTTAAATGCAAGTTGCGTTCACTTTGTGTTCCTTTGTGAGTCAGTCCCAAAGTGTTTACTTTAAATCAGGGAAAAAAAAATAATGAAAGCATGAAAATCTCTGTTTTGTATTGCTACTAATATAAGAAATATATATTGTTTTACAGCATAAATGTGTGTGTTTTGTCGAAGTCGTATAATTGGATGAACGAAAGTATATTGGTTAATATTGTTTTATTGGTCGATTGCACTCAGTATACCACGCTACACGTGGCATACTGCGATCGTACAGTAAAATACACACGTACACACTCGCATTACAACATTTAGTTATTTATATAATTCATATTCATATTGAATGCATTCTTAAGTGATTTATGAGCAGATAGTATTTAGTTTATTATTAGTTTATATATTATGATTATATGTACACCTTAGTGTTATTTAAGGTTCAGGCTATAGGAAATGTGTCTGATATCATTCTAATCCCCTATACATCAGCAGTTGTCCGGTGCATTCGTCGAAGAGATCGCACATTGCATACTCTAGTTATTAATGTTAGGGAATAAACCCTTAATATGATGCTGACTATAAAATGCTAATAGACTAGTTGTAACTGGAGACTTGGCGGGAAGAAAGGAGCACATCCCCTGGAGAGATGACTCCAACCTTTGGATTCTTTAGTTTGAACTAGCCTATGACCTGTTTACCCTGGACTTACCCGAAGTCTGGACCTATAGAAGCAAGCCACATCATCTGCATTGTTCACTCTGTAACACTGAATGTATATATATCATAGCTGCGCTCCCACTAGCTTCAGTCCTCTCTGACTACAGTATTCAAGGGTGAACTACTGTTCACTGGTACCCGTGGGAGCACAGTGGTATGTATGTATCTTTTGGTATTGGCTGTACTGTACTGTATTATACTATAATCATGTATTGAACTGTTAACTTTTTACATCTGTTAAAATAAATCACTTTGTGCGTTGGAAACACAATACAATCGCTTGGGCAATGCTTATTTGAAAATGATAGAATTACTTTAATAGTTTGCCCCAGGAAGCTCAAGCAGGGGTGTTACTGGCATCCTAAAGGCCCTGCGTCATTGGCCCTAGCAACATTATGACACCAACATATCCAGACATGCCACCATTGTACCTGCATATGCACTTCACTATATCATGTGTTCCTTACATGCCACCCATTGTGCTAGATGCCTCCACATGAAATGCACTACACTAGTTTCCCCCCACATACCTTTGACCATATCATGTGTCCCAGCCATCTTATGACACATGTGCCCTCTCTATATCCTCCACATGTCCTTTATTGTGAAAGGTGTCCTATATGGATTCATTGTGACATGTGTCCCAGTGTCCAAGCCACAATATTACGCAACTCACACAGAATACACCACCCCCACCCTTATTCCCATACATTACACCAATACTACCCCCATCCCTCTCCTCACACATTATACCAGTAACACTCCTGTCCCTCTCTATACACCGATACCACCCCACCACACTCCCCACACATTACACCAATACCACCCTCACCCCTCTCATTACACTAATACCACACTCAGCCCACTTCCCACATAATACAATACCACACACACTTATCTCATCACTGGTCGGGCCTTTTCCTGCAGTGTCTGCTGCTCAACTGCACTTCCAGCTCAGAGAAGAGGGGAGCATCAGAGTTCTCTTTCTCAATGAAGGGAGCAAGTTCCATGCTGTATTAGCTATTATATATAAGGGAAAGGGTAGGATTTAGGGGGTCAGTAACACAGGCACTGTATTGACAGGCTTGCTTCCACTTTGCATAACTAATATGTACAATTTGGACCATAATTAAGAAAGTTTAGCAGACCAACATATATTTGTGATGTTTTTATTACGGTAATCATAAAATAAATTTGCATCTTATTATGAAGACATTTACAATTAGAAGAGTGGGCTAATATCTGGGTTTCTTCTTAATTTATATGGACAATTGTAGATCATAGAATGTACAGAAGCCAATAAGCAAGGATCAGTGTCTACAGTCCTATACAAAGTGCTTGCATTCCATCTGCCGTCTGGCACTCATTCTATCAGGATTGTTCTAGGGGAGAGTGTCTGTAATTACTACTGTTTGCGACTGTGACTTGAAACATAAGCTGTGACTTATCAATGACCTGGCATAATTTTGTCTTCACACACTTGGAGCTAGATTTACAAAGCTGCGAGTTTGAAAAAGTGGGGATGTTGCCTATAGCAACCAATCAGATTCTAGCTGTCATTTTGTAGAAAATACTAAATAAATGAAAGCTAGAATCTGATTGGTTGCTATAGGCAGCATCCCCACTTTTTCAAACTCGCAGCTTAGTAAATCTAGCCCTTGGTCTTGGTACATTTACGTCCTACATAGTTAGTTCTATATTGGAGTCCAAATATTTATGTGGGTATTTTTTCGATTGTACACATTGCCTATATCTTCGTATCTCTCCTTTTTATCTCATTTGGTACTGTATGAAATCCAAAACCCATTGTTTCTGTGCAGATTACTAGTTATATAGATGTTAAAAAACCCAATGCAATATATTGCTTGTTATTTCCAACAGTGTATTTTTTTTTACAATGCATTAAATGGTGCAAGAATAGTGCTCTTGTCATTATTGCCATTTGTTTTTTTAAGCATATAAATACCCATGGAATACATTGTCATTCAACTGGTGTATTGTTTTACAATGCACTGCCTGATACATTATACCCTATTTTGTTCAGCACTCTCATTTTAATTCCACTTTCATATTGCCACCCTGGCAATGTCCCGGGTATTTGAACCCAACATATTGCAGGGGGACAGATCCTCCAACCCTGACAAATACCCGGGTAGACCATGTTCACACTAAACACGGGTCTGACCGGATCTCCATGGCAACATCACAAGAGGAGCTCTGATTAACTCCTCTTGTGATGTTTTTATTTTTTTTAACTTTTCAATAGGTGGAGGTGAGACCCAGTTTGTCCATACCCTTTGTTCATACCCTCTTATTGAAACCCTTACTGAATTGGGAAGCCCCAATATCAACATCAAATTTATTGTATCATCAGTTACTTTACATAACAACCTTCATGAAGAAAAGGGTAGTCCCCTCCAAAAATAGAACATACCTTCTTTAAGCCAAAGAAGGGATTTTGCAACGAAACACATGAAATTATGGAGTGTCTGACCTATGTTATCTGGTTAGATGATAATGAAACTTGTGAATATTTATAATTCCAGTTGGCAGAAAGCTTTCTTTAGTTATTCATATCTTTGTGAACTTTGAGGACAATATGTCAGGTCCTAAAGCTGGGTACGCATTACAGCCATTTTCTCCCCTTGTAATATCTTTAATATTTTACCAACCACTGAAAGCATCGATCAGTATGCCGATATATGTGTTTACGTCAACACGATTTACCTTCAGATCTGCACTCTTCATCTGTCATAACAATTGGCTGAAAAGATCACGACTCTGTAAACTCTATGGAGATCTGCTGGTTGTGAGTGCATACACAATTCAGAATTTGCCTGACATCCTTCCAGCATTCATAGTGAATTTTCGACAGTTTATAAAATCAAATGAAACGAAATTATGTGCTTTGGTATAATAAAGCATGATTGTAAGAGAGTATACACTAGTGCAATATCGGACCTAACAGTTATTTATCATGTGAATGGCACAATAATCGGGGGAAAAACCTGTAGAGTGTACCCAGCTTAACTGTGTTAAATTAAGTTCCAGTGACTTATTACATCAGTTTGTGGGTGAACATAATGAAACATTGGTGTTACAATATGATATTTGTCTTTAACTGGATAATGAATATCAACATTTACTCTTATCCCATGCAAGATGGTCAGTTGAGAATGAAATTTTGCCAGTTGTAAGCATAAATTTGATATGAACAAAAAGGGTAAATGTGCTCAGACACCACACATCTCTAAATATGTTATGTAAGTACATTATATAACAAAAGAAGAAATGCTACTTTTTATTGTCTGAGAAGTGGGACTCCCACCATTGTAACTGCTCAAACAAATTATAATGTAAATTATCATGCTAAATCATAAAGTGGAGAGGGTAATAGGTGAACAGGTAGCCCGGTAAGAGCTGTCATGTTGTGGGAGCCATTGCTGGTTAACTGCGGGTTTAGTCTCCACCAGTTGGTGCTGGTAAATAGCCTGAAGGTGCCATGGTATAATGACAGATGTGCATATTGATTGTTTAGAGACTGAAGCTGCACCTGAAGGCAAATGCAATGTTCTGACTGTAATCTCTAAGTCATTATCACTTAACATTTAATTTCATGGTAAAATTACAAACCAGCCACAACAACTGCTGCCAACTATGACTCCTTGAAGTATTAGATATAAGGATAAAGCTTGATGGCTTATGCAGAACCCTGATGGTCAGTATCTAGTAAATATTTTTTTTCAAACATAGCTTTAAACGTTTTACACATTGACATAAAAAACTAGAGATGCTTAAGCTTGGTTTCCTGAGAACTGAACACACCCGAACTTAGCAGAACCGAGTTCCGAGCCGCTTCGGCTCGGTACTATCGTACGCCCTCAGAATTGAAAACAAGCCAAAACGACATTGTTACCTTGTTGGATTTCGGATCTCGTGAGCTTTGGATTCTATAAGTACTGCCCTCCTCCATGGCGCTCCATTTCACAGAGAGACACAGAAGGGGTAGCACAGTTCTTGGCAGTCTCTAGTGCAGTTGGGCAGCGTCATAGGTAGAATAGAAAGAGGAGGGGTAGCAGTGTTCTTCAAAATCTCCAGTGACATTCAGGAGAGCTCCATTGCTCTATTGCTAATTGTCATTGCTGAAATAGAAATAATAGGGCTGGCAGGCTTGGTCTTCTAAATCTGCAGTCACATTGTACTGTGTTATATAGGTAACATACAAAGAGAAAAGCTCCATAGCTCCATTGCTAATTGTCATTGCTGAAATAGAAATAATAGGTCTGGCAGGCTTGGTCCTCAAAATTTGCAGTCACGTTGTACTGTGTTACATAGGTAAAACACAAAGAGGAGAGCGTCATTGCTCCATTGCTAATTGTCATTGCTGAAATACAAACAATAGGTCTGGCAGGCTTGGTCTTCTAAATCTGCAGTCTTTGAAAGTGTATGAAAATAATATTGTGACCTGTGAGGTGGTCAAAATTGATTGCAAATGACTTGAAATTAGTGTTATTGAGGTTAATAATAATGTATGGGGAAACAAAATTGTGATTTTAGCAAAAAAAAACAACAGGGATTTTAGAGAGAAAAAAAAATATTGGGGTCCAAAACCAAAACCAAAACACGCAAGGGCGGTTTTGCCAAAACCAAAACAAGAAGTTAATCCAGATCCAAAACCAAAAGCAAAACCAGAACACGGGGGTCAGTGAACATCTCTATAAAAAACACCATAAATGTTTCTTTTAACCACCCTTCTTAGCTCTTTTGTGCTACCTACTGCTCCCACAGATATTTTAGAGTGATAGGAAGTGAGCAAGCTGGGATACTGTAAATTTGAGCAAATCATGATTTACAAGCAATATCAAAAAACGCAAGTTTGCTGAGAATCATAAATTTTGAGGCAACAGTACATGAAAAGAGGTTAATTTGCTGATTGTAGCTATCAATCAGTCAAACAATGTAATCTAAAAAGCAAAAAGTACAGCAAACCTTTCAATACTTTGCATAGTCCACTATGCACAATTATTATTATGCAAAATGTATCATGTACAGATAATTTGGACTCTGCCGTGGGCAGCTGCTGAATCTAGAACTAATATGGGCTTAGAAAAGCCCAGTGACCTTTCTCTGAGAAATATAATAATGCTATCACAAACAAAGATCATGACATGAAATGAATTAACAAATAGCCAAATAGATTAAACGTGACATTTATATACAAGCAATAAATTATATATATATATATTGTGATAAAGTACTGCATTCACTGGAGCCTCACACAGGTTTGCTGATCCGTTTTACTGTTTATTAGCAGTTGTCAGGATGGCTAAACAGTTTCAGCAATGGTACAGCAGTCATATCCAGCAAAAGTATCACAAAATTACCCACCACCTACATCTGGCTAAAAAATAGTTTCCTGACTACTATCCGGCACTTACTGGCATCGGTGGTCCTGCCCACAAATACAAACAGTGGGCCTGATTCATTAAGGATCATAACTTGAGAAACTTCTTATTTCAGTCTACTGGACAAAACCATGTTACAATGCAAGGAGTGCAAATTAGCATTCTGTTTTGCACATAAGTTAATACTGACTGTTTTTTTATGTAGCACACAAGTATCAACTTTAAATTTCAGTGTACAAATAAGTTATCAAGTATTTGTGTGCTACATGAAAAAACAGTCAGTATTTAACTTATGTGCAAAACAGATTGCTAATTTGCACACCTTGCATCGTAACATGGTTTTGTCCAGGAGACTGAAATAAGAAGTTTCTCAAGTTAAGATCCTTAATGAATCAGGCCCTGTGTCTTTATCCTCCACCCAAGCACTACAAACAAATCACAACAAAACAAACCAATTACACCCATGTGGACAGTGTCGTACTTGGGCATGAAGGGCCCACCGGGGGACTGCAATGCTAGGAACCCACCAGAAAGGGTGTGGCCAGTCATCATAGAGGTGAGAGCAGACCCTAGAGGGGAATGGTCAGCCCACGAAGGACAGCTAGCACCATAATGTAGTATATAAAGAATGCAGTGTGTATATAAAGAGTACAGAGTATTGACCTGCCCCTTAGATTGGGCAGAACAGTCACCAAAAATCGGGATTTTCCCACTAGACTCAGAGTATTTGAAAGACTGTCCTACCTGTTCTTGTCACTTTCACTACCTGTGGCTGCTGGTTTCTTTAGTTGCGGCTTGTCTGGATCCTAGAATGTTAGGGGCCCTATTTAGAAAAAAAAACATTTAGAAAATTCCGATCAGCTCCGGCGTTAAATCAATAGGACCCACAATTAATACTTAGGCCTTCCTTCAGCCCCAACATTAAAGTAATAGCATTCCCATTTAATAAATAAACCTATTTCCCTCCCTCCAGACAGCCCCAGCAATAAATTAATAGCATTTACGTATAATAAATATACCTATTTCCCGCAACTGTCACTGCTATTAAATAATTCATATTCACATTTAATAAATAGACCTCATGCTCCTCAAACTCAGCCCCACATTCAATTAATAGCCCTCAAACCACCCCTCTTAAATTAATAGACCTCACTATAAAATTAAATTGCCCCACCATCAACCCACAAATAAAATAGCACCCATTAGTTAGCCACCACCTACCACACACACATTACATTGCCACAAGCCCGCTGTGCCATCACACACACACATTACTGTGCCCCTTTATCACCGTGCTTTGCCTCCTTATGATCACACTGCACCCTCCATGCTGCTTTGGCTCCTCCTCACACTCTGCCATGCTGCTTTTAGCCCCCTTTCATACTCTGCCACGCTGCTTTTGGCCCCCCCTTCATACTCTGCCATGCTGCTTTTAGTCCCCCTTCATACTCTGCCATGCTGCTTTTGGCCCCCTTCCATACTCTGCCATGCTGCTTTTGGCCCCCTACAACCTCTGCCATGCTGCTTTGGCCCCCTACACCCTCTTTCATGCTGTTTCGGCCCCCTACACACTCTGCCATGCTGCTTTTGACCCCCATTCACACTCTGTCATGCTGCTTTTAGCCCCTTCACACTCTGCCATGCTGCTTTTGGCCCCCCTTCAAACTCTGCCATGCTGCTTTTGGCCCCCTTCACACTCTGCCATGCTGCTTTTGGCCCCCTTTCATGCTCTGTCATGCTGCTTTGGCCCCCTTTCACACTCTGCCATTCTGCTATGGGGCCATATACAATGTACAACCCTTTGTAAAGTGCATTGTACATAGCCCCATAGTTATATTACCTCCTAAAGGGCAGCGTTAACAGCGTTGGCAAGGTCAGTGACGTTATCCAGTGCAGCCGCCGTATTCTGTCTTTGGGATTGTTTGAAGTCGCTTCAGTGAAGAATCGTGATGGATCCTCGTCGTGGATGCGGCCAGCCAGACTCCAGATGTCGTGGCAAGTGTTGTCGGTGCACTCAGCGCCGATCTTCCGTACCCCACCCGTTCTACCCTGTACATTAGCAACTCATTCTTTACCAAATAATAGGCAATACCTTCTGCAGGTTTATTAGCCTTCTCTACCCCATTAATCTCAACTACATTCTTATAGACAATAGCTAAGGCAACATCTCCAAGTGGGTCTCGGCCAAAGTCTCTTAGTGGAAACAAGTCAGACAATCCTAACCTGAGCTAGAGCGTTTTTTTTAATTTTCATAGATTCAATCTCATCAGGCTCAGTGCCAAGGGATTGTCGAATAGCAGATGTGGTACCGTTGTATAGAAAGGGGACGAGATCACAACCAGAGAATTATAGACCTGTAAGCCTGACATCAATAGTTGGAAAACTACTGGAAGGTATATTAAGGGATAGTATTCAGGATTACTTGGTGCACAATAAGATTATTAGTGGGAGTCAGCATGGATTTGTGAGGGGTTGTTAGTGGGAACTTAGACCTGGGCAGCACAGTAGATGTGGTGTATTTAGATTTTGCAAAGGCCTTTGATAGAATGCCACACAAGAGGTTGATTTACAAAACAAGGAAACTGGGTCTAGGAAACAACATTTGTACTTGGATCGAAAACTGGTTAGAGAATAGGGAACAGAGAGTTGTGATAAATGGAACATTTTCTAATTGGTCAAAAGTTTTAAGTGGAGCACCTCAAGGTTCCGTGCTGTGGCCACCCTTTTCAATATATTTTTTAATGACCTTGGTGATGGTTTAGAGAGTAAAGTTTCTACTTTTCCAGATGACACTAAACTCTGTAAGGTAATAAAATCAGAGCAAGATGTAGCTTCTCCACAGAGGGACTTAAATAAACTGGAGGATTGAGTGGCCAAATGGAATATGAGGTTTAACATAGATAAATGTAAGGTTATGCATTTAAGGATCAAAATCAAGAACGCAATCTATAAATTAAAAGGAATTAATTTAGGAGAATCTATAATGGAAAAGGACTTGGAAGTGCTTGTAGACAGTAGACTTAGCAATAGTGCTCAATGTCAAGCAACAGCTGCAAGGGCAAATACAGTATTGGCATGCATAAAAAAAGGGGTATAGATGCAAGGGAAGACGGTGTAATTTTGCCACTGTATAAATTGAATCTGTAGTACAGTTCTGGGCACCACTCTATAAAAAAGATAATTTGGAACTTGAAATGGTTCAGAGAAGGGCTACAAAATTAATAAAGGGTATGGAGTCATTAAGTTATGAGGAAAGGTTAGCCAGTTTAGGCATGTTTACTTTAGAAAACAGGTGCCTAAGAGCAGATATGATTATTATGTACAAATACATTATGGGTCAATACAGAGAACTTTCATGGGAACTTTTTACCCCAAGGACTATACAAAGGACACGCGGTCACCCCCTAAGGTTAGAGGAGAGGAAATTTCACAATCAGCAAAGGAAGGGGTTCTTTACAGTAAGGGCAGTAAAGGTATGGAATTCACTGCCAGGGAAGGATGTGATGGCAGATTCAATAGATATGTTTAAGAAAGGGTTAGACAAATTTTTTGCGTAAAAGTGTATTCAGGGACACGACCGTTAATTAAAATGAAGGATAGTAGAGGATATAGGGTAAAAATAGGAATGCAATATTGGGTCTGGGGTGGGGATTGTCACAATTGAAACAGATTGGCTGTTGCTTACTCTGGATCAATTTCAAATATAAGTGAGGGATCGCAGAAGATTCAAAATAGGTTGAACTTGATGGACTGGTGTTTTTTTTTAAACCTCATCAACTATGTTACTATGTATGAGTCCTCATTTGGAATTGTAGCTCCTTCACCCGAGCTCTCCCGAACGAACGATGCCAGAAACCGGTTCTGCAGTGGCATTTGTGCAGCTCTCCTTTGTCTATGCTCTAACCTCTTAGGAGGTGTATTTTTCTGAACTGTCTAGTTCAGGTTTTGTGGTAGATCATGGCACGTTCCATTTTCTGTTCCTTCAAGCTCCTCCATCGAGGCTGGACTTTTGGCCGGCGCTTCAATTACCAACGTGTCCGGCTGGATTCGCTGCTGGAGGATCTGCTTGAAAAGTGGAAAGTCTCTGCCCAGGATTAAAGGGTATGGCAGTTTCGGGCAACGGTCGCTATCACTGTTACTGTCTGTCCATTCACAGTAACAGGCAAAAGAGTCCTGTCATATTCCTCGGCAGTCCCATGGACACAGAGTACCTTCACTTTGGGCAGATTATGCGTCCGTTTTTCTGGAAATATGGAGCTGGAAACCAAGAACAGCTCACTACCCGAATCTACCAGAGCCCGCACCAGATGGTAATTCACAAACACAGTCACGCGGAACAAGCAGGACTTTTTGGTAATCGGACTCATTGTACAGCAGCTCGGATAGGTTGGTTGTGTGTGCACTATTGAACAATCCATGGGGTCTACTAACTTTGGGCACTGAGCCCTCAAATGTCCAGGCTCTTTGCACTCGAAACAGATTGAACTCAATGCAGGTTTGGCTGCCTTTTTATCAGGCAATCTCTCCTCACCAACATCTGGTTCACTGTTCCATATGACAGATTTTGACCGAAGCACAAATTTTGGAGTGGGCAACGAAGGTATGGGCATATGCTGCAAGGTGTTGTATCTCTCCACGACAGCAGTTAATTTTTCATACGACTGAGGATCCGCCTGCAGTGCCCACCTTTGGAGCCCTCGGTCCATACCCCTGATACAATGGTCAATGGCCAGAATTTCGCAATGTTCTTTTCTGGCTGCAACCACTTCTTTAGTGTTCTACCAAGTTCAGGAGGCTGAGCCTGAACCGGCAAATCTTTGTAGAGTCTTCAGTCATGATATTGTTGGGCCTCCCCTGCTCTGGTGATTCAACCCTCGCTAAGATGGTGGTTTTCAGCCACTGACAATCGCCAACCTGGTCCTCATCTAGGTCTATGCTGTGCTTTTCCTTAAAGATAGGGAGCCAGGTGTTTGGACCAAGTCATGGGTGGCCACTTGGCTCGGGTGGCAGCACGCTCAAAGGCTACTGGATATGCCTTCACGTCATCATCAGAAGCTAATTTCTGTAGCGTGGGGGTAGCATGAGCCTCCCTGTCAAGTCTCCCCTGAGCGATCTCCTAACAGAGAACACGGATACTTTCCTCCTGCACTGCTGCCACTTTCACTAGGGTTCTTAAAATGTCTTCCATTCCCACAGGAGTTTGTGCTGGAAAATGAAACCTAGCTTCTCTTAGCATTCAGGGAAACAAAACTTTCTGGACCACACCCAATTCACAAGTGACCCACAAGGTGTGGCACTATAGTTACCAGAAAAATGTATTTGTTTTTGTTTGGTTTTTTAAACCCACTTTTTTTTTCCAAAGCTGACATGTGCTTTAGAAACCTTCACTGGTAAATAGCAAACAAACCACCCAAAAAATTTTGGGGACCACACCCAACTCACAGTTTGAACCTTTAACAAGTGTGGCACTATAATGACCAGCAGTGTTTAAACTTTTGCTTTCTTTTGCAACTAAAACAGCAGCTTGTCACACGCTGCTCATTCGGCTTCCATGGACAAAGGCTGAGACATTCACCTGCGTCTCATTAGCAGACCTCAAATCCCTAAGTCCTGATCTGCACATGTGCAGACTGATTACCTGTCTACTTCTCATAAGATTCCTATTGGTTCCTGTTTTGGGCTCCAGACTTGAAAAGGCACTTCTTCCCTTTCCTCGGTGTCGGTCAATCAAGTTACCTGTCTGGATAGGTCCCTATCTATTCCATGAGATCTTACTTGTATCCTCAGTGCCTCCGCTATGTACTACTCCATGGGCTTTACCGCTCCAGCTGTACCTGTCTCCGCTGTGTGCTACTCCACGGGCTATACTGCTCAAGCTGCACCTGTCTCCGCTGTGTGCTACTCCACGGGCTATACCGCTCAAGCTGCATCTGTCTCCGCTGTGTGCTACTCCACGGGTTATACTGCTCAAGCTGCACCTGTCTCCGCTGTGTGCTACTCCACGGGTTATACTGCTCAAGCTGCACCTGTCTCCGCTGTGTGCTACTCCACGGGTTATACTGCTCAAGCTGCACCTGCCTCAGTTGTAGTCCTGTTCCACAGGCTGGATCGATTAAGCTACATTTGTCTACACAACCCGTGCTGCTTAACGGAGATCACTACCTTTCAAGTCATCTATCAGAGTTGTCCTGTTCAAGCTTCATCTATTCCGCATTCACGTCGGTGGCTCAGTGGCACTACAGGTCGTATCATCAAGTTGCTTGTTGTCATCTTCTCTGGCTGAACTGCTCATGTGACATCTAAGCATATTAAGGCATTGTATGGGGCTGGATTCCTGCCCCATCAGTTGTGATTATATTGCTGCCTGGACTGTTACTCTCTCCTCTGATGTGTGCCGTCTTACTGTGATACCATGCACCTGCTGCCACTTGTTTGCTGGACTGTTCATTCTTTGCCATATTTGATTACATGCTGATTGTTCTCATTGCCTATGATATTGCCAGTGGCTTTGTTCACCTTTTACTACGCTCCTGTTATATATATATATATATATATATATATATATATATTGTAACAAAGGGAGGCATTTATCTGACAAGATGCAAAGAAAACATACAAGCAGAGTAAGACATTGGCGCAGTTATGCACCTAGGTTCAGGTTAAACCAAGTAAAGACTTATGTTTAGTTTAAAGTTGGTTAACTTACATGATTTGAAGGCTACTTCCTCTCAGCAAACAGACAGGGTGTGTCTGTTAGTCAAACAGAGCCAGTGATGGGCGTTTTTCTCTTAAAGAGAAGGTGGGTGTGTCACCTGTCCATCAAGCTAAGGCTGGTTGAGGAGTATCAGGTATAAAAGCTTGTTTGTGTCATTTGTTCACTGAGACCAACGCTGGGAAAGCTGGCTGGTCCTGAGAGAGAGAGAGCTGGTCTATGTATAGCTAGCGTTTAGGGTCTCCATAATTGCTGTGAAAGTATACGGTGTCAAAACATTTACCATCCTGACAATAAAGCTACGTAAAAGGAAAAAGTTGTTCGCGTGTGCTTCTGCAGTAGCGGGCTCTTGCCACAATATATATTGAGACTTTCTTGTTACTCATCCAGTCATCATTAAACTGCTGATTGTACTTTTATCCAGCATCTGTCATCTATTCACCCTCCGGGTGCTACTACCATTTACCAGTGTGTTACAATACTCCCCGAGGATCCGGAGTCCAGAATATCAAACCGTGACACTGCTAATCAGTTCCCAGTACAAAGGTTTGTCTCTTCACAGCAACACATTTTGAAACAAAGCATTACAACAGTTTGATGCATTATATTGGTTTTTAACAAACTCCACTCACCACCTTTGCATCTGGAGGCTGGGAGGACGGCTGTGTTTTAGCTGTCCTACACATCCCACGATGACACCACAAGGGATTAAGTACTGCATTCACTGGAGCCTCACACAGGTTTGCTGAACAATTTTACTGTTTATTAGCAGTTGTCAGGATGGCTAAACAGTTTCAGCGATGTTACAGCAGTTATATCCAGCAAAAGTATCACAAAATCTCCCACCACCTATATCTGGCTAAACAATAGTTCCTTGACTACTAGCCGGGCACTTACTGGCATCGGTGGTCCCGCTCACAAATACAAACAAGGGGCCCGGTTCATCAAGTTACGGAAACGCATCCGTATTTGCGTTGCATACTTTGAGTGACGCAGACGCTTACGCGAGAGAAATAAGAACCTCAAACTCCAAAAACACACCCTTCTACACTTAAGGGATGAAAATAAGAATCGCAAACTCAAAAAAACACACCCACCTGCGGATCTTTAAACAAGGTAGACGCACAAGCGACGGATCACAAGCAATTGACGTGAAGCTAAGAAATGTATACTTCACGCCCAATGTGGGAGGTCCTAACAGTTTGTATACACATAACAAAACACAATGCCTGTGGCTTATTTTCACTTAATACCTCTTCACTAATTAATCATTCGCAAATAACAATGATGTGGTACACTGTGAACAATGTTTTTCATTTGCTAGTAATTAGCGTAATACACACTTTTACCTAAAAGACTCATTGCTGAGTGGCTTTGTGTGTTTTGGACTTCAAGTGGCCGTATAGTACGCAAAATGCATGTACATGGCTACATTAAAAACACATGAATAAAGAATTAATGAAAATATATGTTGTACTATAAAAATCCTTCTGGGTTTTCAAGAAAATTCATAGCATACTCTTCCATAAAGGATACACACACACACAAGAGTGTATACAACCCCCACACAGATAAAGGGTTCCCACACCCCTGAAATCGTAGGCTGTCGTAATTTCCTTTGGTAAACTGAACACTTCTGTATTCTTTGGTGTATGGTTCGATTCTGGGCATGTGCAGAATAATTGTGCACATTATATGCAAAAAAGGGCCAGTTATGCTCCTTAGTGAATCAGGCCCTATGTGTTACAAAGAAATAAACTCCAGGGTGCCAGCAACTTATTTCTGATAGTGTATATTGTCACGTGTAGTGACGCAAGTATGTAGTAAAAATGGTGCCCCATCATGAAATAATAAGTGTTGCACCCATCATAAATAATTGTCCCCATTACCAATCAAAAATCATTATTGCTCCTTTAATTTAATAAACAATCATTTTAGTCCCTTAGCATAATGATAAATTAATTTTGACCCATTAATTAATTATATTATTATTATTATTATTATTATTATTATTATTGTTGTTATTATTATTATTATTATTATTATTATTTTAGGGTGCTACATGAGGTCCGCAGTATCAGTACAATACAGTAAACAAATAACACTACAACTCATAACACAGCTACTGATAGCCTGACAAAAAAGTTAATTTTTAATAGGTAATGAGAACAGGAGAGAGAGGGCCCTGCTCCCTAGAGCTTACAATTTAAAGGAAAAGGGGCAAACGATTGACACATGGGGTGAGGTAATGTAGGGGGATATAAGGACAAGAAGCAGGAGAAGGAGAAATGCAGGATGAAAAAGAAAGAGGTATACTACATAGTGAAATATTTAAATGGAGGACTGTTGGGCTCTTTTAAACAGGTGGGTTTTCAGTGACCGTTTGAAGTTATACAGGCTAGGGGATACTCTGATAGAATGAGGGAAATTATTCCAGTGATGGGGAACAGCATGGGAGAAATCTTGGATAAGGGAGTTAGATGTGGTTACCAGAGGGGAGGAAAGGCGACGGTCATTGGCCAACTGGAGAGGACGGGTGAGAATTTGTACAGAGATGATGTTGGAGATGTATGAAGCAATGGAGTTGGAGAGGACCTTGTACGTGAAGGTGTATTGGGACTGCCACAATCATTTATAAGTCATTAATGTCTCCCCTTATGTGTCACTGATGTCTATCAATGGAAAGAATGCTGTTTGAGCCATTTAGCCTCTCAGAAGCAGGAGAAAAAAATTGCCTTTTTCTGGTGATTTTGACTAAATTGACGGCAGCTTTGACTAAACCACTGTCTGCCACACATTGCTACATTTCAAACCCCCAAATCTCTGAATAATAAATCCAGTGATATGAAGATGAAAATAGCTAGTGATATGTGGCAGTTTCAAAACGGCCAAAAAACCTACCAGCTCGATATATTTTCCCCCTAATGTGATTTGCATAATGCAGCACATAACACTGAATAAATTACCCTAACCACTGAATGAGTTCCCTGGTTCACCCTCTGCCATGATATGCTACAAAAGAAAGTAAACATCAAAAACAAATAGTTATATATAGATATTTAATAGTATGTGATAACATCTGGTCCTTTGTATCTCAACATTTCCATTAATGATAGCCTCTTAGAATCAGTCTATATCATTTTATACTCTATATGGTACCTAGCAGTGTTATTAAATATTCATTGAAAGTGTCTAATTACTTGTTTAGGGCTTTGAAGATTCGAAAACTCAACAGTGGCGTGAAAATGTCCATAGACACTGAAACAGATTATCATACCTCCCAACCATCTGCATTAAGGCAGTACAGTCCCAATTTGAGAGCTCTGTCCCGCCATCTCAATCGGGACAGCTTTGGGGGAGACTCTGTGCACTGCTGCTCTGCATAGTAGAGCAGCCATGAACGGGTGCCATGCGCACCAATGAAGAAGTTTGGAGGGTAGGAGAGGGAAGAAGAGAACTGCTCAGCCTCGCACAACCTAGTGCTTCGTGTGACAACACCTCCAGCTTGCCGTGGCCATGCCCCTGTCCCGCTGCCAGAGAGATCAACATTGAGAGGTATGGATTATATAGAATAATTCAGTCATTAACCCTAAATTTGAATTTTTAAACATGAACCTTGATAGTGAAATACATTGTGTTATCCTGACATTGAAATTAGCTTTGTTAAAATGTAAAGTATTGTTTTCCCCACTCAAAAGGACAACTGAAGCTTTTCTAACAACTTTAGGACAGTTTCTTAGTGTCACAGCCGCAGTACTTACCTCTGCATAGTTGCATTCTCCTCGAACGTGGCCACTGTTTACAGCAGCTCTTAAGGGTTATAATGCCCAAAGCCACATGATTACTCTCAAAGGCAGTCTTTTCAATCTAAGAAGGGTATTTAAACCTGCTCTGAACACTCTGTAGCAGTGTCAGAAAAACAGGTTTCTTCCCTAGCGTCTGGCTGAATTCTGATTTGCTGCTATTGGATTTTTCTGGTGATTCTGACCTTGACTTGGCTGTTATTATTCTTTGGATTCTGATTCAGTACTGTGACTGGATGGGCTTGCTTAGCCACCTGGTCTTAAGGTAGAAGGAGGAATGCAGGGATGTTCTTCCTGCACAGTTTATCTAGGTTTCCTTCTCACTGCCAGTAACCGACTGTTACTGTTCACTCCTACTGGTGTCATCTTGCCAACAGACACTCGCCGACTGCGAATGTCAACTGCACACAAGATATTGGCACAACAGTCTGGCATTTTGTGCAAAGGACTGCCAGATTTATATTTTCCCAAAATGCACAGGATTGGCTATGGACAAAAAGTGGGCTTATGGCTGAATTGAGCATGCTTCATGCAAATTTAGGAAGTGTAAAGTCTGTATGTTAAAAGTTAAGATAAACAGCTTTCAGTTTGGCTCACCAGACAGCTCAATGTTCTCCAAACCCACAAAACCCAGGACGGCGTCCCCTTGCATTTTTCTTTCAACTAGATCCTAAGAGTACTTCTTTCAATTCACCAGTATGTTTGCCAGTGTGATGAATATCAGACAATCAAATTTCATGGCAAAGTGGGAGGTAGGGCACAGATCTTATCTAAAGTAAAAGCCATCTCTAACTGCCGTTGTCATGCCAATACAGTTCTAAAGTATTCCTATACTCTTGTAAAATATATTTATTTGTGTTAATATGTACAGTATATACAGTATGTAGGCTGTAAAGTAACATGTTTTGAAAGGTCCACCAGTGAAAAACTTATGCTTGCCCTCTTGTCAATGATTAGTGGATGTGTCACTGCAAACAGATCAGTACCCCACCAGTATGATTGATTGATAGTTATTACATCCTGCTGACAAGAAGATCAATCAAATAGACATGCAAGTGATGGCTCCTGCTGTTGCTGGTCAGGTATAAGAAAGTTTCCTTTACCACCATCCATCATTACACTAAAGATGATTAATGGGATCAGTGTCCTTACAATTTATACAGATACAAAGGCTTTATTTCCCCTGGTTTCCCATTAATAATTTCTATAACCCACAGTTATATAAGTAGCATACTTGCTTCCATATGTGATGCTATATTCATTGCTTAATGGGCCTATTGTTCTAATTGAAAGTGTATCATTTAAATTTAAAATTATGTACTTACATTTTAAAATGTATGTTTCACTTCCAGTCATTTAATTAGAAATCTAATTTCCTTAAAGAATAAACTATAAAAAAAACAGATTAACTGGAATAAAATTGTGAAAGAATGACAAATGTTCTTGCCACATACTATATATATATTTTTAGATTGGTTACCATGGAGATTATTATTCACAAAGTTGAACACAATATGATGAAAGTAACAACACATGTTTGTACCACAGAATTTAATGTACACTTAATAATTTATAGGAAAGACTTAAGACTCAACATTCTTTATTACTGATTACACAAACCTCCATTTTTTTAGGAATGGTTTGTTTCAGTCATACATACCCCATAAATGAATAGTAGGCAAAGGTCATTCACTTACTACAAATTATACAGATGCACAGTGTGTTTCATAATGTCATTAAATAAGAAAACATACCTGGTAGAATATGTAAATGTGTGTTATTTAAGTCTGTCTATATTGTACATTTGAATGCTTTTATTACATGAGAATTTGTGTGCCTATAAATGGGATTTCAGATAAAGTGCACTTATCTGGTGCAATAGGCATCCAACCTGAATGTGTAGGATGACTCCTGAACTCAGGACCTATAGGACATCAAAACACCATGAGTGCGCTTAATCTGTCTTTAGCTAGGAACCCCTGATCTTCTCAGTTGCTTCCATTAGAAGATGAAAACTGGCATTCACAGCACATGCCACTACTGTAACATTTATATCCATTTGCTTCCTGTAAAAACAGATGCATTTTCACACAAATAGGATTAAGATATGAGAAAACCGGCCTGGTTTGTGCACTTTTTAAAAAACTTAAAAGTTTACCAAGATACTTCAGAACATTCAATTGTCCTGGAAGAATTGCTTATTGTTGTTGTCCTTTGCAATGACTACAAATCTGCCGTGTGTATAACCTATCCTCCAACCAAGATCTACCACCTGCAGGGATCTGAATATCATGTTCAAGGTCACAATGCCAAATATGACCCATCTCTTGATTTATACATATGTTCTCTGTATCTTTTTCTGCTATATCCTTGGCTGGTCCTTGATTTATTAAGTTTATTGTATACCTGCCAATTTACACTCCAACCGTCTCATGGATTTGAACCATGTCTTGCTCCCTTATGGTTATCAGGGGATTTCAATCTTTTGTGTGAACTGATGTGACACACCTATGTAGCCCTACAGCCTCAAACTTGCAATTAAATAAGCAAAATAATGTGGCAAACAGAGATGGAGAAAAGGAGAGATGACTACCACTTCGTCCATGACCAAATACGGTGATTACTCTCTGGACATGGGGTGAGAGGGTAGTGATAGGAGGTTCTATTGCATAGTTTTCAATACATCCAAGTAGTTTATGTGGGCATATGAAACTATAAGATCATATAGGTTCTACGTGGACATATTGGCTAACGTGAGGCTTTCTGGAGACTTAGAAAGCTATGTGAGTATATCTGCTATATAAGTATATTTACTATATATCACCACATGAAAATATAATGGCTTTATGGGGGCATTTTTAGGGACAGTAGTGTCTGTTGGATATTGTATTAATTTTTCATTTTATCATGTGTATTAAATGTTTACAGTTTCACTGTATATAATTTTTGATAGTATTCCCTGAAAGTTCTCTTTCCCTTTAAAGGATCAGAAAAGGCTTAAGACATAAATAAAATAAGTTGGTGCATTTGACAGAACAACCCAAAAAAATCTTTAAAAATGACACTAGATAAAGAAATAATTGATCCCAAACTTATAAAAATATACCAAAGAAAAAAATGTGTTGATATGTGTTAAGTTATAAATTAAGTATTTAAAAAACAGTAGATAAAGATTTAATATGTATAGTTTGGAGCAGAAAAGGGAAAGGGGGGACATGATAGAAACTTTCAATTATATCAAGGGTTTTAACAAGGTACAGCAGGGAAACAGTCTTCAAATGAATAAAACACGAGGACATGCACTGAAATTGGAGGGAGGAAGTTCAGTGGAAATTTGAGGCAAAATACTTCTCAGAAAGGGTAGTGGATAAGTGAGATATATGGGTGGGTAGGTCCAAGGACAATTCCATCTTGCACCATTTAAACATTATGACCATGTTCTATAATCATCTGTTAAATATATGTTTACTGATACCGCTGACCATCTAATTGTTATTGCCTCTTCACTTTACATGATGCATGCCATCTACCATTCAAATTTTATTGTGTGCATCATCTTTCAACATTTTTATCTCTTGCACCTTACGCTCCTTAGACTAAGTTTTTGTTGTTTAATTTATCTAATTAGATTAATTTCTTATCCTTACACACCCCATAAAATCTTCACCCAACCCTACATATACACTACAAAATACACTACACAACACACCACCAGTGCATTTTCTGGTCACTTCCTGGTCATGCCCCCACGATATAAAGGAAAAGCGGGAGACAGAGAGAGATGGGGCACCAGAAAATGGGGAGACATAGAGAGAGTTAGCACTAGAAAATATGGAGAGGGGGTACCAGAAAATTTGGGGAGACATAGAGAGAGGGGGCACCAGAAAATATAGGGAGACAGAGAGATAGGGCGCACCAAAAAATGTGGAGAGAGAGATGGCGACACACCAGAAAATGGATAAAGAGACGGGGACACCAAAAAATGGAGAGAGAGAGGAGGATGAGCGCCAGAAAATGGAGAGTGAGAGGGGTACCAGAAAATGGGGAGAGAGGGGACTGGAGAAAATGTGGGGAGAAGGGGCTGGAGAAGAAGTGGAGAGAGGGGGTTGGAGTAAATATGGGGAGGGGGAGGTTACATTCCAAAATCCCCACAAGTTATATACTATTAATTTAAAGGAACTTAAGGTTTGAGCAATCATTTATTTTATTAGTATTTGCACACTGTTTGGCTTGGCCCTGGTGCTATCTATTAGTATAATTAAAATCTTGCACCAGGCCTGAGTATAACTGATATTCCTACTAGCAAATGGACAAAAAGTAAGGTGCTCTTTGATTCTGAGGAGCACCAACCCCCCCAAAAACAATATAATTTTTTTTTAGGAACCAATTGCATAAATTTAAATAATATTGTCGAGCAGTGTCTGAAGAATTGCAAGGTAACAATCCCTCCTTTCCCTACCTCATTGTACATTCATTTGGTGTGGTGGCAGCTACAAGTAGTTTCAACTTCAAGCAGCTTTACTCCTGGTGTCACGAATCATTTTATTAATCAGCAGCAACCTAATATTAGTACTGGCAGTAGTAGTACTTTTTCAACCTCTACTGGTAAAAAAAAATATGTGGGAAGAAAGTGTAAGAAAGTCCAAAACCAAACACTGTTTGTCAATTTCAATAAAAATTAAGCTCTTGATGTAAGGATTAACGGAAAAGTTACTGATGAATATGGGAATTTGTCTAAAAATATGAAAATAACTAACATTCCATATACCACCCTGTAAGGCAAGAAAAGGCTCAGACCCTGGCTCCTTTTTGCTAGTAGTGATCCTGCTACATGTACAAGAATGTCCATTGCAAAAGTGAGAACCTGACATAGTCATGTATCTTCTATAACTTCTTATGCACACCTTCTCATTCTGAGTGTAATCTATCACTTCCAAAACAGCCACATTAGTGCATGAATTGAACACTGAGGCTAATGAACAAATTGGTCTTTCATAGTATCCTGTAGAAAAGTCTGACATTTCAGATTCTGACACTGTAATTATAGATTAGCCTCCTTCTAAAATTCTTCAACCATGGAAATGTGAGGATGAGTAGTAATGATGTTGATTTCATGCGTCGGTAAAGGACCAAAAAATCTGCTGCTTCCACTATTTTTAGCTAACCAGCTCGATGCAGCCTTTGGTGAAATTTGTGAGGTCATTAGAAAATAGACTGTAAAAGACTGTAAATTAATGTAAATTATACAAATACTGATGCAGGAACAAAAACAGCTCAAAATTATACAATATATCCTGTTTTTCACAGGATGAAATCAAAATCCAAAACCAAAGCATGATGGTTTTAGAACCAAAACATGGGAGCATGCGCACATCTTTAATTATAAGTAAACCCTGTGATATGTGTTAGCGTGGTAAGCTGCTCTAAAGGAAGTAATTCATAATATTTAAGTATTACATCGATCCAGTTTCTGAGCAGATCAGACTGCTCTGGCGAGCTCTCCACCCAATATCTTGCATCTTTTGGGCTCCAAATTTATTTGTAGTAGCCCAGACTCTGTTTTGTAGTCCTAAATAGGTAGTTCCTACCTGACCTGTGTGTTCCTGCTCAAGCGCAGATTCCTGATCTGGCTCACTCCTTCTACTCTAGATTGTGGCTGCGGCTTTGTTGCCCTCCTAGCTTTCCCGGCTTCTTCCCCACATGCCAAATTTGCTTGATATCGCTACCCGATATGAAGCCATCCTTGATCCTACACTTCTCCTACACTTCTCCTACCTGTCCACCCTTCTCTTGGGGGGTACCCATTGGTGCCGACTCCAGCCTGATCCTGACCCTATCTGTCTCACTGCTATCACTCTAGATCATGGTTCAGCCTTGTCATCCAATGGGCCTTCCCAGTCTCCCGATATGATATTAGCCTCATTTGTGCATCTCCTGTAGACCGTTGGATCTCCCCTTCAATTTGGCTCACCCACTCTTCTGGTCACTGTTGCCTACTCTGGAATCTTGATAGCCCAATCCTCCTGGTCCTGCTGCCAAATTGTATTTGCTGAGAATTGACCCCATCATGGGTTCTGGGTCTCTTCACCAGGCCTGCTCAATATAGGCTCTCCCATGACTCCAGTGGCCTACTCATGTGTCCTTCTCCTGAAACCTACCTTCTGTGGCCTCCTCCTGTTTCTTTCCTGCTTTGATCTACTGTGGCCTACTAACCTCTGACCTTTTCCTGGTGCCTTCCTCTAGTGGCTTCTAGCCTCCGGTCTTCTTATGATGTCCCCAGGACCTCTTCCTGTAAAATCTGAAACAGGTACCTCCCAGATCCTCTGGTCATTCCCACCATATACATCCTCCAACCCCTGAACCAACTGCACTCCCAAAAACCCCATCCTCTGACCTCTGGACCTACTGAATGTTCTTATCCTCTCCAGACAATTTACATCTCAGGATTATATATCCTAGTCTTATTTACCTATTTTCTTTGCTCTAATACCTAGTCACATTTGCCTTTTGTCAGTTTCTTGTAATGGCAATTCACTCACTCTATTTTCCTATTCCTAGCCTGTTACTGCTACTCTCCACTTGCTTGTCCACTCTACTTAGTTACCTACTTAGCTATATATAAAAAGTATTATTCTTTGGAGAAAAATACTTTGATATAGAATGTAAAGCATTGCAGCTTCATCTCACATAGAATATTTAAGAAATGCAATCTAAATGCTTGTCCATATATTCAAAAACTCATCATTTTAATTTTAGAAATAAAATTATTATTCACTATTAGGGAGGTGAGCAAACATTGAGCTATATTAATTCTTATACTCAGCAATGTAGATCAAAATAGTCTATACTTTAAACATATTGAATCAAAAATTGATAACTCATGCTAAATATATACTGTATAAATTCTCAATATGTAGTTCAAAGCATCTATTCCACTTAGGAGTGCTATCGCAAGACCTACATCTCCCCATTGGATAAGCAACAATACACATTGTCTAAAGACAAAACCTAATCTGGCCCCTCTCAAAAAAAATGCAGATCAAGTTAATAATTAGATAGTGAACATGATTTCTAAGTAATACCCATGTGCAGTAGGCCTGTGCCGAGGAGCATGGGCTCAAGAAACTGGGAAGGGGAGGCAAGCCTAGAGGTGCAAAGGATCAGGCAGAAGGTGTAATGGTTTAAGGAGAACATTAGGAAAGAGGGCTCTGCTCATGTGAGCTTACATCGTAGATGGAAGGGGTAGACAAACAGGGTGGCACTGAGTGGGGGGTTGTAGGTGCTAGCAGAGGAGCTAGGGGAAGGGCTGATAGACTTGAATAGGCTTGAATAAAGAAGTCAGTTTTAAAGGCATGTTTGAACCCTTGGAAATGAGCAGGAGATACAGATTGAATTTAATAAGGTGGTTTGATTCTTGACAAACACACCTTGAAAATGTCCCTCCACAAGCACAACTTTTTTTTCAAATATTGCCAGCTCTGTTAAACTCCTGAAACATTTACACATATATTTGTGAATGTTACAAATAGGTCTTTTATATAAGCCATCTTGTATTTTAAGTTTACTAGTACAATACAAGTTAATCAAAACAGAAAATAACAAAGAATGAAACCTTATAAATCTGGATGATTAAAATTTTCAAAACTGGTATTTTGCACTTGATAGCGAAAGTATGCAGGTTTCTCCATACAGCCACCTCACGGAGAAGCATAAATTGACATCATCAGCATTAAGGTCTATAGCTTCTGAGTTTGCAGTGTGGAAGCCATTCTGTGAATTGTTAAGCAAGAGCTGGAACAGCAAACTTCTGTAAATGTACCCGTTATACTTCAAAATTAGTTTTTATTTTATTTCTGTTCCTCTCTACCTATTAGGGTTTCAGGATACTGGCCTACAAAAAAACATGGCAGGTGTTTCTCTCAAGTCCTACATGCTACCACATTGCTTCATCATGTCACCTACATTGTGTAGACATCATGGAATGCATGTTAAGGTCCCCACCATCATGTCACTAACATTATTTTACACACGTCAAGCAGAAGTGAACAGACTTTCCCTATAAAAGATAATAACAAGCTAACCACAAAATTTCAGTTTATTTGGCTTTTTGCCTTAAAACAGATTCTACTATTAATATTAGTGTATGATCTTGTCTACATGTGACTTCTATCATCATCATCATCATCATTTATTTATATAGCGCCAGCAAATTCCGTAGCGCTTTACAATTGGGAATAAACATTAATAAAACAATACTGGGTAATACATACAGACAGAGAGGTAAGAGAACCCTGCTCGCAAGCTTACAATCTATCCGGGCACTGTTTATTTTCCAGCTCTCGTTCACTAGCTACATACCTGATTATTCTACTATTCATCTCAGCCTGCACTAAGTGCTTTGCCAAAAACCACAGTCTGACTCATGGGGCTAGATTTACTAAGCTGTGGGTTTGAAAAAGTGGGGATGTTGCCTATAGCAACCAATCAGATTCTAGCTTTCATTTATTTAGTACTTTCTACAAAATGACAGCTAGAATCTGATTGGTTGCTATAGGCAACATCCCCACTTTTTCAAACCCGCAGCTTAGTAAATCTAGCCCATGGACTTACAGAGGGTCCTTGCAAAAACTGTTTCACACCTGTTTCAGAATTAAATTGCTTTATTTATAAATGAAGAACAAAACTGTAAAACAGCAGTGTGTAGCAAGCAGTGACTATTAAATCTGTTAAAATATTTGTCTCCTAAGCTTTAGAGACAACTTATTAACTACATTTGAGTTAATTTTTAAATTACTAAAGGCCTGAAGAACTTTTTATTTTTACCATAATTTGTAAAAATCGGACTGAATATTGGTATTAATAAACAATAAAATGGTTTGTACATTATCATAACTATCATATTGCCATAATTACAACAGCAATGATTTCAGCAAATTGATAAAAAATTAATCTCTTTAAAACTTTGTACAACAGAACCTGCTTCAAACCTAAATGGAATCGTACTTATATTGTCTAGGGATGTCTGTGTTGTGCAATTGTTCAGGAACTGACATATTAAATCTTCACCTATAATTGATCTGACATGGCATGAAGTAATGAATGTGGGCTGGTTCATCCAAGCAAGTATTTCCGTCAGAGCAGAATGTTTTTAAATAACACTAGTTGTGAGCTATAGTTCATGTTTCAAAATGCTTTACCAGAAAACTGCATTATGTAACTAATATAAAAAGAGATTTCTATGTCAATAGAACCACAGATTGAGTTTATTTCTATTAATGGTAGACTACATCCAAGGATTAAGTGGAGTATCTGTGCTATTTTGTGACAGCTCTCTGAGGTCAATTTCCTAATACTGTATTTTGGTGAAATTGTGCATCAAACTATGGTAACCAATCAACACTTAACTGTTCCCTACCTAGCGAAAATTGTACAATTATCATTACTATTATTATTATCTTTCATAAAGCACCTACACATTAAGCAGCACTGTACATTGAGGGGATCGTGACTTGACACAAATAAATGAAAAACAATGACATGAATCAAAAGGTAAAGATGTCCCTTCCCAAATGAGCTTACAATCTATCAGGTGTGAGTAACACTCCATAGATAAGGTACTGGAATAACAATATAATAAAAGCAAATGTGAAATTGGTTGCTGTAGTTTAGTGCAAATCTACACCTTGATAAAACTGTGTTGTATTACAGGTAGGAAATTTAAAATGTGTGAACAGATTTAGAGCTGGGAGGGAGCACCTCCTAACTCAAATCTAATTTTTTTTAAAATAGCTCAGTGTATTTCAGTTAAATGCACAAAACAATCATTGGATTGGCACACCATCCACTGCCGTAAGCTCAAGGTCTTATTTACCAACAATACCAGAGGCAGAACAGTGCATCACCAGGCCCATAACAAAATTTGGCCATAAGACTGGTGATGTCATTCTCGCCTCCTGTGCCTACCACTCTGCTCTCAACAGAGCAGAGTTAGCGGCCTCTTCTGAGCATGTGTGGTGTGACACTTTTACATTGGGATCAGAAAAGACCTCCGTTCTGCCCTTTTGAGGGCTCAGACTGGGATGGGGGGCATTGCCGTCTTCCCTCACCTCTGGCACCTGCAGCACTGTCTATTATTATGCCTCTGAAAAATATTTACGTACAAACCAAATAGCTGTTAGTTTTTAACTTCTTACTGCAAGCTAGAGAATGAAAGCCAGCAGGGGTTTGATTGTCATGGGTCTGTGACAATTTTACACAGAAATTAAATATTTTGGGCCATTTTATTTCTTTTGCCATGTCCACATTTTGTTAACTCAAGATACAAATGGGTAACATGCATAAGCAAACAAGACTAGCCAAAGCCCAATTAATTACTATTCTACTTTCATCAAATAATGCAAATCATGCCTATTTCTAGACGGTCATTGATTTATTTGGGCCTAAATGCTTGCAGGAGCATGTTAATATCATACAAAATGATGTGATATTCTTCAACAACACTGCTATTGCTAGATTGCTGGATAGAAATGACCTTAACCTTAATTCAGATGCAGTAATTGAGTGCACTCATCTCCCCTCTCCAGAATATATTCATGAATTTATATTCAATCCAGTAAGTGAAGAGCAGATTGTCTGCAAACTGAACAACCAATGTGGGCCAGACCTGTTACAATAAAAATGTATGTGCCTTAGTGCTTCTGCTGTTGCTAAGCTGTTTGCCGCCTTACTAAACACATTTATATAATTTGGTCAAAAGCCATGGAAAGCTGCTTAGATCATATCTATCTTTAAAGTTCAGTTAAAAGCATCTCAAAATATAAAGCTCTTTACTACCTATTTTATACAAGATCTTTGAAAAATATGTTAATTTGAAGCTCAATAACGTCAACAATTTTCAAGTTCACTTCAATCTAATTTCCACCCAATCATTCTACAGTACCAACCCTACTAAAAATATGCAGTGAAATACAGCTTTTGACACAGTAGATCACACTATACTGCTAGGCATGATAAGTGCTCAGGCATACTGAAAAATTATTTTTCATTTTTCAAAAACATAAATAAACAATCAAATAATGGATAAAGACTAAACTTGCAAAGTGTCCTTCGCCAGAGCTACAGATTTGAGCAAACTCCAACTCTAATTTGGCACAACATCAAAATATAAACATCTGAATATATGGCTTGTATCAGGCTTATCATTTAACTTGCATATAAACAGCTTGATATTCAAAATGTATACTACGTTTAGCTTGCTCTACAGATTCAAATGTTACTTTCATTTTTACACAACTAATAATACCAATTATGAACAATGGCAATGTAGTTTATGGTACTGTGCTTCAAACTCAGCTTAGCAAAAACAATGCACTCTAACTCTACAACATAAACTGCTATTTTCAATGTATCTACAATATCCATAATTGTAATATGCTGTCAGACCTTAAACAGAATCCCTGGAGTCCAGATGTTTACTTTACCTATCAATCATTTAAGCACTTTCTTGATCAGTAGACCTGGATACACTTAAATGGCCACCTGGGTGGTCCTCTAATCTTCAAAAGGGCCGCACATTAGCCTTAATCTCAGTAACAAGTTAAAACAAGACATTTAATTAAAGAAAGAGACAACTATGTGTAATAACCTATCAGTATGTATGTTAAGCAAGTGTTACAAGCTAACAAATCTAACAATAAAGTAGGAAGGAGCTGGGGTATGCAGGTGGTGGACCCACATGTTGTCCATCACTATTCTAGACACATAGCCCAATTATCTGTCCAGATTCCTCACCCTGCTACATGCAGCACTTATCAACTTTAATCCATTTTTTTTTCATCAGACCTTTACTCCTAGACAGACTAAAATTTTTAGGCACTGTCAAGAATAGCTGTGACTGAGATTAATTTTAATATATTTGTAGTAGAGATGCTCACTGACCCCCGTGTTTTGGTTTTGGTTTTGGTTTTGGATCTGAATTAGCTTCGGGTTTTGGTTATGCCAAAACCGCCCTTGCATCTTTTGGTTTTGTTTAGCCATTTTTAACAAAAATTCAATTTTTTGGGCTAAAATCACATAATTTAGGTATTATGTTGTACCTACATTATTATTAACCTCACTAACACTAAATTCCAGTGATTTCCATTCAATTTTTACCATTTCACTGGTCACAATATGCTTTTCATACACTTTCAGCCAAATACTGCAGCGATTTGGCTAGATGGTAAGTGACAGAGCAATGACTCAAACACATGGCAGTTCCTAGCACATCTAGGAAACATTGCAACGAGCGCTCCACCTGTTTCTTGGATAAGTGAGGTAATTCTACAGCTAATATATGGCAACAATCGATCGCTCCACCTGTTTCTTGGATTGTCACGGGCACTAGGAGTCTTTACCCAGGGATCACCAGGTGATGGACTTACCAGAGCAGTATAGATGGTAATATGGTACTCTGGTAGCGGGGTGATCACGGAACAGGAGACAGCAGATGGTAGAGAATACTCGTGGAAAGTCTATGACTAGCAGCACTGGTAATATATAGGTAATAGTACATGAGGAACTGAATGGACAAAGGAAACGTGAGGGTAGTCAGTGGTCTGCGGATGGCAAGTTGTACCACTGCTATAGTGAGAAGGAATGTCCAGAAGTAACGAGGAGGTGATGAGAGTCAGCGGTCTGCGTTTAGCAAGTTGTACCGCTGTCTAGGTGAGGGAACGGAATCCAGGTGGAGGTATCCAGGAAGTCAGTGGTCTGCGTTAGCAAGTTGTACCACTGCTATGTGGAAGGATACTGGAAACAGGTGACACAGGAAACAGGAATCAGTGGTCTGCCTCTAGCAAGTTGTACCACTGAAATATATATGTGAGGAGGAGCACGGGGAGATAAATGTAATGCAGAGTATACACGGGCACACTGAACTTGATCCCACGATGATAAGCACAAAGTAATAATAACTGAGCAGCACAGTACAAATATACAAGGTCACAGGCACTATCCAGACTACAAGGTAACACAGTCAAATGATGGCAATAGTCTCAATGGATAGGCAACTCCAGAGAAGAACAACTCAGTCCAGCAAGGTATGCAATACACCAGCACAGTCAATGATAAGTATGCATACCGTGGTTCAGAAGAGCAGGCTGTCAGAAAGGAGTGCAGGGATACCTGAGCGGCAGGAGGCCGGCAGGATACGAAGTCCCAGGCAAATGGAAGCGGTAACCAAGTAGGTGCAGCGCACAGGTAGGTAGACCAGCAACGATGGAAACAATACTCAGGAAGCAGTAGTATATAGAGCTGGACACCTGGAGATCACTGAAGAGTAGAAGTGGTATGGCAGAGAAGACAGCAGCGGAGCGTTGATCCAATGCAGACAGGCGAGTTGACACAGGCAGTAACACTGTAGAAGCACGGAGAGCGGATCAGCTGGCTGCAGACACGAGGAGTACTGGAGGGTAGCGATAAGCAGGACACTGCAGATACACGGAGGTAGCGGATAGGAATCAGCAGGTGCAGTCACGATGAAACACGGGAGAGTAGAGGTGAGCTGGAACTGTTGAGCATGAAGGCAGCGGATAGGAATCAGCTTGTGCAGACTCGATGAAACACGGGAGAGTTTGAAGTGAGCTGATACTGTAGTGCACGGAGGCAGCGGATAGGAATCAGCTAGTGCAGACTCGATGAAACACGGGAGAGTTGAAGTGAGCTGGTAACTGTAGTGCACGGAGGCAGCGGATAGGAATCAGCTGGTGCAGTCACGATGAAACACAGGAGACTTAGAAGTGGTCTGGAAACCACAGGAGAGTTGAAGTGGTCTGGAAACCACAGGAATCAGCTAGGCTGAATACACGAGGAAACACAGGAACACCTTCAGAGGCTCATGGGAATGAGACTCCAAGATCAGGCAACAAGGTATAGACAGCAGGTGCTTTAAATAGGGAGTGTTGCCTGATCATCCAATTAACTAAAAGGAACATGTACTGAAGGTTTGAAAGGGCTGCACATGCGCAGACCCTCAGGATGGTGGACGGCCACGGTTCCTAAACATACGGGAAGAAGCACTCACAGTCTGGTGAGTGACATGGATAAGTGAGGTAATTCTACAGCTAATACATGGCAAGGAGCGCTGACCCCCCAGGATGTGTGCTTTTATCTGACACACACCAATCCAGGGTGCCAGACAATGCACTAAAAAGAGCCATTGTAATTCCAAGCAAAAAGCTAGTTCATCAGTGAGCTTCGAATCAGCACAAATTCTACAGACAAGCCTGCTTGTCTTCCTCTTCATTAATGACTCTTAGCAATTGAGCACTCGTCTTTGGGTGTATATCAAACCCCAAAAACATTGTAGTGCCAATTCAGAAATAGAGATAAATGAATGCTATATTAATATTTCAGCAATCCTAAAAATCAGAAAAGTTATATAAGTGAGTAAATGAGACCCCCAACACTTTGTAGTGCCAATTCATAAAAATATAGATAAATGACTGCTATATTAATATTTCAGCAATCATAAAAATCAGAAAAGTTATATAAGTGAGTAAATGAGACCCCCAACACGTTGTAGTGCCAATTCAGAAAAATATAGATAAATGACTGCTATATTAAGATTTCAGCACTCAGTAAATTCAGAAATTGTATATAAGGGAGTATATTAGACCCCCAACACGTTGTAGTGCCAATTCAGAAATATACAGTTTAATCCCTGATAGGCCCTCCCTAAACAAGCTATCAATGGCCTAAAGGCATGTTAGACCAACAGCTCTGTGAAATAATTTCTACACTGTCAAGATTTTGTCGTCATCATCTTCAGCATCATACTTACCTTCATCAGTGTGTACATCATCATCACAGACTATTAATTCATCTCCGCTGGAATCCGCCATTAGAGAAGTGTCAGTATTTGGATGTATTTGCCGGTAAAGGCCTTTCTCGTGGAAGATGTAGTTCATTTTGATGAACATCATCTTTTCCACATTTTTAGAAAGTAACCTCCTACATCGATCACTGACAAGGTTCCCGGCTGTGCTGAAAACTCTTTCTGAGTACACACTGGAGGGTGGGCAGATTAGGTATTGCAAAGCAAGTTTGTACATGGGTTTCCAAATGGCTTGTTTTTCCTCCCAGTATGGAAAAAGACTGTCATTCATTTCGATATCAATTAACTCTTGAAAATAATCCTGCACCATCCTTTGCATGTTAATAGTAGGATTGGATGGAGTTATGGCCGAGGTCACACTTTTTTTGGTAAAATCTTTCAAACCAGCCCAGATGTCAAACTGTTGTGGTCTGCCACCTGTGTCATCCCTGCATCTCTTTGAAAAGTGCAATTTTTTACGAGCAGCAGCTGCCTGAGAAACTGAAGGAGGAGACGTTGTCAAGCCAAGGCCCAGTTCAGCGGTCAACTTACTGACCAAGAGCTCCTTGCAACTGTTCAGATCTCGGTCATTTGGAAGCATTGAATCGATGTACGTCTTAAACCTTGGATCAAGCACAGTTGTCAAAACATAGTGATCCGACTTCAAGATTTTACTAACTCTTGTATTATTGCGAAGCGAATTACGTACTTGATCTACAAGGCCAACATACTTTGTGGAATTGCTTTCTATCATCTCCTCCTTCAGTTTATCAAGCTGCTTTTCCAATGGTCGAATTAAGGGAATGACTTGGCTCAAGCTAGCAGAGTCTGAACTCACTTCACACGTCACAACTTCAAATGGTTTCAGCACCTTGCATAGCACAGAAAGGATTCTCCACTGTGCAAGACTGAAATACATTCCCCCTCCTTTCCCAATGTCATGGCTTGTGCAATACGCTTGTATGGCTTTGCGCTGTTCCTCTATCCTCTGAAGCATGTACAGGGTGGAATTCCACCTTGTTAACACCTCTTGCTTAAGTTGGTGGCAGGGCAAATTAAATTGTTCTTGGAGCTGCTGCAATCTCCTACATGCTGTGGCAGAATGGCGGAAATGTCCCGAAATTTTACGGGCCACTGAAAGCATCTGCTGCACCTCACGGTTATTTTTCAGGAAGCTCTGAACCACCAAGTTTATTGTGTGAGCAAAACAGGGAATGTGATGGAATTCACCCAGCTGTAATGCTCGCACAATATTGTTGGCGTTATCAGAAATAACATATCCTGGGTAGAGTCCAAGTGGTATAAGCCATGTATCAATCACATCCCTTCGTTTTTGCACCAAATTATCAGCTGTATGCCTGCTAGTGAAGCCGGTGATACAAAGAGTAGCCTGCCTGTGAGAAATGTTACGTAGTAGTGTGCATGCTGCTGCTGTAACTGCTTGTGAAGGCGAATGACCAACCCAGTGGGCTGTCACAGTCATATAATCTTTGGTTTGGCCATTTCCACTTGTCCACATATCTGTGGTTAAGTGTACAGTTCGTAGATTGGCATTTTTGAGCCCAATTAATGAATTTTTACGAACTTTTTGATACAGTTGAGGAATAGCTTTTCTTGAAAAATGGTGTCGGCCAGAGCCGGATTTAGACCTCATGGGGCCCTAGGCAAGATATTGGTTTGGGCCCCCCTCCCTGCATCCATAGCACTATATTTTTTTAGCATAGCATATACCCTTATAGTTAAGTAGAAGGGTAAGCTATGTGCCGCCGCACATCTTGCTGCTCCTCCTGCATCACACTGTGGCCCCTTATTACTGTCCTCTCATCACACTGTGCCCTCCTTTATCATTACACTACATCACACTGTGGTCCCAGCAGTTAAAGAATAATGACCATGGACTCCATATTTTGTCAAAGAATCTAGCTGAATTTTGTATTATACAAATCATATACTCCATACGACGAATATTAAGCTCAGTGGTCGAAGTGGAAATTTAGAAGTGGCGGTATGAAAAATGTAATGGGAATGTAAACAAGTGAATGAAATTTTATTATTTTACAATGAAGGCAGTATGAGAAGCAGCGGTATGGCATACTACCATATTCACCCCACTTCCACCACAGCTTACCTTTCAATTCACACAAATTGTACTTTATCTTTAACTAAACTTAGGTATTAATCATAATTAACATGTCAAGAAACTGCAGTTCAGGGTTACCAAGCCCAGCAATGAAAAAACAGCAGTCTCCTATCACTATCACGTCATAGACCGTCCGCCACTACAGTTACTGACTGCAGCCCTCTACCTACAGAAACATGAAAAAGTGCTGGAATGTAATAATCATGTTAATATGTCAGTCTTCTGCATGAATCCCATAGTGCAACATTTAAACAAGTCAGACCTCCTTATAATATAAATCCCACCAGATTCAGGAAAGTTGGCAGACTGTGCTGCTCTCTCCTACCTGTCCTCGTCACTTTCATCACTTGTGGCGGCTGTGTCTTTAGATCAGTTGCTGCTTGTGTGGATCCTGGAATGTTGGAGACCCTATTTGGAAAAAAAAATGGGTGCATGAAATTTAGTGAACTCCAACCAGCCCCAGTATTAAATCAATATAGCAGCCACATTTTATAAGTGGGGCCTCCCTCCAACCAAAACATTAAATTAATAGTGTTACCATTTAAAAAAATAAACCTATTTCCCTCCCACAAACAGCCCCTCACACACACATAATATAAATACACTGGCCCCTCACACACACACACATAATACACACAGACAGTGGCCCCTCACACAAACATAATACACACAGACAGTGGCCCCTCACACACACATAATACTCACAGACAGTAGCCCCTCACACACACGCACACATAATACACACACACACACACAGTGGCCCCTCACATACACATAATACACACACACACACTATTAATATACTAACCTACCCCTCCCCCAACTTATCTTTTTCCATCTAGGAGCTGTGCAGTCTTCATCCCCTTCACACATGGGACGGCACCTGTCATGTGGTGCACGTCCCATGTGACACAGAGCAGGCCACACAGAGGAGGGAGGGAAGAGATCAGCCACCACACTAGCCCCTCCCCCATCTCGCGGCACCCCCGAATGTCGCGAGTCGTGGGAGGGGCCGCAATTTTTTTTTCTCTTGTTCCCCCCAGCTGGGCCCCCCGAGAGCCGCTAGGCCCTAGGCAGGTGCCTAGTTTGCATACTGGTTAATCCGGCCCAGGGTGTCACAATGGAATTTTGTAACAGGGACACAAAACATCAATTAACTGTGAAAAACCAGCTGCATTTATAGTGGATATTGGACGCAGATCTAACACTAGCATAGTCACCATGGCGTCTGTGATCTGTTTTGCGACTGGATGACTGCTGTCATACTTACTTCCTCTTGCAAAAGTTTGTTTCACAGTTAATTGTTCTAAAGTACTAGTGCTCTTCTTCTTGGGCTGCTTATGGGAGGAAGATTCACCACCAGCAGCAGCAACAGCAGAAGCAGTGGGACTAACGCTCAAGAATTCTTCAGATCAATCAATTATAGTGCAGGAGTCATCGAGACTTACCAAGTTGGAAGCAGGGCTAACTCTGATCGCTACTGAGAATATTGATGAGGACGGTGTTGTGGGTGTAGATTGCAGGCGTCGGGATGTAGGTGAGAGAAGGGTCCTAGCTGATGATGGACTGCTTGTTGTTATTTTTTTGCCAGCTTTTCCCAACACCTTGCTATGAACTTGGTTCAAATGGCGTAACACGGATGAGGTTCCAAGATGATTAAGGTCCCTACCTTGACTGACTGTGGCTTTACATACACTACAAATGGCTAGACAACTGTTGTCAGGATTTGGGTAGAAATAATTCCACACATAGGAAGTGGCTTTTTTGGTCTTATGCCCAGACATGACAATGGCCTTCTTCTTGTCACGTGCCAGAACTGTTTTCACTGGTGCAGGACTTTCACAAACAACCTCATCCTCATCAACATCCTCATTAGCGCCCTTGTCAGCTACACAAATATCCCCCTCATCTTCTTCCAATTCAAAAGTGGCATCCTCAGTTAGTGTATCACCGGCTACACTTAGGCTGTTCAGGCACACATCAGCAGAAATGCTGAAAGAGCCCTTCTTTATGGGTACACTATCAGAATGGTCACGATTACACATACCACTCGTAGATGGACTCTCCTCAGGGATTTGTGTAATTTCTGATTCTGAGCATACATTTTCATCTAATGCCTTACTGTTTTCTTCCAGCTCGGTTTTCACATGTAACAGTAGTTGTGCACCACTTTTGGACTCCAAATTACTTGGTCATGTTGGTCATGAGGGACCTTACAAGAATAAGCCTCAGTAACATTTTTAGATCTCGCACTCAGAGCGAAAGACAAATGCCTTATTCTTTCTTTGCCACTGCGTGTGTAGAATGGCATGTTGGCAATTTTTTTTTTTATCGGCAGTTAACTTTTTACTAGATTACAGCTCTTTTTCTCTCCAACACGGTAAAAGGTGTTTTTTTGTTACATTTTTTCCCTGGCTTCAAAAGACTATGTACTTTTACATAGTCTTTACCAGATGACGTACAGGAATAACTACCATCAGGACTCGTGGCAGCAGCTGCTTGCTGCTCCTGCTTATCAGTGTACTGCTGTGAATCCATTTTAATGAAACCCGAAACACTTTGTAGTGCAAATTCAAAAATATACAGTGCTGCTATATTACAGTTTCAGCACTCAGCAAATACAGCTTTTTTTAGAAGGGGGTAATATGACACCCCAAACACTTTGTAGTGCAAATTCAGAAATATACTGTGCTGCTTTATTACAATTTTAGCAGTCAGCAAATAAAGCTTTTTCAGAATGGGGAATATGACACCCCAAACACTTTGTAGTGCAAATTCGGAAAAATGCCTCCTCTATACTGATCTATTCCTGCTCTTTTCCTGCGACCTAACCCTTCTCTGTCCCTCTCTCAAATGGCGCTGGATAGCCGTGGCTATTTATTCATTCTAAAACTCCCGAGATCCGATGACGTCATGATGACGTTTTGCCTCGTTTTGGAAACCGAAACCAGGCCTATTAGGTACTCTTGCGCCTATTCGGTTTCCAAAATGAGGCAAAACGTCATTGTGACGTCGTCGGATCTCGGATTTTGTGAGTTTTGGAATCCATAAATACCCGCCTCTACGGCGATCTAGCGCCATTTGAGAGAGGGACCGAGAAGGGTTAGGTCACAGTATAGAGCAGGCAAAGTGATAGAATAGAAATAGGAGGGTGGCAATCCTAATATAGCAGTCATTGTTTTGGAAACCGAATAGGCGCGAGAGTCGACTCGGCTCGGTACTCGGTACCCCGAAGTTCGGGTGGGTTCAGTTTCAAGGAAACTGAGCCCTCCCATCTCTACTTTTTAGTAATACATTGAAACACATCCTGTGATTATATACAATTACATAGAAAGACAGTCTTGGTTTTCAGATATTGAAAAGATGCATGTCCTGTCAGAAAATGATTTAGCCTTGCCCAAAAAGGACGTTGTTAGGATGGAGCGAGGAGCTGAAGAGAATGCTGATGAACAGGCTCATTGAGGAGCTCAGTAATATAGAAAGCTTAAGTGTGAGGCTGTTGACTGTCCTGCAGGTGGCAGGAGGTTAGAGAGAGAGGACCAATTAAATAGAGAATAGGGTGTCCTGTCCCTGAAGTGAGAGTGTGGCCACAGTGACAGGCTGAAGATGAAACCTCAGAAATACAAATACTGTGTATTCATTCTGATTCACTAAAAATATAAGTGGAAAGCGGTCCAGCTATCCACTGGCTAGAGAGGGGCCAAGAATAGAATCAGTGCCCTAGACTGGTTGTTGGTGTTTATTCTTTTATTTGAGCCAGTTTTATTTTGCTATAAATTTACTGATTATTACAGCTCATTTATTTTTCATAAGTCTTTTACTGATGGTAACCCTTTTGTGCACTTAAACACTGTATCACTGATACTGGCTGGTACATTTGAGCTATTCCTGTTATATATATATATATATATATATATATATATATATATATACTTGTATATTCTTTATATACTGTATGTAACTGATATGTGTACTGATTTTGGGAATGGCCATGAATAATAAAGTGTCTTTTGCAGATTGTTAGACATGGAAGAAGAGTTTGCTGGGTTTGGGGGAGCCAATTATTTATTTAATTAATTATTAGAGTAAGAGGTAATGTGCACACTAATTAGCATATCTGCTTTGAAGAAGGGGGCATGTTTATATGACTTGAGAATGGCTCTTAGGGTGTGGGAAGTTATGCAGTTCCACAACTTGCTAATGCTGCTTAAACTGTAGCTACTGTAGAGCAGAAAACTTAAAGGCTAGTATAAGCATTGCTAATGGAGAAACCCGAGCAAGAATCTTGACACTGTTTATGGATGTGAACACCAATGACAACTGAGTGCATTACTTACAAGGTGTAGATTGGGGCAAGCCAGCCAAGATAAAGCAATATCTGGTAAATGTGAATGGTCATCCTCCTCAGGGATTTCTAGACACTGGGGCTTTTAATAGCTGTGCTGAGGGTCAATCAATAATTTTGGCTGGAAAAAATTGTATTGATATACCTGTGGCCCATGGCTCATTGGACAGTGGTCAAGGAATTATGACTCATGTAGTAGAGATAATGAAACAGTCACCTGCAGACATTTTATTTATTACTGCCGTGGCTAAGCTTTGATGTCATATTTCTAAGGCTCTTATGAAATATTGTCTGTTATACCGAACCATAGAGACCATGGGAAATCAATAGACATTTGTAGTTCCCAGCGTATATTGATACCACATCTTACACTTCCCTCATGGTATGCTAATAACTGGACACCAGGGATTTAATAGAACTCAGAATTCCTATATAATAACCCAATGGCTTAACAACACCACATGTAGTGGGGTTATTTGATGATGTGTGAACAGCAAAATACCATACATATCAAACTGTTCAAGGCCTATTATGACAGGGGAGGTATTGTGATAACAACTTGTTGTACAAACATGACTTTAGCTATTTATTCAGCAGCTATCCAGAACAGTCAAGGTAGGCCACACATTCGGTAGATAGGAGTATTCATCCCCCCATATGTAGTCCAATCTACTGAATTTTTGAATCAGTCAAGTCAGTTATGGTAAAGAACTTGGATCAAATATTATCTATTAGAGTCATTGTGCCTTTTTAAAGCCTGTGAGCTCCCTAATAGTACTTATTCTGAAGAAAGATGGTAGGACTCATTGTGCGCAGATTACATGAACAAAACTGTTACAGATGGTTATCCTATGCATAGAGTATATTAAATGTTAGATAGAATGGTAGGAACTTGATCTAAGTAGATGATACTGGCAGATGTCATTAGCAAATGATGTCCAGGAAATAGAAGCCATTATGTCTCCATTTGGATTTTACCATTTTGCAGTTATGTCATTGGATAAAAAAATGCACCTGCGACATTCCAGTGATTTATTGACCAGCTATTAGAAGGGATGTCAGTCTTTATTCAGCCTTACTGAATGAAATAGCCATATTTAATGATAAATGGAAACATCATTTATTGCAAATACATTCCATGTTAGAATACAACAAGTATGTCTTAAACCAGATAAATGTAATTTTGCAAAAGCTGAGGTTCAATATACATATGATTTAGGTGGAAGACTCTTAACAGATCCAACATTGTCAGTTTTTAACTTCTGCACAATGCCTAAAAATCAGAAACAACTGTTAAGAGCAGGTGGGTATTACTGAAAATGTATACGATGAGTGCTATACATGTATACCATATATGCCTGTCTAGCCTTCAGCAGCAAGTAAGGCGAAGTAACAATATAATTGTCTATTAAATAAGTACATGCTGGAGCAGATGCACAGACATCTATATTCTTGCTTACCATATTTTCTGCCTTTTCTTTTTGGCATGGGGGCATATCCAACCCTATATGAACCTCACGTTCCACAACCCTAGCGCCAGTCATTGCTGGTAATTGGGTTTCCTCTTGAAAAGGATTAATGAGATTCACTCAGCATAGCTGCTCTGCTTTTCTCTTAGCAGGTTGACAGAGCTCCTGGTTTACTGGCAGGGCCATCTTAACAACATTATGGGCCCCCGGGCAAAGCAGTGCACTGGGGCCCTTAGATATAGATATATAGATGTATACAGATACAGATATAGATATATAGAGATAGATAGATGTACTTGCTCAGTGACCCTTGTAGGTTTTCTTTTGCAGGATTATTTATTCTCATTAAGAGCCATGCCTATGGGGCCCCCTTGCCTGTGGGGCCCCCGGGCCGCTGCCCATCGTGCCCAATGGAAAAGATGGCCTTGTTTACTGGGCAATTGAGCTAAATTACCTTATAGGGGCCTTGCCAGTGAACAAAGAGTTTGCTCTCTTACATAGGGACTAATACCAACACTGCACCCTCCATTTGAATGGAATGGACTACTGCTGACATGTCATAGTTTTGCCTCTTCCTTTATTTTCCTTTCTTTTGCCACCTTTAGATCTTGCTGCGCTACATGGGCTCAGCTAACTTCACTTGCTTTTAAGCTACAAACTCAGGGACTGATTATTCAAGAGGCTGACTAGACTGTATCCTAGGGCACAAGGTTTTTGTGGGGCGCAAAAATTTTGGGAATTCAAAACTGTGCCAGAGAGCGGTATGAACTGAAATTTAAACTGTAAATTTATTAGAAGCACTACCTCTGGATAGTTGATGGAAGGTCAATGGCAATGCACTTAAAAAGGACCTGCTGTAAGGAAAAGCAGATAATTGCTCTCTGAGCAGTTAGTAGTTAATTACCTTGTTAGTGCTGCTAGCAAGCATTAAGGTATTTTACTGTGCAGTGCAATCACAGGATCTGTTAAATCACCTGTACGCTGGTGAGTGGTTGTTTCTCATTGGTTTTTGTTACCTTAAATAACTAACTGAACTCCCTGATTTCAAGCTAAATTTGGAATCAATTAGGCAACCAAATGAACAAATATACCTTTATATTCTATATAAATAGATATGTATATACAAACACCAAGGAATATTAATAAATACAGGTAGCAAAAGCCAAGGAGTTAATCACACAGAGCCTACTATTCAACCCTACTCTAAAGGGCTATAATCACCATTTCCATTTGAGCACTGTTCTGATCTCTGAGCCATGGTATTCATTCCTCTTCCAGCTGGGCAGGATCCATGTCCAATGTTCTCCTGCTTTTGTTAGGCCCACAAAGCATGAAGACCCATGGAGACTTGGAAATCCAATAACTGGCATGATCCTAGACCAGTCCAGCAGGAGCCATGACCCCTAGGTGATCTTGAAGTAAGAAAGAACTAGCATGACCACTCATGCTCTTTATATAGATCCAGATCCCATCTCCACAACTGCTGGAAATGTAATTAAGCACTTGGAAACAGTACCATCTTGGGTGGATATTTGAGCAGGGTATTGAACCTTGCAGAGGGAACAGACTGCACTGAACCCACTAATCAGAACTAGTTTGACAGGGCCAATGTGCAAAGCCCATATGAACATGTGCAGCTTATTTCTCCCCTGGAGTACAGAGGGGACAGATCTCTCTCTTACAAAAAACTCACTTTTATACAGTGATACAGTGACCATTACATAATACTGTTTAGCAGCAGAGAATAGATCTGATCCCATAAAGCACTGAATTATTTGAAATGGGGATTCAAAAACATGAAGTCTATTAATCTGTAACTAACAAATTTCTATATGCTTCCCCATGAAGACTTTTCCAACTTCAGTTTCAAGATAATAGCTGTAGCATGGATATATTTTACACTGTTATAGCTTAGACACAGAGGACGCTTGCTGATTTAGGAGTGCATTCACACAAGGCAGCATTCATGTTATTTAATATTTATTTAGAATGTATTCAAAAACAATACTGACAGCTGTATTCAATTTTTGATTTTAAAAGGCAAAATTATCTTGGTATTTAGGCATCACCTATTGTGATTTATTATCCATTAAGTGTTATCTTTTAAAAAAAAAGAAGGCAAAATGTCACAGGAAAACACTTTTGCTTAAGATACTGTAGTATAGAGATGAGCCACAATACAGAGGGGAAAACCTTTGTTTAACCTAGCAAGAATATTTTACACATTGTTTTTCAAAACAATTACAATACGTCTCCTTGAAAACAGGCTGCAGAGGGCAGATTATATCTAAATACTTTCTCTTTAGTAACTTCTGTTTCTGGCTTTCATATACAGTTATATTTACTTTTAATTAGAATAGGCTGTGATTTTAATTTATGTTCTGGCACTTTTTTCAATTTCTGGGCAGCAGATTGTGAATTGATGGGCACAAATTTAATTTCCATTGTCATGATTTCTCCCCTATTCATATTTTTAGCGAACAATAGCCTCCTACATTCTACATGGCCTGATGTGATAATTTGCTGTGCTGTAGGCGTGAAATATAAAAATTGCTGCATAGGCTTGGAAAAGCACATTGCTGAACATCGAGTCTCCTGCAGAGAAGGCTGGAGTGATGTAGCAAAGACTCTTCACCAAAGAGCTGAAGATAAAAGATGACTTAGTAGCTGGATTACTAGTGATCAGTATGAGTAATGGCTTCAGACGCCACAAAGGAAACCCTTAGATCTCTGTACTATATACAATTTAAAGTGACATTTTTGTGAAAGAAGCTTTATTTTACTGATAATGCTTTGCGTCTACATGTACTGTAAATGGTTTTTCATTTCTTTTCCCATCATATTTAAGCCATTCAGTAGTCAAAGCTACCAGAGTAGATACAATATTCTTTGTATGCTATTTTGAGAAAAGCCAGGCATGACATAAAGCTTTATCGAGGATCAAAGGGAGAAAAGTGTACGAGGAAGTAGACAAAACAGAAGCGTTATGTGTAAAGCTGGAAGCAGAAGATGTTGACCCGGGGAACCAGTTTAACCAGTCTGGCAGATGAGTGACACCTGTTTGGGTAAAGAAAATAAAGAGCTGACTGTGTTAACCTGATGGGAAAGACACAATTAGGAATCAGAAATAATCTCTATATAGAGTCATTATTTTATATTGTTGAACCCATGTTTTAATTGGTGAATTAGGCTCCCTTTAATTAAGATTTTGGGATTAACTTGTAAAATAAAAGTAAAAACACACCTGAAAATTTATATTTTGATATGTTGTAAAAAGATCAGCACTGGTTAATCAGAAAAGTAATCAGAAGTAGTTCACTCACTGTGTTGTCATTTTTCTGCTACAGTCAATCTCGCATCACAAAGCTTCCGATAGAAAGTTTGATCCATCCTGTCTATAACTGGCCAGATCTCTGTCAGATGTCCAAATATGCTTTAAATAGACGGCTCTTACTTTGAGCTTTAAAATAAGTTCTTTCATTTGTGAGTTTAGTTCTACTTTAACATCTGTAATTTGATATTTGTTCTTGCATTTCCATTTTCTTAGATTTAGAGAAATACCAACATTTTATTGAACCTTAGGTTATATAATCAGAATATACAGTATATTTGAATTAAACATTGAAATATGAATAGAGATTCAATTAACAGATATTTTCTTTTTGGCTTATAAGTATGAAAACTGCCATTTCGCATTGCCAGTAACTGTAAAACATAAAATAAATAACACTAAGGGGTGCTTTACTAAAGTTTGGTGCATCTGTATTCTTTTCCAACATTCAATTTAGTTTAGTGATTGGAATATTAAGAATTATGAATGAATGTATTTTTTATTTTTATTTGACTTGACTTTGAAGTGTACACAGATCTTCCAAGCTGGCATGAAACATAGACCCTAACAGTATAAAGTTAAAGGAGTACTGCAATTTGAGCTCAGTGAGACTTTGATGACCAAAGCACTGAGGCATTGAAATACACCTAAAAATAGTGTGACTTCGGGGTATATTTACTAAACTGCCTGTTTCAAAAAGTGGAGTTGTTGCTTATAGCAACCAATCGGATTCTAGTTGTCATTTATTTAGTACATTCTACATAATGATTTCAAACCCTCAGTTTAGTAAATATACCCCTTGGAATCAGCATGATAGGTCCCATAAGAGGTTCATGAAGTGCACCGTACTTGTCATGAATTGTACATACACGGTCGGTGCTAAGACATAAGCATTGTAGGTGGCTGTCAACTTGCTGTTGTTAGCATATAGGAGCGCTTTGCTCCGTCTCCCTTGTCATATTCATAGAAACCTGTAATCCCTGGTGGTCTAGGAGGAAACAGGAAGTGGGGCAGGACTCCAATGTCCGGATTGTGCTACTGTGCATGTGCAAAACCCCAAAACCGGAAGTATGGCTTTTTTGTGCCGACACTTCCACCAGACCCTGACACGGAGAGGACTCAGCAATAGCTGCTGCACATAAAAGTGTATATAAAGTCACTGAAAAGAATCTAGGCAGTGACCGGAGGCTCCCCACTGTATACTCTAATATATAGAGAGTCTGTCTGTCCACATAACAACATAATGCATGGACGTGCATCATACAGAGAGTGCCTGCAAACATACAAATCATACTTGCCAACATAGGCAAGTTGTTTCCTGGGAGGTCCCAGGGGCAGGTGGGTGTGTGGGGGCGGGACTAGAAGAATTGTGTCATTAGCCCCACCCCACAAAACAAACATCACTATTTTGGACCAATAAAAACAGGGACGGGGCCACGATGACGCGTGCACGGCGTCACTAAGCCCCACCCCCTCTGTTTAAGTCACAGAGCTGGCCGGGATCCGGGAGAGTTGTGAGTCTCCCGGGCATTCCGGGAGAGTAAGCAACTATGATACCAAAGCATCTGCATAAGCATATCTGCATAAGAGTGTATACTGCATATAGATAAACCTGTATATACTGTTATTGCATGAAATACTGCTGTACTACAAGCAACTGTGAGTAACTGCATTCTACTGTGTTATCATCTTTAATTAACAGCAACCTGTTTAAGTTGCAAAAACGTTGTGGCTCAACATCCACATTAACACGCTGAACGCCTTTAGTAACATCAGAAGGTATAACCAACAGGTTATGGGCCCAGTACCATGTGTTAAAGTAAACGCTTTAACGTAAAGAACGATAACAGAAGTACAAGAGAATAAAAGGAAGCTGATATCCTATAGAATAGCTCTTTATTCAGTATACAAAGAAAAATGCACAGCACAGGCGCAAGTATGAACTTTGCTAAATTCAAAGGTTCTTAAAATTATGCTACATGGAAATTTGGAATGCAAATACAATTAATGCGAGAAAAGTTGCGGAAAGTCACAGTAGGTCCAGAAGCCAGTCCAAACACTGATGAGGTGAATAGAGCAATGGGCACCATTTTCTTAGCTGTAGAACAGCACGTATACTCTATCATTAATGATTAATATTCCGCAAGTGAGATGTGGACTGCTCTGAAAAATGCATATGAGGACAAAGGTCTGATGAAAAGGATAAACACTGTACGGGACTAAATTGAGTACTTATGAGAACATGGATGAATACATAAACAAAATGTTGTCAATATTCCAGGAATTGGCATGTGTAGGAGCACAGGTGGACGAAAAGGAGGTTGCAATGGCGATGCTGCAGAATCTCCTACCAGAGTATGATTTCCTAGTAATAGCTTTGGAGTCCAACGATACCAAGTTAACAACAGAAATCGTAAGAGCTAAGCTGCTGCAGTTTAAACAGAGAATTCCTGTTGAGGCAAATGCTGAGAGCACCACTCTACTCATAAAAAATATGAAGTCCAAGAAGTCCAAGTTTAAATGCTTCATATGTCATAAGATGGGGCACAAAGCATCTGAATGTAGGCTGAAAGTTTCAAGTGGTGTGCAACAGAAGAAGTCATTAAGTGCCGCCGGCTTCTTCCTACATCACGATTGGTTGAAGTCGCGTTTGACAACAGTCATCATTGCAAGTGCGTCGGGAAGGAGATGTTCGTCCTGAAGATGTCGGGGTAAGTGTTGTCAGGGTAGTCAGCATTGATATGCTGTAACCAACCCGTATGCACATATTCCTAAAGAGAAACAACGTAAGTTAGATTCCAAGTCAGTGGAGTCTATCATGCTCAGGTACTGTCAACAGAGTAAAGAATACAGATTTTGGGACATTAACAACAAACATCTTATCAAACCCAGAGATGAAAGCATGCCACCAAGTGAAGTAGTGGTACAGCAACCACAAGAAAAATTAGTGACACTGGATTTTCGGGCAGCAGAAAGCGTGTCTGAGTCAGAAAATTTAATTGTGGATACCCAACTGGAAAACAGAAGTACCACAAGGAGTAACAAAGGTGTTCCCCGTAGGAGATATAGCAAGGAGTTCATTAATCAAGCCGTTTGTGACCTGCAAAACATTGAAGTGGAAAAATCAAGCAATGACTGGTAACAATGGAAAACTGCTATTGATTCAGAGTTGAAAGCTCTGGATGACAATCATACATGGACTGTAGTTGACAGATTAGTAACTGCAAAACGATCATGAACAAGTGGGTCTTTTGTAAGAAAGTGAATGCGGACGGTACCATCGGACGCCATAAAGCCCACTTTGCTGCCAAGGGCTGCACACAAAAGTCCAGGATCGATTAGTGAGAGATCATCTCTGTTGTTGCCTGAGGTTAGTGATTGCCATCTCCACTATCCATGATTTGTTGCTGTATCAGCTTCACTTTGACTTTGCATTCTTGAATGGAGAATTGGTAGAGGAGATTTACATGGAGCCACCTGAAAACTACAACGAGGGCGTCTACCAAGAAGGTAAAGTCTGCCTCCTAAACAAAAATATACTTACCAAGTATGGGATGTTTGACGCAAAACCAGCAAACACACCTGAATATAAAATCTTAAAAATGATAAAGGCAATGTCACCAACAAGCAGGGAAGAGATAGAGGAAATTAGTAAAATCCCTTACAGAAATACTGTTGGAAGCTTAAGGTACGCAAGTATTGGGATTCACCAAGGCATGAAACACACAGTGAGTCATGTGAGCCAATTTGCAACCAACCGAGCAAGACAACACTGGATAGCAGCCAAAAGAATCCTGATACTTGAAGGGTACTAGTTCTTTAAAGTTAGGATTTGCTAAAACCAAGTATTTAACTCTAGAGACTTTCTGTGATGCCCATTCGGGATCCACTGAGGATGATCGTCGTTCCTACACAGGGTACCTGTTTGTTTTAGCAAGCGCAGCAGTCAGCTGTTCAAGCAGAAAACAACCAACTGCTGGTCTATCCACCACTGAGGCGGAGTACTTGGCACTCTGAGAAACAGCAAAAGAAGCCTTATGGATAAAGGAGACTTCTTAACCAAAGTGAGATTGGTATTCTGGTGCTTGTACTATTACAAGATCTAGCATGACCAGACACTTAATGGAATGCTGGCCATGCTGGGACATGTAGTGCACCAGTGACAACATGCAGTTTTACATTAATATCAGCCCACAACCATCACCCAGGGGTGTGGGAAGAGCCCTAATGCTATTAGCACAGGGTTGGGTACACCTATGAAGGTGGGGGCAAGCATAATTTTGTTTATTTTTTTTTATTTATTTATATTTTTTTTAAAAAAACTTAATACATGTTATTAAACATTATTCAAACATTCACACAAATTTTAGAAACACCCATATTTGTTTGCACTTTTAAACATACTAAAAAAGTAAAAAATTTATAATTTTGATGAAGTATATTTAATGAATAACGCATATATAAATATACGTTGTTCCCAAACCACACAGACACGGTATTAGAGGGAAAATAGAAGGATGATTTATTCTGAAGAACAGGATTAAATACATTACGGCCCCTTAACGATAGCAGGTCCAACAAGTGAGGAAATGAGTTCATATAAATCCAGTGGGATAGGTACAGCATGATCCCCTTAACAAAAGCAGGTCCAACAAGTGAGGAAATCAGTTCAAATAAATCCAGTGAGATAGGTTCCACAGCACATCTCTGGCAGAGCATTACCTCTTGGCCAAAGTCAGTCACATACATGTCCAGCTTCCAAGGTAGCCTCTTTTATCACCTCATAATCCCACCTTGGGAACTGCCTGCTAAGGGTAGTTGCACAAGGTCTAAATTGGTGGACTTCTCACACTATCCAGTCCCCTCCCCTACCTCCCCAGGTGTCTTCCCTCATGTGACCCCTGCTGGGTCTGGCTCCTGGCTGCCTGTAGAGCTCACTAGTGGACAATAAGGAGCAAACAGAAATAACAATGGTAGCTTAATTCACTCAACTCCTGAGTGTTCCATGTGGAGGTGGAATTTAACCCCTGAAGTACTTTTCCAAGGAGATGTTATAGTTCCATCACTGATGCTTCCTTGCTAACAACATGGCTAAAAAGTGGAGTTTAGGAATTACATTAAGGGGTTGTAACACCGTACACCATGCCTGTTGCTTTACAGTATATATATTTTTTTCACTTTTTTTTACCTTTTTGTTGTCATTAAATTTGTTGTAACTGGAGGCAGGGGAAGTAGATTGTGGGGGTGGGATAATGGAGCCTGACATCGTATAACTGAGGCTTGGGTGCTTGAAGACTGGAGCAGCTCTTTGTCAGATGAATAAAAAATATATATATATATATATATATATATATATATATATATATTACACTCTTACTACATTGCTCAAACATATGCTAGCTCTATTGGTGTATTTTGTTAACACATTTTTGCAAGCTCAGTGGAGTTCAAAGTGGTACATTAAGTGAAAATCTGGGCAAAGGTTCATGTTATGCTGCACACAGTAGTGGCCAGAGTAATATGACTTTGATGTCAGGCACCTATCAAATGGAAAAGTTGGTCCATATCTAGGGTAAGTCACATTTTGGAAAAAAAGTGTTTTGGAGGACAACACTTTTATGCTGGAAAAATAAAAATATAGCAATTATACTAAATTCAAATATCCAGATACTTACTTTCTTCCACAAACACCTATGGCTCCTCATCTGTCTCAAACATACATAGACAGCCAGCTAATTTTAGGTTGTATGAAATATCAAATACCAAACATGGGCCATCATTGGATAAATAAACACACCAATACACCACTTTGATATTGAGATGAACTGGGAGGTGTATATTAATTATATACTGATTCAGATACATCACTATTAACTAGTAGGAAGTGTACTTGTATAATAAAGTTTATTAGAAGCCATATTGCTGTGTAATGGGACAGATGTAACAGGAATATTATTTTTTTAATATTAAGAAATGCTGGCTGCCTACTCCGCAAGTTGCTCCACTGTCACTGGAGCAACAAAATGTTGCGCATATAACTAAATTCTAACCACAGGTGCTTGCAGACTCCCCTGTAGGCATTCAATTTGTCATCATTCATGACATACCAAGCTGCGAGACTAAGGCAACGATCCATTGTTGCCATCAAGACCCGCAGCTTGGCACAAGAGAAGGTGGCAGACCGCATGTTTGCAAGTGAATGACATGTTTCAACATCCTGTGCACTTATTGGTTCACAGTGCATATATGGGCATAGGCATGTCACTCACAGATCCCTGCAATCCCATATGTAAGATGGCTGTCAATTAATTACAATATTCATTCATATCCAGGCAATTTAAGGGAATGACAACACCTACCCAGTCATACACAGACAATCGCACACAACATATCAAACACCATTTTACCATGCATATAAACCACAATATTTTAATGCTGCCCCCATCACCTTTTCCAGCCCAAATTCAGACTTTTGGCCCAAGCCACTTTTGTCCCAACACAATCTTTCACTACCAACCTCTTATTTTCAATCCACGACTGCCCAGCCCAAAGCCACCTCTTATTTCCAAACCACCCAAGCCACCTTTCAAGTCCAATCCACGTCCTTGGCACTAACCACCTCTGCGGCACTAACCACCTCAGGCGCCCCCCAGCCACTTCTGCACCTATGTCATCTATCTCACATCACAGGCAACCAGGTCAGACAAAATGATACATCACAACCAAAGGCCAAGAGGCCCAGAAAATAATTTACATTATTTGTCATATTCTTTTTGGTTCACGTGAGGTTTTGTTTCTTGTTTTAATATTACACACTTTTTTGAATTCCCAAACACAAGTCTGCGTGTTTTTTTTAAAATTTAATATAAAATTTACATTTAGACAAGATTACAACAATGAAAAGAAGGTGGATAGCACATATCGCTTATATTGTGATGTCTCCACTGTTTCAGGAGGGTTGCCTTTCATATTATAATATGCACAGTAGACATTAATTGCATCCTAATAAATGTTTTTTTCATGGGGAAAATAAAATAAAATAAAAACATTTTTTCTTTGCTTTGTCATTAACAATTATGTAATTAACAGGGGCCATTAATTGAATAGGGGTTTTTTTCTGCGAGTTCTTTTGTGACTTGATATTCCACATATGTATTGGACATATCCTGCAGTGTTCTGTCTATTTGATCATATGGAAATAGAAGATATTGAAAACATGCACTGTTAGGGGTCATGAGGAACATGTTTAAAAACACTGTATTAGAGTGGACCACAGCAGACCTAGGCCCAATTTTCATCACTGCACGTTTCTTCACTTCCGCTCCTTGCTAAATATGAACATGTATATTCCCGTTTCACGTGCAATTTTAATAAAAAGGACATTATTTTCATTTTGCGTGCCTTAATGATTCAGGCCCAAAATGTTTCATACACTCATCCAGGAGTAGACTGTTATAAAAATGCTTCCTTAAATCTCATATTCAATCTGTTAAAAAGTAGCACTTCCTAAGAAGTTTATATCATTGCAAAAATCATCATTTCTATTGCACTTTAGCCAATTAAGAAAGAAATGTCTTTTACAGTACTTGTAATATCTATATACTGTATATAAACAAAGTATTTATTTAAATTAAACAGAAATTTTTAATTCACATCTGTGTGAAAAAGCGCAGATGTATTACCAGGAGTAACAACAATATTTAACCAAAGACTAAAGCTTCACAGTCAAAACACAATTTTGTATAAATTTAGAGAAAGTTTATACTACACATTAAACAACAACAATCTGTTTCATGGCAAGTTTGCCTAAAAATACAGAGCTAAAAAAATCAATAGTAATGATTATAATACTGAACTCACAGTCCCCCCATCCCAAAGCAGAACCCTTGAGATACTTGCTTAGCATTGGGGACCATACCCACCATTATAATAACATGTCAATGGCTCACAAAGTTCATACTAGATGATTTTTATTTATTCATAACTAAGAAAGTATAAAGCCTTTGTTATGTGACATACAATGGGGCTGAACTATAAGAAAAAGGATATTGCTTGTATGATAAAGAGGTACATCCATAAAAAATAGGACTAACATTGACCTTGCTGTATAGTATTATTTATCAGTCCATACATACAGCATAGTATCTGCTGCATAATACTATAATACTTATAGAATTGAATTAGGATGAGTAATAATTAAAAACCATTAATCTCCATCTTCTCATTTAATTCTGACGGAAATAGGGAGTCCAAATGAAAAAATCCAATGGGCCTCTCTCTTAAACAATGTCGATCACTACCTCTAATAGTTTCTTTAATTCTCTCAATCCCTCCGACCAAAACACTAGTAATTTCTTCTTTGGAGCAGACTAAACAGTGCCTAGGATTGAACAAATACATGTAATAAACACCTGGACTTTTAAAGCATAAAACCATTGAGTTCCATGTTAGAGAGCATACTAGTAGACTAAACAGTGTCTGGAGAGACTATAGGATTCTATTCTTTTTATGATATTATACCTATGTTCAGGGAAATAAATATTAAGTGCACATGTTGTCTTTCTTTTTATTAATTATAATTGCAAAAATCAATTTATTAAACTAAATTGTCTATTTTTAAATTCTTGACAAAGGTAATTCCTATAATATTAATAATTCACATTATTGCAATAATGTTTCAAGCTGAGTTAAAAAATTGTCTATAGGATCAGTGTTTTGTTTAATATAGGATATGTTTTGTCTGTCAGAGTAATCCTTACATTTTGTTAATAAAACTACATAAAATACATATAGATAACATTTTTATTATATGGAGTGGGGGTGAATATCTATGTGCTATCTCAACCAGAATATATATATTTTAAAATTTTACATACAGTATAGGTATGAAACTAAAAAGCGTTTGTTACATCTATCTGTGGTTAGCACTGATTATGATAAAATTGGTGCATAAACCCACATAAAGAAAGATGACAATAGTTAAGTTCTTTTCTCCAAAAATCTTGAGTAGAATTGTAACAACCCTAAATCTTTTTAAATCCAGTCTAAAGTATATATTGATAGATTATGATTTGGTTATCAACCTAACCTTGAAAAGGACAACCAGCTTGGATAGGTCAAATGTAGTAAAATAAATATAAAAATAAAATATAGCATTAAATACAAAAACATAAAGATTCATTACTCAACACAGTTGTGAAAAATAGTATAAGTAAGAGTGTCACGAACACGCTCCCAGCTTTCGTGACTTTCGTGGCTCTAGCTTCCTATGTAATTTTACTACCCTTCCACCAACCAGCCCCCAGATGTGGTGGTGCAACGAGCAATAGTTTGCAATCCGCGGCCAATGCCTAGTGGGTCAACATTGCTTTGGTTTGGGGCATTTTGAACTTGTTTCCCTTCAAAGAGTCGGCTATAGTTGTGATGCAAGTACCACCCTTTGTCGCCGAATTGTTGATTATGCTCCTTTCAGCCGAGAGGGAAATTCTGGGAACCCCAGGATAATTGATCCACAAGCGAAGGTGAAAGATAATATGACTGACGAGGGGAAATGTTACCCATGCTGATTGATATCCAGAGGGTAATTGACACGTGTAGGAATATGCGGTTTTCGGACTTGCTGTACTGACTTCTGTTTTGTCCTTCACCACATGTTTTTTGGCTTTAATTAAACTCCTTTATTTTGCCACTCTTATGTCTGGTTTCAATTATTTAAGGTAAATATAAGAGGGTAAGTGGGGTTATTTAAGATAACAACATAAACCATTAAGCATTTTTTTAATGTTCAAATGATAAGTGCTCTGTTCCCTAGTGATGTCTCTGTAACCAGAAGTTGCCCTATGTGTATACTAAGGCTGAAAGGTTTCAAGAGGTGCACTGTGTAAATCCGAAAATGCCACAAGAGAAATCCAATTTCCCACCCCTTTTATACACTTAATTACTGCTCAGTTTATCCTCTCTCATGGTTTAAATTAACTAGGAGAGTGAGGAGACATCAGGACAGCTTTTATTACATGTGGATGTGGGGGCTGTGAAACATTCTAATATATTGCTCAGAGTGGGCTTTCTCTGCCAAATTGCACCATAGAGGAGGAAAACAGGTCCAACTGAAAGTAAAGGGTGAAACCTGAAGTCTTATGTTAGAGCAAAAAGAAGGGATAGAGAAGAAATGTGGATTTGGAGGCACTCAGCGATCTTCTAAATAATAAAATATCTATTTCTTTATTAATATACTTTAAGAAAAATCCCTCCTAATCCTATAGCGAAATATTAAAACCAAAAGTGACTACTAAAGTGAATTAAAATAGCAACATAAAATTGCTATGCCCCACTACTTAGTATCAATATGTATTAATACTCAATGTATAATGATGTAATTCACTCCATTATTGAACTAATTCGACAACTTGGTGTTATGGTTCTGTTCAAAACCCATTCCTTGATTACAGCCATGGAGCCAGACACATAATATAAATGTTTAAACTGTTTATTGCAGTAAAGGTATAGTCCGGGGAAGGCAAATAAACAGTAAATAGTTCAAGTTGAATGAAACAATGGATTTCCAGATCTTGGCAGACAACAGTAAATGATAAGAAATGCAGCCAATAACTTAACTGAAACCAGGAACAGAGACACATGCAGGTAATCCAGGAACAGAGCCACATGAGCAGGCTAGGAACTTCAATGACCAGCAAAGGGTTTCAGGAAAAGACAAGCATATATAGGCCACAGACAGGTGTGGATAATTAACTAGCAGTGTTAGTTAACCCCTGATAGAGGAACGGCCGGACAGCAGCTCCTCTGGAGAATCACAGATACTGCAGGGTAATGTGCACACAGGGTAACAAGGCAAATCATAACACAGGGTAAAATGCACACAAAGAACCAGACAGAATATAACACTTGGGATACTACTCAATAGATAAAGTAATCGTGGTATATGTAGTATGATTTAGATTAATTGCCGTAGTGACTTTAATTGAAACAATCTATAGGTGTTAAGCCTATACATTGACTGATTAGGATCTCTGGCGAATATTCAGCTAGTTATTTTCACATTCCATTGTCCCAATAATCCTGTATAATTGTTATATTGTTAATAATAGGATACCTAGCATAAGGACTCCATATAGATTTCTAATATGCCCTTTATACAATTGCACAGATCCATGTGTACGCTGTTATGTAAAGTCCAATAAGGGTTAAGCGTTTGTGTATAATTGTGGTTAAGTAAACAACATTAGCAGGGACTAAATAAAATCCTTGACTAGCGATTACTTTGTTAGTTGTGTAATCTGGCAGTATATTATCCCGGTAATCTTAGTTATATACTTTGATAATTGATTCCTTTGTTGTCAAAAAGATACCTAATGTATTTGTTAGATCTCCTTCTAAGTTTCAATCGTACCGCTAGTACGGTCACATTCACACACACATATGCTGTTATATAAAGCCCATACAGGGTTAAGTGTTATTTAAGATTACTGAATTTAGCAAAAATAGCAAGGAGTAAATAGTCACAGTAGCGTGGCAAACGAGAACACGCATTTCGCTAATGCTTTTTCAAGGCAACCAGAAGTGAGGAGGAGTAAGGATATTTATACAGCAATTCACGCCTACTTGTCTGACTTGTAACATTCTGATAGGCGGAACTCCGTGTCTTGTAATTCTGATGACTGATGGTTAATGTAACTTATCCTGTTGATAGGATTAGCGTTTAGCCGCTCCCTGGAGTTGATCATTGGTAGATCGTTATTACAGACTGTCAGCATGTAAACAAAGGATATACGGACACTGATTTAAAGCTTGTTGTGCCTGTATTTGATTCATCTTAGATCCTACCTGAATCTAGATATAAATTCATTCCCCATATGGTGAGGTAAGTGTATATTAATAATATAGTCAATATTAATGGTGATAAGTAAAATAAGATAAAATAAAATTAAAACTGTGAAAACAAAAAAACCTAAATACAGCTAATGTGTGGTATAATAATACCCATATTAAAAATAAGAAGAGGGTATGTGTGTGTAACATAAAACTGTTAATGATACAAGATTTGATATGGACAGGCAACTCGGGCTGAACCGCATGGACAGGCAATTCGGGCTGAACCGCATGGACAGGCAACTGGGGCTGAACCGCATGGACAGGCAACTGGGGCTGAACCGCATGGACAGACAACTGGGGCTGAACTGCATGGACAGGCAACTCGGGCTGAACTGCATGGACAGGCAACTGGGGCTAAACCACATGGACAGGCAACTCGGGCTGAACCGCATGGGCAGGCAACTGGGGCTGAACCACATGGACAGACAACTGGGGCTGAACTGCATGGACAGGCAACTCGGGCTGAACCGCATGGACAGGCAACTCGGGCTGAACCGCACGGACAGGCAACTCGGGCTGAACCGCATGGACAGGCAACTGGGGCTGAACGGCATGGATAGGCAACTCGGGCTGAACCACATGGACAGGCAACTCTTCTGGAGCAGACTGGAGGGACAGGACCCCCTCAGGAGCAGGCTTTAAGGGCAGCGCCCCCTCTGGAGCAGGCTGTAGCTTAGGAAGAGAGACAGCGGCTGAAGACTCGTAACTGGAGACAGCGGCTGAAGACTTGGAACTGGAGACAGCGGCTGAAGACTCGGAACTGGAGACAGCGGCTGAAGACTCGGAACTGGAGACAGTGGCTGAAGACTCGGAACTGGAGACAGCGGCTGAAAACTCGGAACTGGAGACAGCGGCTGAAGACTCGGAACTGGAGACAGCGGCTGAAGACTCGGAACTGGGTAGCACGGTGGCAGGAGACTTGGGTGCAGAGGCAGCAGCAGGAGACTCCGGACTGGACACAGTGGCAGCAGACTCAGGACCGGACACAGTGGCAGCAGACTCAAGACTGGACACAGTGGCAGCAGACTCAGGACCGGACACAGTGGCAGCAGACTCAGGACCGGACACAGTGGCAGCAGACTCAGGACCGGACACAGTGGCAGCAGACTCAGGACCGGACACAGTGGCAGCAGACTCAGGACCGGACACAGTGGCAGCAGACTCAGAGCTGGAGGCAGAGGCTGGGACCTCAGGGCTGGAGGCAGAGGCTGGGACCTCAGGGCTGGAGGCAGAGGCTGGGACCTCAGGGCTGGAGGCAGAGGCTGGGACCTCAGGGCTAGAGGCAGAGACTGGCACCTCGGAACAGGAGACAGAGGCTGGCACCTCGGAACAGGAGACAGAGGCTGGCACCTCGGAACAGGAGACAGAGGCTGGCTCCTCGGAACAGGAGACAGAGGCTAGCTCCTTGGAACAGGAGACAGAGGCTAGCTCCTCGGAACAGGAGACAGAGGTTGGCACCTCAGAACAGGAGACAGAGGCTGGCACCTCGGAACAGGAGACAGAGGTTGTTGGCGCATCAGGGCAGGCGGCTGGAGCTGGTGCCTCATGGCAGGCGGCTGGAGCTGGCAGATTGTGTCTCTTCCCAGAGAACAGAAATGGTGGAGCATAAACAAATTTGGAATGCCGAGTGGAAACAACAGGGGATGGTTCAGTAGGCTGACGTGGTCTACGGATAGGACAGTCCTGCAAGAAATGTGCATTGCTGGCACAGTAGAGACACAACTTGTTTGTTATTCTGCGTTGTCGCTCCTCTTCGGTCAGATGAGGGCGTGGACCACCTGTGAACCGGGAATTAGCCACCCCATAGTTCTTACTAAACAGCAAATTTGTAGAAGCACAATTAAGAGGTGCTGTTTGCACAGGTTCAGCAGCAGTAAAGGTGGATTGAGACAGACCAGCAGCTTCTGTATTAGAAGAGACATAATCAGACAGTCTCCTGAGAGGGTCCACAAGTAAAGAGGAAAATCTAGCAAGTGGAGAACGTAGTAAGATAATGTCCATCTGTAAAGTTTGTAGCAGTGGCAATTCCAAGATTGGTGAAACAGACATGTTGCAAAAAACAAATGAAAAATTGATTGCAGAAAAAAGGTCCCAGAAATAAAACAAAACTTTCACCTGACTCCTAAGCTGTTTTGTGGGCTGGTTATACTGTCACGGATCAATGTAGAAATACAGCTAAGGAGCCATGGATAAGTGAAAAAACAAACAATGTTTATTGCTGGAGAGTATGAACAGTTGATGACATAATAGCTTGCAGAATTTACCAGATATACAGCAGATGCAGGTAAATGGGAGGTGAGGAAATATTCCAGGCAGCATGCACAAGGAAATGCACAGAAAAGTCCCAGGTTCACATAAGGAACAGGTCAGCAGATTGTATGTTGAGATAGATCTCCAGCAGCATAAATCCAGGAGCACAAACAGGAGGAAGTGACCACAGAGAATAACCTCAGGATGGGACAACAATAACCAGCAATGACTGCTGGGAGGAACAGGTATATATAAGGGAAATAAGAACACACCCAGGTGCATGGGATAATTGGAGAAAGTGTTAACCCCTAATGCAAACATGAAAGGCAAGATAGCAGCACCTCTGGTGATCAGAGGTACTGCTGCAAATACATACTAATAAAGTCAAAAGGCAGGAGCTGCCAGGCAAAGTAGCATGTAATGCATAAACTTGCAGGCAGATCCTGACAACTGTTTAAAAAAAGTTTCTTGTTCCACATATTCTATGTGTTTTTTCATATTTTCAAATAGAGACAGCTAAGTTGCAGTAAAAAAATAGAAGGCATAAGTTAGCAGATAAAACAAATGTGTACAAGCAACATAATTCAAAGAGTTTTCCTCATATTTTGGGCGTAGACACCGAATTACTGCCTTCTGCTCTATAGAGCTGCATAGGTGCATAAGCCTATATTGACTGTTCCATAATCAAGAGAATATTTGCAATTAAAAAATAGAAACTTAAACAAACTGAAAAAAAACAGCTTAGTAGACAAGAATAATGTATGTACTGTGTAATTGGGCAATGTTTATTTAATTTAAATAAATGATTATTGCAATATTATTATTTTCCCTTTTCCCCAGATGTTGCTGAAAGTTATTCCTCCTTAAACACAGGCATTCCTGGATGGCCTACATAACCAAATAAGAATAAAGCAGGGTTGCTTGGGCCAAATGCTGTGATATATATATTTGTTACAAAAATAAATAAATATTTTATTCAAATCTAAAAAATATTTATATTTTTTTATAAATAAATACAACACTGTTTCATTGGACATAATTTGGATAATTTTATCCAAATAAAGTGAATGCATTCCTTTAAACAGTGCGATTAATTTGAACTATTAGTGTTGCAGTGACAATACAGTACACATATATCTAATAATTTGTTAATAGTAAAGATGCAAAAGTGTTTATTGTTTAATGGGGTAATCACATTACATTGTCAATGGGCAATAAAGAGAAAATCAATTAATTCATAGTAATTAGTGTAGCAAGATGACCCTTCTTGTCACACAGATAACTTCAAATGGCAATTTATTTTTACATCACAATATTAGCAAACAACTTTGTCAGGACGACACCAGGCAACTTACATCTGGCTATACAGCAATTTCCCTCCCTTTCCCAGCCGGCCACTAAATGGCGTCAGTTACAATGCGCATATGCACAATACAGTCTTTTATAGTTGTGACTCCACCCACAGCCTTGGGATGACTGACAGGCAACACTCCCACTTTTCCTTTAAAGGAAGTCTCCTCAGGTGCTCTGTAACTCCTATTTAGTACAGACACACCTATCAGCTCTGCTGTTAGCTGTGAAAATTAAACACTTCAAAACATGTAAGTAAAAATCACACTTTTACATTTACTTTGTCACATGTCTCAGACCTGTATGTAACCGAACCCAAGTGCAATGCTATACCTGTGTTACCTGGTCTGCAGCCTTAAGCCTATACAGGAGAGGTGTGAAAATGAGGTCTCTTTGCCACATTAGTAATAAATATGTTCCAAATAAGCGCAAACAGCTCCTAATGGACATCTGACTGATTTATTGTAACATTACTGTATTTATGCTCACTGACCCCCGTGTTTTGGCTTTGTTTTTGGTTTTGGATCTTGATTACCGTCGTGTTTTGGTTTTGTTTTTGGTTTTGGATCTGGATTACCGTCGTGTTTTGGTTTTGGTTTTGGTTTTGCAAAACCGCCATTGCGTGTTTTGGTTTTGGTTTTGTTTGGTTTTGTTTTGCTATTTTGTTGGAAAATCAATGTTTTTGGGCATAAAATAACCAAATTTAGTGCTCCACCTGTTTCTTGGATAAGTAATGTAATTGTAAAGCTAATAAATTATCAAAAAAATAGTTTAATTCCTGGTAGGTAGGCCTTCATTAATTCTACACACAAACCAGATTGTCTTTCTCTCCATCTATGCATATTGGCAATGCAGCCATCATCTTTGGGTGTATATTACACCCTACACTTATAGTTAAATATCTAAAGAAATGGACCAAGGCAGTTTGGTTTCTGTGTCTCTATAACCCCCCCCCCCCCCCCCCGCCCTCCACTTGTAGTTGAATAGAAAAAAAGCAGCCTGGATAGACTGAACAATATAAAAAATAAATGGACCAAGGTAGTTTGGTGGCTGTCTATGACCCCCCGCCCTCCACTTGTATTTGAATAGAAAAAAAGCAGCCTGGATAGACTGAACAATATAAAAAAAATTCTGGAACAAGGTAGTTTGGTGGCTGTCTATGACCCCCCCGACCTCCACTTGTAGTTGAATAGAAAAAAAGCAGTCTGCATAGACTGTAGAATTAGAATATTAAAAGAAATGGACAAAGGCAGTTTGGTATCTGTCTGCATCAGACCCCCCCATCCACTTGTATTAAAATAGAAAAGAAGCAGCCTGCATAGACTGTAGAATTAGAATATTAAAAGAAATGGACAAAGGCAATTTGGTATCTGTCTGCATCATAGTCATCAACATCATCATTAGCGCCCTCGTCGCCTACACAAATCTCCCCCTCATCCTCTTCTAATTCCAAAGTGGCATCCTCAATTGGTGTATCACCGCCTACACTCGGGCTGTTCAGGCACACATCAGCAAAACTGCTGAAAGGGCCCTTCTTTATGGGTACACTAACAGAATGCTCACGATTAGACATACCACTGTTGGATGGACTCTCCACAGGGATTGGCCTTAGTGTTCTCTTGCAGCTCGGCTTTCACACGTTACAGTAGTTGTGCACCACTTTTGGAATTTAAATTACTTGGTCTTGCAAATTCTATACACAAGCCTGCTTGTCTTCCTCTTAATCAATGACTCTTAGCAATTGAGCACTCGTCTTTGGGTGTATATTACACCCAAACCTTATGAGTGCAAATTAGTAAAAATACAGTTTAATCCCTGATAGGCCCTCCACCATCCTTTGCATGTTAATAGTAGGATTTACAATAAAACACTGGGGAATATGGGACACCCCAAAAGCACTTGTAGTGCTACAAATTGTTTTTTATACTGCTGACAAATTTGACTTTTGACAGCCAGAAAAATTACAGTAAAACACTTGGGGCTAGATTTACTATCAGGCGTGTTTGTAAACCCGCCGAATTTCGGCGGGTTTGGCGGCGGTTTAGCCATCGCCGGATTTACTAAGGCTAAACCCGCCGTCCAAACGACCAGAAAAGATGTTTTCAAACCCGCCTCTGTATACATCGCCATGACGGTTTCAACAATGTTCAACATACAAACAGCCGGATTTACTATTAGGGGGTTTATAAAGCCGCCGGAAAACCACCATTCAATAGACCAAAATGAAAGCGCTGCTTGTGAGCGGCGAGATTGCTCAAACAGTGTGCTGTTTCTGATATTTGGGCAATCAGAACAGAAGGAAAAGGGCCATTTCATGTACAAATTTTTTTACTTTGGGATTGTATATGTTAAAAGGCCAGTGTCTTGTAATTGCAGTGTTGTTTTGGTTTCTTTTTCTCTTGTGTCTTCCCACCATGCAATTTATTTACTGATTTAGTAGAGGTGTGTTATAGCGTACCTTTGTACTTTGGTAAACTAGATTCAGGTTACTAGAATAATCGGGTTGTGTGGCTATGTATGCACCTGAAAAGGGGTCTGAAATTATCCTGGCTGGCTGTTTGATACATAATCTAGCAATACATCAACTTACCCCACCGATTATTGCAGTAACCAGTGAAGAAGAAGGGGTCCGTGTCACATCTGGTGATGTGCAGAGCACAGAGGGCGGAAGGGAGATTAGAGACCGTCTAATTGCAAACTACTTTACTTGTAAGTACATAGTATGAAAAACATTTTTTGCTCAAAAATGTGTTTTATGTAAGTGCAATTTTAGTATTTTATTGTAAATTTTTTGTACATTGGAACCTTTAAAAACAGGATAGTGTGTACTCCTCATGTGGTAAATATGAACATCCCTGGAATGTGACAGTCAGAGGTCAATGTTTACATGAAATTAGTGCATAGTTGTTAAAAAATCAGAATACTCTTGTTTAATGTGCAGAAAAGAAAGACTGACACAATAGAAATTTAACTGCATTTATTGCAGAACACAATAAATAAAAACGTATAATCGTTATAGAAACTTGACAAAACATTAATAAATAACAAACATTGTGCTAGCGATGTCTTTTTGCAGGCATATCGCTATGCTTGGTGCCACTCTCTCCCCTCCCTCGCCCACCCCTGGTGCGAGCACCTCTCCTTGGAGGAGTACTCTGTAGAGATGTGGTAGGCGTGCTAGCGGCACTGGTGGAGGCCGATGAAAAAGGGGCCGGCAAGCGGGCAATCAGTTCCTGCTGGAGTTGGCCTGCCAGCCGGATAACGTTGGCATTCCCCTCGCGAATGGAGGAATGCATGGCGTCCACAGACCCAGACATTTGGGTCAGCTGCACATTTGTCTGCTCCAAAGCGCTCGCCAGCCGGTTTATTGCAGCAGGGATTTGGCTCGTGGAGCGGTGTATTCGCCTCAACTGGGCCGCAATTTGTGACATGTGCCCAGTTTGCCTGTCCATGAATAATGTCTGTTGCTGCTGGAATGCGCCAATAGACAGCGCCATTTCTCTGGCTGGGTCCATAGGTGCAGGTGCAGGTTGCTGGTGTGATGGTTCAGCAGGGCCAGGTGAAACTTCCTGGAGGCCAGACACAGGGGCATCCACTGTTACCAGGGTGATGGTTGTTAGATCCTCTGGCTCAGGGGACATTTCCAGGGACTCCGCCTGAGGTGGCTGGTATGAAGAGGGCCCTGTGTATGAAAAATGACGGTAAGTATATAGTATATAATATGTTTGTATATTGCATTCTGAACACTGGATAGGAAAGAATAATCTTTAGCAACTACAGATTCTTTCACAATGTTTGCATTCCTGATTTCTAGTCCTATGCTACCTGCTTACGGATGCACTTATTATCCTTTTAATACCCATTATCATTAGGACTGTGTAGTACATGCTGGGTTATTTTGACTAAAGTGCATGCTATCAAAAGTGGAGATGTTGCCTATAGCAACCAATCAGATTTTAGCTGTCATTTTGTTGAATGCAATAAATAAAGTAAAGGTATATTCTGATGGGTTTCTATAGGCAACATATCAGTTGAGTAAAATGTAGCCCTAACTTCTCATTGCAAACAATAAAAAGAAAAAAAAAAAACAACATTGACAGCAACATTTGCACAGAAAATCAAGTAACTCCATTATTTCTCTCCTAAACAGAAATCACGCACCTGCTTGCTCGTCTGTGCCCGAATCTCTCGCTGAAGGTGGAGGTGTAGGTCTGGCACTGGGACTGAACTGCGGTCCTGGCGATTCTGGATATATTAGAAAAAGCATACAATGTATTTCCAGAAAAAAAAAATAATCCAAATATACTGTTTATTGCACAAATGTGTTTACAATTTTTTTTTTTTTTCTATGAGAAAAAAAAACCTTTACAAACTATTAGAGGCAAATATACACTTTGAAAAAGAAAACAAAAAATAAAAAAAAAAACGTTTGCAAAGAGAAAAGCAGTTTTAAAAAGAGAAAAGCAGTTTTAAAAAGAGAAAAGCAGTTTTAAAAAGAGAAAAGCAGTTTTAAAAAGAGAAAAGCAGTTTTAAAAAGAGAAAAGCAGTTAAAATACTGTTAGGGTAAAAAAAACAAATAACTCACCAACTACTTGGCCAAAAGAGGGCGAGTCGGTGTCCTGGACATTTATGCCCTCTACAATTTCTGCCGGCATTATCTGGCGCAGCTCCTCCTCGTACGTGGTGTACTCCATACGAAGTGGGGGGCCACCACCCGTGCGCCTTGTCGACCTCCTTTCCTGGGCCATCTTCTCTTTAAGCCTCCTCTTAATATCAGAGAAGCGCTTGCGGCAGTGTGCCACTGTCCGCTTCAGTGGGCCCACCACATTCACGGCATCACAGACTCTCCCCCACAGTTGGTGACGCCGCCTTAGAGGAGTCCGGGCTGCCAGGTTCCCTAGGATGACCTCGTAGCAGGGAATGATGTTGTGCACCAACACACAATTCTCATCATGTGAGAAGCGCACATTCCTCCCTGTCTTGGTCTTCCTGCCCTGTCCTGTCTCCTCAACCTCTCCCTCTCCCTCCTCTGACCCCTCAACCTCCATCTCCCTCTCCTCAGCCTGTTCTCCCCTCCTATCTCTGGACATTTTTACCCAGAAGACAGAAAAACACAAAACACTGAAGGACTTACAAACACAAAGAACAAACTACACTACCTACAGACACACTCTCCACACAGTCACACACAAGTAACACAGACAAAGGACAAATACAAAAAATACAAGACAGAAAATAAATGAGAAAATAAATGTACAAAACAGGCAAAAACCACAGGACTACTCACACTTCAAACAGATATCGCTCCACCAATCCACCAAACTCCAACTCTCACCAACTCTCAGCAAACCACTATCCTCCAAACTCCTCTCAAAAAACTCCTCAAACCCCTATCAAAGAAAAAGTGTCAGGCCAGTGGTTTATATAGGGCTTGTGATGTCAAATCTCCTGATTTTTAAAATAGCCAATAGTAACAGGCCAGGAGACAGGTGTAATTTTCAAAAAAACCGCCTTTACACAAAAGCGCCGTCATTTAAAGCAAAAGCGCCATGTTCTTTTCAAAGCCGCCGGCGGCTTTGAGCATTACATCCCGCCGTGACATCGCCGGCGGCTTCGAATTGAAGCTGACAAGCGCCCATTAGTAAATCCGGCTGTTTGCAATGCAAACACGCCGGAAAACCGCCGCGATGCATGGCGGTTTGAAGCCGCCATGCATCACGCCTGATAGTAAATCTAGCCCTTGGAGTGCTAAATATTTTTTTTCAGACTGCTGACAAACAGGACTTTTGACAGCCAGAAAAATTAATGCAAAAGAATGGGGAACACCCCAAAAGCACTTGGAGTGCCAGATATTAAACAAAAAACCTCCTCTATCCTCCTCTTACTGCTGTAACAACTGGAATTAAGATTAGAATGGTATTGAATAGAAACAATAATGTGTCCAATTACTGCTCTGTCCCTGCGCTGATATAGCCAGTGTGACCTAACCCTGCTTTCTCCCTATGTCAAATGGCGATGGACTGCTGTGGAGGCTGGTATTTATGCTTTTCAAATCTCGCGAGAACTGAGCTCGGAAATAGGAATACGTCACAATGATGTTTTGCCTCGATTTCGATTCCGAACGGGCGGGAGAGTACGGAGCGGTACTCGGATAGGCTAAATTCGGTAGGATTCGGATCTCGGGGAACCGAGTCCGCCCATCTCTAATTTATGTTGACTATGCTGTAAGAGGTCCTTTCTTAATTGCTAGCAGTGTTAATTCAGAAACATGGCATACGCTGCACTCTGCATTCACCATCAAAATTTCTTTAAGCTATAAGTACCTCGGGGTCAATTTAGTTGCATGTGTATCTGACATATGCTAAAATTAAACCTGGCGCATATGCTGCTTGTGTAGATCTAAATATGCACAGGAAATAGATCTTATATTTATGATAATCAATCTACGTACACACATAGTAATATGTCATTGAAAGTCAAGATCCTTTTGATTATATAACATTGTTTTAGCTCTTTCAAGTGTCACTTACATAGTGACAATTGTATGATCTCATTGAGAAAGTCTTGTGTGTCCTTTCAGATCTGGACTATCCTTTCTTACTGTAATGCATTATTACTAAGCTATAATGTACCTAGCAACAGTTCTTATTTAAATATCAGCAAATCCATTCCTTTTCTTATGAGAGTATTCAAACTACACATTGTTTCCTTTCCGATGACTCAATCATCAAAACTTCACCACAGAACATAAATAGTTTTCGCCACAGAATCTTTGGTCTCTCCTTGAACGACAATTTTTTTATACATTGCAGTTGTCAGACTGGCCTGCATAAATCAATGGGAAATTCTGTTACAACAGACAAGGCTTTATAAAGGAAGGCCAGCTTACATTCTGATAAATATATTTGCCTGAGGATTATTACTTATAATACATTTTTTTTTGTACAGCAGCAGTGTTCTTTTTTTGTGTGTTTTATCTGCAAATAGTTCATTCCTTCAGTTCAGTTTTGATGATGCCAGAGGCAGACAGGCTCCAGTAGAGAGTATGAAGTGAACAATAATATTGAATTAATCTTCTACAGTTTTGTACAGTGCATATTCTGCCAGTTATTACAGCACTTGTACTACTACTGATCTTTCTCCAATGTTAAAGAAACACACCTGCAACATCTTATAAATTGCACATTTTTGCTTCTCTCCCTCTACCTCACTGTAGCCTGTTCTATTCTGATTTTGCTTTAAACAGCCTTGTGAGATGCATTTAATATAGAGGGATTTATTTATCAAAGGGTGTAAAGCCCTAAATCTAACTCCTATTTTCACCAGATTTAGGGCTGGTGAAGAGTATCGCGAACTGTCACTTCCCCATGCAAAGGGGAAGCCTATTTATCATGGACAAGTACTGCTGCGTCCTCCTTTCGCTCTCGCCATCTCAGGATGGTAATAGCCGACTTACTACACATGAGAAAATGCTTTGTTATTTAAATAAATAATTTATTCATACATGAAATATATAAAAACTTTTTTTTCTATTTTGTTTACTACTTTTATTAAACTTTTTAACCTATTTTTTTTTTTTTTTTTTTTTATGGGTGAAATTATGACAAGGGGACCACACACTGTGTGCTTCCCTGCTACAGTGTCACCTGTCCAGCCTATAATAGCAGGTTGCTGCTTTCAAGTGAACCCCACAGTGCAATAGGTGTATGCTGATGATCTTAGCATCCCTTAACATCTAACACCCAATGTTCCCTCATTTACATTTAAAACTGTTCATGTACCACTGATCAACACTGATCAACATTTTTGTTAGGTGAAGCTATGTGTTTTAAAATAAAATTGTTAAATTAAAATTGAGATGAGAAGCAGAACTTTTATCACACGACCTATTCATTTTTTTTATTGATCTCATTTGTGACAATATACATATAAATACATACAACAGCGCATGAGAATATACATATCTTCAATACAATCAAATCTATATTGACAGCATCGTAAACATCATCAGCTATTTATATAGCGCCACTAATTCTGCAGCGCTGTATAGAGAACTCGCTCACATCAGTCCCTGCCCCATTGGAGCTTACAGTCTAAATTCCCTAACATACACACACACACACACACACAGAGACACAAAGACTGACTAGGGTCAATTTGATATCAGTCAATTAACCTAATAGTATGTTTTTGGAATTTGGGAGGAAACCAGAGCACCCAGAGGAAACCCAGGGAGAACATACAAACTCCACACAGATAAGGACATGGTCGAGAAACGAAATCATGACCCCAGTGCTGTGAGGCAGAAGTGCTAACCACTAAGACACTGTGCTGCCCTCTTACCTCTCTGTCTGTATGTATTGCCCAGTATTGTCTTATAAATGTTTGTTCCCAATTTTGTAAAGCACCGTGCTGCCCTCTTACATCTCTGTCTGTTTGTATTACTCAGTACTGTCTTATAAATGTTTACTCCCAATTGTACCTCTTACCTCTCTGTCTGTATGTATTACCCAGTATTGTCTTGTAAATGATTGTTCCCAATTGTCTTATAAATGTTTGTTTCCAATTGTAAAGACAGAGAGGTAACAGGGCAGCACGGTGGCTTAGTGGTTAGCACTTCTGTCTCACAGCACTGGGGTCATGAGCTCAATTCCCAACCATGGCCTTATCTGTGTGGAGTTTGTATGTTCCCCCTGTGTTTGCATGGGTTTCCTCTTGGTGCTCCGGTTTCCTCCCACATTAATTATATCAAATACAATAGAAATTATGTACAGTCCTAAACCACACGGCACCCATGTTAGTCCACCGCTCTTGTCTCATATCATAACCCAAGAGTGTAACATTTTGTTGTGCTCGCAATACCACATAATAATTTATACAATAATAGGAGGATCTCTAGTCACATTTCGGAGTTCAAACCAAGCTGTGTTTTGAAGACATTCTCATATTCTAAGTTTGGTAGAAACAGGGAGTGTATTAATATAGCTTTCCCACATGTCAAAGAATTTTTCAACTTGATTTTCTTTATCAATTAGTGCCTCAACAAAATCCATTTAAATGTAAAGTTAAGTTTTTCTTTGAACAGGGAGATGGGAGGAGTTGTAGTGTGCAGTCATAGGTGTAAGACAGGCTTACGCGCAGCAGCACTGATGGTTAATAATAAACGCCTACCTCCTTTTGATATCTTTTGGTTAGCCAGAAGAATTCCCAGTATGGCCCACTCAGGCATTAATGGAATTTTCCGCATAACATTTTACTTGAAGCCAATATGGGCGGATCAGGGGTCTTCCCCACATATAATGAAATAGACCTGCATCAACAGAATGACACCAAAGGCAGTTGCTGGATTACAAGAGACCCATAATAAAGCGCTTATGGGGGGGTCAAGTATGGTTAATTAGCTCAGTAGGAGGTAAGTAGGTTGAGCAGACCCTTTGTGAGGGGACCAGCTTAAGATATGCAGATCCTAGACATCCATTGCAAATCAGGACTATAGGTGACTACATCTTTGAGATAAGCTGCAGAATACTGGCTATGGCAACCTCTAATATTAGAACAGACCCTCCGGTGCAGAAATATCTGTCTTTTATTTTGCTTTTTCTGCCAACGACACTTGCTAAAAACAAAGAATACAAGAAGTTTTAACCAACACCGGGAAGCCATCTGGTTTCCACTTCTGTGGTTGTTGTGTTGGTTGCACCACATCAGGCTGTAGGAGCACAAAACCAGTCACCGAGATTAGTTCAACATGTACAGGTCTGACCTACAAGGTATGCGATTTTCTCACCTTCGACACTAAGGATGTTATTTATCTTTTACAATTTTCCTGTAGGCTCCAATACATAGGTCGTACTACCAGCCCCCTAAAAACAAGAATAGGGGAGCATATACGCAATAATAAGAAAGGAGTGGACACTCACAACATACCACAGCACAATAAATTAGAACATAATAGTTACCCCTCATCCTTAAAATGTCATGCCTTCTAAAAGGTTAAGAAGAATATGAGGGGGGGTGACTTTTTAAAAGTCATTAATACTGAGGAAAATAGGTGAATCTATGAACTAAAGACCTTGGGGTAAATGTATCATACTCCGGTTTCTTCAACTTCCGCGATTTCGGCGAGATGACAGCTAAAATTTAAAGCGACGCAGCCTTGTAAAGGGAAACTTGCCTTTACAAGGCAACGCCGCTTTAAATTTTAGCTGTCATCTCGCCGAACTCGCGGGAGTTGAAGAAACCGAAGTATGATACATTTACCCCCTTGTCACCAATGGACCTGAACATCAAGTTCGAGATTCAGAATACCCCTTAAAACTGGATTCTGGTAGATTAATCCCCATCGGTGTGCCCACCTAGGGTTTACAGCCATACCACATAGAAATATACCCAACCCCATTCTAACTTGGAAGTGACACAGGGCTGGGCTAGGTAAGTATCAAGCCTAGGCAGCCATGAGAATACCTAGTGCTGTAAGGCCTGGTGGTTCTGCCTAGGGTAGACTAATTGGAACCACTCATTCACCAACTGATCCTACCATAACAGCTGCAATCTGAAGCAATCTCCCCATTTAACAACTGCACAGTATAACCCCCCCCCCAAACACACACAAATCACCCCTCATGTGAAGATACCAGGTTTTCTGGCCCAATTCTGGCTGGCCCCCTGGGGTACCTTACTATGCCAGGGAAGCCTACCTCAGTACCTTCTAAGGTTCATATAGCCACTCTGTCACGATTCAGGAGTATTTCTTACTGGTTTTGGTACTACTTACCAAAGAGGTGCTGAGTCTAACGTGTTCCAGGTCTTCACCAGGAACCCCCGCAAAGAAGTATGGTCTTAGCTGCGGGAACACGCAGGTCGCGGTCCTCAGAGGGAGCAACCAGCGAAGCAAGGATGGAAGCGGTGTCCGGCAGGCCGGGTCAGAACCGAGAGATCAGTAGATGCCACTGGGGAAATGGGGAAATTCAATGTCCGTAGTCAGGAGCTAGCCGGGTCAGGTATCAGAAGCGCAGAAGAATGGTCACACTAGCCGAGGTCAATTCACAGGGAGCACAGAATAGGAATGGTCAGGAACAAGCAGCGTAATACACTGGAGTCACAGATATGTAGCAACAGGAACGCTGGAGCAAGGATATGACCTAATACTCTGGCACTCATCATGTGCCAGAGTCTGCTTTATATAGGGGGACCCAGGGGGCAGGACTACCTACGGCGGTGGTGACGCTGAACACCACCACCAGATGCTGAGGATCGCGTCCCGTTGCTGGGCAACGGGATGCGCAGCTGCCGGGACCCGGAAGTGACGGCCGGTTGCCTAGCAACCAGCCGTCTACTGTCGGAAGAGAGCGCCCGTCCCGGAGGAAGAGACACAGGGACGGCGCGTGACAGTACCTCCTCTCTCTATTTGTCAGATAGATCTCTCTTTGAGAAATTGTTTCAATAGACGTGGGGCGTGGAGATCCTTCTTATTCACCCAGGATCTCTCTTCTGGCCCGAAACCTTTCCAGTGAACTAAGAACTGATGCCGTCCGTGAAGGATACGGAAATCCAAGATGCGACTGACTTCAAATTCTTCGCCTACAGCTGTCTGAATAGGAGCAGGAGGACGGGGCGAGCGATAAAACTTATTAAGGATTAATGGTTTGAGGAGGGACACATGAAACACATTGTGAATCCTTAGAGAGGGAGGCAGCCAGAGGCTATACGTTACCGGGTTGATAACATGTGAAAAGGGCCAATATAACGTGGAGCCAATTTCTGAGAGGGTACTCAGAGTTTGAGGTTGCGAGTAGATAACCAAACCTTGTCATGGATCTGAAGCAAGGGAATATTTCTTCTATGACGATCAGCAGCTTGCTTATAACGTTGGGAAGTCTCCTGGAGCTTGTTTTTAGTTTTTTCCCAAATGCGAGAGAAGTCCTGAGTTAGAGTATCAGCAGCAGGAACTGGAGATGGAATATGACTGGAGAAGTTAGGGGGGATGGGCTGGGTTCCATAAACGACATAGAAGGGAGAGGAACCTTTGTGTCACTCACCGGACTGTTAGTGCCTCTAGGTTGGGACATGGGTCTCTCTCGCTCCTGCCGGCGCCTCTCCTGAGCCGCGGCCGTCCGCCATCTTGACTAAGATTGTGCATGTGCAGAAACCCTGAACTCTTAATACCTCGCCTCTAGTCTCATTGGTTAATTAATCACCTCCCAGTACTTAAGGCACCTGTTGCCCTATTACCTTTGCCTGTTCTTGGTTCTCATTCTTCGAGACACTGAGGTGTTTCCTGTTTGTGCTCGTGTTATCCGTTTGCTCTGGACAAGTCTCCTCTCCACATCGGTAGTAGAACTTACCCACTGCAGACTACTTTCGCTACCTCCGTTACCTGTCTGCTTCTGGACAAGTCTCCTCTCCACCTCGGTAGTAGAACTTACCCGCTGCAGACTACTCTCGCTACCTCCGTTACCTGCCTGCTTATGGACAAGTCTTCTCTCCACATCGGTAGTAGAACTTACCTGCTGCAGACTACTCTCGCTACCTCCGTTACCTGCCTGCTCCTGGACAAGTCTCTTCTATACATCAGTGGTACAACTTGCCTATTGCAGACCACTCACGTTGCTCCGTTACATGTCTGCACCTGGACAAATCTTCCCTTCACATCAGTGGTACAACTTGCCTATTGCAGACCACTCACGTTACTCCATTCCACGCCTGCACCTGGACAAGTCTTCCCTTCACATCAGTGGTACAACTTGCCAATTGCAGACCACTCACGCTATTCTGTTACACACCTGCTGTCACGGTTTTTACGAGGAGACTCGGTAGATGTAGCGAAACCAAGAGATTCGAACAGTTTGGCACTACTCCAACAGGGTGCGGAGTCTAACGAGGAGACGGTGTTCACAAGGAACCGCCGCAAGGCGGTATGGGCTTAGCTGTGTCTACCTCGCAGGTCGCGGTCCCTACTAGAGCACTGTACGGTAGTCCCTGGGAAGACTACAGGCAACAGTATCGTAGGAAACGGTGGCAATGCTAGGAGTGTTGGTAATGAAGATGTTAAAGATCGGCGTACCTCTGCCGGCCACTATGTGGCAGATGAATTGGATACAGGAAGGTAAGCGTCAGTTCTGCAGGCCACTATGTGGTGTAAAGTTCAGGAGGATGAGCGTCAGCTCTGTAGACCACTATGTGGTGTAAAGTTCAGGAGGATGAGCGTCAGCTCTGTAGACCACTATGTGGTGTAAAGTTCAGGAGGATGAGCGTCAGCTCTGTAGGTCACTATGTGACAGATGAAAGTTCCGGAGAGTGAGCGTCAGCTCTGCAGTCCACTATGTGGAGAAGAATCCAGGAGTGTGAGCGTGAGCTCTGCAGACCACTATGTGGCGTACAGTTCAGGAGGGTGAGCGTCAGCTCTGTAGGTCACTATGTAACAGATGAAAGTTCCGGAGAGTGAGCGTCAGCTCTGCAGTCCACTATGTGGAGAAGAATCCAAGAGTGTGAGCGTTAGCTCTGCAGACCACTATGTGGTGTAAAGTTCAGGAGGATGAGCGTCAGCTCTGCAGACCTCTATGTGGTGTAAAGTTCAGGAGGATGAGCGTCAGCTCTGCAGACCACTATGTGGTGTAAAGTTTAGGAGGATGAGCGTCAGCTCTGCAGGTCACTATGTGACAGATGAAAATTTCCAGAGAGTGAGCGTCAGCTCTGCAGTCCACAAGGAGGAGAATGGCTGGAAGGCAACTGGAAGCCACTTCTATCACCAGGAGGTGACTCAAAGAACAGGCACTGAAGATAGAGAGGAGGTGCCTTTTAAACTTGCCGCCAAGGAGAAGGACCAATCAGCAGCAGGCAGAGGAATCAATGCAACCGCCGGGTCTGCGCATGCGCAGACTCGGATCCAAGATGGCAGCGCCCAGCGGGAAGCGGAGCGCCGATGACAGGTAAGTCTGCCGGGTGTTGGGTGCGCTGCCCGCACACCCGGCGCGTGATACCTGCACTGGACAAGTCTTCTCTACATATCAGTGGTGAAACTTACCAGCTGTAGACCATTCATGTTTCCTTGTGATATAGCTACTACTCTGTATGGTACCTATTAGCTGGACTAAAGTCTACAAGTGCCTCTGTATTGTAGCTGCAAGTCGCTGACTCTTCTACTATATTGTTGATTGGTCTTTGCCGAATGTTATCCAGTTATCAAGTACTGGCCTGCTATATGCTACCTGCGTGCTAAGGCACTTGGACTCTTTCCTCATTTTATCCTGTTTACTAAACTGCTGTACCATCACAGTTCCACGGTGCCAAGACTCAGCATTTATACTATTGACATTCCTTTCCTCTATTCTACTGTATGGTTCCACTGATTCACCACACTAACCAGAGGTCCGCACTTCTGGTAAGTGTAGCTACACCTGGTGAATTCTGGGTAAAACTCCTAGTGCCCGTGACACTGAGGATTCGTGATGGTGAAAGTTATGCGTGAATTCTGCCCAGGGTAGGAGACTAGACCATTTGGATTGGTTCTCTGATGAAAAACATCGTAGAAAGACCTCCAGGTCTTGGTTAACGTGCTCTGTCTGGCCATTGGTTTGAGGATGATAGCCAGAAGAATATTTGAGTTCAGAACCGAGTATCTTGCAAAAGGCCTTCCAGAACTGTGACACAAATTGGACTCCACGATCCGAGATGATTTCACGAGGACAGCCATGGAGCCTAAAGATCTCTTTGATGAAGATAGTAGCCAATTGAGATGCAGATGGAGGAGCAACCAAGGGCACGAAATGGGCCATCTTAGAGAATCTGTCCACCACAACCCAAATAGTAGTAAACCCGTCGCTAATAGGGAGATCGGAGATGAAATCCATCGATATGCTTTGCCATGGAAGATCAGGAATAGGAAGTGGTTGCAAAAGACCAGAAGGTGCTGACCTCGGATTCTTACAACGGACACAAGTTGCACAGGAAGCCAAGAATTCTCGAACATCGGAATGTAAGGTTGGCCACCAGAATAGTTGCCGTAGGAATTCATATGTCTTCTTGACACCAGCATGTCCAAATAGTTTGGAGAAGTGTGCCCACCATAGAGCTTTGGGTCGTAAATTCGTTTCCAAGTAGGAACAACCTCTGGGGGGTGTTCTAGCAGAGGCTCCGGTAAGGGCAATGATGCTGGTGGGAGAGATGATGGGAAGAAGCTCCAAGGGAGAACATAGGTCAGAATTGTCGAATGAACGAGAGAGAGCATCTGCCCGCACATTTTTAGAACCAGGATAGTATGTCAGGACTAGATTAAAACGAGAGAAGAAGGATGCCCATCATGCCTGACGTGGGTTAAGACACCGTGCTTCACTAATGTAGAGCAGATTTTTGTGGTCCGTTAAGACTGTCACAGGATGGCGGGAGCCTTCCAGGAGATGGTGCCACTCCTCCAGGGCAGATTTGATCGCGAGGAGCTCCTTGTCGCCAATGCCGTAATTCTTTTCATGACTAAGAAACTTTTTAGAAAAGAACCCACAGGGGAGATGCGGGCTAAGTCTGGATTTCTGGAACAGGACTGCCCCTATACCAACAGTGGATGCATCCACTTCAAGAAAAAAGTGTTTTAGTTGGTCCGGTTGTGAGAGAAGGCGAGTTTCAGCCGGTCGAAGGCCTCTAAGGCGTCAGGAGGCCAATTTTTAGGATCAGCCGATTTTCGAGTCAGGGCAGTTATAGGAGCGATTACAGAGGAAAAGTTCTTGATGAACTGCCTGTAGTAGTTGGTAAACCCAATAAATCTTTGGATGGTAAATGGGGAGGGGTGGTACCTGCGCTTCCCCCAGTTGTGTGTGAATTAGGGGCTGCCTCCAGGAAAAAGTGAGGGGTAGGCTTCCACCCTCTAAATCGTATAGATATAAAACAATGGATAACCTGGTGGCGCCAAAAAAAAACAAATAATGGTGTATATCGTTATGATATTCACTTTATTCAAGCACCTGTATGATTAGAACTTATGCATCATTGAATTCATATGCATGAATAAAGTGAATATCATAACGATACACACCATTATTTGTTTTTTTGGCGCCACCAGGTTATCCATTGTTTTAAATCTTTGAATGGCTTTGGTGCCCTGGGGACGAGGCTAACTAGTAACGGCTGATACCTTTTTTGGATCCATACGCAATCCAGAGCCTGAAACGATTTATCCAAGAAAAGGAATCTGTTTGACCTCGAAGATACATTTTTCTAGTTTGCAGTACAGTTGGTGGGTGCGTAAACGTGATAAGACCTCCTTCACATGACCCCGATGGGAAATTATATCTTGTGAGAATATTAGGATATCGTCCAAATAGACAACAACAAAACGATATAGGACGTCTTGGAAGACCTCGTTGACAAAGGACTGTAAGACTGCAGGGGCATTGCAAAGCCCAAAGGGCATCACAAGTTATTCGAAGTGTCCATCTCGCGTATTGAACGCAGTCTTCCATTCGTCTCCTTGAAGAATACGCACAAGATTGTAGGCCCCTCGTAAGTCCAGTTTGGAAAAGACTTGAGCTCCGCTGATTTTATCAAACAGATCGGTAATGAAAGGTAATGGATAGCGATTCTTAATGGTGATTTTGTTCAGTTGTCGGTAATCGATACAGGGGCGAAGGCCCCCATCCTTCTTTTTAATGAAGAAGAATCCTGCACCAGCTGGGGACGAAGATTTTCGGATGAATCCCGGGGATAAATTCTCGGAAATGTATTGTGACATGGCTTGACTCTCAGGTAGAGATAAGAGATAAGAGATAAGTCCTGCCACGGGTATTAAAGTAATTCTATCGTTTTAAAATAAGCATTGCCCAATCAATTGAATGTGTGTCCAAAGCACAAAGTAATTTATTTTAGCAGATATAAATAATCAACAATTCAATACATTATTATATTATGATAAAGTACAGTACAGCACAGCCAATACCAAAAGATAAGTACATACCAAATGCAATCGCTTGCGCACGCTGCGCAACCACCGGACCCGATGGACAATATTCTGTATAGAATATTGTGTCAGAGTTGACTGAGGCCCCAGTGAGATGCAGCTAATATATATACAGTCAGTGTTTCATTGTGAACAATAGAGATGACGTAGATTGTTTCTATAGGTCCAGACGTTGGGTGGGTCCAGGCCAGACAGGTAATAGGTTGATTCAATCTAAGGAATCCAAAGGTGGGGGTCCTCTCTCCAGGGGGTCTGCTCCTTTTCATAGCCAGTATCATACAAAGGTTTACTCTCTAATATCAATAACTAAAGTATGCAATGTGCGATCTCTTCGCCGACTGCACCGGACAGCTGCTGATGATTAGGGCTTCAATATGATATCAGGCATGACACCTTTCCTATTACCTAAACCTTTAATAACACTACAATGTACATATAATCACTATATACATATATATATATATATATATATATATATATATATATCTATATATATATATATATATAGACACTAATAATAAACCGAATACTATCTGCTCCTGAATTACAGTGTAACAGAACCAATATGAAATTATATAAATAGCTAACTGTTGTAATGCGAGTGTGTGCGCGCGTATTTTACCGTGCGAATGCACCACGCCACGTAACACGTGGCGTACGTTTTGCAATACGCACGGCAAACCAATATTAAACCAATATACTTTCGTTCATCCAATTATACGACTTCAACAGTCCACCCTTTGATAGTACAATAAACTATCACCTTAAAGATGTTATAAGCAGGATCTCAGTACCACGTTTCATTGTTATGTAATACAAATCCCCCTTGGTGTATGTCCACGCTGTTTGTAGATCTAAACAAGTTATCATAAGAGAGAGTCTTAATCCTCTAAACGACTTCTTCTTTTACTATAAACCGTACACTTCTGGAGCTTGGAGATAACCTTTTGTATGCCCTTCAAGGGTGCAATAAAACACTTAATACATTATTTGGAAAGGTACACGGTACAGTAGAACGTGTATCAGCTATACAGAATTCTCTACTACAGTTCTTCAAGTTTAACAGGTTCTTCTGTCCAACGCATGTCTTCAAGCTCAGAATACATTTAAACACTTCATGTTCATCAATAGCATCATCCTATGTCTATCAATAATGTCATATGCAATCTCCTTCAGCTTGCGTTAATATACACACATCTAATAAAGTCACCAGTTCTTTTCATCAACACTTGTGGGCGGGCTATTGTCTGTTCGTTCTTCCCAGTCTCTCAGTACTCAGATTTAACAGTGATTGGCTTGCAAAGCATTGGGAGACTTCAGACTAAGGGACCTAGGTGTCCTACTTTTTCCCTTAGTGACCTCCCGCCTATAGTTCGGGTACCTCAAGAATATTTAGTGGAAAGAGAACTAATCCTACTTGATATAATCACTGAGGCACGTGTGAGCACGCCCAGCACTTTGTTTGGTCTAAAACCTTACCCTCCCAAGAATGATAATCATTCTCAAGGATGCCTGCTCAAGTCCGAATATTACTGGACTGGCATCGCTGGGTGTGTCTCTTTTTTTTAACTATGGGGTCGCCGTACTTACGGACGTAATGCTACTCAGACAATAGCCCCTCGCACTTTCTCCAAGCTCCAAGGTTTTTAAATTTTCCTTTACCCCTGAATTGAATAGAGTAATTGACTGGACTGATTATGCTACTAACTTCTTTCTCCCCAATACCTCCTTATCATTACCTGAACCAGTCTCTGTCACCTGCCAATAATCGAAAGAACTAACCGCCCTGAGAAGAAAATGTAATGAGAGAACACAAAACAGGAAAAACTACAACTTCATGCTGGACAACAGTCTTAGCCTTTGGCTCAGGTGCTACTAACTGCATTCGAGGCCTTCCAGTACAGACTCATGAGTGCCCTTGGACCCTTCTCTGAGTGTTGGCCCCTCTGCAGTGGGTGGTATGGGCACCAGTGTGTCTCTGCTACCCTTGAAGCCGTGAGGCTAGTAGCCTACACCAGGTACCTGTCTGGCAAATAACCTAAGCTTAAGAAATTTCTGCTCCACAACTTACTCTCCTGATCCAACATCCTGACAGTTAGTGTGACCTTTCAGGAAACAGTGTTTTGGACGTTCTCGGTTGCTGTCTCACTATTTACCTTCTCTCAAGGTCTAACCTAGCCTCCCAGTTACAATCTCATCTCACGAGGGGTGAAGAACATTTCAAAAACTGACAGGTTAGGAGTCTGCCCAGGGGTGATCTCTTGGTAGCGGGAAAGGACTAGTGGCACTTCAATCAAGTTCCAACTCTTATTCTATTCAATTCATTCTACCGAGTACCACTACTTTATATTCACACTGGTTTATGGCTAACTGAAAGTATGTGATTTGTTACCACTACTCATACATTATACATCTATTATCAATAACATGAATACCCCTATCATCTATTATAACTCTAGGACTATCACATTGAATAACAAAAGCTTTGAGTATGATACAGTAATACATTAGACACATTTCAATACACCTCTACCCAGACATTTTTCATTGGTACACCTGTGTATACTTGAGGATCCTGCATGGTGGTAATTGGATGACGTGTATTTGTTTTACCTGGAGGAAAACCCATCAGCAGGAGGGATATGGGATGGCTCTATTGGTCTACCTTGTCCATCTCTCCAGAGTCCACCAGACTCCTCACCACATCTCTTCACCTTCCAGACAGTTTATCCCTCGGGTAACACAAATCTTCCTATATTAATCAATATGTGTATGCGTGCATGTGTGTGTGTGTTCACCTTTTTAAAACTAAAACAATACAACGAAAAACAAAACAAAACATAGATTTGTTAGCTGTCACATAAAACCCTGCTGTCTATTTGACAGCTATGTTCTCCCTGGTGTGACAGCCATGTATGGTTGTGCGTGTAAGTGTGGACTTTACTAGCAGCTACTTCCGTTGGTAACTGTGTCCCTGTATAAAGTCCTCTATGTAGTGTCCTAATCATGTGCTGGTATTGCTATAAAACGATTTCTCAGTCACCTCAACATCGCCCTCTAGACTAGAAAAATGCTAAAGACCAATGTATATCAATCGATTTTCCCTCTGCCAACTCACATGTCATTCTCAGTACCTCATATTCAGCTACTTGACTAAGTGGGAAAGGCAAAGAGGTCTCTTTCTATAACACTTTCTTCAAATATAACAGTATCCAGTACATGCCTGTCTAACAGTGAAAATTATAAAACATGAAAATTCTACATTTTCTAGGGTTTCACATTATGTTGTATCTTGTGGTAAAAATCCTACTCCAATGTTCTACACAGAGATGCATATCTGTATGCCTATCCTCTAGCCATTTCCTGTCTCCACCCTTTGTGCATCCATAAAAAGGCACATTTTTGTACAGGAGGCACGAGCCAAAACAAAAAAACAAAACAGATATGCAATCTATAACACATGAATCGTATTTCCACAACAGAACCTTTCTGCTTAAAATCAGCAGTTTCTATACACATGAAAACAAAACCCCTGACTGTTTCTGTAACTCATATCAATCTAGTGTGTGTATCTCTGAATTTGTTTTATGTAAAAACATAAAAATATGTTTTAGCCCCATTGTTGAGACAGGGTCTGACTTTATCTCTACCAGAGCAGAGAGAGAGAGGGAGAGAGAGGTAGAGAGAGAGAGAGAGAGAGAGAGAGGGAGCGGGAGAGAGAGAGAGGGAGCGGGAGAGAGAGAGAGAGAGATGGAGAGAGAGAGAGGGGGGGGGAGAGAGAGAGAGGTAGAGAGAGAGAGAGAGAGAGAGAGAGAGAGACTAGCGTTTGTGTAAGGAATGAGAAATAGGAAAGCAATGAATGATGGGAATACAAAGGTTTGAATACAAACATACATGTAGAAAGGGAGATTTTTACAACAAACTGACAGCTGGATTGGACTCTGACTCTATGGGGAAATGGCTGTATTCATTCCACTGTTCCCCTTAGCTATTTGCTAACTATGACCCCTCCCCATACTTGACTAGGGGGTCTTAACAGTGCAATCCAGTGTCGTCCGTCATTTGTTCATTAAGAACTCGGTATCTCATTGACTACATACCTTTTCAACGGACTTTTCTAATTTATGATAGAGAAATGAAAAAATGTACTCTTAGTGACTCATATTTTCTCTGAAATACATAAAACGATATTTTGGAGCAAAGTATGTACATACTTCATTGTTGGATAATGATTCTCAGCCAAACAAATTATCATGAGACACTGCAGCCTAAAACAAAAGAGTGTTCCAATTGTCTATTGTTAATTTGTCTTTCAAGAGTGATTCTTCTATTTCTCTATCTCCCCTTTTGATCACTAAGTCTATACTCCTTTTGTGTCCCCTTTACCTGTGAGAAGAAAAACAAGATAGTTATCTTAAAACAGCAAACACAACAAACATTTCTATTCTTTGCCGTCGGCTAGCAATTTAGGAAAACAAACATTTCACAACATAAATGAACAAACAAAATCAACAAAGGTTACCTTTTAGAAATCAGTTTCTTGTACACTACTACTTACCACAGTTTAAACCCCACCTGTTTGTAGGACTACAGGTCTGACCTAACCTCCAGGGTTGACTATGGTTCTCCCCCAAGGCATTGGCTGCTATGAGGTGCACAGGAAACTGTTGAGAAGTCTCCGAGACTTGTGTGCGCCATCTCTGTGGGTATCTATGTGATTCCCCCTTAGGTGGGCTAAGTCTCTTTTCTTCGTGTCCCATTTTATTGCATTGAAAACACTTCCTCAACTCCTGTTGTTTCTCTTCCTTTTTATAATCTCTCCTAATGTGTCCTTGTTCTCTGCAATTGTAACATCTCACTATTCTGGGTTTCCTGTTATGTGGGTTGTATGCTGGTGGTCGTGTGTGCAGTCCCTCTAGTGCTGGGATACTTACCATCATTACCCTATCACTTAGTGCTTTTACCTCTTTACATATATTTTTATCATGTCCTATAGCTGACTCCCTGAGAACACTTACAGTGATTCCTTTCCAGTTTGGTAATGAAGTTTGCACCCTTCTTTTCAAGTTTTCCCTGAGGCCATCCATTAGAACTTTAACAGCAACCTCCCTGTAATATACATTATCTTTTATGTCTGGTACCCCAGTATATTTGCCCATTGCTATCAAAGCTCTGCAAAAATAGTCTGTTGCCTTTTCACTATCTTTTTGCTGGATAGTAAAAATTTTACTCCAGTCCACTATCACTGGAAAATATATGGCCAACTGTGTGATTATATGTCTAATATTGTCCTGATTATCATCCTCGGTTAAGGATTCATCCTCCTCCAACATACAATCCTTAATGAACTTTTGTATATCAGTATTGAGAGGAAGACAGGTCTTCAATAATACTCGCCAATCGTTATTAGTTGGCTCATACATATTACCATAATATCTAATAAACTTCTGACATTTGGTCAAATCCTTCTTAGGATCAGGGAAATCAGACAAAATTGAAAATGTTTCAGACCTAGTGCATGGATCATGCTTTGCTACATGTTTTAAGGGAACATCACTATTCCTGTCTGCTTTCCCATTGGGAACTGCTGTTGTGCAGACAGGATGTAAGTCTACCAAATCACTAAAACTAGTTGCTGAAATTGCTGCTGCAGTACAATGGATGTCTCCCCCTGTGTTAACCTTTTCATTATTCTCACCACTTTCAGCAGCTGCCCCTGCTGGTGGGACCGTTCCTCTTCTTTGTCCTGAAACATTACTTTTAACGTTACTTAAAACAACATACAACTTACTAGTTACAGTTTTTACATTTTTGGTATTGGCTGTACTTCCCGCCCCGACCGAATTTATCGGGGGCGTGTTTGCGCTCAGTTCGCCACGCTTTGCAACGCACACTTCCGGAATGCTTGTTTCCGGTACGCTTACTTCCGCTGAACACGTGTTTTTCCTTACACTCACTTCAGCTGTGCGTTCGCTGCTCTGCCACGTGTTACCTTCCATTTGCCACAATTTTAAACAGTCATCATGTTCAATTCTCGTTTTTGTTGATTTAATCAACCGCACTTTATCTCTAACATTATTTAACACCTCTGAGTCAAGAGTACCTATGTTTGGGAAAGGTTTCACACACTCCCGGGTCATCTTGACCCATTTGTCGCAATATTCCGTAGCATACGCACCGTATTTATTATACATAACATATTTTGCCGAACCAACCGGCCATTCATTAGGCAGCACAGCATGAACTATCTCTAGCGTTTGCTTCATATCCATTGTGAAAACAACCTATTTCTCAACGCTACACAAAAAGACTTTTACCTGTTCTCTTTTGAAACAGAACTTACTAGAGATTTTTTTTTTTATCCTGGACGTTTTCAACAGGCACGTCCCCTTAAAGATATCAATGCCCTTCCTAGTTTGAGTACTTTACCACTGTCAGCACCCGATATCAATCAAGAATATCAGTGGTTGCAGCGTATTTCCTCCCACATCTCCCAAGTCGCAATCACGGCTGCACTAAATCAACCATGCGGTCCAATCGCACCGCCTACGGATACTAACTATCGGTAAGCTTTGCGATTAATATTTGGGAATGCCGCGAAAACCTGTTATTTTCGCTTTGAGTATACCTGCCAAGTATACTCTGTGGTGTCTCTTTATCACCTGCTCTTTGTTAGAACAGAACACCACTCACACAAAGGTTTCTTTATATCCTGCTCAGCCCTAGAACAGAACCTTTGTTGTCAGGTCACCTTTTTTTAACATGCCCCGTCAGACACACCTGAACTACAGCGCTATGAATTTTTAAATAGTACCACACTGCCCTCCCAATACTTAATCAAGGCCCTGCCATGCGGTCCAACCGCACTGCTCAGAGATACTAGTTATCTGTGAACATCGTGATTAGTATTAGGCACACGTGTAAAAACCTATAGTTGCCTATAGTTACCAGTATATTTTTGCCTTTATATATTCATTCACATACACACACATAACCTTTGTTTTCTGTACAGAAAATAACTTTCCCAAACAATGGCACGATCTTTTCAGAGACTTTACCAAGTGCTTACAGTATGCATATAACAACTATCAAAACTTTTGTTCAACCACGTGGCAAATCTACCAGAAGTTCGCGTACGCACAGCAGGAACTACACATACGTACAGCAATGCAATACACTTTTAAAACATAAAACGACAATAAAAAGGAACATTTTTCTTTCTTGTCCCTAGATTCTAATTAGCGTTCCTTCAGTCTATGCAACAACGGACATTCGGTTTCGCAACACACAGTGAACCACAGGTATTAGACGTATTATGTTCTTTCCTGCTTTATACGACGCGTCCGTCCATCCACCCTTTGTTGAGGAACCGAATATCGTAAGCGTTGCATACCTGCCGGTAACGTAATTCCTAACTCACGAGCCCCCAAATTATTAAAGTAATTCTATCGTTTTAAAATAAGCATTGCCCAATCAATTGAATGTGTGTCCAAAGCACAAAGTAATTTATTTTAGCAGATATAAATAATCAACAATTCAATACATTATTATATTATGATAAAGTACAGTACAGCACAGCCAATACCAAAAGATAAGTACATACCAAATGCAATCGCTTGCGCGCGCTGCGCAACCACCGGACCCGATGGACAATATTCTGTATAGAATATTGTGTCAGAGTTGACTGAGGCCCCAGTGAGATGCAGCTAATATATATACAGTCAGTGTTTCATTGTGAACAATAGAGATGACGTAGATTGTTTCTATAGGTCCAGACGTTGGGTGGGTCCAGGCCAGACAGGTAATAGGTTGATTCAATCTAAGGAATCCAAAGGTGGGGGTCTTCTCTCCAGGGGGTCTGCTCCTTTTCATAGCCAGTATCATACAAAGGTTTACTCTCTAATATCAATAACTAAAGTATGCAATGCGCGATCTCTTCGCCGACTGCACCGGACAGCTGCTGATGATTAGGGCTTCAATATGATATCAGGCATGACACCTTTCCTATTACCTAAACCTTTAATAACACTACAATGTACATATAATCACTATATACATATATATATATATATATATATATATATATATATATCTATATATATATATATATATATAGACACTAATAATAAACCGAATACTATCTGCTCCTGAATTACAGTGTAACAGAACCAATATGAAATTATATAAATAGCTAACTGTTGTAATGCGAGTGTGTGCGCGCGTATTTTACCGTGCGAATGCACCACGCCACGTAACACGTGGCGTACGCTTCGCAATACGCACGGCAAACCAATATCAAACCAATATACTTGCGTTCATCCAATTATACGCCTTCAACACGGGCAATCTGTTTGCCTGGAATCAGTTTAATAGGGCAATCCCAAGGACGATGAGGCGGCAGGATCTCCGATCTCTTCTTGGAAAAGATGTCTTTAAAGGCCTGATAGGCCGACAGAAGGGTAGTCTCTTCCGGAATGGTGCGAGTAATACCGATTTGTGGACGAGGGGAGGAGAAGCACTTGTTATGACAATGTGGACCCCAGGAGATAACTTCAGCTCGGACCCAGTTGAGTTGAGGAGAATGGGCTCGAAGCCAAGAAAGGTCCAGAATTAGAGGATTCCCAGATTGTGGTAACACAAGGATTTGGATCCACTCTTGATGTGAGGCTCCTACCAATAGCTGAACCGCACTCGTGATGCTGGAGATGATACCGTTGCTGACGTGGTTACCATCCACGGCTGTGAGTGTAAGCGGTTGAGGCAGATCTTGAATGGGAAATCGGAGCTGCGAGGCAAGAGAGGCCGAGATGAAATTCCCTGCTGCACCGGAATCCACGAAGGCAAAGGTTTGCTGGAGTCCTTTAGTGGTCATAAGCTGGACGGGCATCAGGAACTCGGGATTAGACGTAGAATAGGGAGTGGAAATGGCAACTCCTAGGGTGGCCTCCCTTTTACCGTCTAATAGGAGGTGTTTCCCGGTCTCTTAGGGCAAAGACTTCATACATGACCAGCCTCTCCGCAGTATAAACATAATTTCTGCTTGAACCGTCTCTCGCGTTCTTCAGGCGTCAATCTTGAATGGCCAAGCTGCATAGGCTCTTCCATGGAAGATAGGGGATTTTGAAATTGGGGGGCCAGTCGAGGAGTAAGTCTTTTAAAGGATCTCTCTGAAGTTCTCTCCCTGAAGCGAAGATCGACCCTGATACATAGAGAAATAAGAGAGTCTAGTTCCGAGGGGAGTTCTCTAGTGACAAGTTCATCTTTGATTCGGTCAGTAAGACCCTGCCAGAAGGTGGCAATGAGGGCCTCATTATTCCACCGAAGCTCAGAAGATAGGGTGCGGAATTGTACCGCATATTGGCCGACAGACATGGAACCTTGCTGGAGATTCAGGAGACTGGAAGCAGCAGACGAAACCTGACCTGGTTCGTCGAAAACTCTTCGGAACATGTCAATAAAAGTAGCCGAACTCTCCAGCAAAGGGTCATTGCGGTGAAGTCCAGGCCAAGGCTTGCCCACTGAAAAGAGATATTATAAAGGCCACCTTGGTACGCTCAGAGGAGAAGGCTGAAGAGTTGCACTCAAAGTGGATGGCGCACTGGTTGAGGAACCCTGTGCACCTTTTCGGATGTCCATCGTACTTCTCCGGAGCAGGAATTCTAAGCCCTTTAGACAAAGTCAGGGAGGAAGATGGAGCTACTGCGGCAGCAGCAGAAAGAGAGGGAGCAACGGAGGGTTCAGCCGGAGGGGGTTGGACCGCCTGCAAGGTGTCTAGCCGTGACATAATTCCTTGGACACACTGGAGTAAACGAGCTTGGTCCGCCTCCTGCTGTTCCACACGGCGGCCCAGATGGATAAGGAGATACCGAGCTGAGGGCTCACCTGTTCCATCTGACGTCTTGGCCAGAGTATTCTGTCACGATTCGGGAGTATTTCTTACTGGTTTTGGCAATGCTCACCAAAGAGGCGCAGAGTCTAACGTGTTCCAGGTCTTCACACCAGGAACCCCCGCAAGGAAGTATGGTCTTAGCTGCGGGAACACTCAGGTCGCGGTCCTCAGAGGGAGAAACCAGCCAAGCAAGGATGGAAGCGGTGTCAGGCAGGTCGGGTCAGAACCGAGAGATCAGTAGATGCCACTGGGGAAATTCAATGTCCGTAGTCAGGAGCTAGCCGGGTCAGGTATCAGAAGCGCAGAAGAATGGTCACACTAGCCAAGGTCAATTCACAGGTAGCACAGAATAGGAATGGTCAGGAACAAGCCGGGTAATACACTGAAGTCACAGATATGTAGCAACAGGAACGCTGGAGCAAGGATATGACCTAATACTCTGGCACTCATCATGTGCCAGAGTCTGCTTTATATAGGGGGACCCAGGGGGCAGGACTACCTACGGCGGTGGGGACGCTGAACACCACCGTCGGATACTGAGGATCGAGTCCCGTTGCTGGGCAACGGGATGCGCAGCTGCCGGGACCCGGAAGTGACGGCCGGTTGCCTAGAAACCGGCCGTCTATTGTCGGAAGAGAGCGCCCGTCCCTGTGCGGAGGAAGAGACACAGGGATGGCGCATGACACACTCAAGCAAATGCAGTTAGAAAGTAACACAATACATTTATTGTAATAAAACAGTCACTAGCTCATTATATACACACAGTAAATAATTGCCAGGCAGTTTTACCACATTATCTGTCCCTTACCCCACTAGTTTAAGGAGTTGCAGTCACTGGGTGTCCTGACTTGACGACCCATCATCATCATCATCATCATTCATTTAGAAAGCGCCAACAGATTCCGTAATAAAACAATACTGGGTAATACATACATACGTAGAGGTAAGAAGGCCCTGCTCGCAAGCTTACAATCTATGGGACAATGGTTTGATAGACATGGGTAAGTGCTACATCATATTGAATATTTATCCAGCTAGGATGCAAAGGTTGCAAAGTATTTAGTGGGCTGTATGCTCAATCACACAACTATGTTGGTCAGAGGGTTGTGTTACTTGTGTAGAGGGAGGTAATAGGGTAAACTAGGGAGATTAAGAGGGCGGTAGAGGAATACTATAAGATTGTCTGAAAAAGTGGTTTTTCAGAGAACGCTTGAAGGTTTGAAGACTAGAGGAAAGTCTTGTGGTGCGAGGGAGTGAATTCCATAGAGTGGGTGCAGCCCGAAAAAAGTCCTGTAACTGAGAATGGGAGGAAGTGATGAGAGTAGAAGAGAAACACAGATCTTGTGCAGAACGGAGGTGTCGAGTTGAGAGACATTTTGAGACAAGTAAGGAGATGTATATTGGTGCAATCTTGTTGATGTCCTTTTATGTTAGTAGATGAATTTTATATTGGATTCGTTGAAAAATAGGAAATCAATGTAGAGACTGAAAGAGTGACCCCGTAGATGTAAAACGATTTGCAAGGAAAATCAATCTATCCGCTGCATGTAAAATAGATTGTAGGGGCTCGAGTCTGATTTTGGGAAGACCAGTAAGGAGGGAATTACAATTGTCGATGCGGGAGATGATGAGTGCATGAATTAAAGTTTTTGCAGTGTCTTGTGTGAGATATGTACGTATTCTGGAAATGTTTTTTAGATGTATGCAGCATTATGTAAATATAGACTTGATGTGGGGAACAATGGATAGTTGCGAGTCAAGGATTACACCTAGACAGCGAGCTTGCAAGGTGGGATTTATGGTCATGTTGTCAACAGAAAAAGAAATGTCAGGCAGTAAGCTTCTATTGTTGGGTGGGAATATTATTAATTCAGTTTTTGAAAGATTGAGCTAGAGTTGGCAAGAGGATATCCAATATGAAATGGCAGAAAGACAGTCAGTAACGCGAGACAACACAGATAGTGAGAGATCAGGAGAGGATAGATAAATTTGAGTATCACTCACATAGAGATGATACTGAAATCCAAAAGAGCTTATTAGTTTTCCTAGAGCAGTGGTGTAAATAGAGAATAGTAGAGGACCTAGGACTGAGCCTTGTGGTACTCCAACTGATAAAGGAAGTGGAGTACAGGTTGTTCCAGAGAAATGAACACTGAAATAGCGATTACATAGGTAGGATGAGAACCAGGATAGGACAGCGTCTTCAAGACCTAGGGATTGTAGCGTCTGTATGAGGAGAGAGTGGTCAACAGTGTTGAATGTAGCAAAGAGATCCAGAGAGTAAACAACTTTTTTTTTAGCTGTGATCAGATCATTGACAACCCTGGTCAGCACAGTCTCTGTGGAGTGTTAAGAGCAAAAGCCTGATTGAAGAGGATCCAATAGGTTGTTTGCAGAAAAGAAACGTGTGAGGCGAGTGTAGGCAATTAGCTCGAGAAGTTTGGAGGGGCATGGGAGCTGGGAGATGGGGCCGTAATTTGAGAGAGAGTTTGAGTCAGAAATTAGTTTTTTTTAAGATAAGAATCAATCACTGTGTGCTTAAATAGTGATGGAATGATACCAGTAGAGAAAGATAGATTACAGATTTTAGTTAGAGGTGGAATGAGCACATGAGACAGGGACCTACCAATTTGTGAGGGTATGGATCTACCAATGTATTTCACTGGTAGAGAACAGCAACCTGTAGCGCCGTACAGGGACAAACGATTACAATACGAGGTGAGACAGCACGGTACAGTAAACAATAAGCACAGTAACTCAGTAAGCTCGAAGCACAGCTAGAGAGGGGAGGGAGAGGGAAGAACCGCATACGACTGAGCCCAAAAGGGGGGGCGCGAATGACAGGGAGACCCCCAGAGGGGTAAGGAGAGAGGGGTCGGAGGGCAGAGGGTCCTTGAGGAGGAGGGCTCGGTAGCTGGAGAGCAGAGATAGAAGTGATGGAAACAGGAGGAGAGGTGGCCCTGCTCAAAGGAGCGTACAGGGGGGAGAGAGGGAGATTCAGGGAAGGGGATGAAGGGGGAGAGGCAAAAGATAAGGTAGGAAGTTAAGTGGGAAAAGCTTTGAGAAAAATGTGAGTTTTTAAAGCCTGTTTGAAACTGGATAGATTAGGGGATGTTCTGATGGAGGGAGGGAGCTTGATCCAGAGGAGGGGTGCAGCTTTTTGCAGAATATCAGTCTGTCTCTGATGTTTTTCCTGAAGAGAAGTGGCTTCTTTGCTGGCCTTCTTGACACCAGGCCATCCTCCAAAAGTCTTCACTTCACTGTGCGTGCAGATGCTCTCAAACCTGCCTGCTGCCATTCCTGAGCAAGCTCTGCACTGATGGTACCCGATCCCGCAACGAAATCAACTTTAGGAGACGGTCCTGGTGCTTGCTGGATGTTGTTGGGGGCGCCCTGAAGCCTTCTTCACAACTATTAAACCTCCTTCATTGAAGTTCTTGATGATCCAATAAATGGTGTATTTAGGTGCAATCTTACTAGCAGCAATATCCTTGCCTGTGAAGCCATTTTTGTGCAAAGCAATAATGACTGCACGTGTTTACTTGCAGATAATCATGGTTAACAGAGAAAGAACTATGATTTCAAGCACCACCGTCCTTTTAAAGCTTCCAATCTGTTATTCTAGCTCAATCAGCATGACAGAGTGATCTCTAGCTTTGTCCTTATCAACACTTCACCTGTGTTAACGAGAGAATCATTGACCTGGTGTCAGCTAGTCTTTTTGTGGCGGGGCTAAAATGCAGTGGAAATGTTGTTTTTGGGATAAAATTCTTGTCATGTCATGGCAAAGAGGGACTTTAATTGCAATTCATCTGATTATTTTTCATGACATTCTGGAGTATATGCAAATTGCCATCATAAAAACTGAGGCAGCAGACTTTGTGAAAATTAATATTTGTGTAATTGTCAAATCTTTTGGCCATGACTGCAGGGTAAAATTTCCACAGAATTTTCCCTCCCTTGACATACCCCTTGTTCTCTCCCTCTTTAAACATTGGTGCGTGCTGGATCAAGGAGTTGGGGGGAGGGAGTGGAGATGAGCTGTGCATCCACAGAAGCACCCTGCTGGATTGCAGGCAAAATATCTGGACTAGTCCTATGGAGAACAATGGAAACTAATTGACCATCCCCACCTCCAAAGATAGGGTAGCAGTCAGCCCTCCTAAAATTAATCTCTTACAATACTTTGTGATGTGACAGCGTCCCCAGCAGTTTCTTGCTTCCTGTAGAGATAGTAGAGGGAAAATTAATGTAGCTACAGCCCATTCACCTGTATCCTGGAATATCATCCTTACTCATAACCCACCTGGCTTCACTTTAAGAACAATGAATAACAGCTTCACAGCAATATCAACAATATACAATAAACAATATACATATTTACAATGTGCTACAATGTCCCTTTATCCACATGTAATTAGAGACTGCAGTTATACTCTGTTGAGCTGGGTAACAAAAGCAAGGGTTATAAAAAGTAAATGCTATAATCCACATTTTGTGAAAAACGAGGGACAGGCTGGTTAAAATGTTATCAAACTCGTTTCGTCACACCTTGCAATTGGTCTGAACATACGTTTCTACAGTTGAACAATACAAAAATTATATTCAATAAATATTAATCATTATCCCCACCCTAGTTGGTAGGAAGAATTGAGGTACCATTTTATTTAACTTTTACTATTGTGCTAATGCAAGGAACATCATTGTCACGAGCGCCCAGCCTGCCCCAGATGCAACAATCTGAACAGTTGGCCATGACTGGAGTCACCTTGGTCACTTATGAATGTACCTTTTCTGCCAACACAAAGGAATTACTATGGCGTCCTTGCGTTCACCAAAACCACTTATTAATGTTTCACACTTAAATCACAAACGCGTGTAGCATGAGCTTCAGTTGGCTTCGTAAATTCAAAAAGAAGCACGGAGAATATGCTTACATGATCCTACGCCAGGTCCGTTGCATTGCCGCTTTAAATATGCAAGTCGCGGTTCAAAGGGACATAATTTTAAAGCGTTGGGCTCTTTTTCACATCGAAACTGTGGTGTATCTGTGTATGCGTAAGTCTATGTTTTTGACATAGAGGTGTGTTATGATTCGAATTGTTTATGTCAGTGTAAACACTGTCAGTGTTCAAAGCACCGTTATTACGTACTACACCCACCTCAGCAGCCAAGATTGTAAAAATAGAGGGCGGAGGTGTGGGCACTGAGAAGAGAGAGAGTGGTATAAGTGAAAAGCGAGAGTGAGTAGGTGATGATCATGGAATAGAGAGCTGGCAATAGTAGAAAGTGAGAGGAGAAGAGAATGGGTATGAAAGGATAGGTTTGAGTGAAAGATAAATAGCACATGGGTGATGCTGAATGAGTGTAAATATTCACAGAGAAGACAGAGCAGAGAACATGAAACATTAGAATCACAAGCTAAGAAAGAGAGAGAGAGACAGAAGTTTGATAAAAGGGGACAGATTTGAGGGCAATAAAATACAGGAATGACACTGAGAAGTAACAACTGACAGAGAGGAAAAAACAGAAAGTGGAAGGCAAACGAGTGTGTAGTTATTATATATTACTTGAGGAATATAAGGTAATATATAAACATGTATAGTTATTATATTGTAGTTGAGAAATATAAGATAATATGTTAAAGTACATAGTTGCTATACCTTTATTGAGAAAATGAATATATTTTATGGATATGTCTAATACACCAAGGTATATTGTAAGATAATAAAGGCCTGCTAAAAACTGCTATTTAAAGACCAAATAGCTGACAAACTGAGAAACAGCTAAAAGAAAAAATGAAAATATAGTTAAACTGAGAATTTATGGCCAATAGATTTGAGAGGAAAATATTAGGAGACATTTGTAAAGGTTTAATATTTGCAGAGAGAGAGAAAAAAAACAAAAAACCCATCAGGGCGCATTAGGAACTTGGTGCTTAGTAACAGCGAGAAGTTTCAGGTTTAGGGAAATAAGGGATATTGAGGATAGAGTAGGATAGGCACACCAAAGTGCAAAGACCACACTCAAAGCCAATGCTAGAGGAACAAAGCTTTGAGGAGTCACTGGCTATCTTTAATTGGAGAAGCATCTCTTGAGAATTACAATCATCACTCACTTGCTACTGGATCAGTTAAGAGTTAATAAACCTACACTTTGCACATAGTACACTAGCAATAAGGCTTGGCCAGGTGAAGTATTACGTAAAAAATTCTGTGACACAAGCATAGGGGCTAACACTTTTACTTCTTTCTGCAGAGTAGGCAAAAAGGAAAGTCATGCAAACACAAATATAAATAACTTAACAAAAGAAGAATAGGAGATCCTTACCTTTGTCCTTACTTCATTGAAACCTACTAGTTTGCACGATTAACATCTTTAGCTTTATGGAACTAAAAGTAATCTTCTCAGTTTTTGGCAATAGAAAAAGTTTTTATGGGTAGTTCAAGTTCAATGTGTATTGATGTATTTGTTTTATTTATTTTAGCAGGTGTATGTGTAAGGCTTTCCTTGCAACTTGAACTCTTAGAAAGATATATTGGTTTATTTAATTGTACAATCGAAAGTTAAACAAGACTTGGATGTGTAAGTCCAGTTAGATTTTTTATTAAGTAACTGGTCAGTCTTAGTGTAAAGAATAATCAATTATTTTTGGCTTAATTGTAATATTTATTTTATATCACACAATCTGAGATATATATAACCCCCCCATTTCCCCTCCGTCTCCTGTGCCCCTAGAGATGGAACGATTCCATCAGCACCTAGCACCCAGAGTATACACAATGTACAAACCCAGCGAAAAAAATAAGGCTGCACTAGGTATATCCCATATTACATATGGTACCAGATTCATGGTTCTAAGCCCGTACTCAGTATATCTCATATTATAAATGGTAACAGCTGCATGACAATATAAATGCCCATATATGTGAACAAAAAAAAAGAAGACAGTTGTTGTCAGCACTTGTCCTTAACACTGCTTATCTGTGTGTATCTAGCAATGAGGTGCCTTTGACATTGGGATGCAGGCTTAAATGTTTTAATCAAAATATGAACACCTCATGTGAATAACTCTTGTTTTCATATTGCTACATACACACTGATCTGCAGTGTTAAGGATATGTGCTGACAACAACAACTGTCTTTTTTGTTTTGTATACACAATGTACAGCGTGGTTGTCTAGTTTTAGGAGGTAGAAAACCAAACCCTTAGTAGACAACTTTGACAAATGGCAATAGTTCATTAAATGTACTGAGTACAAAGTGCATCTTACATTGCCTAGGGTAAGTGAAGTACCTACCAATAATCAGTAATGTCCTATATCGACACAAATCATCATAATGAAAGGTTGCACACAAATTCTTGTCATGTGCCTAAGGGTTAGCCAATACAAGTGATTACATAGTTATACAATCATGTTACCATATTACACGTATGAGGCCATTCTAATAGCCATGGAGCAGTTATACTGACAATCAGTCAATGGGATCTTAAGAAATTTGCATTGTATTTATACTGCAAACTATTGTTCTCTGGAAATGATGTGTTTAGAAATAAGCAAATAAAATGTTGCATCTAATTACAACTTAATCTCAATTAGTTTTCTTTTAGATACATTTCTGGAACCTTTTCATATATATGTGAATGATTTAGCACACCTTTTACATAATCTAATATGCAGTTTAGGTGCTTTAGCAGTTTCTAGATTTTATTGCTATATACAACAATCTGAAGAAAGATTCTTGTGTGCCAGAGGTCTTACATAACATAACAGCTATCTGAATCCGTTACCTTAGCAACATTAATAAAAGCTGAGATATACTGAGTTGTGTTATGAGCTGCTGTTCTGCTAACATTGCTCACTCAGTAGTGAGTTGCCTCAATCTTCCTCACCTGTCTGCAGCAGGTTGCTAAGCAGCTGGGACGCTCCTTTTGGGTACATTGACGGTCACACACCAGCAATAACAGCAATTATGTTCAGGGGTGTTCGCCCTTAATGGAGTGGTCTGATTGGTGCTCAGGGATTTAAATGGCAGGGAGTGCAGAGCCTTTCTGACGGTGATAGCATCCATTCACTTTGTACACAAAGTAGTCTCTGCTGCTTTTTTTGTTGTTATCCTGGCTTTTGACCTCTGTTTTGTTCCTGGTGTACCTTGTGTGCAGCCTTTCTTGACCATTTGGCTAAGTTACAGGATTCTACCTGCTCACTGACCTTTGGCTTGTCTTAACGAATACTCTTTTCTCTCTGCCTGTCCTGACATTTGCCCTGTTCTTGGTTATTCTTTTGTACACTGTCTGTTAGTTCTGTTGTATCACTCACCCCGCAATCTGTCAAGTGCATTGTTAGTCTCCTTAACTCAGGTGGCATCTGAGAACCTGTGAGCATAATGTGCTCTATGGGAAAGGCAGCATGCTATAGATGAAGACCTAATAAGATCCCATGACTTTGGTTCTAGGGATTAATCGAGTAACTAGCAGGTCCCCCTAACAAGTTGAACATGTGTGCGCTGAATCCTCCATACAGTTCACACAATGGGATGTGTCAACCCTAAATATAACTAATAGAAAATGTAACTGCCATGCAATTTACTTTAATAGCAGTTGTTACATGCAATACAAATAATGTTGACAATCTTATAAACAGAAACAATTTTGAATATGCAGCAATGTGACTGAACAAGGGGCAAAAATCTTACACTTTAGTACAAGGCAAAGTTACATAATTGTTTCCTTTTCAACCCAACAGTTTTCATTGTGACCCAGCAAGCATGCCACTGTAATGATCCAGCTTGAAGCACAAGAAAAGAAAGAAAGAAGGAAAAGATAGTTTTGTACAACACTGTTGTTTCTTTGTAAATAAATAACAGTAACAAATTATAAACAGCAGAGTTCAAAATATATAATCTATCACATAAACACAAGACAGTGATATAACCATATTTCTTAGTTGCTGAAAACATTTTAAATATTATTTAAAATATATTGTTACACGGGCACCCTTCTGGTGAACAACTTCTTCCTGAAATAGTGCTTTTATTGTTTCTTCACAAAAGACAGAATACACTTTCCATCAGGATGACTCCAGGTAACCTGTAACTGGCTAGACATAATCCTCCTATCTAGACATTGGCTACAGTTTGGCATCAGTCGTAATGCATAGTAGCACACTTATAATTGAGACTCCTCCCACAGCCTTAGCTTGATGGGCAAGTGACACTTCCACCTTGCCTTTAGAAGACTCCTCAGGTGCTCTGTAATTCCACTTCACTACAGACACACACTGTCAACTCTGCTGTTAGCTGTGAAAAAGACACTTTCAAAGCATGCATGTTAAATCACACTTTATACTTTTGTTTTGTCACATATGTCTTGCACCTGTATACCTAACCTAGGTGCACTGTTATACCTGTGTTTACCTCAGTCTGCAGCCTTTATCTGCAAACGGTCAGCTGAATAGCTGATTCCTCTCTTAGAGGCCTGTGGTAGACTATTCACTTTGTCACAAATACCTCCCCCTAGCATCATCATGAAGGGTGGCGTGGACTTTGCGAGGAGCACATCTCTGTGAAAGAGAGCCTCTGCGATCATTTTGTACATCTGATACTTTAAGGCCATTTCACAAGGAAGGTTCTATTGTCTCTTTAAATTTCCTCACAATCACACCTACCAGCACATTAATGGGGACCTTATCTTATCGACAAATCAGAATGCTGTTTTGAAACACTTTGTCTTCCTCCCAATGGCCTCTCATCCTTACACAAGGATGCGTAAAAGCCCTTTCTAATGGTGGCTGTACTGTGACAGTGGGATAGGTTTTCTGGTATTTAGAACAAGTTAAACAAAACTTTTTTATTGTTATGTAGACTCCATGCCAGTAAAACCTGTATAGAACTTGTTCCCTCATTTTACCTTCCCCTAAGTGTCCGCCACCCACCTGAATGTGTGCAACTTCTAGCACTAGGGGTATATGGAGTTGTGGAACTATCAATTGTTATACTTTCCTCTGCTTCACAGTAATCACTCGAAATAGCACATTATTTTTGACAATATTTGATTGCATACAGCTTGTCGAATTGACAGGTCTCGCTATATCCTCAACATTATTAGTCAAATAAAAGACAAGTTTTGAAGTTTTGTCAACTCTCTGGTCACGTGCAAAGTTTGGCACACGCAACATTTCAGGATAGTCAGATTAGACCATACTCTCGCTAACAGGAGAGGCGGCCAAATCCATAAAGTCAACCCTCCAAAATAATTACCAAGCAGTCCCGTTTTATAAGTAGTCATAAAGACGTAATAAGTATTTAGGTCAGAACAGAAATACTATTTTAGTTGTATACAAAAATAATACACATAAATCCAAGGGAAAAGAATTTATTTATGTATATTTTTTTCAATTATATTTCTGTCAAAAAATAATTTACAGCTAACACACTCTGTGCCCCCTGCATCCACACACACTGTGCCCCCTGCATCCACACACACTGTGCCCCCTGCATCCACACACACTGTGCCCCCTGCATCCACACACTCATCCACACACTCAGTGCCCCCTACATCCACACACACACACTGTGCCCCCTGCATCCACACACTCTGTGCCCCCACGCTCTGCCCCCTCAGCCTCTGCCCCTGCCCGCTCTGCCCCCCTCAGCCTCTGCCCGCTCTGCCCCCCTCAGCCTCTGCCCACTCTGCCCTCCTCAGCCTCTGCCCACTCTGCCCCCCTCAGCCTCTGTCTGCTCTGCCCCCCTCAGCCTCTGCCCCTCGCTGTGCCCCCGCCATGGACAGGAAGAAGAAAAAAACAAAACTTCTTACCAATCCGGTGGCACCCGGGACCCAGCATCCTCCTCCTTCCTCGCTTCTCACTGAATGCCGGGCGTAACGTCAGAAGCGAGGAAGGAGGAGGATGCTGGGTCCCGGGCGCTGCCGGATTGGTAAGTAGTTTTTTTGGGGTTTCTTTCTTTTTCCTTCCTCTTCTTCTTCCTGTCCACGGCACCCCTGTGACAGCGCCGCGGCACCCCTGGGAGCCGTGGCGCACAGTTTGGGAACCTAGGGGTTAGTCTTTATGTCTAATTTCCAAAAGAGTCCTTTGCAAACTCTTGGCTGCCCCATGTGTGCAGCACACTTCAATCCTGGGCAGCCTCAAGACCTTGGTTCCAGCCATGACAGAGCTGAAGACCAGTGTGATTTCACTTCCAGAGACCACGACTGCATGGACAACCTCGTTGTTCACCCACATTACTTTAATTAAAGCAGGTCCACTGGTTGTGAAACTCTGGGAACAGCAACATCGAAAGACAGACCAAGTCCATGGGTTTTTGGAGTCTAGTGCAGTTGGCTTTAATGTGTCCAAGCTCTCCGCACTTGAAATACCTCTGGTCAGACACCCTTACAGCTGGACCTGTATTAGCAGCAGTGTTTCTTTTTAGGCCCTTGACTTCAGGTTTACCCATTTGGACGCTCTCATTCTTGGTGATCACCAAACCCGTCTGAGAGGATATCAGGGCCACTGCTTGGTCACGTTCCTCAGCGTATCGGGAAGAAAGAGCCTTTTCCTCATGTAGCTATCAAGCTTTTCATGCTTTGCAGCCAGAAGAAGCCTCTCTAACTTGCAGTCCACAAGTTCTTCACAGATTCTCTTGAAGTGTGCATCTCTTGCTGAACCATGACAAGTTTTTGTTTAAAAACATCCATTTCTTGGTCTTTCTCTACTGCTATCACTTTAAGAGCTCCAACTGATTTCCCTTTTCTTCATACAAGTCTTGCAACACATGCAACTCCTTTCTGAAGAACTCAGAAACAGCTTCCTGGGTGTCAGACGCCGTCCCCGCACACACGTTAGGTGCCAGATATGGCTGCCTTCTGTGCCTCTTTCGGCGCACACTACTTCCAGTTCTCGGTCGGCAGTTCTGGTGCATGCGCCCAAACATCGCTTCTCCATTGCTAGGCAAGTGAGATGCTAGCAGCTCCTTCCTGTCGGTGGTCAGCTGTTCTGACAACCGATCCCACTATCCACCAATGACAGGGTACTGCTTCCTATATAAACCTGGCTCTGCACCATTAGGGTGCCAGAGTATCTAGGTCACACTAGTCTCCAGTACCTTTGTATGTCTCCTTGCAATCTTCCTGATTCCCTGGATTCTGACCAGGTTCTGCCTGACTATTCTTCTGGATCTCCCTCTGGACATATTGATCTTCTGGTATTGATCCCTGGCTTCCTGACTCTGCTCTTGCCCGCACCTTCGGTGCCTGAATTGCCTGCACGGCTTGACCGCGGACTGCACGACAACTCTTGTTCACAACTCTTTGCTGGTAGCTATCTGGGAGGGCCACGACCTGCACGAATTTTGCAGCAAACCCCAAACTCCCTTGCAAAGGTCCCTGGCGAAGACTCCATGCCTCTGAGCTTTGCAGCGCCAATACCGGAATGGTAAGACTTTCAGAGCTACTATATTCCTGACAGTATACTGTGGCCATGTCCTCTGAAGGCCCCAGTGAACCTTCGGCCCGAGATTTGTTGCTCCACCTGGCACACAAGGTCGAACAACATGACGCCGATGTCGTTTACTCCAATGTATTCAGGGAATAGCCTCCCATCTGGACTCACTCCAGGCCTCCTTGCCTGCTCCCCAGCCTGTGGCCGTCACCTCCTCCAGAGCCAGTCCATCCACTTCAGCTTCTGTGGCACACTCATCTTCCTCATCGTGGCTTCCGATTCTGGAAAAATTTGATGCAAAATTTGATCCCTAAAAGATGCAGGGGATTTTTGTACCAATGTTTAACTCACTTTGAATGTAACTCTGGATCTTTTTCCGTGGAACACTCTAAGGTTGCCTTCATCAACTCTTTACTGTCCGGGCAAGCCCTGGCCTGGGCCACTCCCTTATGGAAATGAGATGATCCCCTGCTACAGAAGGTCTCATCTTTCACTGAAACTTTTCGGAAAATATTTGATGAACCAGGCCGGGTATCAGCAACCTCTAGCCTCCTATGCCTGCATCAAGGTATTCAGACGGTCGGACAATATGCGCTTCAGTTCCGTTCATTGGCATCTGAGCTAAAATGGAACAATGAGGCACTTTTAGCAACATTCTGGAAAGGACTTACAGATCGCATCAAGGACGAATTGGTGTCCCGCGAACTTGACCTCCTTGAGAAAGACTGTATGACAGTTGAAATGCGTCGGAGCCCAGACTGATTTGAAAATTGATCTTAAAAGCTTCTTTTAAAGCTTTGATGTTTTAATTAGAGATGGGCTCGGTTCCCCGAGATCCGAATACATCCGAATATCGCCTATCCGAGTACCGAGCCGAGTAGGCCTAGTACTCTCCCGCCCATTCGGAATCTAAATCGAGGCACAACGTAATCGTGACGTATTCGTATTTCGGAGCTCGGTTCTCGCGAGATTTGAAAAGCATAAATACCCACCTACACAGCAATCCATTGCCATTTGACAGAGGGAGAGAGCAGGGTTAGGTCACAGGCTATATTAGCGCAGGGACAGAGCAATTAGTGTACACATAACTGTTTCTATCCTAATCTCTACAACTACAATATTAATACCATTTGCAATTATTAGAGCAGTGATAGAGGAGTTTTTTTTTTTTCTTTTGTGGGCACTCCAACTGCTTTTGGGGTGTCTCAAATTCCGCAGTCTGGCTGTCAAAAAAAGTCATCTTTGTCAGCAATATCTATCTAATACATTATTTTGCACTACAAGTGATTTGGGGTGTGCAATACTCCGCAGTGTTTTATAACTACTTTTCTGCCTGTCAAAAAAAGTCATCTTTATCAGCAATATCTATCTAATACATTATTTTGCACTACAATTGATTTGGGGTGTGCAATACTCCGCAGTGTTTTAGAACTACTTTTCTGGCTGTCAAAAAAAGTCATCTCTGTCAGCAATATCTATCTAATACATTATTTTGCACTACAATTGATTTAAGGTGTGCAATACTCCACAGTGTTTTAGAACTACTTTTCTGGCTGTCAAAAAAAGTCATCTTTTTCAGCAATATCTATCTAATACAATATTTTGCACTACAATTGATTTGGGCTCATTAAAATGGATTCAAAGCAGTCCACATATGAGCAGAATCCGCAACCAGGTTCTGTCACCAGTCCTGATGGACTGTACGTCATCTGGAAAAGGTGATGTAAAAGTACATAGTCTTTTTAAATCTGGGAAAAAAACACACGCCAAAAAGAAATTTACAGTGTAGAAGCGAAAAGAAGTGTAACTGAGGAAAAGTTATCTGCCGATAAAAAAAAATTGCCAACATGCCATTCTACACACGCAGTGGCAAAGAAAGAATGAGGCCTTCGCCTTTCTCTATTAGTGGCAGATCCAAAAATGTTACCGAGCCTTCTTCTTGTACGGTCACTCATCGTGACCAAGCAAGTCCAGGTAATTTGCAGTCTAAAAGTGGTGCACAACTACTGTTACGCGTGAAAGCTGAGCTGCAAGAAAACAGTAAGGCATTACAGGATAATGTATGCTCTGAATCAGAAATGACAACAATCCCTGTGGATTGTCCATCCAACAGTGGTATGTCTAATCGTGAGCATTCTGTTAGTGTACCCATAAAGAAGGGCCCTTTCAGCAGTTCTGCTGATGTGTGCCTGAACAGCCCGAGTGTAGCCGGTGATACACCAATTGAGGATGCCACTTTGGAATTAGAAGAGGATGAGGGGGAGATTTGTGTAGAAGACGAGGGCGCTAATAAGGATGTTGACGAGGATGAGGTTGTTTGTGTAAGTCCTGCACCAGTGGCAGAAGTTTTGACACGTGACAAGAAAAAGGCCATTGTCATGCCTGGTCATAAAACAAAAAAATCCACTTCTTATGTGTGGAATTATTTCTATCCAAATCCAGACAACAATTGTATAGCCATTTGTAGTGTATGTCAAGCCACAGTCAGTCGAGGGAGGGACCTTACCCATCTTGGAACCTCGTCTATGTTACACCATTTAAGTTCATGGCAAAGTGTTGGGAAAAGCTGAAAGTTCTTCCAAAAAAATTACAAGCACTCCATCATCAGCTAGGACCCTCCAGTCACCGACATCCCGACGGCTACAAAATACACCCACCACACCATCCTCATCAATATCCTCAGCGGCGCTCAGAGTTAGCCCTGCATCCCACTTATTAAGGCTGGATGACTCCTGCACTATAATTGATTCCTCTGAAGGAAGATTTAGTCCTACGGCTGCTGCTGCTGTTGCTGCTGCTGGGGGTGAATCGTCAGCAAAGAGGCAGGCCAAGAAAATGAGCAGTCCTACATTTCAGCAATTAACTGTGAAACAATCATTTGCTAGGGGAAGCAAATATGACAGCAGTCACCCAGTCGCCAAGCGAATCACAGACGCCATGGCTGCCATGTTAGTGTTAGATCTGCGTCCAATATGGTAGAATTCCACCCTGTACATGCTTCAGAGGATGGAGGAACAGCGCAAAGCCATCCAAGCGTATTGCACAAGCCATGACATTGGGAAAGGAGGGGGGATGTATTTCAGTCTTGCACAGTGGGGAATCCTTTCAGGGTTGTGCAAGGTGCTGAAACCATTTGAAGTTGTGACATGTGAAGTGAGTGCAGATTCTGCTAGTTTGAGCCAAGTCATTCCTTTAGTTAGACTATTGATAAAGCAGCTTGAGAAACTGAAGGAGGAGATAAAAGCAAGCAATTCAGCTAAGTATGTTGGCCTTGTCGATCAAGTACTTAATTCGCTTCACAATGATCCTCAAGTTATTAAGATCTTGAACTTGGCTCAGTAAGTTTTGGCCACTGTGCTTGATCCAAGGTTTAAGGACCTACATTGAGTCTTTACTTGTAAATCAGCGAGATATGAACTGCAAGGAGCTATTGCTCAGCAAGTTGGCCGCTGAACTGGGCCTCGGCTTGACGACGTGTCCTCCTTCACTTTCTCAAGCAGCTGCTGCTCGTAAAAAATTTAATTTCCCAAAAAGTAGCAGGGAAGACGCAGGGGGCAGACCAGAACAATTTAACATCAGGGCTGGTTTTGAAGGATTTTTCCAAAAAATGTGTCACCTTGCCCATAACTCCATCCAATACGAGTATAAACATGCAAAGGATGGTGGATGATTATTTTCAATAGGTAATTGATATGGAAATGTCAGACAGTCCCTTTCCTTACTGGGAGGAAAAGCAGGCCATTTGGAAATCCATGTACAAACTTGCTTTGCAATACCTAAGCTGCCCACCCTCCAGTGTGTACTATGAACGAGTGTTCAGCACCGCCAGGAACTTAGTCAGTGATCGCCGTAGAAGGTTACTTCCCAAAAATGTGGAGAAAATGATGTTTATAAAAATGAACTACATCTTCCATGAGGAAGACCTTCACCATCAAAGACATACAAGCACTGACTGTTCTCTAATGGCGGATTCAAGCGGCGATGAATTGATATTCTGTGATGATGACGTATCCTCACCCTCAGTGATGAGGGTGAGGATAAAGCTCCAGATGATGATGATAACATCTTTATAAAACTTTCTATTTAAGTCTAGGGTGCAATCTAACCCCAAAGAGGCAAGGGACTTGGGGCATTTCCATATCACGTACCGTCTTGAAAGGCTGCTGTTTTGGAAATTTCTCATTATGGGTACGGTGTCATACACAGACTGACCCCAAACTGCCTTTGTCCATTTCAATTAATATTGTACAGTCTATAACGGCTGAATTTTTTTGTATTTTCTACAAGTGGAGGGGGGCCTATAGACACAGAAAGCAAACTGCCTTTGTCCATTTCTTTACATATTTAACTATAAGTGTAGGGTGTAATATACACCCAAAGACGATGGCTGCATTGCCAATATGCATAGATGGAGAGGAAGACAATCTGGTTAGTGTGTAGAATTAATGAAGGCCTACCTACCAGGAATGAAACAGTTTTTTTGATAATTTATTAGCTTTACAATTACATTACTTATCCAAGAAACAGGTGGAGCACTAAATTTGGCTATTTTATGCCCAAAAACATTGATTTTCCAACAAAATTATTATTATTATTATTATTATTATTATTAATTTTTATTTATAGGGCGCCACAAAGTATCTGTAGCGCCGTACAAGGACAAACAATGGCACAGTACAAGGTGAAACAGCACAGTACAAGTAACAGTAAGCACTATAACTCTGGGGGCTCAGGCACAGCATGAAAGAGAGGGAGGGAGGGGAAAAGTGAGTATAGGCAGGTAACTATGGCCCAAGAGGGTGGGCACGGATGACAGTTTGAGAGTCACTGAAGGGAGCGGAGAGAAGCGAGAGGAGACAGAGGGCAGAGGGACTGAGAGGAGGTGAGCTGAGTAGCTGGAGAGCGCAGTTAAAAGTGATGGAAACAGAAGGTAGGAGAGCCCTGCTCAAAGGAGCGAACAATCTAAAGTGAGGGGAAGACAGACAGACACATGGATGAGACGGAGAGACGGGAGAAACGGAGACGGAGTCGAGGAAGGGGGAGAAGGGAAGAAGGGATGAGAAAGAGAGGTAGCCGACCGGTGGGAGTTTAGACATGAGACTGGAAGGCTTTAAGGAAAAGGTGGGTTTTTAATGTACGTTTGAAAGAGGACAGATTAGGGGAAGTTCTGATGGAGCGAGGGAGCTTGTTCCAATGGAGGGGAGAGGCGCGGGAGAAGTCTTGGAAACGTGCGTGAGAGGAGGTAATCAGAGGGGAAGAGAGGCGACGATCGTTGGACGATCGCAGTGAGTGGGAGGGAGTGTGAATAGAGATAAGGTTAGAGATGTAGGGAGCAGTGGAGTTGGCGAGGGCCTTGTAAGTCAGAGTGAGGAGCTTGAAAAGGATTCTGTAGGGGAAGGGGAGCCAGTGAAGGGCTTGGTAGAGTGGGGATACAGAGGTGGAACGGCGAGAGAGGAAAATAAGCCTAGCAACGGCGTTAAGTACAGATCTAAGGGGAGCGAGATGAGAGAGGGGGAGGCCGATAAGGAGAAGGTTGCAGTAGTCCAAGCGGGAGATAATCAGAGAGTGGACGAGAGATTTGGTGGCATCCTGGGAGAGTAAGGGCCGAATGTGGGCAATGTTGCGAAGCTGGAAACGGCAGGATTTGGCGAGAGAGTGAATGTGAGGGGCAAAGGAGAGAGAGGAGTCGAGGATGACACCTAGGCAGCAGAGTTGGGGAACAGGGGAGATAGATGAGTTGTCAACAGTGATGGAGAGGTCAGAGGGGAAGGAGGTACGAGAGGGAGGAAAGACAATGAGTTCAGTTTTAGCAAGATTGAGTTTAAGAAATCTAGAGGACATCCAGGAGTAGATGGCAGAGAGGCATGCGGATACCCTGGAAAGAAGGGAGGGAGAGAGATCAGGAGAGGAAAGGTAGAGTTGAGTGTCATCAGCATAAAGGTGGTATTTGAGGCCGAAGGAGCTGATGAGTGCACCCAGAGAAGAGGTGTATAGTGAGAATAGTAAGGGTCCAAGGACAGAGCCCTGAGGGACCCCGACTGGAAGGGAGGAAGAAGGGGAGAGAGAATCAGAGGTGGAAACAGAGAAGGAACGGTCGGCAAGGTAAGAGGTGAACCAGGAGAGGACGGTACCGGAGAGGCCAATGGACTGAAGGGTGTGAAGCAGGAGGGGGTGGTCAACGGTGTCAAAAATAGTAAAACAAAACCAAAACCAAAACCAAAACACGGGGGTCAGTGAGTATCTTTAGTTTTAATACACCTCTGATATTACGCTGATGGACATGGAGTGAGATCGAACATTGATACAGCTGTGGGTTCCACTGCATGCTTTTCTGTGTCGGCTATATGGTAGGAGTATTTTGACATATACTATATCAATTGCTGGAATTGATATATGTTTTTTCTGTTACTTTTTTGGGATACAATAAAACTATTTTTAAACTATATCACGCTAGATCTTTTTTTGTTTCTTTGTTTCCATGGCTTTAAACATCATAAAGACATAATAAAGAGGGAAACAGAAGCAATAAAGATCTTTTTGGATGATCCAAGAGCGGGCGAGGAAGGAAACAGAGAGTGATTTACTTGTTCATGACCCATTACCGTCTGGTAGGAATTAATTTCTTACTTTGGCACGGAGGTGACGGGGAGGTGTGAGTCACAATTAGAGACTGTGTTCATCCCACAATCACATGTGAAAGTCCGCTTGATTTCCAGCATTGAAAGAACTATATATGATTAATTGAGTTTTTTTGATATACAACTTGGACATTTTTTATGTTATTTTATGCTTCAATATATTTTTATGTTCAATATTTTTACATTTTGTTATGCCATATTTTATGTATTTTGCATGTTCTATAGACCTTTTTGGGTGCAATTGAGCGCTGAAAATCTGGAATATTGTTTATATTAACATTCTGGAAAGGACTTACAGATCGCATCAAGGACGAATTGGTGTCCCGCGAACTTCCTGCGGACTTAGGCACCCTTATTTCACTATGTAACAGAATTGATCTTTGTTTCTGGGAACAAACTAAAGAAAGATCTACCACCAGGCGCTTTGTTCCCCATCTTGCTCCTCGGTTTCAGAACCCTAATCTGGATTCTTTGAATGAACCCATGCAAATAGGACAATCCCGGCTGTCCCCTGAAAAAAGGGAGAGACATTTCAAACAGAACCTCTGTTTATACTGTGGAGAGCGTTGTCATCTATTAGCCACCTGTCCTAAAAGGACGGGAAATGCTTCCTCCTTGTCGGTGACAAGGAGGCTTTTCTAGGAGTTAGACTTTCCACTCCCTATTCTGACTCCAAACCAGCTTTTCTGATGCCAATTTCTCTGAACACTCCTAGTGGCCACCTATTGGCCTCTGCCTTCGTTGACTTCGGCGCCGCCGGAAATTTCTTCTCTATCATCCTGGCATCGCAACTCCAAATACCTACCCGAGATTTGCCTCAGCCGTTGTTTTTCACTGCAGTTGATGTTAATTGTGTCGTCAACAATTCCATCTCCAAGGTCACTTCTTCTGTTTCGGCTGATGGTAGGGGTTTTGCGTTCAGAATGGACTGAATTCTTGGTATTACCCCAATCCATCAATGCTGTCATCTTGGATCTCCCATGGCTCAAATTGCATGCACCTCAGTTTGATTGGAGTTCAGCACAGGTCACTTCCTGGGGTCCTCGGTGTTTCAAGAAATGTCTCCTTGCTGTAAAACATAAGAAGCAGAATACATCTACTATTTCTTTCCAGGTGCTCTCTTCACAACTGGAGCATCCAGCTCCCTATGCCTCCTTTCTGGATTTTTTCTGCAAAGCATCCTCCGAGATTCTTGCCCGTCATCGTCCTTGGGACTGTCCAATTGACTTCTTACCGGGTAAACCCATACCCAGCGGTAGGATTTATCCTCTCACTCTCCCTGAAAATCAGGCTATGTTACAGTACATTATCGAAAATCTTCAGCGTGGTTCAACAGATAATCATCTTCACTTGCTGGTGCAGGATTCTTTTTCGTTAAGAAGAAAGATGGTACATTATGCCCCTGCATCGATTATCGGCAGTTAAACGCCATTACTGTTAAAAACAGGTATGCTCTCCCCCTCATTACTGAACTGTTTGTTCGGATCAGTGGCTCGAACATTTTCTCTAAATTAGACCTACAGGGAGCTTATAATTTAATCTGGATTTGCAAGGGAGTCGAATGGAAGACTGCCTTTAGCACTCGTGATGGGCACTAGGAGTACCTTTTTATGCCCTTTGAACTCTCTAATGCCCCAGAAGTGTTTCAATCTTTTGTTAATGAAATCTTTCGAGACCTTCTCTACAAATTGGTGGTAGTATATCTGGATGATATATTAATTTTCTCTTCTGATCTCAATTCCCACTGTTCTTTTGTGAAGGAAGTCCTGTCTCGTCTTCATCAGGACAAACTCTTCTGTAACTCGAGAGATGTATTTTGAGGTACCTCAAGTTCAATTCCTAGGAAAACTAGTCTCTGGCTTAGGATTGCAGATGGATCTGGAGAAGATTTCTGCGATTACTAATTGTCCATGACCCTTGGGCCTGAGGGCTGTACAATATTTTATTGGGTTCACTAATTATTATAGACAATTTATCAACCAATTTTCCACACTGATTGCCCCTATCACAGCTCTTGCTTGAAAATCACATAACTCAGGGGAATGGTCCCCCGAGGCCATTTCAGCATTTTCCTCATTGAGAGAAGCATTCTCATCCACACCTGTCCTGTCCTGACCAAGGGAAACCTTTTTTATCCTACTTTTGGAGATGGAGCTGTCCTTTCACAGGAATCCACCTCTGGTAACCTCCGTCCTTGTGGATTCTTTTATAAAAAATTCTCCACTTCAGAACGCAACTACGGAATCACTGACAAAGACTTACTTGCCATTAAGTCAGCTTTAGAAGAATGGCGCCACCTCCTTGAGGGAGCACTTCACCCGGTCACGGTCTTCACTGACCACAAAAATTCAATCTACCTCCTGGATACTCGTTGCCTGAATCCCCGTCAGACGAGGTGGTCCTTTTTCTTTGCTTGCTTCGAACCTTAGACGCACCTATCGCTCTGGTACTCACAATTCTCAGGCGGATACCCTATCCCAATCATTTGACGAATCTGATGTAGCTCCTTCCTCTGAACCTTCTCACATCCTAGAACATTACAGCATTATTGCCCTAACCAGGGATTCTTCCAGGACACTCCCAGTTGGATGTTCTTATTTGGATTCTCTCCTTCGCCTCAAAGCCCTTCGCTGGGCCCATGCTACTATATTTGCTGGTCACACCTGGTTTAAGAAAACCTTCTCTTTGTTGTCCCGATGCTATTGGTGGCCCACTCTCCGGACAGATCTCAAAGAGTTTGTGGCTTCTTGTGAAATATGTGCTCAAAACAAGATTCCCAGGCACTGAAAGGGCTTCCCTCTGCTTCTAAGCTCGCATAAGTCTTTATAAGGGAGTTGTTCCGGCTCCTTGGCTGTCCACAAGAGATTATATCTGACCATGGGGTACAGTTCATATCATGGCTCTGGAGAGCCTTCTGTAAAGATCTAGGAGTTAATCTAAAGTTCTTCTCGGGCTATCATCCGCAGACCAATGGCCAGACAGAACGTGTAAACCAGGATCTTGAACTATTTTCCGCTGTTTTTCCTCCGGTAATCAAGATGATTGGAACAACTTGCTTCCATGGGCTGAATTCGCCCATAATAATCATATACATGACTCCTCGGGATCCTCCCCCTTCTTTACGGTTTATGGCTTCCACCCCATCCTACCTGATTTCTCACTTCCTTTCGCACCTACTGTTCCTGTTGCCCACTCTCTGGATCGAAATTTTGCTCATATCTGGATCACAACTAAAGAAAATTTATTTAAAGCTTCACAACTGTATAAACTGGCTGCTGACTGTCACCGCAAGTTGATCCCCACTCTTCATCTAGGGGATAAATTGTGGCTCTCCACACGGAACCTGAGGCTCCGGGTGCCCTCCATGAAATTGGCTCCACATTTTATTGGACCTTTCCCAGTGATACAGATCATCCACCCGGTAACTTACTTTTGCCTACCTCCCTCTGAAGATCCACAATATATTTCATGTGTCCCTGCTTAAACCACTGATCCTCAATAAATTCTCTAGCAAGCCTTCTCGTCCACAACCCATGTTGACTGTGTCCGGCAACGAGTATGAGATCAGTCACATTCTGGGTACCCGCAACTTGCATGGTTGTTCCCAGTATTTGGTACATTGGAAGGGCTATGGGCCTGAGGAGAGGTCATGGGTGTATATGGAAGATCTTCATGCTCCTCATCTTCTAGCTGATTTCATCAAAAAACAATCCTTGAAGGACGCATATTTAAGTGGAGAAGGGAGGGGTACTGTCATGCGCCATTCTCCGCACACATGATAAGTGCAGGGGTGACTCCCTTCTGTGCTCTTTCAGCGCGTCCTGTTCCTAGGTAATGGAACGCTACTTCTGGTTCTCGGCCGGCAGTTCGGGCGCAGGCGTCCAAACATCGCTTGCAATGGGGAAGCTAGCAGCTCCTTCCTGTCGGCAGTCAGCTGTTTTGACCGTCAATCCCATGTTCACCAATAATAGGGCATTGCTTCCTATTCAAACCTGGCTCTGGAACCAGAGTATCTAGGTTACACTAGTCTCCAGCACGTTTGTATGTCTCCATGCAATCTGCCTGACTCCCTGGATTCTGATCTGGTTCTGCCTAACTATTCTTCTGGATCTCCCTCTGGACATATTGAGCTTCTGGTATTGACCACTGGCTTCCTGATTCTGGTCTTGCCTGCACCTTCGGTACCTTAATTTCCCGCATTGCTTGACTGCAGACTGCACCACAACTCTTGTTCACCTACACTTCGCTGGTAGCTATCTGGGAGGACAGATACCTGCACACCTTTTGCAACAAACCCCAAACTCCCTTGTTGGGGTCCCTGGCGAAGACCAGAGGTGTGTTAGACTCCACACCTTCAAGCTTAGCAGCGCCAATGCTGGCAGGTAAGACCTTCAGAGCTAGTATATTCCTGACACTGGTCTTTTATCTTTCCATCACACTGTTGCTTTAAATGCCACACCTATTTTACAAGACAGCAGTTTCCATCCTTAAATATTTTCTCTAAGCAATCACACTCTTCCCTGGCCACATAATCTGACACAGGATTACACCAGGTTTGTGCATAGAGCATGAGATTTTCCAACTTCATCTCCACTCTTCAAACTTCTGTGCAGGTTTTCCAAATTTTCCTGCAGAGACTGAATTTCAGACACACCTATTTGTTAACTTTCTTTTTGACATATTTTATTCTTTCTCACTGCCCACCCTGGCTAAAGTAATGAAAATTTGTTTTGGCAGCAATTACTCTTTGATCTTTTGCAGCCCTTAAACATAAAACTTGATCTTTACATATATCCAGCCCTTCCCACAGGAAAATTAGCAAAACAAACAGGTGCTTTAGGATTCCACACAGGTAAACAGCAAACTTTTGTGCACAGGGTTTTATCTATGGACCACACCCAACTCACAGCTCAGCGAATAACCATGGTATAGCACTGCAAAAACCAGTCATTTTTAAAACTTTTGCTTTCTTTGAAAAACAAAAACAGGTACTGAACAGTTCACAGTTATATTGCTCCTACCTCTCTTGCCACAGACAAAATATTTGCTTTTCTACAATACAGCAATCTCCACACTGTAACTGCCAGCTATTAAACAGTCTGGGGACTGATAGTGGTACTTATTGCATTTCACTCACCATCATTGCATCCAGATGCTGGGTGGACAGCTGTTCTTTGGCTGTCCTTTGCGATCCCACTTCTAAAAAGACTTGTGACACAGGCACCCTTCTGGTGATGCATTCATGAACAACATCTTGCTGAAACAGTTCTTTTATTGTTCCTTCACAATAAGACTGCATAAACTTTCCGTCAGGATGAATCCAGGCAACCTATCACTGGCTAGACATAATCCTCCTGTGTAGACAACTGCCACTGTTTGCCATTGGTCGCAAGCCATAGTAGCACACAACAGGTTTTTATACTTGTGACTCTTCCCACTGCCTTAGCTTGATGGGCAGGTGACACTCCCACTTTGCCTTTAGAAGGAATGCTCCTCAGGAGACTAATTCAACTTCACTACAGACACACCCTGTCTGCTTTGCTGTTAGCTGTGGGAAAGACACTTTCAAAGCATGTAAGGTAAATCACACGTTATACTTTTAATTTGTCACATATGTCTTACACCGTATAACTAACCTAGGAGAACTGCTATACCTGTGTGTATGCAGGTCTGCACCCCTTACTTGCAGACTGACAGCTTAATAACTGTTTCCTAACCTAAAGGCCTGTGGAAAATTATTTCCTTTGTCACAATATGTTTTACTGTAAATTTAAATTGTGATGTCCCTACTCAAATTACCCTATTTTACCTTTTGCTTGCTTACAATTATGTTTTTCTTTGTGACTGAAATACTGTATCCTCAAGGAAGACATATGTGATGGTACTGCCATTGGAAGTTGTAGACAAAATCAACATTACGGGCAGCACAGTGGCTTAGTGATTAGCACTTCTGCCTTACAGCACTGGGGTCATGAGTTCAATTCCTGACCATGGCCTTATCTGTGTGGAGTTTATATGTACTCCCCGTGTTTGCATAGGTTTCCTTTCACACTGCAAGAAAAAACATACTAGTAGGTTAATTGGCTGCTATCAAATTGCTCATAGTCTCTGTGAATGATGTGAGTGAGTTCTCTGTACAGTACTGCGGAATTAGTGGCGCTATATAAATAAATGATGATGACATTGGAGAGGTTTAATAAACAATTACACTTATATTCTATATATTTTAATGTAAAGTCTTACCCACATAAATCATGCTCTTCCCCTATAAGAATAACATATAAGTTCTGGGAAAAGCATTTGTCATTACCTCAGCAGTCACAACTTTACCAGGACTCCATCAGTTAAATGCCTGGGGAGGTGGAGGGTATGGGGATACAACAAAGGTTGTGATGGCAGAGGAGGTATCTTTGTGAATTATATGGATGTATTTTAGGGGCGAATCTCTGTGCAATATATATCTGCCTTTTAGGGCGCAGATCCTCTGTGCAAGATATGGCTGGCAATTTGGGGATGAAATCCTAAATGCAAGTATGGGTAGAGTTGATCCTTTCAGCAAACGGTGGTGGCATATTGGAGTTTCTGCAATATATTGCTTGCAATAGGGATTATATCTGTGCAATATATGTCTGGCAGTAGGACTTATATATAGGGATGTGCACCGGCGACTTTTGAGGTCTCGTGTTTTGTGTTTTGGATCCGGATTTTCATTATTTTTGGGGTTCGGATTTGTCTCGCAAAACACTTGACGAAAGGTCTCGGTTCGGATTTAAGGTTTTGGATTCGGATTTTTTTTGAAAAAAACATAAAAAGTTTAAAAATCAAGTTTTTGGGCTTATTTTCACTCTTACGCTATTATTAACCTCAATAACATTCAATAACAAGCATTTCCACTAATTTACAGTGTATTCTGAACACCTCAAAATATAGTTATTAGTCCAAAACATTGCAACGAGATATCTTTCTGGACTGCGTAGTGGAGTGGTCCCCACAATATAATAAGAAAACCATCAACTGGTATAAATCGCACCGAATAAAATACCTGGACTGCGTAGAGGAGTGGGTCACCACAATATATATTAAAAACCCTGAACTTGTATGATTCGCACCAATAAATGTACCTGGACTGCATAGAGGAGTGGGTCACCACAATATATATTAAAAACCCTGAACTTTTATGATTCGCACCAATAAATGTACCTGGACTGCGTAGAGGAGTGGGTCACCACAATATAAATTAAAAACCCTGAACTTGTATGATTCGCACCAATAATGTACCTGCACTGCGTAGAGAAGTGGGTCACCACAATATTATTAAAAAACCCTACACAGGTCTGAATTCCACCCAAAAAGTTTATGGACTGCGTAGTGTAGTGTTCCCCACAATATTATTTAAAATTTTTGCAGCAACAGTCAACGTTGTTTAATATCTGATACACCTCTATCTGGACTGCATAGTGGAGTGGCCCCGGTACCCAATTTGGTATCGGGGCCACAATATCTCCTCCAAACATGGTACAGACCATTCGTCATTGAGATCCCATCAAGTATGTTAAAGACAGACAGGGTCGAAGTGTTATTGGTTGACTTTGTAAACCAAAAAACTGTCCCTGTTGCACATAGTTGTGCAATGAAGACTGACTTTTTCATTTAAAGGCACCATCTTTCAAGTGTAGTGTTTGTAAGTCATATTATACTTTTGGTAAAATTGGTTTATTTTGTTCCTCTTTATGGTAACTACTAATAGAATTAAAGTATTAAATAGAAGCGGCAGTTCCTCTTTATGGGAATTAGTAATAGAATTAAAGTATTAAATAGAATTAAAGTATTAAATAGAGTGGTATAGAGTTGTAGTGTGGTATAGATAGAGTGGTCCCCACAATATAATAATAAACCCTCAACTGGTCTGAATTCCACCAAACAAGTATCTGGACTGCGTAGTGGGGTGGCCCCGGTACCCAATTTGATACCGGGGCCATAATACCTCCTCCAATTTCCAAGTGTAGGGTTTATAACATCTTAACACTACACTAATTCTAGCACGTCAAAACCTCTTGTTTTAAACAATGACAGGGCATTTAACTTTTGATTTAATTTATTGAATTTGTTGGCATTTTCTTTTACTTTTTGAACATGGCAAACGACTGTTGAATGGTCACATAATGCCAAAAAAAAAGTTGCAAGATGGAATTGTCCTTGGGCCCTCCCACCCACTCTTATGTTGTTGAAATAGGACATGCACACTTTAACAAACCAATCATTTCAGCGACAGGGCCTACCAAACAACTGTGGCTGAAATGATTGGTTTGTTTGGGCCCCCACACCAATAAAACATTTCATCTCTCCCTGTACAAACTAAACAGGCTCTACTGAGGAAAGATGTCGTCCTCATCCTCAACCTCTGATTCCTCTCCCCCTACAGTGTGTACTTCCTCCTCCTCACACATTATCAATTCGTCCCCGCTGGACTCCACAACCACAGTCCCTCTGTACTGTCTGGAGGGCAGTGCTGTACTTCATTGAGGAATTGATTATTCATTTTTATAAACATCATTTTTTCAACGTTGTGAGGAAGCAACCTCCTTCGCCGCTCACTGACCAGGTTCCCCGCTGCACTAAAAACTCTTTCCGAGTACACACTGGAGGGGGGACAACTCAGTTAAAAAATAGAGCCAGTTTGTACAGGGGCTTCCAAACTGCCTTTTGGAGTTCTACCACGTCACTACCTCTAGTTAATTTAGAATGCAAGGCTTGTAAATATAAATACTTTGAAGATAAAAAAAGCAGGCTGCACAGACTGTGGAGCTAGAATGTGAAATTAAATGGACCACGTTACTTTGGTGGCTATCTATGCCCCCCCCCCCCCCGCCCTACACTTGTAGTTAAATATATATAAAGCAGCCTGCATAGACTGTAGAACTAGAAATTCAAATATACAAAGAAATGGACAAAGGCAGTTTGGTATCTGTCTGCATCAGATCCCCTCTCCACTAGGAGTAAAACAGAAAACTTTTCAGCTGTTATATAATCTAGAATATAAATAGAAATTGAGAAAGGCAATTTGGTATCTGTCTGCATCATAATCATCAACATCCTCCTCAGCGCCAGCTACATCAATATCCTCCTCCCAGTGTACAACATTCACACCTTCATTAGCCAAATTTGTAACTGGACTGTGGGTGATCCTTCCAGCATATGCAGAGGGCGTGCTGCAAATGCTGGATGGAGTCACCTCTTCCCGTACAGTGATGGGAAGGTCAGGGTTCACAACCAACAACACCCTTGGACTCGCCTTGGGGATTTGTGATGTCATCTGTTTAGAAGGCAGAGTTCTTTGCTGTTTTGTTGTTGTTGCTGATAGCATAACTCTCTTAAATTTTTTGTAGCGGGGGGAGGGCTTAGATCCTTGGGTGAAGCTGGACCACTAGTCATGAACACGGGCCAGGGCCTAAGCCGTTCCTTGCCACTACGTGTCGTAAATGGCATATTGCCAACTTTACGTTTCTCCTCAGATGATTTTAAGTTTCTCTTTTTGCTATTTTTTGAGAACTTGGGCTTTTTGGATTTTACATGCCCTGTACTAGGAGATTGGGCATCGGGCTTGCCAGACGACGTTGATGGCATTTCATCGTCTATGTCATGACTAGTGGCAGCAGCTTCAGCATTAGGAGGAAGTGGGTCTTGATCTTTCCCTACTTTATCCTCCAAATTTTGGTTTTCCATTATATGTAGCACAAGAGAGCGTACCCCTAAGCAGGGCCTGATCAACCACTAGGCTGACCAGGCTGCAGCCTGGGGCGCTGGGTCCCGGGGGGCGCTGCACTGTGGGTATTTTTTTAAAAAAAAATTTTTTTTTTTATTTGAAATTTTTTTTTTTTTTAATTTTTTTTTTTTTTTCATTCATTTTTTTTTTCGGGGTGGGGGAGGGGGGGGTCGCCGCGGGGGGGTGGAGGGCTCGACGATCAAAAGCATTGGTGGTCAGTGGTTAGCAACACACAGCCAATCGCCAGGCTGCCTGTTGCTGTGCAGCAGACAGGAAGCAGGACGTCTTCACTTACTATCTGCTGATCTGAGGAGAGGAGCGACGCTGGCACAACTACAGGTAAGTGAAGGGGGGAACTGCCCTGCATATCTATAGGGAGGGGGGGGACTACCCTGCATATCTATAGGGAGGGAGAGGGGGGACTGTCATGCATATGTATAGGGAGGGAGAGGGGGACTGTCATACAAATCTATAGGGTGGGAGGGAGGGCTGCCATGAAAATCTATAGGGAGGTAGAGAGGTTGATATGTATGAAGGAGGGCAGAGGAGGGGGGCTGATATATGTGACTGGGGGAGTTTTGATGTGACGGGGGGGGATAGCTAGCTAGCAGAGTGGAGGTAAGGAAAATAGCTGCAAGGGGGATGGATGCAGGGTGGGAGGTAAAGAAAATGGCTGCAGCAGGGAGAAGGGGGGTCGCCGCGGGGGGTGGAGGGCTCGACGATCAAAAGCATTGGTGGTCAGTGGTTAGCAACACACAGCCAATCGCCAGGCTGCCTGTTGCTGTGCAGCAGACAGGAAGCAGGACGTCTTCACTTCCTATCTGCTGATCTGAGGAGAGGAGCGACGCTGGCACAACTACAGGTAAGTGAAGGGGGGAACTGCCCTGCATATCTATAGGGAGGGGGGGGAACTGCCCTGCATATCTATAGGGTGGGGGGGAACTGCCCTGCATATCTATAGGGAGGGGGAGAACTGCCCTGCATATCTATAGGGAGGGGGAACTGCCCTGCATATCTATAGGAAGGGGGGGGGAACTACCCTGCATATCTATAGGGAGGGGGGGAACTACCCTGCATATCTATAGGGAGGGGGGGACTACCCTGCATATCTATAGGGAGGGAGAGGGGGGACTGTCATGCATATGTATAGGGAGGGAGAGGGGGACTGTCATACAAATCTATAGGGTGGGAGGGAGGGCTGCCATGAAAATCTATAGGGAGGTAGAGAGGTTGATATGTATGAAGGAGGGCAGAGGAGGGGGGCTGATATATGTGACTGGGGGAGTTTTGATGTGACGGGGGGGGATAGCTAGCTAGCAGAGTGGAGCTAAGGAAAATAGCTGCAAGGGGGATGGATGCAGGGTGGGAGGTAAAGAAAATGGCTGCAGCAGGGGTTAAGGAAAATAGCTGTGCGGGGGGGTTGTGGTTAAGGAAAATGGCTGCAGGGGCTTTTTAAAAAATAGAGCAGCTTTGGGGGGCAGAATCTCATGATTGTGTGGTGGTCACATGGGTGGTCTCAGCAATCACTAGAATACTAAATATTAGTGAGATGGGGCTGGTAGAGGTTTGTATTTGATTGACAACAAATATTCAGATATTGCTTATATATGCCTGTCCAATGGGGTACTTTTAGCTGTCCATAATGGAGTGCTTTGTTTTAACTAAAGGGCCTAATCATTCAGGGTTTGCATTATAATACATTTTTGCATTTTCAAAAAAGGACTCCAACTTTCCAGAAGCCAACGAGAGGATAACAAAGTTGCAAGAGAGAAGAGCAAGGACAGGTAAGAGACAATGGCACAATCTGTCTAAATTTGAATGCTGGAGAATACACCTGAACATTCATATTCAGGAGTGTTCCTATACACCTATATATTCGGAGGAGGGGGGGGCGCTGCGGCCGTATTAGCCTAGGGCGGCCAGAACCCTTAATCAGGCCCTGCCCCTAAGCCACACACACTCGGCAAAGCCTTTAAAAATTATATGCAGCACAGGAGAGTAGCACTGGACTTATACTGCTGAATCAGTGAACTTTGTAATAGCAGTACCACTGGACTTATACACTGCTGAATCAGTGAACTTTGTAATAGCAGTACCACTGGACTTTTACTACTGAATGTGTGAACTTGGTAATATTGCAGTACCAATGGGCTTATATACTGCTGGATTGGCTTTGCAAATTTGGTTATAATTATTTTTATTTTTTATTTTTTATTTTTATTTTTTTTATAACTTTTTTTTTATTTTTTAAAAACTTGGGAATAATGGGGAAATAACTATGCCCTTAGAAGCACAGAGCACAGGACACAGCACCACTGGACTGAACAGGACACAGCGCAGGACCCAGCAGCACTACTGAACTCAGCAGGACAGAGCACAGGACACAGCACCACTGGACTGATACTGCAGAATGTGTGAACTTTGTAATATTGCAGAACCACTGGACTTTTACTGCTGAATGTGTGAACTTGGTAATATTGCAGTACCAATGGGCTTATACTGCAGGATTGGTTGTGCAAATTTTGTTGTAATTAATAAAAAATGTAATTAGTTTTTTGTATTTTTTTTAAATAACTTTTTTTTATTTTTTTAAACACTTTGGAATATTGGGGAAATAACTATGCCCTTAGAAGCACAGAGCACAGGACACAGCACCACTGGACTGAACAGGACACAGCACAGGACCCAGCAGCACCACTGACCTCAGAAGGACAGAGCACAGGACACAGCACCACTGGACTGAGCACAGCACAGCACAGCACAGCACAGAACTTAACTGAACAGCACAGAACTTAACTGAACAGCACGAGATATAGCAGGACAGAGGACCCCCTAACACACCCTCCCTCTACCCTGATCAATGCCAGAGTGAAGATGGCGGCGACTAGCGGGGAATTTATAGGATCCGAGAATCGCGAGATCCGACAACGGGATTATGAGTCAGAGCCTCAGTTTCAGATTTGAATTTGGCGCCAATACCCGGATCTGTCTCGGATCCGACTTCGGATCGGCAACGTTCGGGTGGGCTCGGATTTCATAAATCCGAGTGCGCTCATCTCTACTTATATCTGTGCAATGCATGGCTGCCAGTGTGGCTTATCTCTATGCAGTATATGGTGGGCAATAGTGTTTTCTCTATGCAATATATGGCACCCAAAGGGAGACTAACTGTATGAAATATGAGTGCTAGTAGTGCTGATCTCAGTGCAATATATGATTGCCCTTGAGGGTATCTCTGTCTAGTACATGGCTGGCTATGGGTGTTTCTTTATGCAGTTTATAGCTGGCAATGTGAGTGTGCCCTTTGCACACAATAGAAAATTATATATTTTGTTCCTATAGTCTTAGCTTGGGTGAACAGATATAAAAAAAAATCTATTTTATCAAAGCATGCATTGTAAGTATTCACTTTTATGCTGCAAAAAATACATCTCTGTTCATTTCAGGTATATATTTTTATCCGCACAAAACACACTACAAAAGTAATTTTTGTGGCAACAACATAATAACTTAAAATGTTGGCAGCGGACTTCATTCATTTAATACATGATTTTACATATTGTCATTATTATGCATGGTTCAAAAGATTTAAACAATTATGTAAAGTAGTGAAAGCCTTCAGGTTTACCCTTTCTTCACCCCTTATACCTCTCTTCAGCTAAACTAGCTTAGTGTGGGGAACAGATTGCAAAGTTTCAGGGATGTGTATTTTTCCATTCTGCGGAATGGAATTCCATGTATTTCTAAATTCACATTTCACTGAATTTATAGTCTATGAATTGAGCTTATATGACAGTGGTCAATTCATTCTGTATCGTGTGGTTGGGTTAGGAATGGGAAGACCAAATTCCACAAGCAAAAATCACAGCCAAATGCAAAACTAGGAATATTTTCTACAGAACTCTTAAAAATTGTGTTCATCTCTGTTCCAACAAATGCACTGATATGTTGTAAATTATTCCTAATGCTCATATGCTTTGATTGAAAATGAATTCTTACCCATTATCTACATTTGTGTTGCATACATGATCAAGATTTGTAGATTTGTATATATTTAGTATATAGTTTTTTTTTCTGAATCTTCTTGTTGTGGACATATATGATATATGTCACTATGTTTTTAGACAAATGCCTACAAAGCAGATGGAGCTTTTAAAAACAGACATTTTTTAGGCCAAGTAGAAAGTCACATTGCCATCTGGAGACTGTTTCATTGGCAAAGTGAAAATCCTTGATGTTATCTGTCCAATCTCTCTGATTTCCATATAAACAAGAAAAAAAACAACAACACTTTTCAAGAAAGTGGGAGATTGAAATCATTATATGTGCTATCAAAACTGAAGGAGCAATACCTATTTATGGTATTAATATCTGTTACTCATATACAGTGGCTATAAGATGCCTACAGGGCCCGGCTGGCAACTTTTAGCCTAGGGGACGAGACTTAGTTCAGCATCCTAATAGGAACATTTTAAAGGAAAAAAATGGCCAGTAACCCAATGACCCAGCCCAAGGTAGCCCACTGTGGGACCGTCCCAGGGTGGCAGATGCCTTCCTGCCCCCCAGTTCAGCCAGTCACTGGATGCACTAACTAGCTTTCAAATTTTTTGCATTTTATTTTCTTACGTTATGAATTTATTCAGGAATTCTTAACAGTGATGTCCACAAAATACTCAATATACCCTCAGTAAGGCCAAATTATAAAAAAAAACCTAAACTGTGAGAATCTGTTTTGTGAACTTAGATTGAAGCGTATAAGATGTAAGATCATTTGCGTTCTACTACATCATGCTGTGTTAGTTTATTGTCCTTTTAGTTCACATGTGTGTGCTAAAATATACGATTATATTTCCTGATTATTTTAGGTTATTGTGTGTTAAGCTAGGTACACACTACACGGTTTTCGTCCAATAATCGGCTCAATCAGCCGACATACGACCGCTCGTTCAAAAGTCAGGTCAGTGTGTGTAGTGACACGATGGTCGAAAGTCTGCCCAAATGGACGATTGTCGTCTCATTTGGTTGGTCGTACCGTTTAATATTTTCGTTCCAATCTCGTTTCCATTGCGTAGTGTGTATAAGTTTCCGACCGATCCACAACAGTGAGTACGAAATTAGAGTCATTGCACACGACAACATGGCTGTAGTCGCTAAAGGAATGTCCGCTCTTCTCTTTATCGTCCTAAACAAGGCTAGTGTGTATGCGCAGTCCATGGACCGAGCGATCGGAACATCGATCGCATGTAAAATCGCTTGGCATAAAAAGTTGGTGGAAATTTCTGTAGTGTGTACCTAGCTTTAGAAGGGGTTATTCTTAAAAGTCACCAGGTGGAAGAGTTAATCAAAGATAAGACAGGATAAGGGAGCTGGGCTAAACAAAGAGAGTAAACAAACTCTATATTATCCTGTCCTCTAGTCAACAAGGACATTGCATGATAATACTGTGGGCCAGACCCCTAGTTACCCTCTCCCCAGGGAACCAGTGGTCACCAGTTAGAAGGGGAGGACACTCTGGGGTTAGCTGGTCATATTACCACCAACCATCAGCCAGTTACTGCCCTGATATACTCCCCACTAGTTTACTAACTAAATTATTACATAAGTATCCACCCCTCTTGTTTTAATGTGTGATAGAAGCACCAATATATGCAAAAGAAAATGTGCATTAATCTCATTATTTGCATCAGGTTGGATGGGGACTGGGGGCGAACAGCAAACTTTAAAAATTTTCCATAGATTATATCTAAGGACATTGTTTTTTTTTTTTTCTATATTTATGCATTACCAATTTGGCTTTAGCCGTATACTGTCAATGTCCTGCTGTAATTTAAACCTTCTCCGAAGGCCTAGGTCTCATGCAGATGGCAGCAGGTTTCCCTTCAAGATTTATACAGAAAGTGGGGAATAAAGAAAAAAAATATGATAAGGAAAACTTAAGAAATTAAAAATAAAATAAAATAGAAAAAAACAGAGCAAGCAAAATGCCCTAGTACTTCACCAGACAAATAATTAAATAAATAAGTTATTTATATACAGATCCACAAAATTCAAATCTTAGAACAGACCAACACAAGTATAGAAGATTGAATAAGATTTTTTTTAGTTAGCAATTCGTAGAAAGCAGCACAGTCATGCCCAACGACCGTTTCACTCAATGAACCTGCTTGAGGACACTCTATAAACATACTACAGGAGTTTAAATACACTAAATGGTGCTAACATTGAGCAATCAATGAATCATATCTGTGCATTAAACACAGCTGAGTCTAGAAAGGCAGCTAGCAGCTAGACAACCTCAGACGCTAAGTCTGTAGGAAAAGGCTGTACGGAGCAGCAATAAACATAGGAAATTAATAAAAAGCATACACTACTAAGTAAAGTCCAGCGACTTCATCATAGAGCTTCATCAAACATCTATAGATGTATAAAAACACATTTGATATGATGATCATAAAAAGCGAGGTGAGATGTAGCCATTGTACAAAGGTGTTGGTTGCCTGGTAACCGCTTAGTAACAATGGACAAAGAAGAGAGTGTCAGCACAGAGTGGGTCATTCTGCAGTATAGGACCTGTAACGACACAAGACTAAAACCAGTACACAAAATGTAGAAAAATGTGATATATGGAGAAGGAAACAAACATCTCAGAGTAAATCAAAGAAAACATTAGTGGGACATTAGTGAGACTGCAATGAACTGAAGCAGAGAGACTATGAAGTCATAACCGAACAAATGTAACAAAAAAGATACATATGAATAGTTTAGGCATAAGTTAGTAACCTGCTACTGAGGCAAAACCTAACAATAAAATACAAATGACCAATAATAAATGCTAAAAATAATAGCAGTGTATTGTAAAGAAAATAGATGCTGAGAACAAGTTAAGTGTCAGCAATCACTGCAACATAAAAAGTGAACTGTAGGACCTAACAAAGAGCAAGATAGTTGAGTCCACAGGTGTGCAGAAACTAAGTACAGTGGGAGAATAGACTAAATCGAAAAACCCTAAAGAACCCCAATAAGTATGAATAACAGCTGACACCCACAGTATACACGGTATTCAACACTAAAAAAAAACCACAATCACATAAGAAGCACATACAGAACAGAAGAAATTTAAGGAAAACAACCTAATTTGAAATCTTCATTGAGACCAGAAGGGGCTAGCATATTAAGTTTGTAGATCTACTTGAGTTCAAGACGTAAAAGTAGATTGTCTCTATCACCACCTCTCCTGAGGGGAGGGATATGATCAATAGGAAAACATTTGAGTTCTTTAACAAGATGTCCCTTTTCAAAAAAATGTTTGGCCATAGCAAGTGTTTAACCTCTTCAAACTCTCTTGATGGATGACCTATGCAGTGCCAATCTTGACCTTAGCATGCGGGACGTCTTACCTACGCACAAAAGATTGCAGGGACATCGAAGGACATAAATTAAAAAATTACTGTCACTGTTCAGTTTGTAGCACAGATTGAAAGTCTTGTCAGTGAGGGGATGTAAAATACACCTATATAGCCATCTCTCATTCTCTCTCTCTCTCTGTATACATATATATATATTATAAGGGCACAGTCTTGCCCTTATATTAAGGTTGCATCTAATAAACAACATTCTGCCATTAGAAATCTGTGAGAGGGGGCATGGTGTTTGAGGGGCTACATTTTAAAAGTATTAAAGCTATTGAACTGAAATTTAGCATGCGATTGAAGAACTGTCCAGAGGTGCCGCAAGCCAAATTTCAGAAAAAAATAATAAAAAACGACAAATTAGGAATAATCTAAAGTTCAAAATCTTGATGTTTTTTTCCACTTCCTGTTTTGCAAGTCACCGTTTTTCTGATTTTTTTTGGGAGAGCGTAACTCAATGTACAGGAGGTCTAAAGACTTGTGGTTTGTTTTATAAGAAAGATATTAGAGCTGAGGAGTGCCTTTGAGGGTTTAAAATTTTGTGAACAATATAGTTTTTTTACAATTTGGTAAAATATGCTCCATTTTAAAGATAGGGGTTTCATAATGTTGCACATGTCAGTTAGAGGTTTGTGCTGGGTGTACTCAGACTGGCTTCACTTGAGAGCACAAACATGACTGAGTCTCTGGCTAAGGGATTTTCATCTCTGAGCTGAAGAGTAACTTACCCACATTTTCTAGCCACAGGGGGGCTGGTTAGTGTTTTGGGGATATGGGAGGGGGACCCTGTAGTACTATTAGCCCAAGCAGTGCTCTCAATTGAGAGTTTGATCTCTCCCTGAGACAGCTGTTAGTGAATCCATTGTAAAGCTCCTGCCCCTCAGTGGCATCAGTTAATTTATTCAAAAGTGCTTTGTGGTACTTGTACTGATGACACTCAGTGGTAATCACAGCGGGGAGTAGATGTGAGGTATCTGGACATTAGCATCTGACATGTCCCTCTTTACAAGTGACATGTACTGGAGAGAAGCTGCAGATAATCTATACACCCCCACTTCTCATTGCCTGATGTGAGCTGTGTTTTACTCATTGGTTCGTCAGCAGAATATAGTGTTTTCACACACACTGCTCCTTCCCAGTGTTGTACTGTACTGCTGTGTAAGAACTCTGCTGCTGAAACAATGGAGGTATAACTCATAGCTGATCTGACAGTCTGTTTCATCACTTCCTGTCTTGGAGGACTTTTCTGTCAGAATCTCTGTAAAAGTCTGTCTGCTTTCACTGGTGACCAGCATCAACAAGGACTCAAGTTTAAGGACTGGGGAGATGATTACAGTGCTGCAGGTGCAGGTGGGAAGCACATAAGAACAATGTGATACATACTGCACCACATTTCTGACTGCCAGAACATGCATGCATACATACTGCATGCCGCCACTGACTGCCAGAACATACATGCAGACATACTGCACGCTTCTACTGACTGCCAGAAGATGCATGCATAGATACTTCACGATGCTACTGACTGCCAGAACATGCATACATGCATACATACTGCACCCCACCACTGTCTGGCACAACATACATACTGCACCCTATCACAGCCTGCCATAATGAACATACGTACATGCTGCACCCCATCACTGCCTGCCAGAACATATACATACATATATTCTGTACCCCAGCACTGTCTGCCACAACAGACAGACAGACCCTACCACTGTCTGCCAGAACATACATACTGCATCAATGGCTGCCAGTACATACATACTTCATCCCATCACTGCCAGCCAGAACATGCATACTGCACCCCACCACTGTCTGCCAGAATATACATATGCACCAAATTCTGCCAGAACATACATATGTACCAATAGCTGACAGAACATACATACTTCATCCCATCACTGCCTGCCTGCACATACATAAATGTGTGACATGTGACAAAAGCTGGTGTGCAGGGAGTGACATTTGAAAGATTCGTTGGTGCAAAGGGGGTGGCAAGTGAAAATAGAGCTGGTGAGAAGGGGGTGTCAAGTGAGAGACACTGGTACACAGGAGGTAACATGAGATTAAAGCTGGTGCAATTGGCGGTGCCGTGTGCATAAGGTTACAAAGATGGTGGGCAGTTGGGGATATGTGAAAAAAAGACATGCACTGGAAATGGAGGGTACTAGGTTTAGAGGAAATCTGAGGAAAAATTACTTTATCAAAACAGTAGGGGACAGGTGTCATGAACTTACCTGTTCCCCGCTCCGCTGCGCTGTCGGCGATGTCTGGCAGCTGTGTCCTCTCCGGCGGTTCAGCGCTTTCCTCTGATCGCGCCCCCACACTTCCGGGTTCTACCAGCGGAAGGTCACGTGATTCCTGGGCGGGGAATTCAAAACTCTATATCTACTCTGCTCTAACACGCTATCTGTGTCAAAGCAATGTGTTTCCTGTTCCTGGCTACCTCTCCCTGTGTACCTGATCCCTGTGTTCCTGCTTCCTGTGTGCTCCTGCATTCTCTCAGACTCCTGTGTACCGACCTGGCTGCGTCCTGACTATCCTTTAGATTATCCCTGGCACCGTGTATTGGACTGATTCCCTGTGTACCGACTCGGCAGTGTTACTGACTATTCTCTGGACTCCTCCCTGGCACCGCATATTGGATCATCTCCTGTGTACTGACCCGGCTGTGTATCTGACCACCCCTGGACTCATCTCCAGTACTAGGCATACGACAGATACCGTGCACCAAATCAGCTTCCGCTCCAGACGACCAGACCCTGGATTTCACGGTTAGTGTGCTTAATTACTTGCACCATCCTGTCATATTTTCCGCTGTCTATCCATCACTTAGTACCTTTTCATTATGTCAGTAGGCTAACCTGGGGGCCGCGACCTGCGGTTTCTCGGCAGCAAAACCCATCCTACCTTGCGGTGGTTCTTGGTGAAGACCGGAAGGCCGTTAGACTCCGCGCCCTAGGTAAGCCTGCGATAATACTGACTAAAGTACCTGAACCGTAACAACAGGTGGGATAGGCATCTAACAGAGGTGGAAGAGGTTAATATAGTAGAGCAATGTAAACACTCTTGTTTATTAGGGATTAAGAGGAACCACTTGACCCATCTAGTTTCCACTATTTTTAACTTCTATGAAATTCCATAGGCAAAAAACCTTATGGTTTAACATGTCTGTGACAGGATGGACCACCTATGCCACCCTGTCTGTTGTTGCTGGGAACTGGCTGTGCTTACTTTGCCACTGTTCCCTTTCGTTATCCCAAAAGCGCCGTCTTGCTGTAGTAGGAGGGGCTTATAATGCTGCCACCACTGGACTCCTATACCGGCATCCAGAACCGGGTTTCTTCTGGGTCACTGACGCTGCTAGCGTGTCTCATTGCTGGTGTACCTGGGCTGGTTACTCCGGACCTCTTACTATGGATCCGGGTTGCTGTGAATGGATCCCCCCTGGCCTATCACATTGTGCAGGGCTGCTGGGTAGCAGGCAGAGTGGTGGTACTGGAAGCGCTTGGGTCCAAAACCTCAGAGACAGCCGGAGAATGGATTCGATTTTGGGTCTAATCTGTAGATCACAGGAATACCGCAATATTGAAGATGTTTTCAAGAAGGTCTTGAAGCAAGATGTTAATTTTCTGATACCCTAGTTGAAGATACCAGGTGATCAGGTCAGATGAAGTCAGAAGAATGACACATTACATGCTCACACAGCTCATCTTTTATACAGTTCTGACATAGGCTATTTTTAGAATCAGGATGTAACCCCGTTTACCAAAACATTGATTTACATACATTGCAAAGCTAACAATATTTACATTTATCTGTGAAATTCTAATAAACGCTGTGATGGTTTTCTGATGCAAAGAATCCAGGAGCCAGTCTTAATTAAAAGTTCCTGCCTTCAATGTTGAACCTTCACACATCAAAAGATCTAATTAACATGTGGCCTTTCATCAGACCGTTCGGAATACATATTCACACAGAACAACAAAAGGACCAACAACAAGCCACTTCCCCAAATCACAATACACCAAAGGCTTGGTAAACAGAGGCTCATTGTATCAGATATATACATCAGAAATAGGCATATCCTATAGCAAGGTTATACAGGAGACAAATTTCTTCCCCTGGTCTCAGAAATAACGATTTCCTATCTCACAATATCAAAAAATAAGTGCACGTGCAATTACATAAATAAGTGCCCTGCGCTATTTGCTTTAAATAAATTTTTACCAAAATTTATTTAATAGTGATCCAGTCACAATGTCCAATTAAGGTTCCTTATACACAATCTACAATGTAGGAAAACGATTGAAACTCTTCAACTCAAACTGCAAAAAGCAATGAAATTACATAGATTAAGGCAGAAACCTTAATGGACGTGTTCCTTGCGCAATAAAGACATGGTATGCCATCACATCCTGTGGTTAGCTGCAGGTTCAGCACTATCATGGAGTGAGATTTCTGTCACTCACAAAATGGTGGACCTGCTAATTCACAGATTTGTGTGTAATGAAATAATATTATGCTGTGATCTAGAAGGTTGACAGTGCAGTGGAGTACTGACTCTGATTGCATAGATTACACGGAGCAGTGAAGGATTTCTTCGTTTCTGGTGGCCACCGAGAGTTATTACCGCGGTGAGAGGATCTGTCATACTGTGCTGTCAAAGCGCTGGGCAATCTCCATCCCAGGATCTAGGTGATTTCATCATCATCATTATCATCATCATCATTTATTTATATAGCGCCAACATATTCTGTAGCGCTTTACAATTGGGGACAAACATAGTAAACTAATAAACAAACTGGGTAAAACAGACAAAGAGGTGAGAAGGCCCTGCTCGCAAGCTTACAATCTATGAACTGAGCAACTGAAATCCTTATGTAATGCAAAGGTACAAAGAGTATTTGCTGTGTTCTCAGCTAACTGCATACTTGATGTCAGAGAATACTGTACTGGGTAATTAAATTAGCACTTCAGAGACATGGAGGGCCTGAGTCATTAAGGAAAGTAAAGCAAAAAAATAGAGTAACTTTGCTCCTGGACAAACAATGTTGGAATGGAAGAGGTGAAAATTAGTTTATTATTATTTCTGTCCCCACATTTTAAATGTACCTCTCCTTCCAATGCAACATGGTTTTACCAAGGTGCAAAGTTACTCCTGTTTTTTGCTTTATTTTCCTTAATGACTCAGGTCCTTAGACTTTGCATTATGCTCATTTTTGGACTTTATATATTGATGGTAACAGCAGTCATCCCAGGATCTGAATAATTAACTAACCAACAGATATTATCGTATATTGAAGAAATTGTGATAATACACACCACTTTATGTGCTAGAGTGATTTCTTGGCTCTAATATTTTAACAACAAAGTCATCTATTCCAGGGACTGGGTGAACTAATTAAACAGTTGGAACTGTTTATGTAACACAAGAAACTGTTTGTGTGAACAGATACTGTATACTTCTTAATTAAATAGGACAGTTTTAGATTATTTTAGATTGTATGTCTAAGGTTTTTTTATATATGAATAAAGATATGTTATATTGATGTGAAATTAAAATTATTTTATAATGTTAATTAATTGAGTTTCTGTGGCTTCTATTTCTGCCCTCTATATCTCTATTAGTTACGTTAGATCTTAAAGCACTGTTTTTGTTAGTTTTATTTGTTCATGCCAGTTAAATAAGCAAGTCCCATGTAAGAAAGTTTACATGTATTTTTGTTTTAATTGTTCTTTTCCTTATTATTAACTAATTATTATGCTAACTACAAATGTATATTCATATTATTTTTTCTTTCAATAGTTACAGAATATAAACTATGAATAGGTGTAATTATTTATCATCTCTTTAAAGACTGCTTGAATATTTATTTTTTGTTGAACATCTTTGCATCTATTGTACTTATTTCATATTTAGTATCATTTCTTTCTACTCAATCAGTTTTTATTGTGGATTTCAATTACTGTGTCTTATTGTGTAATGTATGAGAACAAAGAGGGGCTTCTGCTATATGTGCTAGTTGCCAAACTATGACCATTGAATGTTCACTAACAAATTCTATTTGCATATGTGTTGTGGGAATAATGGCATAAAAGGTGGTGGCATTCCTCGTTACCCTTACAATTAAACAGATGATTGGTCCATGGGAAAACAATCATGCAGCCACCCACTCAGTCTCAATAGCAATGGTAATAAGTTTTCCTGGTGGCACACATGTCTAGTGCTATCAAATTGCTAAGCAAAGTGACATTTTGGAACACAGTATCGCAATCCAGCTTCCCCTTCCATTTGCAGTCATTTCGCAGAATCTTCCACACTGAAGAACATTCAAATAAACCAAAAATGACATTTAAAATAAAATCTATTAAAAGCTTTGTTTAAAGCTGCACTGCCACCTATAAAATGTTGCTTGTGCAGGGACCCCCCTAGCCAGAAACCCAGGATTTGCCCTGTACAATCATGTGTCCCAATGCTACTCTACTCCAATTATACCCCTGGTAAAAAAATCAGAGGGGCCCTGTAAGCAGGCAATCCAATCACAAGCTGCAGTCAAGGGAATTTTATTAGGTGGTAGTGTAACTTTAAGGATTGCCAACCCTGATAATATAGTAAAATAAATACATTATTGAATGCAGAGTTTTAATTAGCCTTCTATTTTAGCAGATGAATGTCCTTGGAATAAGATATATGTTCAAGATTCATCTCACAAACAAATACATTTATTACATTAAAAACATAGTGTAATAAAACTTAAATAATCCTAGAAAACACTGGTATCAACTCTTCAATTTTTCTCAAGTACATACATAACTCCAGTCTGATGTTTCATGAATATTTGCAGTAGGTAATGTAGGTTATGCCTAATGTCTTATGCTCAAAAGATCACCAAGTGTATAATCACTATATAAAGCACAGTCTGTCAATCCACAAAAAAACTGTGTATACCTATTTATCCACCAACTTTACTCACTTTAGAAAAAAGCATCCCATAGGGTCACTTGAGAGATGTAGGGGAGGGTGTGGTACAGCATATTGATGCCGAGAAGAGCGACAACACTCGCCCAGACATGACTATTCCGAAGGAGCTGGTTCCCCACCCTGCCGAATGACGACTCCTCTTCACCCCAACAGCAGCCAATGACGATGAAGCAAGAAGACAGCTGCAGCTGATGACGTCATTGAGCATGCCGACGGGATTATCGCTGTTGTTAAAGGGGTGAGGTAAGTATGCATCCATGTACAATGTATTTTAGAAAAGATTATACATTGTATATGGGTGCATACTTACCTCACCCCCTTAGCAACAGCAATAATCCCGTCGGCATGCTCAATGACGTCATCAGCTGCAACCGCTTTCTTGCGTCATCGTCATTGGCTGCTGACGGGGTGAAGAGGAGTCATCATCGGGCAGGGTCGGGAACCAGCTCCTTTGGAATAATCACGTCGGGGTAGTCAGCATCGATATGCGGACTACCATCAGTAGGGTGAACTTGCAGGCAAAATCAAAGTGTTCCAAAATAGACAGATTCTCCAAAAAAGCAAACCTTCATACTTTATTTTCAAAAGTTAATGTTGGAAATGGAATTTATCACCAGGATGTGATACCAGTTAATGCTGCTATACTCAGACACTTTCCCCAGAGCATCAGTGATTTTGTTAGAAGTATATGTTACTCTTCAAATATACACCTTCATTTCTCATGTTCTCTTTCTGTATACAGTCATGATCAAAGGTTTTGAGAATGATACAAATATTATTTTTAACAAAGTCTGCTGCCTTAGTTTTTATGATGGTAATTTGCATATACTCCAGAATGTCATGCAGAGGGACTAGATGAATTGCAATTAATTTCAAGTCTTTCATTGCTATGACAATGAACTTTATTCCAAAAACAACATTTCCACTACATTTCAGCTCTGCCACAAAAGGACAAGCTGACATCAGGTCAACGATTTTCTTGTTAACACAAGTGAGAGTTTTGAGGAGGACAAGGCTGGAGATCATTCTGTCATGCTGATTGAGTTAGAATAACAGACTGGAAGCTTTAAAAAGAGGGTGGTGCTTGAAATCATTGTTCTTCCTCTTTTAACCATGATTATCTGCAAGGAAACATGTGCATCATTGCTTTGCACAAAAAAAGGGATGCACAGGCAAGGATATTGCTGCCATTAAGAGTTCACTTAAATCAATATTTATCGGATCATCAAAAACTTCAAGGATAGAGATTCAATAGTTGTGAAGAAGGCTTCAGGGCACCAAGAACATCCAGCAAGCACCAGGACCGTCTCCTAAAGTTGATTCAGCTGCTGGATCGGGGCACCACCAGTGCAGAGCTTGCTCAGGAATGACAGCAGGCAGATGTGAGTGCATCTGCACACACAGTGAGGTGAAGACTTTTGGAGAATGGCCTAGTTTCAAGAAGGCCAGCAAAGATGCCACTTCTCTCCAGGAAAAATATCAGAGACAGACTGATATTCTGCAATAGGTACAGGGATTGGACTGCTGTGGACTGGGGTAAAGTCATTTTCTCTGATGAATCCCCTTTCAGATTGTTTGGGGCATCTGGAAAAATGCTTGCCAGGAGAAGGAAAGGTGAGCGCTACCATCAGTCCTGTGTCATGCCAACAGTAAAGCATCCTGAGACCTTTCATGTGTGGAGTTGCTTCTCAGCCAAGAGAGTGGGCTCACTCACACTTTTGCCTAAGAGCACAGCCATGAATAAAGAATGTTGCCAAAATATTCTCCAAGAGCAACTTCTCCTAACCACCTAAGAACAGTTTGGTGACGTACAATGCCTTTTCCAGCATGATGGAGCACCTTTCTATAAGGCAAAAGTGATATCTAAGTGGCTTGAGGATCAAAACATTGACATTGACATTGGTTCATGGCCAGGAAACTTCCCAGACCTTAATCACATTGAGAACTTTTGGTCAATCCCCAAGAGGCAGGTAGACAAAGAAAAATCCACAAATTCTGACAAACTCCAAGCATTGATTAGGCAAGAATAGGCGGCCATCAGTCAGTATATGGCCCAGAAGTTGATTGACAGCATGCCAGGGCGAATTGCAGAGGTCTTCAAAAAGAAGGGTTAACACTGCAAATATTGATTCTTTGCATAAACTTAATGTAATTGTCAATAAAAGCCTTTGTCACTTATGAAACACTTGTAAATTTACTTCAGTATGTCATAGCAACATCTGACAAAAAGGTCTAAAAACACTGAAGCAGCAAACTTTGTAAAAACCAATATTTGTGTCATTCTCAAAACTTTTGGCCATGACTGTATTGTGCCAGGGATGTACACTTTTTACAAGACTGTCCAATCCGCAGACCACAACAATCTACAGAACCTTCTTCTGTTTACTTCCAGCCTCATTCCGCATTTCTCTGTGCTTTACTTCCTGTTTCTTCATTACAACCTGTTCTGCTCCCTGGGGGTGAGGCCCAATCTGCCAGCTCCTGTTGCCTGTCTCAAGGCACCAGTTTCTGCCGCCAGTCCTGAGGTGCCAGTTTCTTCCACCAGTCCTGAGGTGCCAGTTTCTGTCACCAGTCCTGAGGCCACAAATCCTAAGGCGCCAGTTCTAGCCGTCTGTCCTGTGGAGCCAGCTCCAGTCATCTGACCTGAGGCACCAGCTCCAGTCTCCTGTTCCAAGGTCCCAGCTGTTGCCTCCAGTTCCAAGGTTCCAGTCTCTGCCTCCAGTTCCGAGATCCCAGCCTCTGACTGCCATCATCTCTGTGTCTGATTTCTCTCCATTCAGCCAGTCCACCTGCACCAGTTGTATTACTTGTTACCTGTTCTCAACATCGCCCAGAAATCCATGTCTATTGTCTGCAATACTTGGTTTGTATCATTTCCTGCATTCTCTGGTTCATACCTGTTCAAATAAATATTATATGTTTTCATCATATCCCAGGCTCCATAGCTGTCCTTTCCAGCTTCCAGCATTGAAGTGTGACACTGATTTTGTGGTGAGGTGGTTCAGTTGGTTGTCCAACCATTCATAGCATGCATTAGCTGAGAATACTGCTTACTTTACGATGCCAATCTCCACTTCATGTATCTATCAGCAATTTTGCAAAGTATCACACCCCAGGTCTAACCCAGCTGGTTTCATGTTTGGCAGGAGTAAAGTGCCATAGTGCTGAGAACTGCCAAGAAAGGGCCACTTGGCTAGTGTAGCTATCAGAGACACACCACGTCTGGACAGGTCGCTTAGTCCTGAGAGGACAGATTGTGAGGTACAAGCTGTAGTCAAAGTATTGTAGAAACTAGAATAGCGATGTATGTAGCTAATGTCAAGAAATTGGGCAAAGTAAAATAGTGGGGTACAATGCCAAGGTTGAAGGATTGGAGAACATTTGTACAGTCCAACTAAAGTCTTCTTCAAATCACAAGCAAAGAAATTAAAAACAAAACTTTGCTCCTGCAAAGGTTTGAAAGAACTGAAGGACTTTATAAAGAATACTAACAGGAGAAATAAATGTTCATATTTATTTGAACTTTTCATGGTAGGTCTATTTACAGAGTAAAGAAAGCTGTGCAGTGATCCAGGTGAGAAGTCCAGCTAAATTGCTGTTCTCGGCAGAGATCTGATTACAGGAATTGAGAGAATGTGTAGCTGTCATTTTGAATTGTTTTCTGACAACTGTCATCTGAAGCTAGTGTTGTGACTCCCCATAGCAATTGTTTTACTTTTTTCAAACTTTGTAATAATTGAAGAAACGTGCAGTGACAGAAGCACTGTGAATGTGATACATGGCAGGTATAGAAGTCTTGAATTTTTGTAATTTGTGGTTTAAAACCACAGGAAAAGTTTCTTAGTTTGTTACAGCATTAGGAAAGCCCAGGGATTTAAATAGACCAAGCCAGGGCCGGACTGGGACTAAAAATCAGCCCTGGCATTTAAAGCACACAGGCCCACGTTTTGTGGGCCCCATGCACTATATTGTTGCACACTGATGCTGGTGCAGTACAACATGATGTAGTATGAGTGTGTGTGTGTGTGGGGGGTATTTATTTCTCCTAATGACCCTCAACATTACATTGTTAGCACCCCAATTACATCAATAAATACCATGACAATACATTATTAGTACCCAAATTACAGCAATAAATAACCCCCCACACACACTCATACTACATCAATCACCCCCACATTACAGCAACAGGCATCACCCCCCACATTACAGCGTCCAGCGTCACCCCCAACATTATAGCAATACCCTCTCCTACTTATTAGCAATACTAAGCACCAAACACACTACAACATTGCCACCACCACGCCACCCCATACTACAGCAATACCACCAATTATACAGACGTCACTGTAGGAAACAATGTTTTGCTTTTTTCAAATCTCCCACAAAATAGCAACAATGAACAGAGTACTTACACACATGTATAGGTAACAGGTACCCTTTTCCCTCAATTAAATAGTAATGGCAGAATTTTCATGAATCATTCCACATGAAATAAAACTAACATATATCTAAAAAAACATAACTATTGAATGATCAGTTGAACCCACACGGCCGTATTAAAAGTATTTCCATCTACAGCAAAATGTCAGAGAAAAATATTTTTGTTTTTACTACAGTAATTGGATATGTGTCTTTTCTATTCATTTTAAATAACACAGTATATAAATTAAGGGGGATAGAGGAGGTGGGTGAGAAATAATTGGATGTGATCCATCAGTTTGATTAGATAGGAAACATTTAGATTATTTACCTGGAGACGTCTACCCCCTTGACTCACAGGCAGGGCTGACAAGAGGAATTTTGGGCCCTGATACAGCATACAGCAACTTCTTTGGGCTCCCAACATATTCAACAATGAAAGACTTGCCTTTGGCAGAAGTTCATATGATGCCACACCGTAGTGTGCCCAGTTCATATTATGCCACATCGTAGTGCCCCAAGGTCATATTATGCCACATAGTATTACCCTCAATTCATATTTGGTCATGCAGAAGTGCCCACAAATCATATTATGGCATAGTAGTGCCCCCAAAACATATACCATACAGTAGTGCCCACAAATCATATTATGTCACAACAGTGCCTCCAAATCATATTATGCCACAATAGTGACCCCAAATAACATTATGCCATAGTAGTGCCCCCAAATCATTAGTAAAGCCGAGACAAAAACTCATTCACAAATAAAAATTGGTACAGCATATCAGATACTGAGTGTGAGTCCCAAGAGCAGCTTAATACATCATTTACAATGCAAACAAAAATAGATATATTGACACAATTACAAGATAAAATTTATGACAAGCAATGTTTTTTCCTCTTAATTAAAAATCTCTGCACAGATAAATATGCAAAAAACATTACAGCGCAATAATGAGCAAAACATAGTGTTAAACATTATTGGATACGCTGTAGTGTCCCCAGTTCAAGAAAGGATGGTTAAAAACACATTGCACATGAGAAAATATATGAACTTACCTGATTATGGCATCCTGTTTTCTGTTCTCCTACTGGGCGCTGGGCGAGGAGAGATCAGCAGCTGTCAGCTCACACAGGCATGCGGGAGCAGGAACAGAGGGCATTGGTCGAAGCAGAAATTTAGGAGTGGGGGTATAGAAAATATAAGTGAATGGAGTATGAAGGCTTGATTTTTTTTTTTTTTTAACACTTGTCCCCTCTGTGCATTTCCATTCTTCATTACTACTTGTGTTTTATGATAGCTGCATCCCTGACAATCAAATTCTTAAGATGTCTCTCCCTTTACACTTTCTTTTACCTATGCCCCTGCACCATCTTCTCCTTTGTCCCTCTCTCCTTTCTCCGCTGGCTCTCACACATCTTCTTGCACCACCTACTCCCCTGGCTCTCTCACACGTCTTCCTGCACCCTCTACCCCCCGGCTCTCTCACTCCTCTTCCTGCACCCCCTACCACCCTGGCTCTCTCACCCCCTCTCACACCGCCCCCTTCCCCCTGGCTCTCTTACCCCCTCTCCCAGCACCCCCTTCCCCTTTGGCTCTCTCACCCCCTCTTCCAGTGCCCCCTTCCCCTTTGGCTCTCTCACCCCCTCTCCCAGCGCCCCCTTCCCCTTTGGCTCTCTCACCCCCCTCCCCCAGCACCCCCTTCCCCTTTGGCTCTCTCACCCCCTCTCCCAGAACTCAGCACCCCATGGCTCTCACCCCCTTTCCCAGCACCCCATGGCTCTCACCCCCTTTCCCAGCACCCCTGGCTCTCACCCCCTTTCCCAGCACCCCATGGCTCTCACCCCCTCTCCCAGCACCCCCTGGCTATCTCACCCGCTTTCAAAGCACCCCCTGGCTATTTCACCCGCTTTCCCAGCAACCCCTGGCTATCTCACCCCCTCTCCCAGCACCTCATGGCTCCCACCTCTCCTTCTCCTTTCTCCGCTGGCTCTCACACATCTTCCTGCACCACCTACTCCCCTGGCTCTCTCACACGTCTTCCTGCACCCTCTACCCCCCGGCTCTCTCACCTCTTCCTGCACCCCCTACCACCCTGGCTCTCTCACCCCCTCTCACACCGCCCCCTTCCCCCTGGCTCTCTCACCCCCTCTCCCAGCACCCCCTTCCCCTTTGGCTCTCTCACCCCCTCTTCCAGTGCCCCCTTCCCCTTTGGCTCTCTCACCCCCTCTCCCAGCGCCCCCTTCCCCTTTGGCTCTCTCACCCCCCTCTCCCAGCACCCCCTTCCCCTTTGGCTCTCTCACCCCCTCTCCCAGAACTCAGCACCCCATGGCTCTCACCCCCTTTCCCAGCACCCCATGGCTCTCACCCCCTTTCCCAGCACCCCTGGCTCTCACCCCCTTTCCCAGCACCCCATGGCTCTCACCCCCTCTCCCAGCACCCCCTGGCTATCTCACCCGCTTTCACAGCACCCCCTGGCTATTTCACCAGCTTTCCCAGCAACCCCTGGCTATCTCACCCCCTCTCTCAGCACCTCATGGCTCCCACCTCTCCTTCTCCTTTCTCCGCTGGCTCTCACACATCTTCCTGCACCACCTACTCCCCTGGCTCTCTCACACGTCTTCCTGCACCCTCTACCCCCCGGCTCTCTCACCTCTTCCTGCACCCCCTACCACCCTGGCTCTCTCACCCCCTCTCACACCGCCCCCTTCCCCCTGGCTCTCTCACCCCCTCTCCCAGCACCCCCTTCCCCTTTGGCTCTCTCACCCCCTCTTCCAGTGCCCCCTTCCCCTTTGGCTCTCTCACCCCCTCTCCCAGCGCCCCCTTCCCCTTTGGCTCTCCCACCCCCTCTCCCAGTGCCCCCTTCCCCTTTGGCTCTCTCACCCCCTCTCCCAGCACCCCCTTCCCCTTTGGCTCTCTCACCCCCTCTCCAAGTACCCCCTTCCCCTTTGGGTCTCTCACCCCCCTCTCCTAGCACCTCCTTCCCTTTTGGCTCTCTCCCCCCTCTCCCAGAACCCCCTGGCTCTCTCACCCCCTCTCCCAGCACCCCCTGGCTCTCACCCCCTCTCCCAGCACCCCCTGGCTATCTCACCCCCTTTCCCAGCACCCCATGGCTCTCACCCCCTTTCCCAGCACCCCATGGCTCTCACCCCCTCTCCCAGCACCCCCTGGCTCTCACCCCCTTTCCCAGCACCCCTGGCTCTCACCCCCTTTCCCAGCACCCCATGGCTCTCACCCCCTCTCCCAGCACCCCCTGGCTATCTCACCCGCTTTCCCAGCACCCCCTGGCTATTTCACCTGCTTTCCCAGCACCCCCTGGCTATCTCACCCCCTCTCCCAGCACCCCATGGCTCCCACCTCTCCCTCTCCTTTCTCCGCTGGCTCTCACACATCTTCCTGCACCACCTACTCCCCTGGCTCTCTCACACGTCTTCCTGCACCCTCTACCCCCCGGCTCTCTCACTCCTCTTCCTGCACCCCCTACCACCCTGGCTCTCTCACCCCCTCTCACACCGCCCCCTTCCCCCTGGCTCTCTCACCCCCTCTCACACCGCCCCCTTCCCCCTGGCTCTCTCACCCCCTCTCCCAGCACCCCCTTCCCCTTTGGCTCTCTCTCCCCCTCTTCCAGTGCCCCCTTCCCCTTTGGCTCTCTCACCCCCTCTCCCAGCACCCCCTTCCCCTTTGGCTCTCTCACCTCCTCTCCAAGTACCCCCTTCCCCTTTGGCTCTCTCACCCCCCCTCTCCCAGCATCCCCTTTCCCTTTGGCTCTCTCACCCCCTCTCCCAGAACCCCCTGGCTCTCTCACCCCCTCTCTCTCACCCCCTGGCTATCTCACCCCCTTTCCCAGCACCCCATGGCTCTCACCCCCTCTCCCAGCACCCCCTGGCTCTCACCCCCTTTCCCAGCACCCCTGGCTCTCACCCCCTTTCCCAGCACCCCATGGCTCTCACCCCCTCTCCCAGCACCCCCTGGCTATCTCACCCCCTCTCCCAGCACCCCCTGGCTATCTCACCCACTTTCCCAGCACCCCCTGGCTATTTCACCCGCTTTCCCAGCACCCCCTGGCTATCTCACCCCCTCTCCCAGCACCCCATGGCTCCCACCTCTCCCTCTCCTTTCCCCGCTGGCTCTCACACATCTTCCTGCACCACCTACTCCCCTGGCTCTCTCACACGTCTTCCTGCACCCTCTACCCCCCGGCTCTCTCACTCCTCTTCCTGCACCCCCTACCACCCTGGCTCTCTCACCCCCTCTCACACCGCCCCCTTCCCCCTGGCTCTCTCACCCCCTCTCACACCGCCCCCTTCCCCCTGGCTCTCTCACCCCCTCTCCCAGCACCCCCTTCCCCTTTGGCTCTCTCTCCCCCTCTTCCAGTGCCCCCTTCCCCTTTGGCTCTCTCACCCCCTCTCCCAGCACCCCCTTCCCCTTTGGCTCTCTCACCTCCTCTCCAAGTACCCCCTTCCCCTTTGGCTCTATCACCCCCCTCTCCCAGCATCCCCTTCCCCTTTGGCTCTCTCACCCCCTCTCCCAGAACCCCCTGGCTCTCTCACCCCCTCTCTCTCACCCCCTGGCTATCTCACCCCCTTTCCCAGCACCCCATGGCTCTCACCCCCTCTCCCAGCACCCCCTGGCTCTCACCCCCTTTCCCAGCACCCCTGGCTCTCACCCCCTTTCCCAGCACCCCATGGCTCTCACCCCCTCTCCCAGCACCCCCTGGCTATCTCACCCCCTCTCCCAGCACCCCCTGGCTATTTCACCCACTTTCCCAGCACCCCCTGGCTATTTCACCCGCTTTTCCAGCACCCCCTGGCTATCTCACCCCCTCTCCCAGCACCCCATGGCTCTCACCTCCTCTCCTAGCACCCCCTGGCTATCTCACCCCCTTTCCAGTACCCCATGGCTCTCACCCCCTCTCCCAGCACCCCTGGCTCTCACCCCCTTTCCCAGCACCCCCTGGCTAACTCACCCGCTTTCCCAGCACCCCCTGGCTATCTCACCCCCCTCTCCCAGCACCCCCTGGCTCTCACCCCCTCTCCCAGCACCCCCTGGCTATCTCACCCCCTTTCCCAGCACACCATGGCTCTTCTACACTCTTGACCCCGCCGCGTGAGAATGAGACCCCCCCGAAAATCACGACCCCCCAAAAATCGCGGCACCCCGCGACCCCCCCGAAAATCGCGCCACCCCCGAAAATCGTGGCACCCCTGTGACCCCCCCTCTTCCTCTTCAGTAAAAAAAAACCCAGGAAACTCACCAGTGTAACAGTGCATCAGTGCACAGCATAACGGGGGAGGGACATGAGGAGCGCGCAGCAGAGGTGGCTGGTTCCTGGGGAGGAACCAGCCACCAAGAAGATGGGAGGAGGCGGCCCGGCCCATCCAGCCATCGGCCCTTCTAGCATTTGCCAGAAGAGCCAGATGGCCAGTCCGGCCCTGGACCAAGCACTCTTCTGGTAATCAGGAGTTGCATCTGATAAGGTGCAGTGGAAAGGCTGCTAGGGAGTTCATTCACTCTCTCAATACCTGGGGTGAATGTCAGATGGCTTTTGAGAGATACTGCAATTTGTGATCACTAAGTCCTGGTTTTTGTATATGTGTGGGACTCTAGGTTCTCTACTTAAGATAGGGTGTTCGTGTGTGTTAAGTTATAAGCTGGACAGGCTAGGACTTTTGCTTTTGTTTGTTTATTTTTATGCCTGGAGACTCAACTTTTGTGATTTTTCTGTGACAGAAGTTTGTGAAGTGTAGCCAACTAACTCCAGGAGATGGTAACCATAAACTGATCCTATGACATATGGTGGAGAATGCAAGCATTGCACTTTAATTGCAGTCATAAACAGACTGTGAGAAAATTTAAAAGGACAGGTACCACATTTTTGAAAAAATCTGTATATTGCTAAAATTTATAAACCCTAATGCGGGATATCGTCCACTGATTAAGGAGGCTACATTCTGTCCTTTCTCTGCACCAAGAGGCAACTTCGAGGACTTAATCAAGGACATATCACAGGCTACTACGGCTCAGCAGAGAGTTATAGTGATGCAACAGGCATGTATTACAGCTCAGCAGGAGGCTACGAGGGTGCAGCAATTAGCCATTGAGGAGTCTTGGCGGTAACAGCACCAGGACTGCACTACTTTGTAACAGATGGTGCAGTCTTTCACTGCCTTGTCAAAAAATGCTTCCCAAGAGGTAACCACTAGCTTCAGCTCCATATGGACTAGTTACTTACTTCAAAAGATGACCGAGGGTGATAATGTGGAAGTCTACCTAATGATATTTGAAACAACTATGGAGAAACTTGGCCTAAAAGTCAGTGGGCATGTCTATTGGCTCTCTTCTTGTCGTGGAGACACAAAAGGCGTATTGCGACCTAAATCTGACCAATGCCAAGGCTTATGATAAATTAAAATCCAATATCCTGACTCGTTTGGGGGTCACAATTTTTGTCCAGACACAACATGTTCATCACTGGGGTACCAGGTGGATAAACCTCCTCGCTTGCAGATGCATGACCTAATCCATCTCACTAAGAAGTGGCTCCACCCTGAGACTTTGACGGGGCCACTAATTGTAGAAGTGGTCATCATAGATTGATAGCTAGTGTCCCTGTCTGTTGTTCTGCGCAAGTGGGTAAGCCACGGGGACTCTAAAACAGCAGACCAGCTTGTGGAGATGGTGGAGAGTTATACGGCAGACAAGGAACTGATGAATGCACCCCACCAGCCCCTAATTCCGCAAAAGCAACAAGTGTGTGAAGTGCAGCCATCTTGGTGGTAGTCATGTTATCGATAATCACAACTCCAACACAGTACATTCCTACAAATTAATGCTGATTTGAAGAATGCCGATAGTAAGAAAATGTAGAATTACCATAAAAAAGACACAGTAAATTACCAACAGCCCTGCAATATTTTCCAATTTAAGTAAATGATGTCACTTGCAATTTACATCACTGATCCTGCCGACAGTGAGATTTCCAGATTTAAAATGGCAATGCCACCACTCGCTGTATTTAAAATCTAATTTAAGGGTTAGGGTTAGGGTTAGGAATATGGATAGGGTTAGGGTTGAATTACAATTGGGAAAAAGGCTTTTACATTATACACACAGCGGCTCATACTATCGGTGGTAGTCAGTTTCACGAAACTGACTACCCCGACAGAGGAGAGAATGACATGAGGAGGCCGATTGAGTACTACACAGACCTGTAAAAAAATAGTTACCGGAGTCAAGATTACTTCACATCATGATTCGCTCTCTTGCCAACTGGAGAAAATGACGTCATCAGACAGCAACTTGGCTTAAAGTGGCGCTGGACAGACCCGCCTATCATTTATGTCATGTAAGTATTATTTTAGGGGCTAAGCATAGGGTTAGTAGTTAGCGTTAACCCTAAACCTAATACCCCAAACCCCTAAAATAGTACTTACATGACATTAATGACAGGCGGGTCTGTCCATCGCCACTTTAAGCCAAGTCGCGGTTGGTGATGACGTCATTCTCTACAGTTGGCAAGAGAGTGGGTCGTCATCTGGAGTAATCTGCATTCCGGTAAGTAGTTTTTTTGTAGGTCAGTCCACCATTCAATCTGACTCCTCATGTCATTGTCTTCTCTGTCGGGGTAGTCAGTACCGTTAATAGGTATTAGACCCGACAATGCATCCGCTTTTTTATTCTTAGAAGCCAGTTTGAAAGTTATAATTAAGTCAAAGCGAGAGAAAAAAAAAGTGACCATCTTGCTTGTCGGGGGTTCATACATTGAGCTAACTGTAGATAGAGAAGATTTTTATGGTCAGTAAAAATAGTCACGGGGTGACGAGCACCCTCTAGTAGGTATCTCCACTCCTCCAAAGCCACCTTTATGGCTTATAGCTCTTTATCCACGATAGTATAATTCTTCTCAGCAGGTAATAAACTTCGAGAGTAGAAAGCACAAGGATGGAATTTCTTTTGTTCAGATTTCTGAGATAGAATGGCTCCTAGTCCAACATTAGAGGCATCTACCTCAAGGAAAAAAGGAAGGGTCACATCAGGTTGTCGAAGAATAGGAGCAGTTGAAAACGCCCTCTTGAGGAACTGAAATGCTTGAAGAGCCTCAGGAGACCATTGCTTGGTAAGAGCCACAATAGAAGAGACAATGGAGGAGAAACCTTGAATAAAACGTTGATAATAGTTAGCAAATCCTAAAAAGCGTTGAATAGCTCTGAGAATAGTTGGCTGGGGCCAATGTAACACTGCATTCACTTTCTCCGGATCCATCTCCAGACCTACTCCAGACACAATATATCCCAGGAAGGGAATCTGAGATAATTCAAAGGAGCATTTCTCCAGTTTACAGAATAGTAAATTTTTTCGGAGTCTAGAAAGGACCTCTGCCACATGTAATCGATGGGATGAAAGATCTTGAGAAAATATCAATATGTCGTCTAGATAGACAACGACACAAACATACAACAAGTCCCAGAAAATCTCATTCCCAAACCCCTGGAAGACAGCTGGGGCGTTACACAACCCAAAGGGCATGACAAGATATTCATAGTGTCCATCCCTGGTGTTAAAAGCTGTCCTCCATTCGTCTCCGGCCTTGATACGAATTAAGTTATAAGCACCACGAAGATCCCGTTTAGTGAATATCCGAGCTCCCTTAATGCGATCAAAAAGTTCAGTAATTAACGGAATGGGGTAACGATTTTTGATGGTTATGGCATTAAGAACTTGATAATCTATACATGGTCTCAAAGACCCGTCCTTCTTCTTAACAAAAAAGAAACCCGTTCCAACGGGAGAAATGGACGGTCGAATAAACCCACGATGGAGATTTTCCTTGACATAGTCAGACATCGCCTGTGTCTCTGGTAACGCAAGGGGGTAAACACGACCCCTAGGAGGATTTTTGCCAGGTTGTAAATCTATTGGACAATCCCAAGCCCGATGAGGCAGAAGACGTTCTGACTGGGCTTTATCAAATACATCAGCAAAGGAAGTATACTGTGGAGGAAGACCAGGTGGACAAGGTGTTATAGAGGATTTATTTATTTTCACTGGAACCACTTGAGTCAAACATCTGTGATGACATTCCGAACCCCAGGAAATGACTTGCACAACATTCCAGTCAATCTGTGGAGAATGGAGTTGAAGCCACGGAAAGCCAAGTACAATAGGACTAGTGGTAACCGGGAGAACTAAAAAAGAAATTTGCTCTTGATGTAAAGCCCCGATTTGAAGGGTTAAAGGAATGGTACGTTGAGCAATAGTTCCATTGATAATTCGTGAACCATCTATGGCCGTAACAGCAATAGCTGTTTTTAAAGGAGTCACAGGTAAAGACCACTGACACACTAAGGAACTTGAAATATAACTCCCAGCAACTCCAGAGTCCAGAAGTGCTTGCGATGTAAAAGACTTAGTAGAAGTGGAAACAGTAACAGCAAACGAGCAAACTTTAGAATTCATAAGGTGTGGAGAGGATTCCAGGGACCCCAACCTTACCTCTCCAGAACAGGTTAGGGCCTCGCGTTTCCCGACTTTCTAGGACATGAGTTCAGCAAGTGATTAGGATCAGCACAATAAATACAGAGCTTATTCTTCAACCGTCGTTCCCTCTCTTCTGAAGTCAATCTAGAACGTCCTACCTCCATGGGTTCCACTGAAGGTGAGGGATGACGAAATCGAGAAGCCAGGCGACCCGATACTTTAGGTGAAGACTCCTTTTCGGAATTTCTTTCTCGGAATCTCATGTCCACTCTGTTGCACAAAGATATCAAAGCATCCAAGGAAGATGGTAACTCTTGGGAGGCCAGCACGTCTTTAATCTTGTCAGCAATACCTTGCCAGAAGGCAGCTATCAATGCCTCACTATTCCATTGGAGTTCAGAAGCAAGTGTGCGAAATTTAATTACGTACTGTGCTACTGAACGGGATCCTTGGTGTAATCAAAGAATACTAGAGGCAGCAGAAATAACACGACCAGGTTCATCAAAAAATCTTCGGAAAGTTGAAATGAACATGGCACTATCCTCCAGCAGGGGATCATTTCTTTCCCACAAAGGAGAGGCCCATGCCAGAGCCTGTCTGGAAAACGGAGAGATTAAATAGGCCACTTTAAAGCGATGAGTAGGGAAATTTTGAGGTTGGAGCTCAAAATGAATAGAGCACTGATTGAGAAAGCCCCTACAAGCTTTTGGATCTCCATCAAATTTTGAAGGAGTAGGCAGGTATAGAGTAGAAGCAATAGACACCTGGGATGGCACTGGGAGAAAGGAAGACTCCAGGGGATTATTAGTAGAAGATTCATTTTGCACAGGTTCTCCCCCAGAGACTAGAGACTGCAAACATTGAAATAATTGTTGCTGACGAACATCTTGTTGTTCAACCCGAATAACCAGGTACTGCAGCATATCCTTAGCTGTTGGTTCCGTTCCTGGGTCTGTCAGTGCCTGTTCTTATTGTCACGGGCACTAGGAATTCACCAGGTGTAGCTACACTTACCAGAGGTGCGGACCTCTGGGTAGTGTGGTGAATCAGTGGAACCATACAATAGAATAGAGGAAAGGAATGTCAATAGTATAAATGCTGAGTCTTGGCACCGTGGAACTGTGATGGTACAGCAGATTAATAAGCAGGATTCAATGAGGAAAGAGTTCAAGTGCCTTAGCACGCAGGTAGCATATAGCAGGCCAGTACTTGATAACTGGATAATGTTAGGCAAAGACCAATCAACAATACAGTAGAAGAGTCAGTGACTTGCAGCTATAATACAGAGGCACTTGTAGACTTTAGACCAGCTCATAGGTACCATACTGAGTAGTAGCTATATCACAAGGAGACATGAGTGGTCTACAGCTGGTAGGTTTCACCACAGATGTGTAGAGAAGACTTGTCCAGTGCAGGTATGTAACGGAATAGCGTGAGTGGTCCGCAGTTGGCAGCTTACATCACTGATGAGAAGAGAAGACTTGTCCAGATGCAGGCATATAACGGGGTAGTGTGAGTGGTCTGCGATTGGCAAGTTTTACCACTGATGTGTAGAGAAGCCTTGTCCTAGCGCAGGCATGTAACCGGATAACGTGAGTGGGATGCAATTGGCAAGTTGTACCACTGATGTGAAGAGAGGACTTGTCCAGGTGCAGGCATGTAACGGAGTACTGTGAGTGGTCTGCAATTGGCAAGTTTTACCACTGATGTATAGAGGAGACTTGTCCAGGTGCAGGCATGTAACGGAGTAGCGTGATTGGTCTGCAATTGGCAAGTTTTACCACTGAAGTATAGAGGAGACTTGTGCAGGTGCAGGCATATAACGGAGTAGTGAGAGTAGTCTGCAGCGGGTAAGTTCTACTACTGATGTGAAGAGGAGACCTGTCCAGGTGCAGGCACGTAAATGGAGTAGCGAGAGTAATCTGCAGCGGGGAAGTTCCACCACTGACGTGAAGAGGAGACCCGTCCAGGTGCAGGCATGTAAATGGAATAGCGAAAGTAGTCTGCAGCGGGTAAGTTCTACTACTGATGTGAAGAGGAGACTTGTCCACAGCAAACGGATAACACGAGCAGAACAGGAAACACCTCAGAGTCTCAAGGGAATGAGAACCAAGAACAGGCAAAGGTAATAGGGCAACAGGTGCCTTAAGTACTGAGAGGTGATTAATTAACCAATGAGACTAGAGGCGAGGTTTTAACAGTTCAGGGTTTCTGCACATGCGCAATCTTAGTCAAGATGGCGGACGGCCGCGGCTCAGGAGAGGCGCGGGCAGGAGCAAGAGAGACCCATGTCCCAAACTAGAGGCACTAACAGTCCGGTGAGTGACACTGACATTTCCATATTAATTAACTCTTGAAAATAATCCTCCACCATCCTTTGCATGTTAATAGTAGGATTGGATGGAGTTATGCCTGAGGTCACACTTTTTTTGGTAAAATCTTTCAAATCAGCCCAGATGTCAAACTGTTATGGTCTGCCAACTGCGTCATCCCTGCTTCTCTTTGGAAAGTGCAATTTCTTAAGTGCAGCAGCTGCCTGAGAAACTGAAGGAGGAGACGTCGTCAAGCCAAGGCCCAATTCAGTGGTCAACTTACTGACTGAGAGCTCCTTGCAACTGTTCAGATCTCGGTCATTTGGTAGCATAGAATCGATGTAGGTCTTAAACCTCGGATCAAGTACAGTTGCCAAAACATAGTGATCCGACTTCAAGATTTTAATAACTCTTGGATCATTGCAAAGCGAATTAAGTACTTGATCTACAAGGCCAACATACTTTGCTTAATTGCTTTCTTTCACCTCCTCCTTCAGTTTCTCAAGCTGCTTTTTCAAAAAGTCGAATTAAGGGAAAGACTTGGCTCAAGCTAGCAGAGTCTGAACTTCACATGTCACAACTTCAAATGGTTTCAGCACCTAGCTCATCACAGAAAGGATTCTCCACTGTGCAAGACTGAAATACATTCCTCCTCCTTTCCCAATGTCATGGCTTGTGCAATACGCTTCTATGGCTTTGCGCTGTTCCTCCATCCTCTGAAGCATGTACAGGGTGGAAATCCATCTTGTTAATACCTCTTGCTTAAGTTGGTGACAGGGCAAATTAAATTGTTCTTGGAGCTGCTGCAATCTCCTACATGCTGTGGCAGAATGCCGGAAATATCCCGAAATTTTACGGCCCACTGAAATCATTTCCTGCACCTCACGGTTATATATTTTAAGAAGCTCTGCACCACCAAGTTTATTGAGTGAGCAAAAGAGGGAATGTGATGGAATTCACCCAGCTGTAATGTTCGCACAATATTGTTGGCGTTATCAGAAATAACATATCCTGGGAGAGTCCAAGTGGTATAAGCCATGTATCAATGACATCCCTTAGTTTTCACAACAAATTATCAGCTGTATACCTGTTAGTGAAGCCGGTGATACAAAGAGTAGCCTGCCTGTGAGAAATATTACATAGTGGTGTTCATGCTGCTGCTGTTCCAGCTTGTGAAGGCGAATGACCAACCCAGTGGGCTGTCACTGTCATATAATCTTTGGTTTGGCCACTTCCACTTGTTCACATATCTGTGGCTAAGTGTACAGTGGGTAGAATGGCATTTTTGAGCCCAATTAGTACATTTTTACGAACGTTTTGGCACAGTTGAGGAATAGCTTTTCTTGAAAAATGGTTTTGCAATGGAATTTTGTAACGGGGACACAAAACATCAATTAACTGTGAAAAAGCAGCTGCGTTTATAGTGGATATTGGATGCAGATCTAACACTAGAATAGTCGCCATGGCGTCTGTGATCCGCTTTGCGACTGGGTGACTGCTGTCATACTTGCTTCCTCTAGCAAAAGATTGTTTCGCAGTTAATTGTTGTAAAGTACTAGTGCTTAGTGCTCTTCTACTTGGGCTGCTTATGGCAGGAAGATTCACCCCCAGCAGCAGCAACAGCAGCAGCAGTGGGACTAATGCTCAAGAATTCTTCAGAGGAATCAATTATATTGCAGGAGTCACCGAGCCTTACCAAGTTGGATGCAGGGCTAACTCCAACCGCTACTGAAGATATTGATGAGAACAGTGTTGTGGGTGTAGATTGCAGGCATCGGGATGTAGGTGAGAGAAGAGTCCTAGCTGATGATGGACTGCTTGTTGTTATTTTTTTACCATAACTTTTAGCTTTTCCCAACACCTTGCCATGAACTCTCGTCAAATGGCGTAACATGGATGAGGTTTCAAGATTGTTAAGGTCCCTCCCTCGACTGACTGTGGCTTTACATACACTACAAATGGCTAGACAACTGTTGTCAGGATTTGGGTAGAAATAATTCCACACTTAAGAAGTGGCTTTTTTGGTCTTATGTCCAGGCATGACAATGGACTTCTGCTTGTCACATGCCAGAACTGTTTCCACTGGTGCAGGACTTACACAAACAACCTCATCCTCATCAACGTCCTCATTACCGCCCTTGTCGGCTACACAAACATCCCCCTCATCCTCTTCCAATTTCAAAGTGTCATCCTCAATTGGTTTATCACCGGCTACACTCTGGCTGTTCAGGCACAGATCAGCAGAAATTCTGAAAGGGCCCTTCTTTATGGGTACACTATCAGAATGGTCACGATTACACATACCACTTGTGTATGGACTGAGGGATTGGTGCCTTTTCTGATTCTGAGCATACATTTTCCTCTAATGCCTTACTGTTTTCTTCCAGCTCGACTTTCATACATAACAGTAGTTGTGCACCACTTTTGGACTCCAAATTACTTGGTCTTGCTTGGTCACCAGTGACCTTTCAAGAAGAAGCCTCAATAACATTTTTCAAACTCACACTAGCGATAGGCGCAGGCCTCATTCTTTCTTTGCCACTGCGTGTGTGGAATGGCATGTTGGCAATTTTTTCTTTATGGACAGTTAACTTTTCCTGGATTACAGCTCTTTCTCTCTTCAACACAGTAAAAGGTGTTTTTTTTGTGTGATTTTTTCCCTGACTTGAAAAGACTATGTACTTTTACATAGGCTTTACCAGATGACGTACAGGAAAGACTACTATCAGGACTGGTGGCAGCTGCTTGCTGCTCCTGCTCATCTGTGTACTTTTGTGAATCCATTTTATTAAGACCCCAAACACTTTGTAGTGCAAATTCAGAAATATACAGTGCTATATTATAATTTCAGCACTCAGCAAATACAGCTTTTTTAGAAAGGGGGATATGATACCTCAAACACTTTGCAGTGCAATTTCAGAAAAATGCCTGCTCTATACTGTGACCTAACCCTTCTCTTTCCCTCTCTCAAATGGCGCTAGATCGCCATGAAGGCGGGTATTTATTGATTCTGAAACGTGCGAGATCCGAGATCTGATGACGTCACAATGACGTTTGCCTTGTTTTGGAATCCGAATAAGCGCGAGAGTACCGAGGCGACTCGGCTCGGTACTCGGATCCCCGAAGATCGGGTGGGTTCGGTTTCAAGGAAACCGAGTCCGCCCATCTCTAGAAAAAACACACCCAAATCTGATGGGATTTTGACTGTGTTCTCTCTCTCAGGCTGTCCCTTCCTGACTGACAACTGCACCAACCAATGAGCAGCAGGAGATGCAAAACTGCTGGGTATTATGCTTGCACAGACCTTTTTAAAGGATATCTCCCTATCTCCAGGTTTGCTTTCTTATATTACCCTTGAAGTAGAAATAAGCTTGTTTACCCATATAATTGTCTTTGCTCACGTGATACAAAAAAATGACAATTCAAATATATTATATCTTATGAATTTTAAAGGCTTTAAAAGATGTAACAATATAGTCAGTGATGCTGATAAAAGTCTATCAAGTCCAGCTTTTTGCAAATCATGAGTTTAAACACAGCATGTAGAAACAAGCCCACAGCATGGCAGCTACCAGTTTAACCTCATAACTGAAAAAAACATATTCTTGACCCCCATAATGGCAATAGGAAAACATTTATGGATCAGTCACTCCAATTGTTTTATTAAATACTAATTACAATTAACAGTGTCATTCCTTGTGCAAAATAATTTTTTAAATGCTTTAGTGAACATGCAATTACCACCTCTCTGTGTATGAACATACATAGTCTGACTGCACTAATGGTAAGAATAAAATCACCACACTACCAGTAAATATTACTATTTGCAACTATCTACATGAAATTTTGAGCAGAGGCAATTTTACCACTGGTTACTGGAAGCATTAAGCTTGCTAATACATTCAAACATCATCACTGTAAGCTATTTTAATAAGATATCGACATTTTAAATGTCCAGTGGGCAAAAAATCTAAAATGGAAAATATAACTGTCGTAAAGAATTCAGTTCTGCTAAGTGATTTGGACACTGATGAAAGGAAAACATTCTACTGTTTTATTGACGTAATTTTTTTTTATATTTATTATTATTATTACTATTACTATTATTATTATTATTATTATTATTATTACTATTACTATTAATATTACTATTATTATTATTATTATTATTATTATTATTATTATTTGCTTATAATACAGACATGGGGGGGTAAATGTATCAATCTCCGGTTTTGTCAACTCGCGGGAGTTCGGCGAGATGACAGCTTAAATTTAAAGCGGCGCTGCCTTGTAAAGAGAAACTTCGAGTTGACTGCGAGTTGACAAAACTGAAGATTGATACATTTACCCCGGGATGTTTTATCCAGAATCAATTATGCAGGAAATTCAGAAAAAACAGATTTGATAGCTGGGCAGTCACTTATCTGTGATTGGTTGACAAAATAATTTCCCATTTAATATTAACACCATAAAATTATTAAATAAAACACATACATCAGGTTAAAAAGTATCCATGATTCAACAACTCACAAATGGATAAATCTAAAAAAAAATCCCAAATAACTTATTCAGACAATTGTTCATTGGGTGCACCAGTAAACAACTCTGATATTTTCTCAGTAAATCCAAAAAATTGTATTAATATCCCTCTTTTAAATTAGAAACTACAAGTTGTAGATTTACTACGAGAATTTTACGGCCAATATTTAAACAACATGTTGAGGCTGATTAATATAAAACATAAATCAGAGAAAATGTAAATTTCTAGAGATACTATATAGACGAGATTCCCAATTTTGGAAAACAGAAATAGTAATAGGTACATAGCTGTCAGAACATTCACCTGCACTGAATCAAGTATATACTGCTGTTGAAATTTGCACTGCTAGTCCCTTTTAATGTTGAAGGTGTTCGGAAGGAAATATGATTTTAACGTTTCATACCATAAATGGATTATGGAAATGAAGTGAGTTGTACCCTCATTGTGGATAATGAAGATTATGGCTAAAAAGACAGATAAGTTTACACATTACATAATTGAACTCGAATTGATCTGTTTAAAAAGACGTATAGGAGAGTCTCTGGTTGTCTAGGCAACTATGTTTTCTAAGTATTGGCAGAGTTACGATCATGTGATCGCATGTAGAATGAAGATGAATGGTTCAGTTTACAAATATGAATCGGAGCGTTTCTGTTAATATAATAATAATGCCTTTTAAAGATTGCCCGAATTACGATTATGAGACTTGGTGGAAAATAAACCCAAATCTAAAGAAATCCGTGTGTAAAGATGTACAGGAGCATCTCTGGTTGCCTAGGTAATAATACCTTTTAAGGATTAGCCAAATCACAATAATGTGATTGGCCGGAGAAGATATATAGTGCTGTGGTTGATGGAGTAAGGCTTCCTCTGATAAAACTGCCAATTGCAAACAAGTCGGAGGAGAAATGTATCCGAACTTGAGAAGCAGTCTCCCCGATGCTATTTCAGATTTTGTTTGGTTCTAGATGCACAGTTTATTTATACAGCCAAGAGCGAAGTGACTGGTATTGAAAGAAAGTTTATCAAGCTTTCCAGAAAATCATTTGTGGCCTGAGTCATTAAGGAGAGCAAGGCAAAAAAAAGCTGTAAATCTGATCCTGGACAAACCATGTTACAATGCAAAGGGTGTAAATTAGTTTACTATTTTACACATAAGGAAAATACTGGCTGTTTTTTCATAGAACACAGAAATACTTGTTAACTTTATTTTTACACAGAAATTTAAAGTTTATCTAGGACATGCCCTATCTCAGCTATAATTCTGTCCCTACATTTCAAATGTACCTCCCCCTCCAATGCAACATGGTTTTGTCCAGGTGCAAAGTTACTCCTTTTTTACGCTTTGCTCTCCTTAATGACTCAGACCTTTGGAGTCATCTATACAGCCATTGCTGAAAGGGAATAGCCCTGCGGATTTCAGCAGCAGTATATACCTGATTCAATGCAGGTGAACAGTCCCCACAGCTAAGTATATATGACTATTTCTCTTTTCCAAAATTGTGAAGCTTAACTATCTCTGGAAATTTACATTTTCTCTGTTTAACTAAGTTCTTTATTAATCATTTATTAGAGAAGCAGCATTTACTTAAAATTATAGGAGCAATATTAATTTATTATCTTATAACAGGGGAACTACTACTCATAACAGGAGCACTACTATTTATAATAATAATAATAGGCACTACTAATAGTTTTATTTATTAAGGGGTATTACTATTAATTTTAATTATTACGGGACCAACACTTGTAGTGCACACTACAGTAATACTTGTAGCGCCCACGTGAATGCTGGCACTTTTACTTCTCCTGCAAGAACATTTATGGTCTGTCAGTGATGGCATTTTTAGTGTCACAAGAAGTTCTAGGTTAGGGGTCCCATTGTTTTTTCAGGCCCACTAGAGGACCTGATCAGACACTGAGTAGACTGTCCTCTTACAGAATGTAACAGGAAAGGCAAGATTTAACATGCGATTTGGCCTAAACTGCACGTGGACTAGGGGTTTGGAATCCATCATTACATAGGATGTGGTTTTAGCTTTTAGCCTAAAAATTGCAGGATTTACTATAATACTCAAACCAACACTTTTGAGGTTATTAGACAGTATTACTTTCAAGAAAAGCAAGGCAGCCAAATTATATTTAGGAATGGTTACTCCATAATTCCGGAGTCCACTAGTAACGTATCAGCCTTTTACAGTCTTTTTTCCTGCCACAACAGTGTAGGAAAGTAGATGGGTCAAAATTCCTAATAATGCGTCTGGGTGTAGTTCCTATAAAAGAAAGAGTTGATTTTACACAGAGCTAACATGTGTTTTCTTACTTTAATTGGTACATCATTACTCATTTATTGCAACTCCTCGATCATTGGGAAAAGAGACAAAGACAAAGAGGGCATCACCATTACAAGGAGACTGAAGACGATGAGGAGGACTGTAAATTCTTAGAAAGATCTGCCAATCTAACAGAGAAAGCTACACACTTAACAGAGAGAAGAAATAGTCTTGCTGAAAGAGTTGCTAATCTAACAGGGAGTGCTGCCAGATTACTAGTGCGGGCTGCCAGAATCAAGAAGGTAATGCCATTGCCAGAAAGGAAAATGCTATTTCCAGAGAGCAAACTGTCCAAGATGGAGTGCAAGCTGCCAAAGGTCCAGAGGGAGACCAGATCCAGTCCAGCGCTCCAGTAGGAGACCAAAACAATTGCACTTGTTTGTAGAGTATCCTGATTTGTTCCAGTTGTTCCAAGGGACTCCTTTTGCTGCTGCTGGTCATTGTCCATGATAATTGTGAACAACCCACTACATATTGTACTGCACCAAATAATGGGACTCATCATCAGTACTGTGATCCACCTGAACTAAAGTCTGGCTATGAGCTGTCTAGCTGTTACGGTTCTGATGTCTTAGTCAGTATTTGCACAGGCTTACCTAGGGCGCGGAGTCTAACGGCCTTTCCGATCTTCACCAAGAACCACCGCAAGGTAGGGTGGACTTTGCTGCCGAAGAACCGCAGGTCGCGGCCCCCAGGTTAGCCTACTGACGTAAGGGAGAAGGCTCTAAGTGATGGGTAGTCAAACAGGCAATATGACAAAGTGATGCAAATACAGGCACTAACGGTGAATTCCAGGGTTTGGAGGTCTGGAGCAGTCGCCGGTAGATGAACGGAGTCGGTTGAGTGCGTAGCAGGAGATGGGTCCAGAGGAGTAGAGACACAGCTGGGTCGATACACAGGAGGTATCAGGTATACGGTGGCAGAGAGAAATCCAGAGAGTAGTCGATAACACAGCCGGGTCGGTACACTGGATGGTCAGTCCAATTCGCGGTGCCAGGGATTAAGCCAAAGAATAGTCAGGTCACAGCCAGGTTGGTACACAGGAGTAGAAGGAAAATGGGAGTACACAGGGAGCAGGGTCACAGGAGTCAGGTACACAGGAACAGGTAGCCAGGAACAGGAAACACATTGCTCTGACACAGACAGCGTGTCAGAGCAGAGTAGAAATAGAGATTTGAATTCCCCGCCCAGGACTCACTTGACTAGATAAAGGGAGAACCCGGAAGTGCGGGGGCGCCATCGGGAGAAGCGCTGAACAGCAGAGCGGATACAGCTGCCAGACAACGCTGACAGCGCAGCAGAGCGGGGACAAGGTAAGTTCATAACACTAGCACTGCCGGACTAGTCCTTCCCTTATCTTATATGTACAGCTGTGCTTTTTCATTATATTCTGCCTAGTAATAGTTAGTACTGTTTTTGGGACAACTATCTACATCATAATCTTATAATTAACAATATGCACTATTGTTGGGACCACTACCCCTTAAATTGAGATTCTTCAACAGAGAGTCACATTTCTTACTGAGTAACACATTATCATTGTCATATTATAGTTGTTGTAGCGGTCCCCCCAGTGCATAATGTTACCTCCCCATTTTCTAACTCAGAGAACAAGTTCATGCTCAGAGTTTTATTTTTCTGAGTCTTGTGATTTATTATTTCAACATTTCTCTCTAAAGAGACTATAGCCAGTTTAGAGTGTAGGTATAAAAGTGAATGCTGTCCACATTAAGTGAGTGGTTATATGGAAGGAACGGGACATTTAGCAAATTGCTGCTATAAGCCACATAGTTCTAATTGGTTATCACTGTCATTGCTAATTATATGCCATTTTTATTATTGTCATTGCTGTTTTTACCATTGTCACCAATGTTGTTGCTAATTCTTCTGACAAATGTCATTACTGAATGTCGTCACTGAATGCAATATCATTGGGCTATTCTTCAGCTAATCTTTTGTACCAATATTGCATTTTATTCTTATAACATTCCATTTCTGTTTCATTGTTACAGTTATCTTTGCCATGGACAGAGTCCTCTTACTTTGCTTATTATTTATTAAATTACTAGTCACCCAGATACCAGCTATTTAATAAATGTGCAAGATGACATTTGCCTTTTTATCTGGTGTGTGAGTCATTTATTGTCATTCAGACTGGGCATAGCCAAGATCTGCAACCATTAAGAGAGTACACATCTTTGGTGGAGGTGCTCTTCCCACTCAAGGTATGTTGCGGTACCCAGCAGGGAAAGCTACATTGTTAATTCTTCTTCCTCAATTGTTGGTTGCTTTAGTCATGGCTCAAATAGTGTAACCCTGTCTAAAATGGTATATAAAAACTTCCAATGTGCATTTACATCTGGTCCGACCTTCTCCTTGATGTGAATCTATAACAGTATACACATGGAATTCTTCATTGTTGAGCATGTAAAAATGTCCATGCATCCTGGCAGGATGATCCTGCTCATGTGCCTAGCTGCACAGAGTCCATGACATAATGGTATGCCAAGTAAAGTTAAAATGTCCCTGCTTCTGTCTGAGGCTTTGTGATTGCAAACATATTCTATAAAGTTCATTATTTGAAACCAGTAGCAGTATAAATGGAATAGCAGCATCGTATGTGTCCCACCTTCTAGCTCTTGGGCTGCTTTGAATGCTGTACTGTCCCTCACAGATTTAATTATCATCCAAATTAAGTAATGCTGATCAAGTCAAGGCATTGTGTCATAGATGTAGTATAACATTCAACAGGAACCTCAGATGTCTGTACTGGGGCAATAAAGTGGCATGATACCAGTCAAGGTATTCTTTCTAAGTTGTATTGAAAAGAAAAACAAATATTACACTCATAAAAACCTCTTCCTTTTGGTTTTCATGGCTCAAAAATTGAGTTGTATTGTCTGCAATAGCTATTGCTTTTCTTGTGCCTGATATGAAAGAAAAAAACAAACACGATTTTTGTTTACTGTTAATCATGTAAGTGCTACTGTACAGTTGGTATATATTATTGTTAAGATAGTCAATTTATAAACAGCTATTACATAATACTATAAAACCATTCTGCAAATATTTGCACTGTAGAGGGTGAAAATGGTTTATAGTAATGACCTTCTTATCTTTTCAATATATATTATTTATAATAATACTTTTATATTGATAGCCTGTGACAAGATCTATATTCTTTATTTGCCTTTTCTGAATGTGCATTTACAATGACCCTGGGAAAGAAGACTACATTTTTGTAAGTAATTGCATCCCCCAAGGTACTTCTGTGTGATGTAGCACCATAAATACCACTGCACAGAACTTAAACAAACACCATTACATCTCAGCCACCTAGTGAATGAGTGCTAATTACATTTTCTTAATACACTCAGGTCCTGTTCTTGATAAATTGATAATTTTATACACGTGGTATTATGTGACACAACTGATCATGGCAATGTAGTGAAATGTTTTTTTGAAATATTTAAATTGTATCATCATCATCATCATCTATTTATTTTGTATGTATATGATATAATTTTACATTTCCTCCATCAATTCATGATAGCCTTTCCAATATTACATTTTTCATGTTTTTATATACCAGCAACCTATCCCTTTCTATATTATTACCACTCACTTTACTACTCAGTTATGAAATACTTTAGCCTTTAAAATATTTCTTATCTAACTGACTACTTTGCTGGACATTATTTGGGTTTTCTTGCTTATCATATGACTAATACCACAGATCAGTGATGGCAATAGTAGGTCGCCAGCAACCTGGCGAGCTTTCACCTGTGGCCCCTAGCTCAAAGCCCCCACTCTGTCTTATACTCTGCTTTATAGCATAAAGCAGAAAATAAGACTGCACTAGAGCTGCCAGTTTCTGTGCCACTTGAAAACAGAGAGCTCACACAGCACATCAGTGGGCGAGGGATTAATTATGTTCCTTTATAAAGTTTTGAATCCTCCAGTATTTGCTACATTCCTTGGCCATGGTTGAATTGGAAACTTAGAAGTGGCAGTGTGGAAAATCATAAGTAAAAGGAATTTGATAGTTTTACAATGATAGCATTTGGAGAAGTGTCAGTAGGGCATACCACCATATACCAGCCCACTATGACCACTGTTGCTCAGGGAATTTATCAATATTTAGTTTCTTCCAATCCACATTCCAAAGTTTCATAACCATAAGTTGTTATTTAGTAATTTATCTCAGAATCAGGGAATCAATTCCGGACATTGTACACACTGACCTACCATGAATATCAATTATAGCAGATTAATACATGAGTTGTGTATCTTTTCTACATGTTGATCATGTATTTTTAGTTTCTTTCGGTACAAAAAACTGAAACTGAAATTCTCTCAAAGTCCCAGATAAGCTTCTCTTTTTTGATCTCACATCATCATATTCCTCCATAGTCAATCTAACCTTCAGGTATAAGGTATTTGAAGAACTACCCAGTAGAATCAAATTTGAAAACACCCCATATCAGAACCGGGAGGTTGCTCTGCTCTCCGGTAACTCCGGGAGGACAACCAGAAATTCGGGAGTCTCCCGGATATTCCGGTAGAGTAGGCAACTATGCTATACGTATCCATATCAAAAACTTTTTTTTTGGACATTTCACTGAAATATTGTTAAACCACTTTTAATATTAGCTAATGTTATATGCCCCCTGCATATTTCACAAAATAAGCAATACATCCCTGTGTCACTGACTGAGAAAGTTAGGTTTTCTGGCTAATATGTGGTGCCCCAAAACCCTGTTAAACAGCACAGAGGAAGTACATAAACACTTTTGAAATGCAGGGCTACAAGGGGTTAATAGAAGCTGAGAGAGACACAGTGGGAATGGCAGTTGACAATTGACAGTTGAACTGAAAAGGTCAGTACCCAGAAGGATGTGCAGGAAGGAGGAGTGTGTGTCATAGCAACAAGTCCACTAACTTTTGTAATAACTGTGAACTCCCAGAAGGCAGTGGGGAAAGGAAAGTTCTAGACTTCTGAGGGAGAGAGATAAGGTTTATGAGTGACAAGAAGACAGACCGAGAGATAAGAAATCTGAGTTGAATCTTTCCATGTAGCTGCTCACTACCTCAGGAACAGGCTGAGAGAGATAAGAGGTATTACTGCTGGAAGTCGATCATATAAAGGAACTTTAGTTGAAAATACAGTAGGTCTGCAAATCACCTTTGTCACAGATTCCTCCACTTGCTTTCCTCCATGCTGACAGATTTAATGTACTACAAAATTCCTGTGCACAGGTCAGCCCAGGACTGAGTGTAAAATATGGTAACGTTACCAGGAATAATATTGGTACCAAATGTTTTAGTTGAATGTTAATGTTAAGTGATTTACCTAAAAATTGATTTATTGTTATTGAAAATGTTATCGCAATTGTGCCTTATACTCACCAGGTGTATATTATATGTTAGATGCTATTGTGCTCTATATTGATCAAATGAATATTTTGTCATTACTATTGAGTTGAAGGGGTCAGTGGCGCGGTGGCTTTACAAAATTATCTTTACCGCATTATTAATAAACCCAAGTTATTTGACCAATCCTTGTCCCTCTCATTGAAGTATTTATCTCCTGACCACCGGATATCCGACCAAAAAAAAGAACCTGACTCGTGTCTGGAGGACAAGGTAAGGGAAGGAAATCCCATCAGCACTCGACCACCACAAATACATTAAAAAGTTTTTCTATTGATTTTATCACCTTTAAAGCTTTATTGCTGGTAATATTTTAGCACAGTCTTTGAATTTCATGCATTCCTCTTTTCCTTGTTTAAGATAAATAAACAGACTGTTTCATTGGCAAAAGTCTTAAACAATGTATTGTTATAAGCAGACTCTTAACAGCTACAGAACACTAGGTTATAGTCAGCATTCTAACCATTTATGAAGAATAGGAACTTTTAATCTGTCAGCAGCATTATAGTATTTAGAGAAGAATGTATTGTCTCTATATATCGACCCTTATCACTGATTAGTCATAATGTTACAATACCCGCTCTGACTTATTCCAATGTCCTGTGTCTGGTAAGTCGTAGATTACACATCTTGTATTTGTAAGAAAGTTTAAAGAAGTGATATGCAGAATTAAGGATATACTGAATAGAGAAAAACTTCATGATTTGTTTCCAATCTTGTGTTTAGCTTTCGCCCTTTTAAAGCTATATGGGTACATTTTTATGGGCATGTTTCATTGCTGCATCTGGCCTCCAAGCTGTCCGATTTATGATCCTGCAAATTGGAGGCTTAAAACTAGAGATGTTCACTGACCCCCATATTTTATTTTTGGTTTTGGATCTGTTTTAACTTCGTATTTTGATTTTGGCAAAACCGCCCTTTGGTTTTGGATCTGTACTTTTTTTTAAAAATTGCTAAAATATGTTAAAAATCACATAATTTTGCTCTTTTTTTTGTTCCTACATTATTATTAACCTTGCAGGGATGGCCATTCAATGCCATCGATTACAAATACGTCTAAACAATGAAACCCACCGGTGACTTTATAGAAATGGATCAATTTTTAAGCAATGCTGGATTCTCATTGGGCGATTTCAAAACACTCAAATAGAGGGATTTATGCTTCACATGCAGATAGAGGCAGGAGAGAGGAGAAAGAGTAAGCAGTTGGTTGGTGTTATATTGGTGATTTGATGAGTTTATATTGATTTCCGAGTGCTGTGTTTTGTGTATTTTACCATATTGTGATTCTTTTTTGTCTGTCTGAAAATGATTTGTCCTTGTCTTTTTCCCTTTTATTGTTTTATATTGTCAAAATCCACCATCTTTCCCCAGCAAGAATTGCAAGGGGTTATGGGTAGGTTTTTATAGTGTTCTTGAATGCTTAGGCACCTTTATTTCTGAATGCTTAGGCACCTATTAGAGGCACCTTTATTATATGGTGTGTTTTTCTGCATGTTTCCCAGCAATCTTCAAAACCATAGCTTCCTATATCTGGCGGGTTGTATTCAGATCATGGAAAAAATTATGTTGGTGATCACATTTGAACAATGAGTTAGCCTTTAAAAATGTTGCTGTTTGCATCTTGACCACAAAAACGCAGATAATCAGTGAGTAGATCAAATTGCACCTTTGCAAATATACCCCCTTCCTACAAAAATTGTGAGCATTTTTTCACGCAAATATGTGCACATCTAGGAGCATATTTAAGAAGCGCCGCTTAATATGAAAGATAGTTTTCAATCCTCATATTCATTAGGATTGAACTATCTTTCATAATTATCAATAAACTTCAGCAGGGACAGCAGTCACGTTAAACTGCTGTCCCAGTGAATTTTTTCACTTTCCTTTTCGCAGTCTCTTCAGTGCGAAGAGAAGGGTCTTCACGGAATCTTCATTAAAATCCTAGTGTGCATGCGTCGACCAAAAATATAGGGCATGCACACAGACACTATAATAACTAGAGATGTTCACTGACCCCCGTGTTCTGGTTTTGGTTTTGGATCTGGATTAACTTAGTGTTTTGGTTTTGGCAAAAAAGCCCTTGTGTGTTTTTTTTTATTTAAATTTTGCTTTTCTTTGTTCCTACATTATTATTAACCTCAAAAACACTAATTTCAAGTCATTTGCAGTCAGTTTTGACCACCTCAAAGGTCACAATATTATTTTCATACACTTTCATACAAAGACTGCAGCATTTCTTGCCAGTGATAAGAAGGCCATTGTCATGCCTAGGCATGACAATCCACCTCTTATGTGTGGAATTTTTTTTATCCAAATTCTGACAACAGTTGTCTAGCTATATGTAGCATTGTAAAGCCACAGTCAGTAGCAGTAGACGTAGGGACATTAACCATCTAGGATCCTCATCCATGTTGCGCCATTTGAAGCGAGTTCATGGAAAGTTCTTGGGAAAATCAGAAACTTATGCTACAAAAATAAAACAAGCAGTCCAGCATCAGCTTCTTCCCTTCTCTCATCTAGATCCCAGCACCTGCAATCTACACCCCTAACACCTTCATCATCAATATCCTCATAAGTGACCGGAGTTAGTCCTGCATCCAAGTTGCTAATGCGAGATGACTCCTCCCCTATCCAGGACTCCTCAGAAGAATCCTTGAGCGTAAGGCCCACTGCTGTTGCTCATGGTGCTGGGGGTGGATCTTCAACCCATAAACAGACCAAGAAGAAGACTACTAGTAGTTTACAACAATTGACTCTTAAACAATCCTTAGAAAGAGGAAGCGAGTATGAAAGCTGTCACCCAGTCGCAAAGCGGATCACAGACGCCATGGCGACTATGCTAGTATTAGATCTGCGTCCATTATCCACTATTAATGCAGCTGGTTCTAGATAGTTACTTGAGGTCTTTTGTCCCCTTTACCAAATTCCATCTCAACATCATTTTACAAGAAAAGCTATTTCTCACCTCTACCAGAAGGTTAGTAAAAAATGTAATTATTTGACTACAAAATGCCATTCTACCCACTGTATGCTTAACCAAAGATATGCGGACAAGCGGAACTGGGCAAACTAAAGATTATATGACTGTGACAGCCCACTGGGTTGGTAATTCGCCTTCACCAGCAGGAACAGCAGCAGCTGTATGTCACATTTCTCTGAGGCAGGCTACTCTGTGTATCATCTGCTTCACTAAGAGGCATTTTATTATTATTATTATTATTATCGTAGATTTGTAAGGCACCACAGTGCTCCACAGCGCCATACAGTAAGGAAGACAAGGATAAAACAAGACATAAGAAAAACAAAAACAGATAAGGCACAAAATGAATGGAGACATGAAAACAAATGGTATGGAGGACCCTGCTTATTAGAGAGCTTACATTCTAAAGGGAAGAGGGCACAGCAGAAACAAGAGGAGCGAGTGTGGCTCAGAGTGGAGATTGGGATTGTTGTCAGGGTGCATTAATGTGAATAGTGTTATCGAGGATAAGGTCACCTCTAAAAAAGAGATGAGTTTTCAAAGAGCATGTAAAGATTTGATGGCTGTGGGAAAGTCTGATTGAGCGTGGTAAGGAATTCCATAAGTGGGGAGCAGCACGGGAGAAGTCTTGAAGGTGGGATTGAGAGGTGTTTATCTGAGACGAGACAAGGCACAGGTCAGAGGTAATACCACTGACAACCTGTTTGAAAAACTAAGGGATGTCATTGCAACATGGCTTATCCTGTTTGGACTCTCCTGAGGATATGTGATTTCTGATAACGCCACCAATATTGTTAGAGCATTAAAGCAAGGGGAATTCCATTACATTCCCTGTTTTGCTCACACAATCAACTTGGTGGTACTGAACATTTTAAAAAATGGCAATGACATGCAGGCAATGCTGTCTGTGTCCCAAAATATTTAGGGTAATTTTCGGGATTTTGCAAAAGCATGTAGGAGACTGCAGCAGCTGCAAGAAGAATAGCATTTAGGGGGAATGTACTTTAGTCCAGCACAGTGGAGAATTCAATCGGTGTTGTGAAAGATGCTGAAACCACTCGAAGTAGACACCTGTGCAGAGAGTGCAGACAGTTAAATACTGACTGTTTTTTCATGTAGCACACAAATACTTGATAGCTTATTTGTACACTGAAATTTAAAGTTGATATTTGTGTGCTACATGAACAAACAGTCAGTATTTAACTTATGTCCAAAACAGAAAACTAATTTTCACCCCTTGCATTGTAGTATGGTTTTGTCCAAGAGACTTAAATAAGAAACTTCCATCTGCCTAAAGCTTTAATGGTGCTGATGGAAGAGCCACCTTCAGCAGCGGCTGTAGCCGCCCCAATCCTAAAGGAGTGAGTGCCAAAGCGTGCCGGGTCTAGACCCACGTGCACTAGCGCATGTGTAAATATAGCTGTAAATTGAAATTTTGAGAGAGGAGCCCTGTCATCATGAACTAACCAGGGTTCAGCCTGCTACAGGACAAATATCACTCTCTTCTTGAGCCGAGATGGAAATCCAATGACCACGAGCCGACTGATCTGTTTTGGATCTAAGGATTTGACAAGACAATTGGTTAACATCCAAAAACATATGCCTAGTCGACAAAGCGTTCCCAAGATCATGCTTAGGCTGAGCCACCAACTCACTCACCCTAAACGCGCCAAAGAAAGCTAGCAAAAAAGCTGAGCGAAAAAGAAGGGCCTCATAAGCATTATCAGTAAGAAGCGCAAGCGCAGTCATAAGCTTACTCAGTATGTTTTTATCAACCAGCTTTCTCACATCCTCCCTTCCTAGTTTCATTCGTGACCAACCTTTTAAAGCTTTGGATATTAAAAAACCCTTAGTAAAATCTGCACCACCGTGCAATCTGGCCATAAAGGAAATGCCGGCAAGCATGGCAGCCATGGATGTCTTAGAGACTCCCTCTTTATATTTGGACCAAATGAAATCTAATATGTCAGCGCTCTGACCTGAATCGCACCGATCGCGCGACTGTATATATTGCCGCCATTGTAACCAGGAAGCCCAATATGATCTTCTTGTGGAAGGAGCCAGCAATGTTTCAGCGAATCCTACAATGCCTGCTCGACTACCTGTCAATCAAAGGGGGGACATGACGTACCCATAAGTTCAGCCTGTGGAGCCAACACCCTAAAACGTCCCCACTGCCCTCGTGATAAAGCATCAGCCACTTTTTACACCAGGGACATGCTTAGCCCTGAATGTAATTTCCTGCTCCAAACAGGACAACACTAGATGCTGCAACAAATCAATCAATGGAATTGAAGAAGCACTCTGTTTGTTAATGCACTGTACTACACCCAGCTTGTCACACCAGAAAGTCACCTGCTGCCCTTGTAACAGTGACGCCCAGAGCACAACCGCCACCACAATGGGGAACAATTCTAGTACCAGCAGATTACCTACTAGCCCACTGGAACGCCATGATTCTAGCCACCGTTCAGCGCACCACCTACCACTAAAATATGCTCCAAAACCAAAAGACCCAGAAGCGTCTGTTAATAGTTCAAGGTGACTACTAGACACCTGTGGAGCCGGCCAAATACGAATTCTCAAGGAACCTCAGCCACATTTGCAAACTACCTATAACTTCGTTAGACAGCTTGAGACGTGCATGGGGCATGACATCCCCACTGTAGCCAGCTGCATCTTCCTGCAGAATACTCTTCCCATGGAAATAATTCTGCAAGCAAAGTTAAAGGAGCCAAACAGTGATTGAGCCTGACGCAATGTAATAGAACGTGCTGACAAGGTAAATTCAATTAATCTCACCAGCTTCCTCACTTTCTCCTGAGGTAACCTACAACACCCTTCCAATGTGTCAATCTCTATTCCTAGAAACGACAAACAAGGTAAGGGACCCTACGTTTTGTCATGTGCGACTGGCACTCCCAAAACAGAAACTAATGCCTTAGCAGAAAACAAAATATCCGCACACACAGACGAATCTGCCGGTCCTATGATCAAGAAATCGTCCAAATAGTGGGCAACACCCACATGACCCGTTCCTGCCTGTATACACCAGTGCAGGAAGGAGCTGAACGCCTTGAAATATGCACAGGACACCGCACAACCCATTGGTAAACACTTATCCACATAATAACCATCTGGCAGACGGAAACCCATGAACTTAAATGACTCCGGATGTAGGGCAAGCAAGTGAAAGGCAGATTCAATATCCAGCTTTGCAACAACGCCCCTGATCCGAATGATCTGACCAGGTCTAAGGCTTCCTCGAATGACTGATAGTTTACAGAAGTGTCTTCTATAGCTATGGCATCGTTAACCGATTGCCCCGGGGGATGTGAATGATGCTGGATAAGCCTAAATTTCTCCACTGCTTTCTTAGTTACTACCCCTACTGGGGAATTAACCATGCCTAGTATTGGAGGATATGCAATAGGTCCTGCCATGAGACCCAAATCCAACTCTTTCTGTATCTTACCCGCTAAAACTCCTGGAAAAACATAGGCTGAAGGCAAATTCTTTTTTGCAAAAGCCTTAACTACTTCATTGAACGGGAGTAAACATCTTTAATTATTAAATGTTTTATTAACATATTTAACCACAAATGAATATTCAGATATAAGATACAAGGGTCATATAGTATACTGTGTATACTATAATGAAAAAAACATGCCTCTATCATTTATTGCATATATTGTTCTGTGATAATATATATTACTTATGATGTCATGAATGTCAATATTTTGTTCTGTGAAGCAGTAAAGTATTTAAGGGATGCATGTTACAAAAGTGGGCAATATAATATCTAAGTACAAAACAGCTGATGACTCTTCACATGGTATATTACCATCCATTCTTCTATTCATGTTGCTTTAATTTATTATGTTAATAATTATTGGTCTTCTTCAGTAAATCTAATTCACAGTATTTACAGGCTCCTTTACAAGAGTAACTGATGCACCAATTGTACGGTATGGAGTAGCGACATAATAGTCTAAGCAGCAGAGTGACACAGACGCAATTCACATAACAGTCTATTTTGCAACTAATTTCGACAGTGTTGCAGCTAAATGGGTTTGAAAGGACCAAGGTTATGATTTATAAACCGAAATGACAGTACATGGAAAACATCTTCCAGAATTATTGCCTTTTATGGTTATTATGCAAACTACCCACAGGAGACAGTCTGTATCATGTAGCATCACAAGCTTTAAATCATATATCTTAAAATGGTTTTCTACATTTTTTCCATCACCACAGAACTTACTTAATCAGGTCCAGATTTAAATGTGTCATGTATCAGAAAGAAGAGTTTTCTATATTCAACAATTCAGCCAACCTTCCCCCTTTGCTTCTCTCATCCTGTATCATATGGCCTCTCCTTTGAACATAACACGAATAGTGATGGTTTGACAAATTTCTTGAACTAAATTAATAAAGCTAGCAGATTTTTTGATGGTTCAGTAAGATCAGAATGCAGCAATGTGTTGTTAATAGAATAACAGTCATTCTAAGGTTGTAATTTGAGCTTGTCAGTCTCTACAAATATATAAAGGTCTATTGCACATCTCACAGAGATATAAGGATAAAAGCTATCACACTGCCAGCTTATGGTGACATTCTCCTATTGCTATGTATGTACATACAAGTTAACCCGTGCATGATACTCATGTATTCTAGTCAAATCAAGCTACTTAAGGTGTTAAAAAGGTTCTTGTCATGCATTTGGGGCTAGGCCAGGCCTCCTCAGGGGAAGAGTGTTACTTCCCGACATAAGCGCCCTTTTTTAACTTGGTTTTGTCCACATGTCACCACCTCATCATTCTTCTCCATCACCTCATCCTTCATCTTCATCGCCACATCCTTAATCTCCATCGTCTTACTGTTCTAAAACCTCTCGATACACAACGTTTCTGCTAAACACCTTATCGCTGTGCTCAATCAGTCTTCCTTGAAGGGCAGTATTCATAACCTGCACTTTCACATCACTGCTTCTCCGTACTCATGAAAATGCGACATACAATTGTCCATGACCAAACACAGGCTCTGGTAAATAAATACCCACACGGTCAAGAGTTTGAGCCCTCAACTGGTAAATTTAGCCTTTACTACCCCTCCCACGGGGGGAAGGGAGGATGATGGAAGCTAACTGACTTCACTATTATAATTTTTTTGTCAAATAATGTCAGTATACCAAATTTCAGGTCAATTGGATGAGCCCTTTCTGAGAAAATATTTTTTTCCACACACACACACACACACTAACACACGCCGCTAGGCTTATATATATTAGATTTCATGCTTTTTCCTGGTTGTGTGATGCACAATAGCTTGTCTAAGATTTGTATTATGTACTAGAGCTTTCACTTAAAATCCCATATTATTATTGACTTTATTTTTAAGACAACTAGAACAAGACACATGTTGCCTTTCTTAAGGCCATATCCAATAGTTATTGGAGAAGAATATAAAAAAATGTTTTGCTGGGTCAATGAGTTTTGAAGCTCTTAAAAAAATAGCTGGTGTTCTAGAGTAAAAAGTGTAGAGAGCAAAAATTACATCTATAGAGGTGCATTTGACATCACAATCTTCCGGTATCAGTTTTACAGGAACTTCACATCACTTCTCTGTGCTATTGGAAGACCCTGCTTCTTTCACCTAACTTATAATTAGTGCTTGTCTCCATTTTCCCCCTTTATATCATGATATTTCCTGTGTTAGATGTACCTATGTTATCATCATCGTCAGCTATTTTTATAGACCCACTAATTCTGCAGCGCTGTACTAAGAACTCACGTCAATCCCTGCCCCATTGGAGCTCACAGTCTAAATCCCTAACATACACACACTCACACAGAGAGACTAGGGTCAATTTTGATAGCAGACAATTAACCTACTAGAATGTTTTTGGAATGTGGGAGGAACACGGATCACCCAGAGGAAACCCACGCAATCATGGGGAGAACATACAAACTCCACACAGATAAGGCCATAGTCGGGAACCGAACTCCTGACCCCAGTGCTGTGAGGCAGAAGTGCTAACCACTAAGCCACCATGCTGCCCATGTCCTTGTTCAATCATTCAAGTGGACAGATCACTGGCTTCCACAATGTCAGAGCATTGATCTCATGAAATTATCTGTGATGCTGTGAACATTCTGATGATCTGGTAAAAACAAAATAACAAAAATTGCACCTGCCACTTATTCAACTCCTTTCCCAGCACATACAAACTACATTAAGCCATCCTAGTGACACAGATGTATTTTTCTTTAGTGTCCTTACTCATGCAGTAATGTTATGCAGAATGTATGCTACATTATAACATTCTGCATCACATTAATGTGTGTTTGTATACCCCTGGCCCTATTATACCCACCCTAAAGATTTTGACACACATGTGCACTAAACATGACCTTGTAAATAGTGAAGGGTGCATGTTAATTTGGAAAGATACTAGTGCATTTATCCCATCAAGCACTACTGCAAATGAGCAGTTCCTGATAAAAGCAGGTGCATCCAAGCAAGTGAAAGGGATGAGGTGTAATGATATACTCATCATGGAAGATGCTGTGAGATTATAAGTAATTTCCAAGCATGTCTCTGTTGACAGTATACATGGTATGGTCTCTACACCACACTATTTCTCAGAAGGTTTTCTTGTGTTGTGACTTATCTGATATGCAATGAGAAATAACTCATTAAACTCCAGTATTTCATTTTAGCTATTTAAGCTGAGCGCAAGCTTTTGTTACTGATAAATTAAGAACTGCACTTAAATGCCAAGCTTGTAGGCTTACATTGCACTTACCTTCAGGGGTAAAAGCTTTACCTGGATTGTTGTGAATTATTTAATAGACTCCAAAGGGTGTAGCGAAACAAGTCTTTATAGTATCCAAGAGCAGGAATTTCTCCCTCTTTTATCTCAGGAAATCCATCCCTCCCACTCTGTCACAATATATTTGTTAATTATGTGTGGGTTTTATTGTGTTTCTAACCTTCTTTTTCTTTACTCAGACAAGGCACAGTCAAGGGAATGCAGTGCAGTCAGCGGTTAATTCATGGCGCAAGAGTTTATCTTTGGCAGCAAGATTCTTCCCCCTTCAATCTATGTCTATATTAGGGTCATTTCTGCGAATGCCCTGGTTATCGTTTCTGCCAATGTGCCCTTTGAGGCCAGAGGGGTGTAGTTTCTCTGACACTGTTAAGTTAGCACCTGGGATTCTGGGTCAGTTGGCCATCCCTATGTTTGTTTGTATAGTATTAGCTGGTTAGCACAATTTGCATTTGATTTTGTTACCACCATCATTTATACAATTAAAACAGTAAACTTAGTGCTTCAAAATTGAAACCTATGTCCTTGTCTTATTTCAGATATTCAGGTGTTATATATATTTAATTTAAGGAGTACAAAGCGGATGTATAGAGGGAGATTATCAGCCATTTGGCGTTTATATTTTTTCTAGAGGCTCCATGCAATTTCCTTCAATAGACCCTCACAGAGGAAGGTAATAAGGGCTCACCCACACAGTAGTTCTTAAAGCATGCACACTACACATAGTTTTAGATCTGTCACTTTTTATGCAAAGTGACTAACATTTGCATTTGTTGCCATGTTACATTTCTCTACATTTAAATCAATATACTTCCAAAGAAAATTATATTTCACAGCAATACAGTAGTTATTAAATCCTGCTGCAGTTCAGTGAAGCTCTCAGCATTAAGAATACTTGATGCCAGTTCTTCAGGACAATTTCTCATTATTTGCTTGCCAAATAGTTTGCTGTGCATGCTAAATATTTGGAATTGTATGTAATGATTCAAAAGCTTCAACTGGTAAATTCTTCTAGTAAATACATTGCAAAATCTATTCTCTAAATATCCAATACTCAGAGTACATTTCCTTTTGGCCTATGAATCCTTGTTCATGAGAAACATATTTTAGTAAATCTGCCAGGAACTTTTGTTATCATGTGTTTTTACTTTTCTCCTTATATGTAATTTAATTAAGTATTACTGTTCTTTAGAGAGAGATGTAATTAGTTCTAAGCACATTTTGTCCTTTTTAAATAGGTAGCTTATTATTATTATTATTATTATTATTATTATTATTATTATTTTTGATGGCTTTTTTAATATGTATATATGGAAGAGTAAGAAGATACAAGAAGAGATACGTAGCTACCCTTATTTTAATTTATTGCATGTTGTCTGATTACATTTGGTTTGTAGCCCAGCATCATTATACAGATTTGGCAATAAATGTAATAGTTTATCTTGGCCCAGAAAACACCTCATTAGAGCTTCCATGTGTAAATCTATCTTCCGTCTGGTTACAACACTGTAATGTTTTCAATAAGCTGGAGAACATGCAAATTATGTGAAGTATTCACTTTTTAAGCCACTGACAATCATTTAAAACAAGTGAAGAATGAAAGATTTTTTTTTTGCATATGTCCTAATGACAAGGAATTTCGTCTGACAAACAGGTCTAGTTAGCTCCATTTAAATTTGACAGTTTAATAACTGGTTTGAATTCCCAACATTTTTTAGCATTTTTATTTGTTGTAAATTAAATAAACATATCCTTTGAAACCAAAGGATGGTTTATATATCTTTATAATCCTGAATAATAATGATGATAATAATAATAATAATAATAATGTCTTGACAGATTTCCTTGATAATGGAATGGAGTCCTGGATACCATCACTATCAATTGATCATAATGAAACCAACTTTTACTTGAATACAAAGAATGAAAGATTAAAAATTTGCTCATTCAGAGCCTGAGATTTTATATTGTTAGTAGAGTCTTCAAATTAAAATATAATTAGCTATGTGTATATACTTTGAGCAAACCCTTTAAGATAATTAAGAATGCGCCGATAAAGTATTCAAACAAATATTCATATTGCAAAATGTATAAAGCTATTAAAAAGAGCTAAACTGTGAATAAAACTACTTCTACTGCTCAAACCTGAGCTAATACTGGTGGATGTAAGTCAAGGACCTCTCACTCAAAATGCTGTGTATGTACTTCAATAAGCCTGGGCATTCAGTAGTTTATTGCGCTAACAGTGTCTAGAGGACAGTGTTTACAGCAGATTACAAAGGAAAAAGCTCTCACTGGAACTTTCAATGCCAAATTACATTTTAAAATTTAATTTACAATTATTTTGACACATAACGTCCGCTCTCTGCATCTCAGGAAGATAAAAATTAGTTGGCCATGAATTCTCAGCTGAAAAAAAAATAATTGGTACCTAACATGTGTAATTTGTGTTCCATATATTTTAAATAGAGATGCTCAGGCTCAGTTCCCCGAGAACCGAACATACCTGAACTTACCATATCCGAGCCGGCTCGGTACTTTCGCGCTTTTTCGTCGTCGGATCTCGAATTCTATAAGTATCGCCCTTCATGGCGATCCAGCGCCATTTCACAGAGGGGCACAGAAGGGGTAGCACAGTCTGTAGAGCAGTTGGGCAGCAGCATAGGTAGAACAGAAAGAGGAGGGGATAGCAGTGTTTTTCAAAGTCTACAGTGGCATTCAGGAGAGTTCCATTGCTCCATTGCTAATTGTCATTGCTGAAATGGAATTAATAGGGCAGGCTTGGTCTTCTAAATCTGCAGTCCCATAATGTACAGTGTTATATAGGTAACACACAAAGAGGAGAGCTCCATTGCTCCATTGCTAATTGTCATTGCTGAAATACAAATACTAGGCCTGACAGGCTTTTCTTCTGACTTTGCAGTCAAAGTGTACAGTGTTATATAGGTTACACACAAAGAGAAGCGCTCCATTGCTCCATTGCTAATTGTCATTGCTGAAATACAAATACTAGGCCTGGCAGGCTTTTCTTTTGAATTTGCAGTCAAAGTGTATGGTGTTATCAAAATTAATTCACAGCAGTACACAGAAGAGCAGGAGCACCAAGCAGCTGCTGGCACCAGTCATGATGATAGTAATCCCTCTATATCATCTGGTAAAGTCTATGTAAAAGTGCATAGTGTTTTTAAGTCAGGGAAACAAAAATGTAAAAAAACACCTTTTACCTTGGTCAAGAAAAAAAACTGTAATCCAGGCAAAGTTATCTGCAGAAGAAAATAAAATTGCCAACATGCTATTCTACATAGAAGGCAAAGAAAGGCAAAGAAATAATGAGGCCTTCGCCTTTCTCTATGAGTGCGAGTTCTGCAACTGTCACTGAGGCATCTTCTTGTAAGATCAGTCGTGACCAAGCAAGACCTTGTCATTCGGACGCCAAAAGTGGTGTCCAAATACTTTTACGTGTAAAAGTCGAGCTGGAAGAAAACAGTAAGGCATTAGATGAAAATTTATGTTCAGGTTCAGAAATGACACAAATCCCTGAGGAGAGTCTATCCGTGAGTGCTATGTGTAGTCATGACCATTCTGTTACTGTACACATAAAGAATGCCCCTTTCAGCATTTCTGCAGATGTGTGCCTGAACAGCCCAAGTGTAGCTGGTGATACACCAATTGAGGATGCCACTTTGGAATTGGAATTCTGTAATGGTGGATTCCAGCGGTGATGAATTAATAATTTGTGTGGATGATGTACACACTGATGAGGGTGAGGATGAAGCTGAGGATGATGACATCTTGCCATAGTAGAGTTCATTAACAGCACTGTGCCCTAAGCCCTTTGTTGGCTTGTTTTGTGGTGGCCCAAACAAACCAAGCACTTCAGCCACAAGGAGTTGCACTTTTGTGGCTGAAGTGCTTGGTTTGTTAAAGTGTGCAAGTCCATTTTAAGATCCAACATAAGGGTTGGTGGGAGGTCCCGAGGACAATTCCATCTTGCACCACTTTTCTTTTCTGCCACTGCTGTTTGCCAATCTGTCCTAGATGTGCTAGGAACTGCCGTGTGTTTGAGTCATTGCTCTGTCGCATACCATCCAGCCAGGTCACTGCAGTATTTGTCCGAAAGTGTATGAAAATAATATTGTGACCTGTGAGGTAGTCAAAATTGACTGCAAATGACTTGAAATCAGTGTTATTGAGGTTAATAATAATGTAGGAACAAAAAACGAGCAAAATTATGTGATTGTAGCATGTTTAGCAATTTTTCTAAAAAATACAGATCCAAAACCACAACCAAAACACACAAGGGCGGTTTTGCCAAAACCAAAATCAAAACCAAAACACGAAGCTAATCCAGATCCAAAACCAAAATCAAAACCAGTTCATGGGGGTCAATGAGTATCTCTAATTTTAAGATAAGTACAACTGAAGTATGTGACCACATCTCTATATGCATTAAGTCTATCTTGATGCAGCCACAATAAGAATGCGTCAGTCATCATCATCAGCTTGGACATCAGGACTAAAGAGGAAGTGAAGTTCATCCCAAAGGGGTAAGTGATTCTCTTTCACTTCCCCTGACAATCATCAGCAGCTGCATATATGGAGGGCGATTGATTATTTTAATAGGACCTGATTGAGATGAGCTATTAAGTTACATGATCCATTTATATGTTTGGTAAGTTTTCCATCTTGGATACCATGGAAGATACATGTAGCAATGTATTAAGCAGTGGATTGTCAAACCTCATGGTAAACCACTACTTATTAGTAAAAACAAAAAAAGTGGCTGAAACAATAATCGTGCCCTACATCTAATACGTATCTACCCAATGCTAAGTAGCAAAACTACCACCTTGTACTCCTGACTGGTGCATACCAGTGTAAAACTCTCAAAATATAGTGCATGCTGTTGTGGCACTACAAGTACCAGCATGTATATGGCCACCAGTGCAAACACTTCCACTGCCACAAGAATGTGCACTACAAGTAAAAATTTTAAAAAATATAGTGCCCCAGTAGTATTAAAATTAATAGCAGTCCCCCTTTATATAAATGAATAAACTAAAAATGCACCATAATGTAGATATTAATGTGGTCTCCATAATTTATAATTAAATGTTACCTCCATAATAAATACTTACTTAAAGTCTGCCTCTTTTCTTGTTCTGATGTAATCCAAATGGAAATAAAAACATACAAATAAAACCTTCTGGATGGAACACATCGCTCCAATTCAAGGTACCATGGGTAGCCAGACAGCAAATCAGGAACAGTTTCTTATCTGTGATTGTCAAAGTGCTTAACTTGAAGATCAGTGCAGGAAGATCAGCACATAGTTAATCAAGCTGAGTCAAGTTGATTCTGGTTAACTCTCCGAGGAGTGTGTTTCACTAACCGCAAATTGTGTCACCTTCCGGGTTCTTGTTACTAAACCCTTATGTGCATACATCTAGGTTTGCATAACTTTATGGATAGAGAGAAATCGGCACAAAATAGTCGCTGTTGTATGCCAGAGTTTTCAAGGATGTAAATAGTCAATAATAGTGTTTATCCAACACGTTTTGTCACTCTAAGATGACTTCTTCAGGGATATGTGATGTGACTTGATGTTTTTAAAAGGTCTCTTAAGTGAATATGGGTGATATTCCTTAATTGGCTAATTTCATAGGTAGAGATCCTGTCATGTTATTCAGAAATCCTCAATGATAATGTAATGGTAAATTGGATGTGTAAAATCATCAACAAGATTAGCATGAATGGATGAATAGATATAATGAGTGAAAAAGATATACATAAATTATGAATGAATATAATAATTAAGTCATTATGTTCTTGCTGTTCTTATAGTGATCAAAATTGGTGAGAGCATCTGAAAGACTAAAATCATGGTTTATATGTGTCGGGGTACCAAGGCTTGGTGCCCCCATTATTGATCTCTGATAACCTGATTTCCTATTAGCATAATTATTTCGAAAGGAGAGAAGGAAGTGAAACACAAAGTTGTTTGCAATTTCAAAATCAGCTCTGAGGGTCTTTTCAGACTGCTACTTTATTTATACCAAAGCTGCAGCATTAACTGGTTAACAACAAGTACATTGTCAGAATTACTCTGTGGAATTGATGATACCTGCCAGCAGTTGGCGCTACTGAGTACTGAGGCGCGGAGTCTAACACGCCCCTGGTTTTCACCAGGAACCCCCGCAAGGAGGTATGGACTTCGCTGCAAGGGACGCGCAGGTCGCGGCCCTCAGTATCAGTCAGCTGGCGAGGTAGCAATTGAGGCAGCGGTGACAGGCCACCAGGATGCAGGAGGGAAGAGTAGTCAACAAGCCGGGTCACAACCAGAGGAATGGATATAGCCAAATCAGAAGCAGGAGAATGGTCAGGAAGCCGGGTCAATACCAAATATCAGTCTAAGCCAGAATCAGGAACCGATGGAGAAGTCAGGAACAAGCCGGGTCAGAATCCAAGTAACAGCAACACAGGAACAAATGCTGGAGCAAGGCTGAAGATCAAATACTCTGGCACTAGACATGTGTCAGAGGCTGCTTTATATACCCTAAGGTGCCTCCTGATAGGGTTAGGGAGATTTTGGCGGTAAGACATGCTGGCTGCAGACAGGTGAGCAGAGATAGCGTCCTGCTGCTAGGCAACAGGACGTGGTTGCTTGGAAGGTGCAGGCGTCTGTCTCCTGCCCCAAGTGTCAGTGCGGAGACGGCGCCTGACATACATATAAGGACAAATCTTTATTTGCAACAGTAAGTACATATAAGGAAATCTCTTTTGCTCAGCAAATATTTCTTTGCAACAATAAAAACATATAAGGCAACATCCTTTGTCCAGTTCTACGTAATTTCCTCCAGGCTGCTTGCTTTCAGTCTTGCATCCTGCTATTGTCTGTTCTATAGGAAACACTTGTTTTTCTTCAAGGTCATAGTTCTGTATCTGTAGTTATAGTTTTTAAGGTATTTCACACATATATTTCTTCCTTTAATAACCATTAATTGTTTTATACTCTCACATATGTCATAAGGAATACATGTTATAAGGTTGTGAAACTGATGTTCATGGTGACTGTGCGGTTCCATTTGCTCCCTTTTCATGGGGGGCAAATAAAATATCCCACTTTTTGTTGTTGAATATATTTTGGGCAAATAGATAGTACAAATGAGGACACATGATGTTAATTCAAATTGCACATAACTTGATATTATGATAGAGCAACATGCTCACTTTGTGTACTTATAACAACACTATTTTAGAGTGGTGTGAGCTCTGTATGAGGACGTACTGTATTTTGCCTCAACAGAGATTATTATGGGGAGATGTCGGGCAGAGGACTGGTATTTGGTTAGTCAGTCCTCTGTCCAACATCTCCCCATAATAATCTCTTGTGAGGCAAAATACAGTACATCCTCATACAGAGTCCACACCACTCTAAAATAGTGGTGTTATAAATACACAAAGTGAGTATGTTACTCTATCATAATATCAAGTTATGTGCAATTTGTGCTAACACTATGTGACCTCATTTGTACCATTTATTTGTCCTAAATATATTCAACAACAAGAGGGACAATTTTTTGCCTCCAATGAAAAGGGAGCATATGAAACCACACAGTCCCCATAAACATCAGTTTCACAACCTTATAACAAAGTAACATAGTAACATAGTTGATGAGGTTGAAAAAAAACACCAGTCCATCAAGTTCAACCTATTTTGGATCTCCTGCGATTCTTCTCTTATATTTGAAATTGATACAGATTAAACAACCGCCAATCTGTTTCAATCTGGAAAAATCCCTCCAGATCCAATATTGCAGTCCTATATCCACTACTATCCTTTATTTTAATTACCGGTCGTAATCCTCGATACACTTTTCCTCTAAACATATATATTGAATCTGCCATCACAATCTTCCGTGGCAGTGAATTCCATACCTTTACTGCCCTTACTGTAAAGAACTCCTTCCTTTGCTGGTTGTGAAACTTGCTCTCCTCTAACCTTAGGGGGTGACCATGTGTCCGGTGTATAGTCCTTGGGGTAAAAAGTTCCCATGAAAGTTCTCTGTATGGACCCTTAATGTATTTGTACATAGTAATCATATCTCCTCTTAGACTGGCTAACCTTTCCTCATAGCTTAATGACTCCATACCCTTTTATCAATTTTGGCGCCCTTCTCTGAACCCTTTCAAGTTCCAAAATATATTTTTTTTAGAGTGGTGCCCAGAACTGTACTCCATAGTCAAGATGAGGTCTTACCAGTGATTTATACAATGGCAAAATTGCACTGTCTTCCCTTTTATGCATGTCAATACTCTATTTGCCCTTGCAGTTGCTGCTTGACATTGAGCACTATTGCTAAGTCTACTGTCGACGAGCACTCCCAAATCCTTTTCCATTATAGATTCCCCTAAATTAATCCCATTTAATTTATAGATTGCGTGCATGTATTCCTTATGACATATAAATCATGATTTTAGTCAGATGATCTCACCAATTTTCATCAGTATAAGAACAGCAAGGACTTAGCGACTTAATAATCATATTCATTAATAATTTATGCATATTTTTTTTACGTGCCCATTTTTAAGAGCAACTTGTGTGTCAGTTGCATTCTGATATGAATCATGCCCAAAGTTTTGCAGATTGCTCTTCTTTCATACACTGTCCATAGGCACATACTGGGAAGTTCTTTGAGGTATAATAATTTTATATTAGACTGTGCAGTTAAATCAGCATACAGACAGAACTGATCTGGCATGTAACATCAACATGAAAAGAAGCTGGGAGATTCTTTCTATAACAGCTTACATTACTATCTTACAGATGACAACACAATAACACATTTAGGAACAGCTTCACCTGCAGTCCCTTCAGTGTAATCAATCACTTATGCAACTTTAAGTCTGAATCTGTTGAAATATCTCAACACAACGTTTATTCAGAAAATACAAGTATTCAGAAACATATGCTGAAACAAACCACAATGCTAATAGTTGGAAGAATATAATTTAGATGCAGTTGATATTTTAATAGCATTGCTATTACAGTGGGCATATTACTACTAGGGATGAGCGCATTTGGATTTATGAAATCCGAGCCCACCCGAACGTTGCCGATCCGAGTCGGATCCGAGACAGATCCGGGTATTGGCGCCAAATTCAAATCTGAAACTGAGGCTCTGACTCATAATCCCGTTGTCGGATCTCACGATACTCGGATCCTATAAATTCCCCGCTAGTCGCCGCCATCTTCACTCGGGCATTGATCAGGGTAGAGGGAGGGTGTGTTAGGTGGTCCTCTGTCCTGGTAGATCTCGTGCTGTGCTGTTTAGTTCTGTGCTGTGCTGTTTAGTTCTGTGCTGTGCTGTGCTGTGCTGTGCTGTGTTCTGCAGTATCAGTCCAGTGGTGCTGTGTGCTGTGCTCTGTCCTTCTGAGGTCAGTGGTGCTGCTGGGTCCTGTGCTGTGTCCTGTTCAGTCCAGTGGTGCTGTGTCCTGTGCTCTGTGCTTCTAAGGGCATAGTTATTTCCCCAATATTCCCCTGTGTTTAAAAAAATAAAAAAAAGTTATTTAAAAAAATACCAAAAACTAATTTAATTTTTTTTAATTACCACAAAATTTGCACAACCAATCCTGCAGTATAAGCCCATTGGTACTGCAATATTACCAAGTTCACACATTCAGCAGTAAAAGTCCAGTGGTACTGCAATATTACAAAGTTCACACATTCTGCAGTATCAGTCCAGTGGTGCTGGGTCCTGTGCTCTGTCCTGCTGAGTTCCGTAGTGCTGCTGGGTCCTGTGCCGTGTCCTGTTCAGTCCAGTGGTGCTGTGTCCTGTGCTCTGTGCTTCTAAGGGCATAGTTATTTCCCCATTATTCCCAAGTTTTTAAAAAATAAAAAAAAAGTAAAAAAAAATAAAAAATAAAAAATTAAAAAAAATATATATAATTATAACCAAATTTGCAAAACCAATCCAGCAGTATAAGTCCATTGGTACTGCAATATTACAAAGTTCACACATTCTGCAGTATCAGTCCAGTGGTGCTGTGTCCTGTGCTCTGTCCTGCTGAGTTCCGTAGTGCTGCTGGGTCCTGTGCCGTGTCCTGTTCAGTCCAGTGGTGCTGTGTCCTGTGCTCTGTGCTTCTAAGGGCATAGTTATTTCCCCATTATTCCCAAGTTTTTAAAAAATAAAAAAAAAGTAAAAAAAAATAAAAAATTAAAAATTAAAAAAAATATATATAATTATAACCAAATTTGCAAAACCAATCCAGCAGTATAAGTCCATTGGTACTGCAATATTACAAAGTTCACACATTCTGCAGTATCAGTCCATTGGTGCTGTGTCCTGTGCTCTGTCCTGCTGAGTTCCGTAGTGCTGCTGGGTCCTGTGCCGTGTCCTGTTCAGTCCAGTGGTGCTGTGTCCTGTGCTCTGTGCTTCTAAGGGCATAGTTATTTCCCCATTATTCCCAAGTTTTTAAAAAATAAAAAAAAAGTAAAAAAAAATAAAAAATAAAAAATTAAAAAAAAAATATATAATTATAACCAAATTTGCAAAACCAATCCAGCAGTATAAGTCCATTGGTACTGCAATATTACCAAGTTCACACATTCTGCAGTATCTTGTGCTACATATAATGGAGACCAAAAATTTGGAGGATAAAGTAGGGAAAGATCAAGACCCACTTCCTCCTAATGCTGAAGCTGCTGCCACTAGTCATGACATAGACGATGAAATGCCATCAACATCGTCTGGCAAGCACGATGCCCAATCTCCTAGTACAGGGCATGTAAAATCCAAAAAGCCCAAGTTCTCAAAAAACAGCAAAAAAAGAAACTTAAAATCATCTGAGGAGAAACGTAAAGTTGGCAATATGCCAATTACGGCAAGTAGTGGCAAGGAACGGCTTAGGCCCTGTCCCGTGTTCATGACTAGTGGTCCAGCTTCACCCAAGGATCTAAGCCCTCCTCCCCCCCCCCTACAAAAAATTTAAGAGAGTTATGCTGTCAGCAACAACAACAAAACAGCAAAGAACTCTGCCTTCTAAACAGATGACATCACAAATCCCCAAGGCGAGTCCAAGGGTGTTGTTGGTTGTGAACCCTGACCTTCCCATCACTGTACGGGAAGAGGTGACTCCATCCAGCATTTGCAGCACGCCCTCTGCATATGCTGGAAGGATCACCCACAGTCCAGTTACAGATTTGGCTAATGAAGGTGTGAATGTTGTACACTGGGAGGAGGATATTGATGTAGCTGGCGCTGAGGAGGATGTTGATGATTATGATGCAGACAGATACCAAATTGCATTTCTCAATTTCTATTTATATTCTAGATTATATAACGGCTGAAAAGTTTTCTGTTTTACTCCCAGTGGAGAGGGGATCTGATGCAGACAGATACCAAACTGCCTTTGTCCATTTCTTTGTATATTTGAATTGCTAGTTCTACAGTCTATGCAGGCTGCTTTATTTATATTCAACTACAAGTGTAGGGCGGGGGGGGGGGGCATAGATAGCCACCAAAGTAACGTGGTCCATTTAATTTCACTTTCTAGCTCCACAGTCTGTGCAGCCTGCTTTTTTTTATCTTCAAAGTATTTATATTTACAAGCCTTGCAATCTAAATTAACTAGAGGTAGTGACATGGTAGAACTCCAAAAGGCAGTTTGGAAGCCCCTGTACAAACTGGCTCTATTTTTTAACTGAGTTGTCCCCCCTCCAGTGTGTACTCAGAAAGAGTTTTTAGTGCAGCGGGGAACCTGGTCAGTGAGCGGCGAAGGAGGTTGCTTCCTCACAACGTTGAAAAAATGATGTTTATAAAAATTAATAATCAATTCCTCAATGAAGTACAGCACTGCCCTCCAGATAGTACAGAGGGACTGTGGTTGTGGAGTCCAGCGGGGACGAATTGATAATGTGTGAGGAGGAGGAAGTACACACTGTAGGGGGAGAGGAATCAGAGGTTGAGGATAAGGACGACATCTTTCCTCAGTAGAGCCTGTTTAGTTTGTACAGGGAGAGATGAATTGTTTTATTGGTGTGGGGGCCCAAACAAACCAATCATTTCAGCCACAGTTGTTTGGTAGGCCCTGTCGCTGAAATGATTGGTTTGTTAAAGTGTGCATGTCCTATTTCAACAACATAAGGGTGGGTGGGAGGGCCCAAGGACAATTCCATCTTGCAACTTTTTTTTTGGCATTATGTGACCATTCAACAGTCGTTTGCCATGTTCAAAAAGTAAAAGAAAATGCCAACAAATTCAATAAATTAAATCAAAAGTTAAATGCCCTGTCATTATTTAAAACAAGAGGTTTTGACGTGTTAGAATTAGTGTAGTGTTAAGATGTTATAAACACTACACTTGGAAATTGGAGGAGGTAATGTGGCCCCGGTATCAAATTGGGTACCGGGGCCACCCCACTACGCAGTCCAGATACTTGTTTGGTGGAATTCAGACCAGTTGAGGGTGTATTTATTTTATTGTGGCCCCGGTATCAAAATGGTTACCGGGGCCACCCCACTACGCAGTCCAGATACTTGTTTGGTGGAATTCAGACCAGTTGAGGGTTTTATTATTATATTGTGGGGACCACTCTATCTATACCACACTACAACTCTATACCACTCTATTTAATACTTTAATTCAATTTAATACTTTAATTCTATTTAATACTTTAATTCTATTAGTAGTTACCATAAAGAGGAACAAAATAAACCAATTTTACCAAAAGTATAATATGACTTAGACTTACAAACACTACACTTGAAAGATGGTGCCTTTAAATGAAAAAGTCAGTCTTCATTGCACGACTATGTGCAACAGGGACAGTTTTTTGGTTTACAAAGTCAACCAATAACACTTCGACCCTGTCTGTCTTTAACATACTTGATGGGATCTCAATGATGAATTGTCTGTACCATGTTTGGAGGAGGTATTGTGGCCCCGGTATCAAATTGGGTACCGGGGCCACCCCACTACGCAGTCCAGATACTTGTTTGGTGGAATTCAGACCAGTTGAGGGTGTATTTATTTTATTGTGGCCCCGGCACCAAATTTACTACCGGGGCCACTCCACTGTGCAGTCCATATTTAGGTGTATCATATATTAAACAACGGTGACAGTTGATGCCCAATTTTTTAATTATATTGTGGCCTCGGTACCAAATTGTGTACCGGGGCCACCACACTACGCAGTCCATACCCTTTTTTGGTGGAATTCTGACACGTGGAGGGATTTTTAATTATATTGTGGCCTCGGTACCAAATTGTGTACCGGGGCCACCACACTACGCAGTCAAGATAGATAGATGCGTATCATAGATAAAGTACATTCAGTGGTGTGGGGCAAATTGAAAAATATTCAAAATGCACTGACATTATCAAAAACAAGAGGTTGTCACACGCTAAAACTCCAACATGTATATGATGGAGAGGATGGAGGAGCAGCCGTATGTGTAGTGTAATGCAGACCTGTTGAAGGTTTTTTATATATTTTATTGTGGTGCCCAGTGCCCACTCCTCTACGCAGTCCAGGTACATTTATTGGTGCGAATCATAAAAGTTCAGGGTTTTTAATATATATTGTGGTGACCCACTCCTCTACGCAGTCCAGGTACATTTATTGGTGCGATTCATAAAAGTTCAGGGTTTTTAATATATATTGTGGTGACCCACTCCTCTACGCAGTCCAGGTACATTTATTGGTGCGAATCATAAAAGTTCAGGGTTTTTAATATATATTGTGGTGACCCACTCCTCTACGCAGTCCAGGTACATTTATTGGTGCGAAACATACAAGTTGATGGTTTTCTTATTATATATATTGTGGTGACCCACTCCTCTAGGCAGTCCAGGTACATTTATTGGTGCGAATCATAAAAGTTCAGGGTTTTTAATATATATTGTGGTGACCCACTCCTCTACGCAGTCCAGGTAAATTTATTGGTGCGATTCATAAAAGTTCAGGGTTTTTAATATATTGTGGTGACCCACTCCTCTACGCAGTCCAGGTACATTTATTGGTGCGATTCATAAAAGTTCAGGGTTTTTAATATATTGTGGTGACCCACTCCTCTACGCAGTCCAGGTACATTTATTGGTGCGATTCATAAAAGTTCAGGGTTTTTAATATATTGTGGTGACCCACTCCTCTACGCAGTCCAGGTACATTTATTGGTGCGATTCATAAAAGTTCAGGGTTTTTAATATATATTGTGGTGACCCACTCCTCTACGCAGTCCAGGTACATTTATTGGTGCGAATCATAAAAGTTCAGGGTTTTTAATATATATTGTGGTGACCCACTCCTCTACGCAGTCCAGAAAGATACCTTGTTGCAACGTTTTGGACTAATAACTATATTGTGAGGTGTTCAGAATACACTGTAAATTAGTGGAAATGCTTGTTATTGAATGTTATTGAGGTTAATAATAGCGTAGGAGTGAAAATAAGCCCAAAAACTTGATTTTTAAACTTTTTATGTTTTTTTCAAAAAAAATCCGAATCCAAAACCTTAAATCCGAACCGAGACCTTTCGTCAAGTGTTTTGCGAGACAAATCCGAACCCCAAATATAACGAAAATCCGGATCCAAAACACAAAACACGAGACCTCAAAAGTCGCCGGTGCACATCCCTAATTACTACTACCATTGCTGACATACTTTTAGGCATTTGTGTTACTGCAGGCATGTTACTAGCTGTTACTTTTACTACTGGCTGTTTAGTGGGCTTTAACATTACTGGAATGTTATTTTGGACCACTGCTACTGCTTTCGTGTCACTATGAATAATGCTGACATTTTATTGAGCATTACTGGCATGGGTGGATTTTTACTGGGCAGTATAATGATGTGGCCAGCTGTAGCCAGCTGATCACTTGGAATGAGAAATAAGCAAACATTTTAAACTGTTTCACAAAATATTTGCCTGGTTCCATTTTTAGTTGCAAAATTTCACATTTGGTGGTGGAATTTAATCTTAAGTTTTCCCAGTCCTTCCCCAATAACACCACATAGCGGAATGAATTGACCATCATTGTCACACCTCTATTCATTCTGTGAAAGGCAAATTTACAAATACAGTTTTGAATGGCATTTTGCTGAATGGTAATTTAAATGCAGAATTTAAAGTTTGTATTGTCTGATCTTTGCATTCCTGCAAAACTGCCTGTCCAACTGAGAAAGCTGATTTGCACAATATTTTGTTGCAATTTCATGTGTACCTGTAGAACACACATGTGGTGAGTACTGCTAAATTTGATAATAAGCCTATATTCTAGGTCTTTTGGCAACCAAGCACCACCCCTGTCTATGGGAACTGTTAAATCAGTGGAATGCCATGGCTCCTGAACACTGAAGACTTGATTCATACTGAGAGTTTGTTTTAAAATGCACGCAAATTAGGTATCTGTAAACCTGTATTCAACAAGGAACAGATCCGAAGATACATGTGGTGATGAATTCGGATGCAAGTCTACTCTGCAAGTCTACTCTCCTCTACTAGACAGGACACTAAAAGACATGTCCAATACATATGTGGAATATAAATTCTCCCAAAAAAACACACAGAAAGATAATAAAAAAAAAACAATTAATGTCACCAGTTAAAAATATAGTCATTACATTTTTTTTCCCCAAATGAAATATATTTATTAGGATGTCACATGTTATGAATGTCTGCTGTACATAAAATACATTTTCACAATTGCCCCAGATTGCAAACACATGCTCAGCTGTCAATTAGACTTGCGCAGCACGGTGGTGTAGTGATGATGGCCTTATCTGTGAGGAGTTTGTATGTTTTCCCCATGTTTGCGTGGGTTTCCTCCGGGTGCTCCGGTTTCCTCCCACACTCCAAAAACATACTGGTAATTTAATTGGCTGCTATCAAATTGACCCTAGTGTGTGTGTGTGTGTGTGTGTGTGTTAGGGAATTTAGACTGTAAGCCGCAATGGGGCAGGGACTGATGTGAGTGAGTTCTCTGTACAGCACTACGGAATTAGTGGCGCTATATAAATAAATGATGATGATGATGAATTGGACACGATTGGCGCTACCTTACTGAACATTGACTGCAGGCAAACACTGCTTACCTGCCCCGCTCCCTCCCTGAAATCGTAGGCTGTAGAAAGTGTCCTTTGCATTCAAAGATGACTGAACATGGCTGCATTCTGTGCTGTATGGTCCAGTTCTGGGCACACGCAGAGTGATTTTGCGGATGATGCGCAGAAAATTGATGTTTACGTCTCTTGATGAATCAGACCCTAAGAGTTTTTATAGCAAAGCACCACAATTAAATCCTTAACATTGTTCAATCAATTTCAGGTGACATAAATAACAAATATGAAATGTATTTTTTTGCATCTATCTTATTGTCGGGTAGGTGGTGCTACCTGTTCAGAACCCTGGAGATTGGGATCTTCCCCCAAAAGATTATAAAGGTACGTGACCACATCTATCTGCAGCATAGTACAGGGCTCAACGATGAGCTGTGTGCTCAGCAAGAGTCAGGAAAGTTATTCCACAAATTTCATCCAGTGGAATAATTAATAACATCTTCATTTAATTTGTAGGACCATTTTTCTGTAGCACATATAAGTGCATCTCATGTGCAGGACACTCAAATCAATAGCATATTTTTACCCTCATTGACAAGACTATCGGATGCATTTCTAATGTATTTTAAATGTTTATATTTTAACTAATAAAGTATGCGTAAAAACTGATATTAAGAATAGCATCAAACATACAGCTAAAGAGGAATGGACTGTTGTGCCAGGCAGAATTTAAGCAGAGATATTTTGTGAGTATAATGCCCTTTTAAATGAAGTCACATTTCGAAGGGGTATATAAACGTGGGCATATCTTGGAAAGGTTGACAGACAATGAGACAAAGATGCCTCAGATGCTTATCATCTCATAAGCATTAATCCTGAAAGCTTGCTACAGAAGAATCAACAAAACTTGCTGACACAGAGTCTTTTTCATTAAAGGTCAAGTTGTATTGATTTCCAAGAGAAATGTTGGCACTGTAAGATACATAGGAAAATAATAAATGTTAGTATGACAATAGATAAACGACTGTCAGGAGTTGGATTGCTTTCATTTTCTAAGTGTGAGTGACATTTTTCCTATAAGTCTTTCAGTTCACTAAAGTATTTCCTGTTTGAGTGTGATTAGACTATTCCAGTTTCTGTGCTCTGATTAATGAAAGAAACACAAATAATAATTGATTTCTCATTTCTAATATTGACATCTCCAAATCACTGTGCTACGATCTCATTTTTGCTTCCAGTGAGTAATTTGTTATGCTAACCATTAGCTGTAATTGATTCATTTATGGTGACTTCCTTTTTAAATTGCAACTTCTTCATAGTTTGAGCTTTTTCCAGATATAATTGAGTACTTACGCTCTCTCAGCTGGTCAGCAGCTCATGGAATGGACTTATTACCATTTAATCAGGCAACCTGTTAAAAATACAATCTCTGCTTGGTTCTTTATTGAGCCTACATGATTTAATCTGACTCTGCTTACAGCACTGTGTATCGTGTTCACTGCTCACCCAGCTTTAGAGTTTTTTCAGATAAGCACTTGCAGTATATTTTCTCATGTTGTGCCCCTTTTGGCACTGCAATTTAGAAAAGCTATCTGAAAATACTGCAGGGACCAGGTCATAGACCTCAATGTTTGTAAATGTCTCATGTATCATAGGGTCATGGAAAATAGTGCACACCTTGGGCCTTATTAAGAGTTGTACAGAAGTGTATTTGCGCAATGCCAAAGTGCATCAATGCAAAATTGATGCACTGCGCATGTGTACAAACCTGCTTCTTTATTTAGAGTTGCACATTTCTTGAACTTGCTGCCTCTTGCACCCCGAGAGGCAGATCAGGGGCGTTATTGTGCAAGTGAAGTACAGTGAGGGCATACAGATGCAAATTATGGCTCCCCCTTTAAGATGTATCTTATTTGGAGATACACCGAATTTGAAATTAGCTATGTGTTGCAAATTTGGCACATACAGAAAATGGTTGCAAATTTTGAAATTGATGATGATAATTGTCACAACTTTGAATGCATCTACGCACAGGGGCGAACGCAGGGTTTAGAAGCAGCTCCATTTCAGCGAGTCTGAATTCTACAGCAGCCGCGGCGCTGTCAAGAAGCATCCGCGGCAGTGCTGTATTATACTACAATACAGCACTGCCGCGGGCACTTCTTTGACAGCACCGCGGCTGCTGTACAGTATCGTTGGTTCCCGGAGGGGAGGGGTTTCTGGAGAACCAGAAACCCCCCCTGCGTGCACCACTGATGCAGTAGACTTAACGTTTCATGTATCTTAAGTGCAAATGAAAATACAAGTGTGTAAAGGAAAGTGTGAACGCATCTTTGTTTGTACGGATGTAGTCCTATTGTTTTTCCTTGTATTTTAGTCTGATCTGTCCATGTGAACAGCAGATGCACTGGGTTCAATGATCAACAATACTTTTAGAGTGAGTTTTTCACTTCTCGTTCAAAAAAATGGAAATGAAGCGTGAGAAAATTACCTGAAAGTACTTGTCTGCTTAACTTTCTGGACACAGCTTCTGTTTGATCTCAGTCCTTTAACAACTTGGAATTCTGCCTTTCTAATCTCTCTTCTCAGAATTCAGCCTGTGTCCCAAAATTTTAAGAGATATATTCATGCCTTTTTTCCTCATTTCAGACAGAGTAAATATAAATTCATGTAATTCAGTATATAATAATAATGGTCTTATACAAATATTTGCAGTTAAAGGTTAGATAACATCCCAGTGTGTGTGAGTTTATAGCACATCGGAATCCTAAATAAATAGGTTAATGAACCTATATACACTGAGCCACAATGCTATATTTTTGAAGCAAAGATAGTTATAGCTCATATTTGGTTATTATGGAAAAAACAGAGCAGAGGTGCCATTTGCCACCTCAGAGGTGGTGGAGGATTTGTCACACGTCAGAGAAGAGGGTGTGACGTACACATGACAATGGCCAATCTTATTTCCATGGGTGTGCACTCCAATTTTGCTTGGTTCTTCTACAGGCATTTTCCCATGTATGATAGATGCACAAAGAGGAAGTCCTTAGTGCAAGGACCTCATAGGGGGGTATTCAATTGACGGCGGGATCGCCGAAAACCCAGCGCTCTAAAAATATTACCGTTAATACGGTAATATCTCGCTGAAATCCAGCGAGTAAATTACCGTATTAACGGTATTTACGCGCAGGATTACCGTATTAACAGTAATATTTTTAGAGTGCGGGATTTTCGGCGATCCCGCCGTCAATTGAATACCCCCCCATAGAGTGATATAGTCATTTTTACTAATCATGGTAGTATGCAGTAGAATCACCTTAAAGCTTAATAGATTAGCTAAGGGTAAGCATGTAGGTAACCATTGTATAAGTAATGGGACTATAAAACGGATGATATATCAAATCAATTTAGTAAACTGGAATAAACAAGCAAATGCGTAAATAAAAAGTGCAGTATAAATCCTGGCCAGGACAAAGTTAGGTGATAACTTGGCAGGCAGTGTAACAGTGATGTGTTTACTAATCTCGCAGTTAGGAAGCAGCGTGTTGTCTATGGTAATTTTAACCTAAACACGGGAGAGTTAGCTAAACACGGGAGAATTGGCTAAACACTGGCGTGTTTGAAATCCCAGCAAATCGTGACCAGTGATTTTAAAGATCAGAGTAAAACACGCAGCTTAATACATTTTGCCACTTGGGACATAAAATCGTGGGTTGTCACCAGCGATTTGCCGCAATTTGAAATCTCTGAAAAAATCAGAGCTTGATACATTTACCCCCAAATGTTCTAAATCAACATATTCTGACTGCACCTTATATGGTGGGCAAAGCTTTGCAGAAGAGACTCTGAGATGATTTAATTTAAGTTATAAGTGGCTATTCATATTAATTGATTGATTGTAATTCTATTAAGTCAGAGGACAGCTAATAGTTTGAGTCTAGACATGTGTGGTATTTACACACTTGATAATAAATGAGAAAGATAAAGTTATATAAGCATCATGAAATAATTGTGTAATAACTATACAAATTGTCACAAAATATATCCCAACTCGGCGACTCCGTTCTGCACAAGATCTGCGTTTCTCATCCACACTCATTACATCCTCCTATTCCCGATTACAGGACTTTTTCTGAGCTGCACCCACTCTATGGAATTCTCTCCCTCGCACAATAAGACTCTCCTCTAGTTTACAAGCTTTCAAGCGTTCTCTGAAAACCCACCTCTTCAGACAAGCTTATAATATTCCTCAACCACCCTCTTAACCTCACTACGTTACCCTATACCACCTGTTATACAACTACCCCTTGACCAACATTGTTGTGTGACAGGATCATTTAGCTTATGAGTCACTTTTACCTTAGCAGTCTGGCTGGACCGCCTGCAAATGTAGCCTTAACCTCATGTGTCAAACTCCCATTGTCCAATAGATTGTAAGCTTGCAAGCAGGGCCTTCTCACCTCTTTGTCTGTTTTACTCAGTTTGTTTATTAGTTTACTATGTTTGTCCCCAATTGTAAAGCGCTACAGAGTGTGTTGGTTCTATATAAATAAATGATGATGATGATGATGAAATTATGGCTATACCCCTAAAAAGTTACATAGATATTAAGACCGAAAAAAAGACACATTTCCAAGTTTTTTAATCCAAAATTAAGTTAACGTTCATTTCAATTTTGTTCTATTATTGGTTTCAATAGCAGAAAAGTCACATGATAGTTATCAGATCAGTCATCGCCACACCTAGCCAACAGATCAGCACCACTTCTGTTAAAGGAGGAGAACTGTTCGTAGTTGGAGAATGTCAGGGGATTGGTATGGAAGTTTTTTAGGGTGTGGTGGATGTATCTGGGTTGAATGACGTGACAGTCAACTGTCATTTTGTCTTGGTTTAGTAACATTTCACTTAATTGCATGACTGTAAGATGACATGTACATTAAAAAGATTGCACATCAATCTGGAGTTAACACAGATCACTTGATATTTTTCTGTGATATAAGCAGCTTAAAGAGGGGTTGGCATGTAGTACCATGGAGGGCAACGTCTGACTGGTTGCATGCAGTATTTTCAGTCTAAGCATTTACATTTATAGTTGTAAGCTATAATATTTCTTCCAAATCCAGGTATAATGATATACCATTCATAGACTTTGGCAAATTGCTCTTAGTGGCCAGCTTATGAGCAAATAAAAATGCTGGCATTGCATTGCCAAGCAGTAAAGCTTGAATGACACATCCTGTCAATCAAACACAAGTTCACAAACAGCTCTTGAATTCATTTGTGCACATTATTTTGTCAGATTGCATATGTTTATATAACAATTTGGTTTCCTAAAATCTAATTTCATCAGTTCAATGAACTGCATAAACATATATCTATATACATAAAAGAAGAAATTTGTTTGTTTGTTGGCAAATATCTTCCACAGCTCTCAAGGAGAAGCTGCCAAATGTTACATAGTTATTGTCAGGCGCCGCTCGGCGGCCGCCCGCCCGTCCACACAGAACGTCTGGTTGCCTAGCAACCAGACGCATCACTTCCCCTTCCGCCCGGCCGGCCAGCTCAGAACCAGAAGCGTCCCCGTTGCTAGGCAACGGGACGCTGCTTGAAGAGAGCGCTACGGCGCTACAGTATGACTAGCGCTACGGCGCTACTGCTATGACAGCACTACCAGTGCTGAGGGCATTGGCTAGCAGCACTATTTAAGGCCCTCTGACCTCACCTCCTGTGCCAGAGTTTCAGGTCCTTTCCTGTCCTCCAGCGTTCCAGTGTTCCTGAGTCTATCTGTTTCCTGACCCTTGCTTTCCTCCAGTTTATTGCCGTTTGCCTGTGACCATTGTGACCCGGATTGCCTTGACTACCCCTTTTGGATCTCCCGTTTGTACCTCGCTGTCAGAACGTTATTGACCCGGCTTTATTCACACCCCGCTCGGATTCTCCTTGTGTACCTACACTGCCCGCACCGTTGCCGAACCTGCCTGTCTGACAATTCTCCCGTGCTTCGCTATCTGACTCGTGGAAGGACCGCGACCTGCGTGTTTCCTGCAGCTAAGCCCATACCTCCTTGCGGGGGTCCCTGGTGAACACCAGGGGCACGTTAGACTCCGCGCCTTCTTCCGAGTAGTGCCAACGATAGCAGGTACGCTATACTAGTCGTGACAGTTATTTAGTATTGAAAAAGTAAGCTAATAGACCACATAGCGACAACGTTATGCTTACGTCGCAAACAGAATTTATGAACAAATGGCATAACATCTTGAAGGAATGTTCTGTTAATCTTATGAATTTATTAATAGAGGGACAAACTAAAGAAAGAGCACACCTCATGAATCAAATAACAGAAATAGAGAATAAATTGATTCCATATAAAAATGAAGCAGATTATGTTAATTTAGAGAAAATAATAGATCATAGATTAAAAGTAGAGGAACAAAAAATCATTAATAGGAAGAAATCAATTTTTTTTAGAGATAAATATAGTAATAATGCAATATGGGCAGCACTGCCTTATAACACCTATACTCAGTTTTTGTGTGAGTTGACAAATTTGACAGTTAATATGAATTACTGACATTGTCTTAGGGCAGCACAATGGCTAAGTGGTTAGCACTTCTGCCTTACAGCACTGGGATCATGAGTTCAATTCCTGACCATGGCCTTGCCTGTGAGGAGTTTGTATGTTCTCCCCATGTTTGTGTGGGTTTCCTCCGGGTGATCCAGTTTCCTCCTACATTCCAAAAACATACTGGTAGGTTAATTGGCTGCTATCAAATTGACAATAGTCTGTGTGTTTGTTTGTCTGTGTGTGTGTGTGTGTGTGTTAGGGAATTTAAACTGTAAGCCCCAATGGGGCAGGGACTGATGTGAGTGAGTTCTCTGTACAGCGCTGTGAAACTAGTGGCGCTATATAAATAAATGGTGATGATGATGATGATGATGATTGTTCCAAAAATATTGATTAACAGACAAATCCAATCACAATGAACAAGAAATGGAGAAGAATCAAGACATTAGGATGTACTGGTATAGGTACATAAACTCAACACAAGTATCATACAACACCCAATTTTCTGTATGACAAACTTGGGTTATCATATCAACAATATATATATCTTATACATGATAAAGAAGGTCAATTTCATAATAAGACAAATATATCTCTCGAAATTGATACAAAGAATGCAATAATAATACAAAAGATACATCTGAGCAATCATTTTCAACTTATGATACGGATGAATCATACATGGAAATAGATTCACAATATGAACAATTGGCATTAAGATCATTGGAGCAAGGGTTTTTAGATATGAGTCTTACACAGATACTAGCTGTCAAAGACCAAGATACAGTTCATATGCAAGTTGATGATGGGCAACCGGAATGTTCTAGAATAAGAGAAATTGATAATACATAGTAACATAGTAACATAGTTGATGAGGTTGAAAAAAGACACCAGTCCATCAAGTTCAACCTATTTTGGATCTCCTGCGATCCTGCACTTATATTTGAAATTAATCCGGAGTAGGCAACCGCCCATCTGTTTCAATTTTGAAAATCCCCCCAGACTCCATATTGCAATCCAATTTTTACCCTATATCCACTACTATCCTTTATTTTAAATTAACGGTCGTATCCCTGGATACACCTTTCCGCTAAAAATTTGTCTAACCCTTTCTTAAACATATCTATTGAATCTGCCATCACAACCTTCCCTGGCAATGAATTCCATATCTTGACTGCCCTTACTGTAAAGAACCCCTTCCTTTGCTGGTTGTGAAATTTCCTCTCCTCTAACCTTAGGGGATGACCACGTGTCCTGTGTATGGTCCTTGGGGTAAAAAGTTCCCATGAAAGCTCTCTGTATTGACCCCTAATGTATTTGTACATAGTAATCATATCTCCCCTTAGACGCCTCTTTTCTAAAGTAAACATGCCTAAACTGGCTAACCTTTCCTCATAACTTAATGACTCCATACCCTTTATCAATTTTGTCGCCCTTCTCTGAACCCTTTCTAGTTCCAAATTATCTTTTTTATAGAGTGGTGCCCAGAACTGTACTGCATATTCAAGATGAGGTCTTACCAATGATTTATACAGTGGCAAAATTACACTGTCTTCCCTTGCATCTATGCCCCTTTTTATGCATGCCAATACTTTGTTTGCCCTTGCAGCTGCTGCTTGACATTGAGCACTATTGCTAAGTCTACTGTCTACGAGCACTCCCAAATCCTTTTCCATTATAGATTCTCCCAAATTAATTCCATTTAATTTATAGATTGCGTTCTTGTTTTTGATCCCTGACAGTGATACATTCTACTACATCTAATCTGGAGGATATAACAATACCAACCAATGCGAGTCATGAACCTTTTCTAGAGAAAGGAATGACATTAGGGCAAACATTGAATACAGCCCAAGCAATCAAATCCACTGTCATGAAAAGAAAACTAAATTAGGTAGAAGTGGAGGTAGAGGAGGAATGAGAGTCCAAAAAGCCAAGAGTATAATTACATCACCTGAGATACAATCAGTACGGAATTTTAATCTGATTGATCACACATTATCACAAGCACAAATTTAATTTTTAAATAAGGATATAAAATTTGCACCGACTAAATAATTAAATAAATTCAATACATATTTGGATTTACAAAGTTTTGCTAGGAAACTTACTTTAAAGAAATATTTAATTAATAAAATACCAATTCAAGAGTAAAAGATTACATATATACAGGATGAATATCAGCATACAAATTTATGACCTGCATCTAAATTTTATCCAGGACATTTGAGAGGGCAATACATCAATACCTTTTAGTATCAGACGATATAGATAAAATAAACACTAGACCAAGGAAAAGAAAATATAATCTCAACAAACAAGAAAAAGGAGCCCTTCAGCAATTAAACAATAATACAACAATCATAATCAAACCAGCAGATAAGGGAGGGGGGTTAGTGATCATGAATGCAATAGATTATAAAAATGAAGCTGGTCGCATTCTAGGAGATGCATCTACATAACGATTACTTAAGACAGATCCCACGGATGAATTTAGTCAGAAATTACTACATCACCTTCAGACAGGTTTGGAAATGGGGATATTAAGGCAGACATGTTCAATATCCAATTATTCCAGTGGTTTATTTCCTCCCCAAAATAGATAAAGATCCATTGAAGCCCCCAGGCCACCCAATAATATCGGGAATTGGCTCGTTAACATCTAATCTTTCCAGATATGTGGATTGTTTCCTACAGCCATATGTACAACAGTTCTCTTTCTTGAGGGATACCACACAAGTATTAAAAGAATTGCATAGTGTCACATGGGAGAAAGATTATTGTCAGGTGTCCAGTGATGTGACATCGCTGTGTACATTAATCCGTTTTGCGCCGAGTTACGCCAATCTCTTTATGAGTATTTGGGATGAAGAGGTTATTGGGGATACTGGCGTTCTCGGGACAAACCTGGTGCTCTACAAAAGAATTATAGATAATATACTTATGATCTGGAGGGGTGATGAGAATTCACTTACAGAATTTCTGAAATCCATAAATAACAATACATATACATATAATTTAGTTTTTCCAGTAAATACAGCCACCAGAGAATAGAGTTACTAGATTGGAGATTTTTATAGAGAACAATTTTATTAAAACCCAAACTTTCCTAAAACCAGTTGATGTAAACAGATACATATTAGCCAGTAGCCACCATCATCCAAACTGGCTTTCGGAGATACCCGGTGGCCAGTTTAAACACATTCGGCGCAATTGCTCGGATATACATCATTATATTGAACAAGGAAATTTTTAGATAAAAATTATAACCCGATAACAGTAGATAGAGCCTTCCAAGATGTAAAAAATATGAATAGAGAAGAACTTCTCACGTGCAAAAATAAGACAGTTATGACACAACAAAATCAGGATGTGATGTTTATTACACAGTACTCAGATTCAGCAAGACAGTTAAACATTTTAAGAAAACACAGGCATGTTTTAGAAAAAGATGTATACCTGAAAGTCCATTTACCCACTAGACCCAAACCTATATTTTGGAAGGCACCAAATCTTAATTCACAATTAGTTAGAAACCATATTCCTTTAGAGAAAAAAGATAATACGTGGTTGGGTGACATGACCCAGGAGTGCGGGTTCTTTCATTGTGGGACCTGCATTAATTGCAGAAAGGTGGGGTGTAGGAGTATTAAACCCACACTACAGTTTACATCATATTAAACCCAGAAAACTCACAATGTCAAACAATTTTTAACATGTAATACATCCAATGTAATATATCAGCTGGAATGTACCTGCAATACACAATACATCGGTAGAACCACCAGGAAGATAAAATTTACAGTGGTGGAACATATTACAAATATACAGAAGGGTTATGAATTACATAGTGTATCTAGTCATTTTCTCCAATTCCCCAACAAAGATGTGACACAGTTAAAATTTATGGCTATCACACAGGTAAAACAGAACTGGAGAGGAGAAGATTTTTTTAAAAAGATTAATAAAGAAGAGGCCGAATGGATTTTTAGACTTAAATATAGATCGGAAGATAACACCCTTAACTCAAAGAGACAAATGAGATAAGTAGATAGAACCAAAATTGGTACACATTATACAGGATTCATTAATGCATGATGTAATGTTTTACATTGATTTATATTGGTTTGTAATATCCTACATGATTTTAATAATGCTTTTATTTGGATTGTAAATATTATACTCATGGAGTTGTAAGCTCCTTGTAAGGATTGCATAGTTATATACAATATTTAATATTATTTAACCTGTAGTTGCTGATATTTGTATGAAGCTTTCACATATTGATTGTGAATAGTATATATCGCAATTGACATGTATAGTTGTTATGGAGGTATTAATATGTTTTTAATACACCTTTATTGTGTTCTTTTATACTTGTATATTTCATATATTGTTGTATATAGTTTTTATATAGTTGTATATATTTATTGCTAATTACTTTGGATACATCAAGTAATATTTGTGACTTTTATATAGTATGAAATAGAGAAGATACATAAGAAATTATTAGTATAAGTAATACACATAAAGTTTAGTGATGTTTAGTTGTTTAGTAATTATATGCGATAATTGGCCATATAGACATACCTTATAAAGTGCATGTATACTCTACATAGACCCAAAAGATGGTGATATAATTTATTCATATCACTTGACAACTATTGCCCATAGTAAAGATGGCCTCCGCATTAATTGATATCTATTTACCTAGTGTCAACAATAAAAATAATGAATACATTTCTATCTAGAGCTTACAATACGAGAGATTGATAGATCAGACTTTGACACCTGTATTTGCAAGAGTACCGCTATAAAATTAGATAAGTGCTGGATGCCCGTGTTGCGCATGCGCAGAAAACCAGACATTGTGCGCATGCGCAAAATGGTTGCCGTATTATTATAAATAAATGGCGAATTACGCATACATGTTTACCCTCTTTAAAAAGTCAGAAATGATGAAACGAGTTGAGAAATAACTAGCTACCATATTGTATGAGACGATCCTACTGTGTGTCCTATGCAGGGCCGGACTGGCCATCTGGCACTTCTGGCATTTGCCAGAAGGGCCGATGGCTGTATGGGCCGGTCCGGTCCCTGTGCTTCATGTCCCGCAGCTTTTTCTTCTTCTTTTTTTTTTTTTTAACTTCCTCGTGGCTGCGCAATGTGACTTCATGACGTCACGCAGCCACCTAGGAGCCGTCAGTCTGTTGAGCGCGCTGGGTTGTTGAGGTGAGTTGGTGTGTCCGGGGGATAATGACAGGTACTGCAAGGGAGGGGAATGAGTAAAAATACACGCAGGAAGTGATTGAAAATGGCTGCAGGGGGAAGGGGGGGGGTGACAATGGCTGCAGGGCAAAGGGGGGGTGTGACAATGTCTGCAGGGGGAAGGGGGGTGTGTGACAATGGCTGCAGGGGGAAGGGGGTTGTGTGACAATGTCTGCAGGGGGGAGGGGGGGTGTGACAATGTCTGCAGGGGGGAGGGGAGGGTGGGACAATGGCTGCAGGGGGAAGGGGGGGTGTGACAATGGCTGCAGGGGGAAGGGGGGGGTGTGACAATGGCTGTAGGGGGAAGGGGGGGTGTGTGACAATGGCTGCAGGGGGAATTGGGGGTGAAAATGTCTGCATGGGGGGCAATGGCTGTAGGAGGGGGAAAATAAAAAATGGCTAATCTGTGTGGGGGACAGTATTAGGGATGTGCACCGGCGACTTTTGAGGTCTCGTGTTTTGTGTTTTGGATCCGGATTTTCTCGATGTTTTGGGTTCGGATTTGTTTCGCAAAACACCTGCCGAAAGGTTTTGGTTCGGATTTAAGGTTTTGGATTCGGATTTTTTTGAAAAAAAAACTAAAAAGTGTAAAAATCAAGTTTTTGGGCTTATTTTCACTCCTACGCTATTATTAACCTCAATAACATTCAATAACAATAATTTCCACTAATTTAAAGGCTATTCTGAACACCTAACACCTCACAATAAAAAATTTTTTTTAGTACAAAACGTTGCAACGAGTAATCTTTCTGGACTGCGTAGAGGAGTGTTCCCCACAATATAATTAAAAACCCATCAACTGGTCTGAATTACACCCAAAAATAGTATCTGGACTGCGTAGAGGACTGGCCACTGGCCACCACAATATAATATATAGAAAACCTTCAACAGGTCTGAATTACACCCAAAAATAGTATTTGGACTGCGTAGAGTAGTGGGCACTGGGCACCACAATAAAATATATAAAAAACCTTCAACAGGTCTGCATTACACTGCACATACGGCTGCTCCTCCATCCTCTCCATCATATACATGTTGGAGTTTCAGCGTGTGAAAATCTCTTGTTTTTGATAATGTCAGTGCATTTTGAATATTTTTCAATTTGCCCCACAACACTGAATGTACTTTATCTATGATACGCATCTATCTTTCTTGACTGCGTAGTGTGGTGGCCCCGCTACACAATTTGGTACCGAGGCCACAATATAATTAAAAAACCCTCCACGGGTCAGAATTCCACCAAAAAAGGGTATGGACTGCGTAGTGTGGTGTGCCCGGAACACAATTTTTTACAGCGCCAACAATATAATTAAAAAATTGGGCATCAACTGTCACCGTTGTTTAATATCTGATACACCTAAATCTGGACTGCACGGTGGAGTGGCCCCGGTAGTAAATATTCGTGCAATGGAGAGTTACTTTTTCATTGAAAGACTCAAGCTTTCAAGTGTAGTGTTTATAAAATATAAACAACAATACAGTAGTTTTAGAGCACGTCAATACCTCTTGTTTTAAATTATGACAGGGCATTTTACTTTTGGTTTAATTTCTTGAATTTGTTTAAATTTGGTTTTACTTTTTGAACATGGCAAATGACTGTTGATTGGTCATATAATGCAAAAACAGGACACAGCACAGGACCCAGCAGCACTACTGAACTCAGCAGGACAGAGCACAGGACACAGCACCACTGGACTGATACTGCAGAATGTGTGAACTTTGTAATATTGCAGTACCACTGGACTTTTACTGCTGAATGTGTGAACTTGGTAATATTGCAGTACCAATGGGCTTATACTGCTGGATTGGTTTTGCAAATTTGGTTATAATTATTTATTTTTTTTAATTTTTTATTTTAATTTTTTTTATAACTTTTTTTTATTTTTTAAAAACTTGGGAATAATGGGGAAATAACTATGCCCTTAGAAGCACAGAGCACAGAACACAGCACCACTGGACTGAACAGGACACAGCACAGGACCCAGCAGCACTACTGAACTCAGCAGGACAGAGCACAGGACACAGCACCACTGGACTGATACTGCAGAATGTGTGAACTTTGTAATATTGCAGTACCACTGGACTTTTACTGCTGAATGTGTGAACTTGGTAATATTGCAGTACCAATGGGCTTATACTGCAGGATTGGTTGTGCAAATTTTGTGGTAATTAAAAAAAAATTCAATTAGTTTTTGGTATTTTTTTAAATAACTTTTTTTTATTTTTTTAAACACAGGGGAATATTGGGGAAATAACTATGCCCTTAGAAGCACAGAGCACAGGACACAGCACCACTGGACTGAACAGGACACAGCACAGGACCCAGCAGCACCACTGACCTCAGAAGGAAAGAGCACAGGACACAGCACCACTGGACTGAGCACAGCACAGCACAGCACAGCACTGAACTGAACAGCACGAGATATAGCAGGACAGAGGACCACCTAACACACCCTCCCTCTACCCTGATCAATGCCCGAGTGAAGATGGCGGCGACTAGCGGGGAATTTATAGGATCCGAGTATCGCGAGATCCGACAACGGGATTATGAGTCAGAGCCTCAGTTTCAGATTTGAATTTGGCGCCAATACCCGGATCTGTCTCGGATCCGACTCGGATCGGCAACGTTCGGGTGGGCTCGGATTTCATAAATCCGAGTGCGCTCATCTCTAGACATTATATGACTATAATGTGTGTGGGGGACAATATATGACTATAATGTGTGTGGGGGGACAGTATATGACTATAATGTGTGTGGGGGACAGTATATGACTGTAATGTGTGTGGGGGGATAGTATATGACTATAATGTGTGTGGGGGACAGTATATGACTATAATGTGTGTGGGGGGACAGTATACGACTATAATGTGTGTGGGGGGACAGTATATGACTGTAATGTGTGTGGGGGACAGTATATGACTATAATGTGTGTGGGGGACAGTATATGACTATAATGTGTGTGGGGGACAGTATATGACTGTAATGTGTGTGGGGGACAGTATATGACTATAATGTGTGTGGGGGGACAGTATATGACTATAATGTGTGTGGGGGGACAGTATATGACTATAATGTGTGTGGGGGTCAGTATATGACTATAATGTATGTGAGGGACAGTATATGACTATAATGTGTGCTATTAAGTGAATGTGGGGCTGTTTGGGGAAAATTAGGTATATTTATTAATGCCTGAGATGGTTGTGGGAAATGTTTATTTTTATTAAATATAAATGCTATTTAATTTCTTGCTGCTGGAGGGAGGGAAAGCGGTTTATTTATTAAATGGGAATACTATTAATTTAATGTTGGGGCTGGTTGTAGGGAAATAGGTCTATTTATTAAATGTATATACTATTTAATGTCAGGGCTAGTTGGAGGGAAATAGATGTATTTATCAAATGTGAATACTATCATTTTAATGTTGGGGCTGGAGTAAGGCCTAATTTTAAAACGTGGGTGTTATATTGATTTAACACCGCTGCTGGTTGGAGTTTTCTATATTTCATGTAACCATTTTTTTTTCCAAACAGGGCCCCCAACATTCCAGGATCCAGACAAGCAGCAACTGATCTAAAGACACCAGCAGCCACAAGTGGAGACAATGACAAGACAGGTAAGAGAGAGACCAGGACATTCTGCCAACTGTCCTGAATTTGGTGGGTGACTGTCCCGCTTAGTCAGGATTTGGTCTGACTACAAGGACAGTTGGGAGGTATGTACTGCTTCACATTGTACTGCTTGTGAAGGCAGAACTGTGTGCACCTAATAGTAGTGCTCACAGTATTGCCTGTGTATTTGTTTAAAATGTGTCTAATAACCATATTACATCATAGGAGTCCCCCTGTCTTAATTGCCTTGGGCCCCCCGAGCCTTAATCCAGCTCTGGTTAGCAGGAGGGAGCGGATAGCTACTCCCAGTTCCTGGATAGGACACAGCCTGCAGAGCAAGCCGAGGAGCTCTAAGTCTCATGAGATTTATTAATCTTGTGAGACTAAGTGCATCCCTGCTCACTCTACAGGAAGTTCCCACCCTGCTGGATGTCAGCAGCATCAGAAGCATAGATAAGTGCAGTGGGCTGGGGGTGTTGTAATGTGTTTCTGGGGTGGGGTGTGGTATGATAGGGAGGACATGATAAATGTAATGTTTTCTTATAATGTATGTATCAATGCCCCATGTTGACCACGCCCCCAACATAATGTGGGCACGTCGCTGCTGCACAGCGGCACACAGTTTTGTCCTGCTCATCAACAGAGATGGGCCTGTATGCTTGAAATGCCAGGGCTGATTTTTAGTCCCAGTCCGGCCCTGGTCCTATGTGTCCTTTTGTGAACACCTTGATGTAAGTGGATATTGTTTTTAATTAATAAATGTTATACACTTTACCAACTTAGTTTTCTCTACTTGTGGATATCCCCTGTTCATGAACCACCACTTCTTGAGAAACAACATATATTGGAAGATACAGAGATTGCACATAGAGTGACTATCTTATGGATGTACCAACAATCCACTATACCATACTAACTGTAAGTGCCTACTACCTACCGCTCTTATACTCTCTATGACTCATTCCTAATCCATTCAATATTTGCTTATTTACATATGACATTGGGAGTATATCAACACATGAAAAGAAGACCTTATATTCTGTACTCCAGATGAACTACTCAGTCACAGAAAATATTTACTAAGACTATATGGACTTGTCTGGTGATTATAACGCATAGATAATATATAGTTGGTATTAATTATCCCGGGTAACACCAATTGTCTATGTCATTAGAGATTGAGCGCTTAAAATCCTCCCCCCCTTTCTTCTATTTGTATTAGAGACTAATCATTACTGGATTAACAACTCTCTCTGATTCCATATATATTATATGTATGAGTGCTCCCTATACCAAAAAGCATAGCGACAACGAGACAATGCGACAAAACAAAAAATATTGAAAACATAATTTTTTCGTTGTAAAGAATTGTTTGACTGCTTAAGGGAAACTTTACGACAATACGATATAACGACAAAGCAACAAATTTTATTTTCTAAATTACATTTTTGGTCTATTTATTAAATAATTTGCTAATATATAAAAACTGGTACACATTACAAATCGAACCCATGCAACGTTGAGTGACCCTGCTTATTATATATTAAATTCAGTAGTTTGTCTGTCTGGGTATGTATCCGGACACAACTAGACCGCTTGGGATGAAACCAACACCAGGTAGTCCTGTTGGACCCTGGCCTTGACCAGACGAAACGCGTTGAGGGTACAGGCAGGTAGTTAATGACAAGACCGCCATTGATTCTGGGACCATTTGAATGATTGCTATCACCAGGAACCTAAGGATATGGTCTATAGGCACTGCTGTATATATAAACTACTGAACTTGGACAATATAGCAACAGATAAGCCCTGAAAATATATATATATAGATATATATATATATATATATATATATATATATATATATATATATAAAAATCTTATTATCTTATAACATGCTCCATGTAGAGGCTCTTTGCTGCTACTGTATAAAATATAACTCTTGACAAGATGTAAGGGACTGTAATAGATATCTATTCCAACAAGTATGTGTCTTTTTTTAAAAAAAAAAAACAACAAAAAAAACCCTCTATCGACATTAAACCCACAGATTTAGGGAACAATGCAGTCCCACATCACAAAATTAGGAACAAAATAGACCATCAACCTGGAATAGTGAGAAAAAGTTTCTAATTGGTGCTAATATTAATAAGACAATATTGCTGCTGCTGTGGGAGATTCTGTAATCCTAACAAAAACAATAAAACAAGCAATGATATCATAAAATTAGTACCACTATTATTTTATTTTTAATTTTTATATATTTCAGAGAACTGACTAAATATGGTTTGATTCAACTGATAAACCAAATAGTTGTAAGAGCTATTTGACATTGCAAATTTCACCTTTTTGTTTATTTTTTTACAATTTTGGTTTTGTTTTCTAATAATTGCATCTGTTTTTATCCTACCTTACTAATCTTATTATGCAATACTAAAAAAAATTGTCAGTGTGCGAACTGTATTTCTTAACTAATAAAATGTTTCAATGCTTCTAAAATTAAATACTTCCATGCAGTAGATATTATTTGAGCTATCTTAATGGTTATAAATTGGCGACCTATCACACTCACTATGCATTGGATTGATCTATTGGTATTACTGTCTGTGACCTCCTGTTTTAATGGTTTGCTTTTCCACTTGCTGTCTACCTGTCAACTCTGTTTTACTGAAAATGGATATAATTTGCATGATATAATTTGCATGAAATATTTATTACACTTTATTTTTATTTCATCTTTCAAATTGTTAAAGGCACATAGATAAATTAATGACCAACACTACAGACCTCTTTTATAGTTGAACATAAGTTCATTTTTGTGACAGAAATATGCTGGTGCATGTAGTTATACAAGCATCAGCATGCCCAGACTGTTTATGGCACCCTGGCATGGCTGGGACTTGTAGTTTCACAAAACAAAATGGCATCTGTTTGTTTTTTTATTACATTAATAGCCATTATTACCCTACACCCACCACCCAGGGGTGTAGGTTGAGCCCTAGTGCTTTGAGCACTGGGCTAGCTATTCCTAGAGGGGAGGCCGGAACATTCTACTTTTTGCAGACCTCACTCCCTTAGGATTCCAGCCCAGTGCTGAACAGCCTGGGGTTGGTATGTCATTATGGCAGGGGGACCCATGCCGTGTGTCCCCCTTCTATAGTGCCAACCACCCCAGCTAGTTTGCCTAGTGGTGGTTGCTTGCATATGGGGGAGACCCAACACAAATTTTTCCCCGATTTTCCCGCAAGGCTGGGAGCACTAGGGTTAATATTGCTCGGACAGGGGGACACCACACATTTTATTTTTTCAACATTCATTTTTTTTAACTTTTGACAGTCGCCGGGTCCTGCGGCTCTATAGACAGCCAGTGTAACAGTGGTGTGTTTACTAATGTCACAGCTAGGATTCAGCGTGTTGTATCTAGCAATTTTTATAGCAAACTTGGGAGAGTTAGTTAAACACGGGAGAGTTGGCTAAACACTGGCCTGTTTGAAATCCCGGCAAATCGCTAGAGATGACCAGCGATTTTGAAGATCAGAGTAAAAAGCATAGCTTAATACATTTCGTGACTTGGGAAATAAAATCGCGTGTTATCACCCACAATTTGCTGCGATTTTTATTCTCTGAAAAAAATCGGAGCTTGATACATTTACCCCTTGGTTACTTGTATAGCTAGAGTGTCAGTCGGGACTTTGATCTCTAGCAATTTTTGAAATAGCGATTTTGACAGATACACATTACTGGCAGTTTTACATCAAATCTCAGGTTAGTACATCGGCGAGTTTCAACTTTCCCGAGAAAATTGCGTGATTTTCAAAATCGGAGCTTGATACATTTACCCATTGGATTGAGAAAAAATAATACAGGTGGCTCAGTGACCCAGCCCAAGGTAGCCCACTATGGGACTGGCCCAGGGAGCATATGTCCTCTGCCCCTCAGCCCAGCCTGCCCCTGTTCCTCCTTTTCTCCACTAACAGCATCTAGCAACTTAGCTGAAAATTATTGGAGCTCTCCTAGATCCATCCAGCTTAAATAATTGGGATCCTAGATGTAGTAATTTAACATCCCTAGAGCCTCTATATAATAGGCTACTGTCTATTATCGCTAATAAAGTATTCCTTATAGTTAAACACAATTAAAACACACAATATTATTATTATCAGTATTATTAGTATTAATATTGTTGTTGTTATTATCAACAACCGTGTCTGATATTTTTAACTTTTGTCAGTTCATAACAATTAAATACTAAGAAGTGAAGGGAACTGACACAAACAACTGTACATCCTAAGTTTTTGATTGGATGGTAACCAGTTATATAGGACTCTGTTTGACTTCTGTTCGGAATAAATTTAGCATTGAATATTGCTAGCGGGTCTGTTGGGGGTAATTATTGTCTCTGGTAGAGGTGAATAACACGTTTTTCACATCTACTCTAGGCTTCCACTCCTGCACAGAAATAAAATGTATGCTAATACTTTTTTAAAAGCTCTTTATGTTAGATATTATAGAGAGCCATAATCTCTATTGTTGTATAATAGGTTAGACTGGTTGAAAAATTATTCAAGAGGGTGACCACCTAGCAGGTCAAGTTAAGGTTTACCATTGTGGCCACCATTCATAGGAATTAGGCGAAAGATATTGGAGGGGTTGGAAGAAAATAATATGGATAGAGGAATTGACTGAGAAAGGGACGGAGTCAAGACCAGCCTATGTTGCCTAAAAGCTTCATGAGATGGATGTTGAGGACTAGGAATAAAAGAGTTCCCATATATTTTGGAATATTTTCAGGAGTGTGCTCTTTGTCAGGAGTTACCTGCAGCCCTCTGCATTGCATGCTGAATTGGCAGCTCCTGCCTCCAGGACCTTGGACTTGTTTTATTATATTTATCTGGCAGTACCTCTGTTCACCAGAGGTGCTGCTATTGGTCCTTTCCTTTGTTATTACTAGGGGTTAACCTGTGACACTAATTATCTCCTGCACCTGGGTGTTCCCTACTTATACCTGTCTCTCTCCTTCTGTGCTGGTCATTGTTGTTTTGTTGCCCTTCCTATGGGTTTGTTCTCCTGCGTCTCCTGTGCCCTCAGACCTTCACATTTTGCTGGTAACACCACTTCTCCGGATCTCTCTCCACTTACCTTGCTACCTGTGTCTGCAGTATTCCTTGCAACCAGAATTCCGCCCTGTCAGTTTCAACTATGTTTGGTTCATACTACTTATTTGTATTTTCTAGCAGTGTTTAATCTTAACTGCTTTCTAGATTGTAGATGTCTCGCTATTAAAACTCAGGGAGAATTAGAGATTAGCTTATAAGGGTTTACCGCTGAAGGATGGCCAACAAAGAAACCTTCTACAGGCAGAGATGGTACATTGTGATAACAGGCACCCCTGACGTTATGGTTAATGTTGTGAAATGAGAAAACAAATGCTTTGGGAGTTGGTTACAATCAGTGGTGGGATTTAGCCCGTGATCCGGTGACTACAGACTGAGTCCACCCTCTTCATTGGTGGGGCAGCAGGGTCCTTTAAAAAAAATAAAGAAATACTCATCTGTTTGCCGCGCCGGCACGCCTCCTCCCTGTTCCGTTTGAACGTTGGGCATGACGTCATCACACCCGACATATAGAGAGGAGTCGGCAAGCAAGAAGAGAAGAGAAGAAAGAAGCTGATAGAAAATGTAAGGGGGAGCAAAAACAGCATGGCAGATTGTGAAGGGGGAGCAAAGAAAGCATGGCAGAGTGTTTTGAGAGGCAATAGCAGCATGGCAGAGTGATTTGAGGGGCAAAAGCAGCATGGCAGAGTGTGAAGGGGGGCAACAGCAGCATGGCACAGTGTGATGAAGAGGGGCATTATTGTGGCATAATATGACCTGGGGGCATTACTGTGGCATAATTTGAAATGGGGGTACTACTGCGTGGCATAACATGACTCATTACTATTATTATCTTGATATTAGCTGCATAAAATAAGAAATATTTTAAACTCACGCACACCTGGGTTTGACTAGATAACTGCCTCTTGATATTGACATAAATAATTTATCATTATGCAGCTTTTATAATATTTGTTGTTTATTACTTTGCTATTGTCTGTGTAATGTATTAATAATTTGTACTCTTTTATGCCTATATTTAAATTTAATTCCTATTGTGATTCAATGTTAATTATTAAACTACCTTTACGTATATCTTTTTGTATACCTAAAACGGTCATTAGGGCAGAGAACCGGTTGTTAATTTGTTTGAATCCCACCACTGGTTACAATAATATCTAGAGAGGGTCACAGGAGACAATCAAGCCTCTTGAAAAGGAGAAAGATTCAACTTGCAAATACTGTTTGTCATGTATGAATATTAGGATATACAATAGAAAATTGTAGCCTTTATGCATTTTAAATGATAAAATGTGGATTTATCCCATCATTTTCTGCTGTTTTTATGTTAGCTGTACACATATTTTTGCTGGCTTTCATTAACTATCACTATAATAGCATCACCATTATTTTTTGTCTAACTAAAATACCCATAGTTTTGTAGCATGTTGGGCATATTTATTTTATATTTTATATATTAAATTTTATGATGTCTTGCAACGTATGATCATTCCTCTTCAAGTGTGAAATTATCAAAGAACATTTGATCTACCCTTATGTAATTCCCTTGATCACTTAAAATTATTTAATCCCTCCAGATACTCTAATATGCTTTCTTTGAATATTTAATAACCCTATTGACAAAGAGGAAGGATACTTTAGTTTCAGCAAGGTTAGAATTCACATTTGAGTCTGGAGCTTTCTTTGTGCACTTATAACACACAAATCTATTGTGCTTATGTTGCAATCAAGTTATTTAATATTTACATTCACTTTCTAGCCATTGATTGCTACATATGTGTTATAGAATTGCTGGTGTTATAAAGATGCCTACTGACATACACTGTTTAAAATGCTGTATTATGTTTAGAAATGATGATGTGGTTTGCATAAACATATTCTTCATTGTCTTTGCTGCCAGTTGCTTGATTACAATGAAAAGGAAAAAAAAAGACAAAAAGAAGCCTTTAAAAACAAGTAGAACCTACTGACATATTGCATATTCCTAGAGGAGATTTCTTCGCTGAGTTTGGATTCGACTATTCACCTCACAATTGGAATGCATCCAGTTCCACCGTTTGTGCAGGGATTCAACAGCAGGCCACAAGCCTAAGGGGTATATTTACTAAACTGTGGGTTTGAAAAAGTAGAGCTGTTGCCTATAGAAACTAATCAGATTCTAGCTGTTATTTTGTAGAATGTACTAAATAAATGCTAGCTAGAACCTGATTGGTTGCTATAGGCAACATCTCCACTTTTTCAAACCCACAGTTTAGTAAATATACCCCTAAGTGTCCTTTTGGCATGCCTAACACATAGAAAAATTGCTCTACTTAATCTGAAAGCCACCAAGAATAAAAAATGATATCAACATTGCTTGTTATTGTAAATATATAGGACTTAATTCATTAAGGAATGCTAAGTGAAAGCAGTTTGTGTTATTTTTTTTAAATGGACAGAAAATGCAGGCAGGTACACCAATATTCAGCAAGAAGAGGATCTTGAGAAACTTTTCCAGTTGAATATGGGTCTCCGTAAGACCACAAGAGCACACTTCTGGTGAAACCCATACAAACAATTTCTTGCAATTTTACTTTGTTTTAATGTCAGAATGGAAAAAAGTACTTGACTGCATAAATATTTCACACAGTTTCTTCTGACCCTAAATGCTAAATAGGCATAGACCAGCTCTCTGGCCACTGATCAGCTTCTCTAGCATTGGTCACATTTAACAATGTAACAAACAGGTTTTTTTACCTGACACTCTTCCCACAGGCCTAGTGTCAGGATCTGCCTGCAGCCTTCTGCATCACATGCTGTATATTGACAGCTCCTGCCTCCAGGACCTTGGACTTGTTATCTGGCGGTACCTCTATCCACCAAAGGTGCTGCTATTGTGCCTTTGTTATTAATAGGGGTTAACCTGTCTCACTAATTATCTCCTGCACCTGGGTGTTCCATACTTATACCTGTCTCTCTTCCTCTCCTGTGCTGATCATTGTTGTTTTGTTACTCTTCCTATGGTTTTGTTCTCCTGCTGCTCCTGTGTCGGACCTTCACATTTTCCTGCTAATACCTCTTCTCCGGATCTCTCTCCACTTACCTTGCTACCTGTGTCTAGTATTCCTTGCAACCAGAATTTAGCCTTATCAGAAATTCCTGTGCAGTTTCAACTATATTTGGTTTGTAATATTCATTTGTATTTTCTAAACAATAAACACCTTATGCTTCATCACATCCCAGACTCCATAGCTGTGACTTACTTTGAAATGTGACACCTAGCTTGATGAGCAGGTGACACTCCCAGCTTCCCTTTAAAAAGGGGTTCTCATCACCTGCTTCTGTTTGATTGTTCTTACTGCAGGCCAGGGCCGATGGCCAGATGGGCCGGTTGCCCAGCTGCCAGAATTCAGCATGACAGTCTGTGTGCTGAGCAGTGGGGTCGGCACTACACTTACTTCCTGGTGTGGTCGCTCCTCCCCTCTCTTCTATGAATGGCTCTGGAGATGTCACATGGGATGAGCACCATGTGATAGGTGCCGTCCCATGTGTTAGGAGAGACTGTACAGCGCGCTGCGGAGCGCACAAGGTAAGAGGGAGGTGGTAGTTTGTGTGACAGGGGAGCTATATGTGTGATAGGGGATCTATATGTGTGACAGGGGATCTATATGTGTGACAGGGGATCTATATGTGTGACGGGGGATCTATATGTGTGACAGGGGAGCTATATGTGTGACAGGGGAGCTATATGTGTGACAGGGGAGCTATATGTGTGACAGGGGATCTATATGTGTGACAGGGGATCTATATGTGTGACAGGGGAGCTATATGTGTGACAGGGGAGCTATATGTGGACAGGGGAGCTATATGTGTGACAGGGGAGCTATATGTGTGACAGGGGAGCTATATGTGGACAGGGGAGCTATATGTGTGACAGGGGAGCTATATGTGTGACAGGGAAGCTATATGTGTGACAGGGGAGCTATATGTGTGACAGGGGAACTATATGTGGACAGGGAAGCTATATGTGTGACAGGGGAGCTATATGTGTGACAGGGGAGCTATATGTGGACAGGGGAGCTATATGTGGACAGGGGAGCTATATGTGGACAGGGGAGCTATATGTGGACAGGGGAGCTATATGTGTGACAGGGGAGCTATATGTGTGACAGGGGAGCTATATGTGTGACAGGGAAGCTATATGTGTGACAGGGAAGCTATATGTGTGACCGGGGAGCTATATGTGTGACAGGGGAGCTATATGTGTGACAGGGGAGCTATATGTGTGACAGGGGAGCTATATGTGTGACAGGGAAGCTATATGTGTGACAAGGGAGCTATATGTGTGACAGGGGAGCTATATGTGTGACAGGGAAGCTATATGTGTGACAGGGGAGCTATATGTGTGACAGGGGAGCTATATGTGTGACTGGGGAGCTATATGTGTTACTGGGGATCTATATGTGTGACAGGGTATCTATTTATTTGTGTGACAGGGTATCTATTTATTTGTGTGACAGGGTATCTATTTATTTGTGTGACAGGGTATCTATTTATTTGTGTGACAGGGTATCTATTTATTTGTGTGACAGGGTATCTATTTATTTGTGTGACAGGGTATGATTATAGTGTAACAAAAAATAACACAGAATTTACTGACAGGTGCCAATAAAAATGGGATCGACAAAGTTAAAAAATATATAAATCAAGCTCTGAATGACAATGAATACAAATTACCAAAAAAATAACCCCCAAAAAAATATCCAAAGAATGACCTATATGATTATAGTGTGTATGTGTGTAACAGTATAACTATAGTATGTGTGTGTGGGCCGGTGTATGACCATAATGTGTGTATGGGTAGCTCTTAATATAATGTGGGAGGTAGGCTGTTAATCTAATAGGGAATTGCAGGTGGGGGCTAATTATTGGGTGCTATTCTATTTGTGGGGTGAAGATGGGGGCAATTTAATAGTGCGGCCTATCAATTTCAGATGGGGTGATTGGATTTTTAATTTAATGCTGGGGTGCTTTGGAGAGAGGGAAATAGTTTTATTTATTAAATGGGAATACTATTTAATGTCAAGGCTAGTTGGAGGGAAATAGATGTATTTATCAAATGTGAATACTAGTACTTTAATGTTGTGGCTGCAGTGAGGCCTAATTTTAAAACATGGATGCTATATTGATTTAACACCAGGGCTAAATTTCATCTGCTCATTTTTTTCTCCAAATAGGGCCCCCAACATTCCAGGATCCAGACAAGCAGCAACTGATCTAAAGACACCAGCAGCCACAAGTGGTGACCATGACAAGACAGGTAGGAAAGACCAGGACAGTCTGCCAACTGTTCTGAATTTGATGGGTGACTGTCCCACTTAGTCAGGATTTGGTCTGACTACAAGGACAGTTGGGAGATATGTCCTGCTTCACACTGTACTGCTTGTTAAGGCAGAACTGCGTGCACCTAACAGTAGTGCACACTGTATTGCCTTTGTATTTGTCAAAAATTTGTCTAATAGCCAAATTGCATCATAGGAGCCCCCCTGACTTGAGTGCCCGGGCCGCCCGAGCCTTAATCCAGTTGGTCAGCAGGAGGATCTGTGCTCCGTCCCGGACAGGGCACAGCCTGCAGAGCAAGCCGAGGAGCTCTAAGTCTCACGAGATTTATTAATCTCATGAGACTAAGAGCTTCCCTGCTCACTCTACAGGAATGTCAGCAGCATCAGAAGCATAGATAAGTACAGTGGGCTGGGGGTGTCATAATGTATCTGGGGGGTTGGCGTAATGTGGATGGGGAGGGTCTGATAAATGTAATGTTTTAATATAATGTATGTATCAACGCACCATTTTGACCACGCCCCCAACATAATGTAGCTACGCCTTTGGCGGCACCGCCACTGCACTGCGGCACACATTTTTTTTTTCCAGCTTATCAACAGAGGTGGGCCTGTGTGCTTTAAATGCCAGGGCTGATTTTTAGTCCCAGTCCGGCCCTGCTGCAGGCACACACTGTTTGCTTGCTGCATGGAAAAAGACACTGCCAAAGCATGTAAGTTAAATCAAGCTCTATACTATTATTTCATCAGACATACTGTATGTCCTCCACCTGTTTATCTTTAAACTATGTGCACTGTTGCACAAATGTGTTATTCTGCTTGTAGCCTTTCTCTGCAGATTGACAGCTAAACGCCTCCCTTTGTTACAGTACGCTCTGGCTATACGGCACTTGCCATATACAGACAGACTAAACACAATGCAAGATACACACAATGACTATGTATATATAAAGTCCCATCAGAATGCACAGCAAAAAAATTTAATTATTAAAGATATTAACACCTGTTAATAATATAAACTGCATACTGTTGATTCCTTTTTTAAATGCACATAACCTCTCTTATTGTTTAGTCTTGCACTCTATACCATGCGTAAATAAAGACACAGCCAACAATTTAAATTTTGGCAAAATAGGCACAGTTTATTGAATTAAAAAGTAATATAGTGGCGGTGAAAGCAAATTGCAAGTCAACTAACAACCAATAGCAAAACAAAACAGTGTATGGCTACAGGCACTACCACTGGTACCAGAACATAGTTCCTTATTATTGGCCGATGCTAAATCTGGCATCATAGTGACTACTCTTCCTCTGGGTTCACAATGATGTGCCCACACAAAGCAGGTCATGGGGTCGACCACACAAAGGGACCAAGAGCCAGGATACTTTGAAGGGGCAGTGACAATCGACCAATCAGCGATAACACTGTATGAAAAACACAGCCAAATGCTTTCCTCTGTTAGATGAACCCCATCCAGTCTATATAAAAGGACCCTATCTACCATAATTAATGGGTGGTCAATGACTACCCCGCAAGGTACCAAATTATGTTACCAGGAGACTGGGCGACTTTCTTAAGGAGAGTCCACATAATATGAGCAGGTATGCTGGCCCTCCAGGAGAGCATAGGGATGACAGTAACCAGTATAGACATACCGTTGGCCATTACGCCTGTATGGAACGCAGATCCTACCTAATGGAGATTACAAGGATTTCTTCCAAATCCCTCTCCAGTGAGATAAACTCAACTCGTCTAAACAAGGGATTCTATTCCACTGTAATTAAGGAACGTATAGTTACCATCGCCCTCGAAAGTCCTAACAGCCATGGCCCTCGACCCCAGTTAAAGTTATTTAGTTTATATTGTGGTGACTCTCCCAAATCGGCACTTATATCCCCCCTTTGACCTGGATGGTGAAACCTAATAGTAAGGATAGTCCATGACCAGTCCCTGGAGCTCCTGAACAAATGGTCAGTGGACAGTGCAGTTTGTAACCATTACCACCTGAATGTCGGGAGAGTCTCGAACCAAAAACCCTGTAGACAAGCATGGCCATAGACCCAGCCAGCACACTCCAGTGAAACCTACTAGGCATTGCAAAGATGACCGCAGAGTCATAAAGATGTAGAGTGCATGTACGACCAGACACATTTGAAATACAAACCCTTTCTCCGTGTTGTCTGTGAGCTCACCTTCATGTCAAATATTGTCTAGAGGGACAAATATACCATATACACCAGCAAAGAATCGCTGTGAAAGAGAGGTGAGAAGGAGTGAGTGGGGTGGAAGAGGCTGCGGAAACCAATCTGAAGCTAAAAAAACCTATAAAACCTTGAAGAACTTAGCTAATCAGGCATTTATCTGAAGGAAAAAAAACAGGAAAAAATTCCCCAATGTCCTTGCTAAAAGCAACAAGCAGCAAAGCTTGGGCTTACCGAAGGAGGGGGTAGGGGGAGAGGGACCGAGCATACAGACATCTCCTCTGTCTACAGTATGTTTTAGAAGCATCTAACTTCCAGCTGCTCAGGGACTTAAGTGCAGTGATGGAAGAGCACTCTTCTGACTGCAGCAGTAGCCAACCCAATTCGAAATTAATGGGTGCCATAGAGGACCGGGTCTAGACACTCGAAAAAAATGGGTGCAGTGGAGGCCAAGTCCAGACCCACATACTCCAAAAAGCAGCTGGAACAATGTATGCAGCTAAAATTTTGTGAGACAAGACTGTCGGCGAGAAGCAGCCAGAGTTCGCATCAAGGGAACCAACCCCAGCAAATCGTGTACATAATGCACGAAGGAATGATAAATCTCTAGGAGGAATGTGACTTCCATCACCTTAAGCGCTGTAATGCTGAGATGGAAGACCCATCTAAAGCTGCAGCACTAGCTGAACCAATCCTAAGTGAGTATGAGTTATTGTGCTTCCATTCCAATCCGATAAAAATCATGTACCTCCTAAAATTGCATCACAATGACATTTTGTCAGAGGTGAAGCATCCTTGTATATCAACAAGATCCTTCTGCTGCTTTCCAACTATGTGCTGTGCAGAGACAACAGGGATAAATTCGGATCAGCCAGCAGAGGGCCTGTGACTCAAACTCGGATACCAGAATGGACATCCATGGACCTGTGAATTTGGAATATTATGTGAGCCTTCAATTAACCTCCTTGTAGTTAGCCACCTGGACCTTGCGGCATGTTCAGACTGCACTATGAGTTCATCATAAGTGCTTTAACACATCAATGGAAGACCTATCTAAAGCCGCAGCAGTAGCTGCCCTACACTTTAGCAAATGGGTGCCCTAGTTCTAAACCAATAAGCTCAATGGTCTGCTTAGAAACTGCTTAAAAAATCAGAGGAGAAAATACAACGTGTGGACAATTCCCAGTGGACTTTCTCTGGGACTTCTGACCTCTAGTCAGACGGCAAGTATCGATGCACTAAATCTATCTATGAATTTTATAGTTTTAATCAACCCATTGTTTTATTACTTTCAAAAAGAGTGTCATAATATGATTAGAAAGTAGTGCAGGTAACAAGCGTTGCAAAGTGGCACACAGCGTGAATTGTTGTGAGTTAAGAACTGTACTTGGGGATGAACACGATGTAATGGCTTTGTCTAATTAGTACTGCATAATATGCCCTCAAACTTGAAATGAGTATAGGGTACTGTAGCTGAGATAAGACCCTCAGTATTTACTGAATAGTGAGCTAGCATAACACCCTCAGAATCACAAAATCATTGAAACTGTTAGTCATTAGGTAATAAGTCTCAGCTAGAATTATACCTGCCCTGTTATCAAGCGTTTCCTAGAATTTCCATTGAAATATTCATAAAGGAAGAAACATATTAATTGTCAACAGAGTAAATAATGAAACGCCCAAAGTCTATATATAAAAATATTAAATTACAAAATGAAACCCTTTGGTGATGAAGGGATGAAGGTACAAGGTTATATTTAGATAAGTTATGGGTGAAATCCATGTGCACACATTTAAAGATTAAAACTAAAACTAAAGTGTAAACAAACATTTGACCCATACATACAAGTTAGAAATATATGACAATAAAATCAGGCTGCTAAGCCCAGTGGGCCAGGTAGTCCAATTGGGCTCCCATCTCAGTAGTAATCAGTTCCAACCCTGCTTTACTTCCAAGATCTGATGAGATTGGGCTTGTCCACGGTGGTGTGGCTGGTATCATCATTATCTGGGATAAAGGAAAGCCCCTGTGGAAGGGGGTCAGGGGACTGGATGGGGCATACAAAATGGGGATTGACAGGGGTGGGTGTAGTACCAGAACATTACATTAGGGGTCATGGGAGAAAATATGTTATCCTCACTCATTCTTGAATTCTAAAATATGGATCATGAACGTGTATATATTTGATTTATTTATGTTTATGCAAATATTATGCAATTTGTGGTGCCTGAAAACAGGAAGTTGAGGGGGGGGGGGGGGTTGGGCCCGACATGAGTTAAATAGGTCAATGGGGGATAATATGAAATATATATATATATATGTACTTGATACAACGTCATTACAGTATATATGATGTCAGACACTGATGTTGGATGAGAAGGTCTGGCTCGCAATCACCATCCAGTTCATCCAAAAGGTGTTCTATGGGGTTGAGGTCAGGGCTCTGTGCAAGCCAGCCAAGTTCTTCAACACCAAACTCATCAAACCATGTCTTTGTAGTCCTTGCGTCCTTGCTTTGTGCACTGGGGCACAGTCATGTTGGAATAGAAAAGGGTCCCAAAGCTGTTACCACAAAGTTGGAAGCATAGCATTGAGCAAAATGACTTGGAAAGCATTTAGATTGCCCTTCACTGAAGATAAGGGGCCTAGCCCAAACCCTGAAAAACAGCCCCATGCCATTATTTCTCCTCCATCAAACTTCACAGTTGGCATAATGCAGTTAGGCAGGTAATGTTTGCCCGGCATCCGTCAAACCCAGACTCATCCATCTGACTGCCAAACAGAGAAGCATGATTTGTCACTCCATAGAACATGTTTCCACTGCTCCAAAGTGCAATGTCGATTTGCTTTACACCACTCCACCTGATGCATCGCATTGTGCTTAGTGATGTGAGGCTTGCATGCAGCTGCTCAGCCATGGAAACCCATTCCATTAAGATCCCGTTGCACAGTTTTTGTGCTTACACTAAGGCCAGTGGAAGCTCAGAACTCTTTAGCTGAATCAGCACCATGCACCTTAGCAGTCGTTGACTCTGCTCTGTGATTTTACGTGGTCTTCTGCTTCATGCTGAGTTGCTGTTGTTCCTAAATACTATCACTTACAGTTGATCGTGGAATATCCAGCAAGAACGAAATATCACGAACCGTCTTATTGCAAAGGTGGCATCCTATCACAGTACCATGCCTGAAGTCACTGAGCTCTTCAAAATGAACCCTGTTGTATCACAAATGTTTGCAAATGAAATCTGCAAGGCTAGGTGCTTGATTTTATGCACCTTCGGCAATGGGTCTGATTGAAACACCTCAATTAAATAATTAACAGGTGTGGCCAAATACTTCTATCTATCTATCTATCTTTCTATCTATATATAGAATATATATAGAATATGTTGGCGCTATATAAATAAATGATGATGATGATACATCATTTTATTTTTGGTTTTGATTCATGTAATGCAGTCAGGCACATACTGATTGTGCCTATGCAGTGAATTACTGGCTAGTGGGGGTTTTTGTTGTTATTTTTTTTGTGTGTATAGGACCCAGGCGAAGTTGAGATTGTGGAGGGGAAGATATATGTGGGTTGTTTAGTTGTCCCCCCACTGGGGTTTGAAAGAATGCAAAAAGTAGAAAAGGCACAGTGTGACACAGTCAGAGAGGGTGCTGTCTGTTTCATTTTTGCTGAGCGAGCACAAGTGGAGCAAGAGAATAGGGTTCCCCCTCTTCTGCTCGTACCTCACGTCTCACTGATGTGGCCCTGGGATCTGAGCATGGACTGGTGTTTGAGTAGTTTTTGGTTACCTAGAAACTGCCATGTCACTCGCTCGACGATGAGGAGATTGGCGGATGAAAGCCCACCTGCCATACCAGTGAATACTCCTGTCAGAAGCCTGAGTATTGGGGGGGGGAACTGTCCAAGGTGGAAAGGGAAAATAGCGGGGACAATATGAAATGAATAGAGGAGGGATGGGTGTGAGGTGGTAGATGAGGTGATTGGAGGAGTGAGGGGGATGGAAGTGGAGGAAGGCATATGGCAATGGCTTAGGGTAGGGCCATAACAGACATTGATGTAGATTTTGTTGCCAAAAACATCTGTCTTGACAAGATAATGCAATTGAAAGTTCACTCCACATTAAGAGGAGAGATTTTGCACTAGCAAACAATACATCTATAGATGGAGATATAATGGCTTACGATTTATGCTATGTGATGAAGTTAGAGAACTGTATAGACTGGTTAATCATTTTGTAATTGAATTGGAGAAATCAAATGCAATGATGGCAGAGTTACAAAATCCTTCATTAAGGCAAGAGCGGACACAAGATCTCAACTACGTACAGTGGCATTGGTAGACATTTTAAACATGGCACAATGTTAAATGGTGCAAGCCAAGATGGCATTGTCCTTGGGCCCACTCACACACACATATACTAAAAAGGACATGCACATAGGTTATCAAATCATGCACTTCAGCAACAGGGCTGACACTTTTGTTGCTGAAATGCTTGATTTGTTTGGGCCCACACAAAAACCAACGTTTTGGTTGTTAAACTGGAGAATAGATAGGAATGTTAACAAATGAATCATGGACATTTGTTTAACAGAGATCAGTGATCATCTTCCTCAGTGTTGAAAAATGACAATGCTATAATCCCCCTCATCATTATCCTCATCAAACGATGTCTACATCAATTACATATTCATTTAAAAAAAGAAGATACACTAAATAGGTAACCATTAAGCAGCATGTGTGACACATTGGAGGGTCAGCAGCAATACTTTAGCCAAAATTGGTGAAAATTTGGACAGTTTTGAAGAAATAGACTGTAAATGACTGTTAGTACTATAAACAGTAGTATAAACGCAAAAACAGCTCAAACTCACATATTTACCCAATTTTTAATTAAATCCAGATCCAAAAACAAAGCCTTTCATGATTTTGGGGCAAAACATGTAACAAAGCCAAAATATAAATATGTCAGTGCACATCTCTACTAGATATCTGAAGGGAGGGATGAACAAAAGCGGGTAGTATGAGGTGCAGAGGTGGGCTGGACCGGGGGCAGGGGGCAGCGGGCACCCAGGCCGCTCAGTCTAACGGCTGTTGGGGCCGGCCGCCTCCCCCCATCCCCCCTCGTGGATGAAATAATTTATCAATATCAATGGCGGCCGCATCCGATGTGGCGTGTCACGTGATGCGGCCGTATATTTTCAAAGAGTGTTCCAATGATCCATTGTGAATTAGTCTTTGAAGAGTAATCTTTCTATTTCTCTACCTCACCCTTTTAAACACTGAGTCTATATTTCTTCTGCGTACCCTTTATCTGTGAGAGGAAAACAAGATAGTTATCTTAAAACAGCAAACAAAACAAACATTTCCATTCTTTTCCCTCGGCCAGCGATTAGGAAAACAAGCATTTTACAACATAAAACAAAACAAGCAAAATCAACAAAGATTACCTTTTAAATCAGTTTTTTTTTTTTCCTAAACTTGCACATTAATACTTACCACAGTTTTAACCTTTACCTTGTCTGGTTGTAGGACTATAGGTCTGACCTGTACTTTAGAGTTGGCTATAGTTCTCCCCCAAAGTATTAGTTGTTACAGGGTGTGCAATCAATTGTTGGGGAACCTCTGAGAAAAGTGTGCGCCTCCTTTGTGGATGTCTATGTGATTTCAAACCCAGGTATCCATTCTTCTCTCTACACAGTTCCTACTTATGTGTCCCTTCTTACGGCAGTAAAAACACGTCCCTGTCATGTCTGCACAATATTTTGCTAGGTGTCCTATTTTATTGCATTGAAAACACTTCCTCAATTCATGTTGTTTCTTTTCTTTAACCCAGGTGTTCTTACACAGTGGTCGTGTGTGCAGTCCCTCTAATGCTGGGATATTCACCATCATTAACCTATCACTCTGTGTTTTTTCCTTTTTACATTCTCTTGTGAAATGGCCTTCTTTGTAACACTTGAAACACCTGATTATTCTATGCTTCTTATTATGTGGGTTGTATGCTGGTGGTCGGGTGTGCAGACCCTCTAGTGCTGGGATACTTACCATCATTACCCTATCACTTAGTGTCTCTTTCTGTTTATTCATACTTCTATCATGTCCTATAGCTGACTCCCTGAGAGCACTTACAGTGATTCCTCTCCAGTATGGCAATGAAGTCTGCACCCTTCTTTTTAAGTTTTCCCTGAGGCCATCCATTAGAACTGAAATAGCAACCTCCATGTAGTATACATTATCTTTTATGTCTGATACCCCAGTATATTTGGCCATCTCTATCAGAGCTCTGCAAAAATAGTCTGTTGCACTTTCACTATCCTCTTGCCTGATAGTAAAAATTTTACTCCAGTCCACTATCACTGGAAAATATATGGCCAACTGTGTGATTATGTGTCTTATTTGTCCTGATTATCATCCTCGGTTAAAGATTCATCCTCCTCCAACATACAATCCTTAATGAACTTTTGTATATCAGTATTGAGAGGAAAACAGGTCTTCAATAATACTCGCCAATCGTTATTAATTGGCTCGTACACATTATCATAATATCTAATAAACTGCTGACATTTGGTCAAATCTTTCCTAGGATCAGGGAAATCAGACAAAATTGAAAATGTTTCAGACCTAGTGCATGGATCAAGCTTTGCTACATGTTTTAAGGGAACATCACCATCTCTGTCCACTTTCCCATTGGGAACTGTTGTTGTGCAGACAGGATGTAAGTCTACCAAATCACTATAACTAGTTGCTGAAATTGCTGCTGCAGTACAATGGATGTCTTCCCCTGTGTTAACCTTTACATTATTCCCACCACTTTCAGCCGCTGCCCCTGCTGGTGGGATCGTTCCTTTTCTTTGTCCTGAAGCATTACTTTTAACATTACTTAAAACAACATACAAGTTACTAGTTACAGTTTTTACATTTTTGGTATTGGCTGTACTTTCCGCCCCGACCGAATTAGCAATGCACACTTCCGGAATGCTTGTTTCTGGTACGCTTACTTCCGCTGAACACGCGTTTTTCACCACACTCACTTCCGCTGTGCATTCGCTGCTCTGCCATGTGTTACCTTCCATTTGCCACGATTTTAAACAATCATTATGTGCATTTCTCACTTCCGTTGACTTAATCAACCGTACTTTATCTTTTACGTTATTTAGTACCTCTGCATTAAAACTCCCTATTGTTGGGAAAGGCCTCTTACAATCTTTGGTCATTTCGACCCACGTGTCACAATACACAGTTGCGTATGCACAATATTTTTTACACATGAGAAATCTCGCTGAATCAATAAGGCCTTCTTTAGGCAGTACATTGGCCATCTCTAGCGTATGCTTAGCACCCACGTTGAACAATACCTTCAGCACGGAACACAGACACACCGCGATGCTCTGTTCTTTCCGGCCAATAATACTCTTTTATGTGGAACACAGATACACCGCAATGCTCTGTTCCTTCCACCAAATAATACCCTTATTGTTTGTGGAACACAGATATACCGCAATACTCTGTTCCTTCCAGCAAACAATTTCAACCCTGTTGCTACAATCACCGCTAGAGATCTCTAATGCCCTGTGGATGTATTTCCACTAGCCGCGTCCACTCGCTTTTTCTCGCACCCGGCGAGGACTGTGGGCCCCAAGGGCTATTAGCTCCTCGATACTCTGGCTCAACCACAAAAATCTGCTGAGTTTATTATAACTGGTAGCACCAAGTTGATACAATCCAGCCCTTCCAATATAATTCCCTCTAGCTGCACTTCCAATTTTACACTCACGGTTGTTTTTACCGTGCGGTTAGATCGCACCGCCTACTGATACTAATTAGCAGTAAACTTTGCGATCTATTGGTGGCGCTTTGCGAAAACCCTGTTTTCGCATTCAGTATACCTGCCCCATATACCGTCCTTCAGTTGGGCAACCTGCCTCGTCAGACAGCAACTGAGCACAATCCACAATAAAACAGTGTATCTACGTTACAACATCACACACTATACATCTTTTCTGCGCAGAAAATTACAAGTTCCCAACAATAGTAATAATGTTTTAGAGGCTTTCACAAGTAATTATACTATGCATATATAATAACTATCAAAACGATTGTTCAACCACGTGGCAATATTAGCGGAAGTTCACATACGCAAGGCAGGAAGTACACATACCCTATGCAATGCAATACACTTTAAAACGTAAAACGACAACAAAAAGAAACATTTTTCTTTCTTGTCCCTAGATTCTAGTTAGCGTTCCTTCAGTTTACACAACTGCGGACATTCGGCTTCTCAACACAAAATGAACAACAGGTTTTGAACACATTGCGTTCTTTCACGTATGAGACGCGTCCGCCAATATCCACCCTTTGTTGAGCAACCAAAATCTGCAAGCGTTGCGTACTTTCAGATAACGTAACCTCCTAAACTCACGAGCCCCCAAATTATTAAAGCAATTCTATCGTTTTCAAATAAGCATTGCCCAGTCGATTGTATGTGTTTCCAACGCACAAAGTGATTTATTTTAGCAGACGTAAAAAGTTAACAATTCAATACATTATTAAATAATACAGTACTGTACAGCACAGCCAATGCCAAAAGATACATACATACCGCGCTCTTATTGCATGCATTCGCTGCGCATCCACGGGACCCAATGGACAGTATATCTGCTTAGAATACTGTGTCAGAGTTGACTGCAGACTGGGTGCCCGACTATGATCATATATACACATTCAGTGTTACAGAGAACAATAGAGATGACGTAGATTGTTTCTATAGGTCCAGACAAAGTGTGGCTCCAGGGTAAACAGGTCATAGGCTGATTCAATCTAAGGAATCCAAAGGTGGGGGTTGTCTCTCCAGGGGGTCTGCTCCTTTCATAGCCAGCATCATACAAAGGTTTATTCCCTAATATCAATAACTAAAGTATGCAATGTGCGATCTCTTGGCCGACTGCACCGGACAGCTGCTGATGAATAGGGGATCAATATGATATCAGGCATGACACCTTTCCTATAACCTAAACCTTTAATAACACTAAAATGTACATATAATCATATTATATAAACTAATAATAAACCAAATACTATCTGCTCATAAATTACAGTGTAACAGAACCAATATGAATATGAATTATATAGATAACTAAATGTTGTAATACGAGTGTGTGCGTGCGTATTTTACAGTGCGATCGCACCACGCGCAGTGTTAGGTGGCGTACGGATCTGTGTTACGTGGCGTATGCATCGCAATCGCACGGCAAAACAGTATTAACCAATATACTTTCGTTCATCCAATTATACGCCTTCGATAGCCGTCTGTGCGCCCCCCGGGCCGTAAAACTGCCTCCCCGCGCCTGATGAGGTGTGGAGGGTGAGGTATAGTACTATAGTGAAGAAGGATCATGAGGAGGGGAAGAAGAAGACAGGAGAGAGGTTAAGCAAAGGAAGGGTTGGCACTCCTGAACAGGGGGGATTTAAAGGATTGGTTTGAAGTTCTGCATGTTCTGCATGTTAGGCAATAGCCTGATAGAATGAGGAAGATCATTCCAGAAAAGGGGGAAGAAATCTTAAATGCGGAAGTGAGACATGGTAATCAGATGGGAGGTGAGGCGGTGGTTCACTGACAGAGGAGGGCGCAATGGATGTGTGCGCACTCGGCTTTGGCACTCCCTTATTGTACACTGACTATTTGCATAAACCCCTTGGATATCATAGCCTTTCAGAAGGGTCCTTTGCGTTCGAAGATAAGTTGCATGCACTAGTGTGGACTAGTGTATAGTCCATTTTTGAACATGCATAGAGCAATTTTCTGCAAAATACAGCACTTAAGTGCCTTAAAGAATCAGGCTCCTAGTATACAGTATAATACATTACTTTTTATTCAGCAGTGTTCCATCTATTGTCTCTTTATTACCCAGTCTGACCCTAAGGGTTTCTATTTACTTCCGATCCTGCTTCTGTAACATAAGGGAAAGTGATTACTACTGGGATTTCCAGTTGAATTTAACATAAGAGATGTTCTGACATCATTTTAGTAAATTGAACAAGTGTTAATAGCTTGTGTTTTGTTTTACATATTTAATATATTACAAATAAATGTGGTTTTGGTTAAGTGTGTGTATTTTCACATTTGATTTTTGTTTGTATTTTGTGTACACTCTTATAACAAGAGATACCAATCTTTCTTTTTAATGGTTGAATAATCTTGATAAGCAGTATATATTTGGTCTTGCATGATGATATTATGAAATTAATTCAGATTTTATTGAACACTAGTGAATCAAGCGGGCTCACACAAGAAGCCAAAATAACATACATCAGAACTACATATTGCAGAATCATTAATTTGATTTAAAAACTAATTTGTTGTCTTTTCTTACTAGCTATAAATAGCAAATGCCATTATTGCTATGAATGATCAATGCAGTTAATCTAATTATCATATATGGGGCAGCAAGGTTTTCTTTTACCCCTAGTGAAGTGAAATTGGCAGTTATCTCACTCAAACCAGTTTGAATTTAGGAGGGTAGAAGTTAATGGTCGTGTCTCTTTTTTTAACTTTTTACTTGCAAATCGTATAGAAAAAAAACCAATCCATAAAAAAGCAAACAAATAGTTCAAGAATAAAAATACAATTGTTGCAGTCTGAGAGATAGACATTGTAAGATAACAATTTTATATCCTTTTATATCTAGCAATTTAGGATTGGACAAAGAAATTTGTGGGTGAGATGAAAAATCATCAGATTGAAACAGGGTTTTAAATTTTGTAGGAGCGAAGTCTAGGGTTATGGGATGGGAGAGAAGCATTTGTGTGGGGAAAGATAGGTGGGTGTGGGGGAGGGGTTCTTAAACAAGAGTGGTGTGTGTAGAACCAAGGAGTCCACAGTATTGTTCAGCAGAGTAGTAATTTATTCCATTGAAGATATGTACAATATATGTTTGAGCAGCTTAGCTCTCAAGGACTGTTTCCAAGCTCGGACAATGACCAATTTAGAGGCTGGAATATGTGTGCAATTAAGCGGTCGATAGGTTTGCTAAGACCAGGGATTGGTTGTTTAAGTAAGATCTTTAGAGGTGCCCTGGGGACTCGTACCCCAGTTGCCTGTGAACAATATCCCTGGTAGATCCTAAAAATCACGAATAATTGGACATTCCCACCAGATATGAAAGAAAGTACCCTGGGGTCTGCACAGCCACCAAAGAGGGGCCCATCACTGAAGGGCACGTACAGTGGAGTTTGTCTGGATCCATATACCAAGGAGCATAAATCTTGTAACAATTCTCTTGGATACCTGCATTAATGGATATCTTCTCTGTTTGAGTGTGGATGACGGACCATTTCTCGCTATCCAGGGTGATCCTAAGATCACATTCCCACGCCTCTTCATGAGGTGCGAAGAGTTGATCAGATGTGGCTGTGATCGAGAAGTACATGAATGATATATTTCCTCTGCGTATCTCTGAACAGATACATTTACGCTTGAAAAGTGAAAGCGTCCAGTGTTTTCTGGTCCAACATTGAGATTGTATGAAACCTCAGATTTGAAGGTATTGGAAATGTGTTGAAAGAGGAAGGTGGCATTTGGTGTGTATGTCTTCATAGGACACAGGGGCTGATTCACTTATGATGTGGAGAAATCAGTCAACCTTATGTGATTTCCAGCAATGGGAGACTACATCTGAGTGACCTGGAGATAATAACGGATGGGTCCAGATTGGTGTCAGAAGGGACGGGTAGAGGGCTAAATCATGACGATGGTTGGCCAAATCCCATGTAGATAAAGTGAAAGAGATAGAGGGGCGTGTGTAGAACGAGGCAGGCCTACAGGTCCTCAGAAGCCATGGCAAATGATGTAGAGGTTTGTCTGAGGTTAGGGCATTTTCTATATCTATCCATTTCTAATGTCCCCAAAAAACGGCTGTTTGACTAAACTGCCCTTTAGTAAATCTAGCCCCAGGTGACCTTCCGCCCAATAAGAAGATTGTAGAGATTCCAGTATCTAGTGAAGTGTTTGAAATAAATAAAGGAGGAGAGGAAATACATTAATTTTAATAGTCTGATTTCTTCCCACCCAGGAAATATACATTGGGTGCCATTTGGAAAGGTCCCGTTGAATGCAGGCCAATAAAGGCAAATGATTCAAATGATACAGTCCAGAGTAGTGTTTAGTGATGTTCAATCCCAAACATTGGATAGAAGGAGGATGCCACTGGAATTGGACAACTGAAGGGATTCCCAGGTCAGATGGGGGATGTGAAGCGACATAACTTTGGACTTGGTGTAATTAATTTTGTACCCTAACAGGGCCCGAAACATGATAATTCCATCATGAGATTCTAAAGGTAGACTACCGGATTAGTTAGTGTTAAAAGTACACTGACAGAGAAAAGGAATATTTTATATTGTTTGGAGCCTAGGCGAATACCATTTATATTGGGGTTAAGGCGAATTCTGGCTGCCAAGGGTCCAATACTTAAGACAAATAGAAGAGAGGATTACGAACAGCCCTACAATGTGCCGTTATGTAATCGGATGTAGCTGGAGACCTGGCCGTTGATCATGATCCATGAGGTGAGGTTCATATAGAGAGTGTGTATAACCTGCAGAAAATGACCCTGAAAGCCAAATGTTCTCAGCACAGAAAACATAAAGGGTCAGGAGACCCTATCAAATGCATTCTTCGTGTCCAAGGCAAGCAGAACTGAAGGGAGATTTCTTTGTGCTGATATAATGAAGTAAGTTGATCACTTTACAAGTATTGTCAGGGGCCTGCCTGTTGGGAATGAATCCCACCTGACAAGAGTCTATGACTTTGACCAAGACTCCATTCATTCTATTTACTAGTATTTTGGTGTGTGATATCTGTGTTGAGAAGTGATATTGGGGAGACGTTGGCACACACAGTGTGATCTTTATCTGGTTTGGGTATAACAATGATTGTGGATGAGGTGGAATCAGGGTAGAAGGTGTTGCCATGTAGTACTGAATTAAAAATGTGAGTAGGTTTAGGGAGAAATTTTGGGACAAAGGTTTTATATTAAGGCATGGGGAGTCTATCAGGTCCCTAAGCTTTGGAAGGCTTCTGGGAGCTGAAGGTGAGTTTCACCTCTTCTTTGGAAATGTCCTCACACAATGGGCCATCGCCCTTTTTTGACTTAGTCTTGGTAAGTCACAGTATCATAAATAGTTGTTAGTGGGTATAATGTATGTTTTAGACCTCAACAACTATGCATGTCTTAGAGATTTAAAGTCAACTTTTATAAAAGCAACATTTTTCTGTTCAATAAAGCAATAATAGTTATTCAGATACCAAGTACACGGAACAAATGTTATGGGCTTGAGTCATTAAGGAGAACAAAGCAAATAAGGAGTAACTTTGCACCTTTGTGAAACCATGTTGCATTGCAGGGGCAGGTAAACTTAAAATGTGATGGTACATTTATATTTGGGATATGGCATGTCCTAGATCAACTTTAAATTTCAGTGTAAAATGAAAGCTATCAAGTATTTGTATGTTACTCAAAAAAGCAGCCAGTATTTCCTTGTGGGCAAAATAATAAACTCATTGGCATCCCTTGCATTGTAACATGGTTTGTCCAGGATCAAATTTACTCTTATTTTGCCTTGCTCTCTTTAATGACTCAGGCCCTATTTACATACATAAAATATACAATATATACATACATATAGTTCCACCCACATCATGTGAAACAAGAAATGTCTGCAATTTCAACCTTCGTTTTTGACTTTACTGTTGTCAATTGTTGTAAAGATATAATGCCAGACATGTATAGATAAATTTGTGCTATTACTACTCACCAATTTGAAATAAAAACATGAAATGTAAAAATATATTTACTGATATAGCAAACCTTCTGCATAATAGATTTAAAATTTACTTTTTAATATTTTTTCTTTATTAACATGTACTGTAATGAAAGTGATTAAATACAAGCTGATCACTTTTTTATTAAAAAATAGTCCTTTAGATTCAGCATGCAAGTACGTGGTGCAGCTTATCACATTACAGTAATGCATAACATACATACAGTAGCTGCATGTGGGTACTCTCCAGGGTCCTGAAATGCTCTCTGATGAACTTTGGTGCATGTTTTGTGAAGCCTGGTTAAAGTGAAAGATACATTATTTTATTTACTGCAGAAGTTAAAAAATGATAAAATCACAAATATAATATTACATGTATTAATCCCACTATATGTGGCAAATATACATAGGTAAATATTACATTCCAAACATATATTGTTCATTTTCCTCAAGCTCAATTATGCTCATGGTTGTTCTTATTTAATTGCTCAAACCCTTAGATACAATAATCCTTATAGGCAGGTTTATTTATTCCAATATTCCAAGCCTTATATATTGTATATCAAAATAATATATGTATATATATATATATATATATATATATATATATATATATATGCCTCCTTGATGGAGCCAAGATCAATTGCTGGAATAAAGGTTTCTCTAAGAATGTTCCTGAACATGTAATCGATATTCAATATTTAAGTATTCACAGCATTCAGGATCAGTACCACAGGTAATCAGATGGTGATAAAATCAATCCATTTTAGGCAACAATCAGAAGCCACATGTAAAGTTCGCCTAGTAACAAAAATTATGATTTGTTTGCTGTATCCTATTCCAGATATTCTCTTGATTTAGGTAGGGTTGGAACGTCTGTATACATGTGTACCCACAGACAGATATAAGCACTGCTTAATATTGAACAGAGAATGTTTAGTCAGTCTTGCACACAAAAGTGTCAACTGATGAATTTCTCCACCTCCACTGGTTTCATCAGAGGTTCACCTCTGCATATTGTGTTAATGTGGGTGCATGTGGGAAAATGACAAAAAGTTAAATTCATCACTTGAATGTCATCTGACACATGCAATGTATATATATGCAACCCAATTTACCCAAGGGCCAAACCTTCCCAACTTGTGACTATGGGAATGTGCAAGGCTAACCAGAAATATTCATAACCCAAGATATCACAGCTATAGCATATTAGCAAATTTAGAATGTATCATACTTAAAAGGAAACATAATAATGTTATATTAATTTGTTCTATAACTAACATTGCAAAATATGTATTATATTCTTTAAATTATGTGACATACAATTTGGTTTTAAATAAATTGCAATTGCTTATAGCTGGCCTTCTGATGAAGGATAGCTCATTGTATCTTGACATAACTAGTCTTGAAGATTTGTTTATTATTTCCCTTGTGTCTAGTCCACTAAGACAATGGGGATATATTGACAGATATATATTGTATATGTATATATGTATGTTATGATAATGTGTGTGCACGCACGCTATATGCATGTCTATTTTAATGAAGACATGTGTCTTCATTTTATTACTATTTATTCTATTTTAATGTCTGATCCATGTTTTTTATACAGTTTAATAAAATGATTGTCAATTCAAAGCAGAAATGAATGACTCTTTTGGACATTAATGTATACGAAAGCCTGTCTATTACAGAGTTTGCAATGTCCTAAGTAATAGGATTTTGCTGTACAGACTGCAACATTATTCATTCCTATATAGGAATAAAAACAATAATATTGCAGCAAGAACGACTGGCATGCTATGTGTTACCACTTGAGATTTATTGAGATTGACAACTAATAAAATGTTAATTTTCAGAAATAGTTATTAAAATCTATTGTTAGTGATCTACAGGTCAATATCCTAAATTTAATCTATTGAAGGCAAATCAACCTGTAAATCAGCAGTTTTCAAAATGCCTCCCAAAAATGTAAAGAAAACCCCACTGAAATGAATGGAGATAATACATTGAATGTGAAAACCCTTGTAAATGGACAACAAATGAGTTAGTTAAGGAAAATTCTGACATTTTCACACCCTTCAAGAGTTGTCTTTGAAAAAGTTTGACAGAGTTGAATGAAACGCGTCAGCCAGAGCCTTTATCCACTACTACAAAGGAACCACTTTTATCATCTAACTAAGTGATGAGATAAGTGTTGTTCTTTTCCATGTTCCACTGATCACAATATGACTTAGTAATTAATATTAATAAGTAATAATGAAGTGACCGTTAATTGAATCTACAATAATCTACAATATCTGAAGCACATTAACACTACCAGCCGGCAGCAGTGACAAGCACTGAATCAGATGTGAATCCAGAATAACTACACCAGCCAAATAATTGCTATTGAGAAGCAGGTATTAAACACCTCCCTATTACAACTGCAATTTGGAGGATTTATTTTTACTGATCGGTGCGTCTACAACTAAGGTCTACTAACTTTTCATCTTTTGAACATGTAGATTTTTTTTTAAAAAAATACTGTTTATTATCAACATTGTTAACAAATGAACATAGAAATTTGACAGTTATCCAGCAACAGTGATATACAGACAGGTAAGGGGGGATAATCTATAGGGGGATAGAAAGAGAGAGAGAGAGATGCAATATAGGACTGCATGGGGGAAGACGAGGACAGGAGGGAAGAAAGAAGAGGAAGGAGTAGGTCACACAAGAAGAGGTCTTTCTTAGATGTGGTGGCAGTCTAGACTGGATAACCAATCATAGGTGTAGAACCGGCCAGAATCGGAGTAGAGGTTGATTGTGATAGGAGACCCATAAAGACCACATTTTGAGGAAGGACGTGAAGGAGCCCCTCAGATGCTGGTAATATGTTCCATCTGATAGGTGTACCAATCCCAGTCGAAGACCATTTGAAGCATCAGGGGTGAGGGATTTTTCCAGGAGGCAGCGATTTCGCAGGTTGCCGCACTGATAATATGCCTGAACAGGTTATGGGCGTGATTATGGAGGTCTGGGACAGGTAAGGGTAGGAGTCTGTGTTTGGGGTCAGAGGGTATAGGGACTCCAAGGGTTGTTGAGGCAAAGGAAAGGACAGCTGTCCAGAACAGGCGTAGCTTGGGATAGTCTCACCATATATGCATGAAAGAGCCAATTTGATCACAGTTCCTCCAACAGGCATCGCTCACCTGTGGATTTATGGCATGGAATCTGAAGGGCACGTAGTGCCACCTGTGTATAGGCTATTTTTATTAGACTGCTAATTTCTTAAGCAAGCAGTTACCTGGACACTAATTGAGTTTGCTATCTTATTCACCATTCTTGGATTATTATTGTAGATTATTTTTTATTAATAGTCATATACATTTAATTTTCTTAGAGTTTGCTATGCTTCATATGCCAATAACTGTTATAAGTTTAGTAATCCATCTGTTTCAATTTACATGTTAACTTTCTGATTATAACTTGATTTAATAAGTGTAGATTGTGCACAATTATTTAGCATTGATTTAGTTGTCTTAGTATGTTAGAGTATGTTATGTGCACTATTAATTATTTATCATGGATTGCTTTTTAATTATTTATGTTTATTGGGTGTAAGTTATTACCCTGCAAGATATATTCCAAATGATCCTGCATTTCTATTTTGGTGTGTTTCCATGTGACTGGAGTCACCAGCAGTGTGTATTACTATATATATATATATATATATATATATATATATATATATATATATATATATAGATAAATAGATATATCTCTCTCTCTCTCTCTCTCTCTCTCTCTCTATATATATATGTATATATATATATATATATATATATATATATATATATATATATATATATATATATATATATATATATGCATGTATATATATTGTGATCAATATTGAAACTTTATTACAATTTCATTGATGTAATTGCAGTGGGACTTCAATAATCTATTTATGTGATAAAAGTGCAATTAACATTGCTAGACACGCTGCACACATGGAAACATAAAATGTCAGAGTGTCAAAATATCACACTATCTTATAAGTGTGAAATGTCAGACTATACTATAACTAGTCTGGTTGACTAGTAACTGAAAACACCATAGATAGAGCTTTTACATTTCTCACAATTCAGGATGTATAAATAGTTCTTATAGCAACAATTTTTGCTGTTAGTCATTGCACATTACTATCTGGTGATTGATTGAATCCATTGCAGTTGTCGGTGTTTGCCAATTTGTGGTAAATGACCAGACATTAAGACTGGAGCAAGGTGATAAACAGACAAATAGACAAATGATTTTATTCACTTATACACAATTTATTAATTTAAGCTCTCCTTTTTCACAAATTTCTAGTTATTTTTTTATGGGAGTTGACCTCTCCCTCTAGGTGCAGCATGCTTTATAAGATGGAGGTTCAAGGAAGGTTTTAAATGTGACACCCTGATTATAAATTTGTATCACTAGCTTAGGGATTCACCTACAGGAGATGCCTTAACGTTGGCAGCTTAATCCCGATATAGCTATTTTGTGCACAAAATTATCCTTTATGTATATGCTGACACATAGTGATCTATATATTGCTTGTTTGTGAGCGCCGGACAACATCTTTCTTTTGTTTGCACAAGCACATTGGTCTAAAATTGACCATTGGCTCACGTCTCAAATGATTTTATCCAATTTATTCATTTAAAGAAGCGTGCCTTTTTCTTTTTCACTAATTTCTAAATTGCTGATGCTGTTCTTTTCTTTTGTTCATCTTGCTCTGTAGTGCATGAGATGTAGCTTCAAGAGATGTTCATGATATCAATGTGGCCACAATAACTGAGGGGGCACAGTGTGATGCCGGGGAACAGTGTTATGGGGGGCACAGTAATGAAAGGCACAGTATTGAGAGGGCACAGTGTGATGCAGGGAGCAGTTTGATAAGAGGCACAGTGTGATGAGGGGTACAGTGTGATGCAGGGAGCAGTTTGATAAGAGGCACAGTGTGATGAGGGGTACAGTGTGATGCAGGGGGAATAATTTGATGAAGGTGGAACAGTGTGATGGAGGGGAAAGCAGTGTGATGAAGGGGGAAGCAGTTTGATGCTGGGACAGACATATTTGTTATTTGTTGCTCTTATTGTTGTGATCTTATAGCTATATAGTGTTATAGATACCCTTATATAATCAGCCAGATATGTAAAAATAAAGTGCTGTAGGGAAATGATGTAAAAATGAAAATGCAATATAAAGTAATGCAACAAAAAGCAAGCCTCAGTTATATTATTTACCGAAAACCCCCCTTTAAAGTTGGACTACTACTTATGGGCCAGTGGTGTGTGCTTACCCACCAGGCTAAAGTCTGCAGCCAGCCCCTGCTTGCCCCCCTTTTCATTTTTTGGAGCACCAAAAATTCTTGCACAGGGTGCTGCGACACCTGGGGCCGGCCCTGCCTACCACCTTAGTTAACTTTAACTTGAGGAGAGGGTGAGGTGAAGTTTGGGAAGTTCCACTTGAAACAACTATTTGTTTTATCCCTTGTGTCGTTATCTTGAGTAAATTACTTCTTGTGTTTTGTAAATGATCATGGTGGTCAATTAACATGATACTTAATGTTGGCCCACTAATATCTTAAATTGCATCTGGCAAAACAGAATCCTTAGTGAAATGTGATAAATTAGCCATTTTAGATGGGATAATATGAATATACAATTTTTTGCTCTTTCAAAATAGAATTTTCTGTTCCATATTACAGAAAGCTAATGGTAAAGATATATAACATATCGTAGACATACACATAGAATTACAGTGGGCTGTGTTGTTTGTATTTGCAGAGCAGGCACCAGGTTAAACTTGCGTTCTGTAGGAATGGGTTGCAATGTATGCAATGCTGGTAAAGAAACATTTCTGACACAAAGATGTTCTGAAGGTGCAAAACAGTAATATTCTTAATTCATAATGCAATAAAATGTTTTATTTGTTGGTTTGCCATAAATCTACAATTATTATATACTATATTATATTATCTGCAACCTCATGCTTTAATATAGATCCTAGGTGACTATAAATATACTTATATTTAACAGTAGGGGGTACATGACAGTACATATCTTATGGACAGCACAGTGCATTTAGCATTTCAGACAAATAAGTCATATAAATGTATAAAGTTGAATGAATTTTTGTGATGAGTACAAACTAACAGAAAGAATGCTTGTTGGTTGGTTAGGTATGCTTGTAACACATATATAAAGAGAAAAATATTAGTACAAGTACAATCACCAATTATACATATCTACATCTGTTTAAATTCCAGTGTCATTATTTTCCCTGAACAGTACACTGCAGCATAGAGACATTCCTTGTTTAATTCATATGAGTAACAAATAATGCATGCCAAATTTTGTAGATGAATCTGGAATGAGAACAAATGTCATGAGAATGGTTGTGTAAGATACCAGTCTGAATGGGCCAGCTATGTAACTGATGCTGGTTGCGGAAAATGCAGTACTGACGTTTTGTGATCCCTAGATACCACAATGCTCTTCTGAAAGTGCCAAAGGTTTATTGTTCAGTGAAATACGCAACTGTGCCTACTTGTCCCCCTTTACTACTTGGCAGGTGCTCATGCTCTGTATGAATGTAAGGGAGGGAAATGAAATTGAGGAATTCTCTGTGTATATGTCCAGTTCAGTTTACCCACACTTGTAAGGCCCCTTGAAAGCCCTGTGAGTTATAATTTCTAAACCACAAAACTCATTTGTACATTTTAATGCTTAATTATATTGATTTATGGGCAAATATAAATGTACTGGATGGTCTAAATGTACTGACAGCATGGTTGGATCACAAGAGCTGCCACCTCAGAGGATGTGCAGAGGATGTACTCTAGCTTTTAGTAGCTAAAACGACTCAGCAGACACTCTCTTAAATGATATTGCTTCCCGAAATTCACAATTTTTACACCCTTTAAGTTCATTAGAAGTTATGCATTTGCTTTTCTTTTTATCTATTCAAAAATTATTATTAAATTATTATATAATTTTCCAAAGTTATATATTCTAATTAGCCCATGCGGGGGCTTTCACAGTGTCATGAAAATTAATATATATTACATTAGTGACTCGAAAAATAATAGAATTATTAATAATAAAAGTGCAGTATTTTTATATAAATATTTATGAGTGATTATTGAGCATATGAAATAGCTAGTTAGTAGCTGGGTACCTATTTAAAGAGGGGCTATTTCTCACAGTTCCTCAACTATGTAGAGGAAATATACAAATTAAATAGATAGGGGACACACTTCCTATAATATGAAGGTGCAGCCTGAATGGTAATGGTGTGATAAGGGGAGGGATCCTACCCCTAGTTCAAAGATAAAAAAAAAGTATTACCTGTTGCATAAAAAACAAATGTATAAATCATAACAAAAGATTTTTAATACAACATAAACAAAAATCCAACGCTGGTTGATTGATTACCGCGTTTGGTCATTCTATATTGCCGCATGAGCTTTATATTTATATTTGTTTATTTTTATTTATTTATTTATTTTTATTTTTATTTTGATCCTCACTAGCACTGTGTTACAATCTCTATGTTATATTTGACAATTTGAAAAATGGCTCCATATACAAAGGACAAGAAAATGACATTAGGTCTACACCCTATGTTTTCTATTTGTTTTGATTGAGCCTATTGAGGAGCCCTCTATTCTGACTGGAGCTCCCGGATTGGCTGACTATGGCATGTTTTCTTAATCCTGCTATAATTGGACTCAAGGCTGGCGTTTCCCCGCTATAAAGTATCCCTACAGCAAGATGATGGCCACATTGATATCCCTGAGGAAGCCCTTTCTGGGTGAAATGCGTTGGTACCACTTCCACAGTGAGAACTACATTCATTTGCACTTATTGGCTTTATGTCCACTGTTACCGCCGAGTACCGAGTTCCGGAAGCCAGGGCGCATTCGCGAACCTTTTCTAGGACATGGAGGACTCGCTACAGGTACCTGTTTGTTTACATTTTGGAATTTCCATCTGGGGAGTAAAGGACGGATTAGACGTACTGCTTTCGCCTCCTTCCCCCACGACATCGGACCTACACCTTGCTGCGGCTGCCCACAAGCAGCACTTTCCTAGTACACAGGCTTTTGGATATCCTATTTTCTTGGACTCTTTGGACTTTTTTGTTTAGTGTGCTTTTCATGTTTTGAACAGATACATCTTTATTTTTATTTTTATTTGAAGATTCTGTTAGAATTATTGTTCAGGGTTATGTAAACATATAAACTCTTTTATCTCCATTATTACAAGTTCCCTATAACTTTAATGGAGCTGTGAATTGTCTCTCTAGATCCTTTTTACTGGTCCAGACCAGCAAAGGATTTTTGTGTCACTCACCGGACCGTGAGTGCCTCTGCGCTGGTGCGTGGTTCTCTAGCCTTCCTGTCGGCGCCTGTCCTGAGCCGCGGCCGTCCGCCATCTTGATGCAGTGCGCATGCGCAGCATCCAAGAACTTATGACCTTTGCTTTTAATCTAATTGGAGGATCAGGCACCTCTCCCTATTTAAGGCACCTGTGCTCATTACCTCGTTGCCTGATCTTGAGTCTCATTCCCTGTGAGTCTCTTAAGGTGTCTCCTGTGTTCTGCTAGTGTCCTCAGCTTCCTGCTGATTACCTGCTCTACTCATCGGGGGTTCCCATACCCGCTACAGATTCCTATATCCTGCTTGTGTCCTCAGCTGTCTGCTGGATTACCTGCTCTGCTCACCTGGGGTTCCCATACCCGCTACAGGCTCCTGTATCCTGCTCGTGTCCTCAGCTGTCTGCTGGATTACCTGCTCTACTCACCTGTGGTTCCCATACCCGCTACAGTCGTTCAGCGCTCCCGCTGTACCTGCATATCCTCGTGGACAAGCTTCTCTACTCATCAGCGGTATGCTTACTTGTTATTGACTATCAACTGTTACTTTGCATATCCGCCTAGGACAAGCTTCTCTACTCAGCAGCGGTATCCATACCCGCTATAGACTATTTGTTGTTACACTGCATATCAGTTTGGAACAAGCTTCTCTACTCAGAAGAGGTATGCATACTTGTGATTGACTATCAGTTATTATCCCGCATATCCACTGTGTGCAAGCCTCTCTTCTCAGCAGCGGTATACATACCGTTATAGACTATTAGCTGTAAACGCTGCATATCTGTTTGGAACAAGTTCCTTTGTGCTCTCAGTGTCGTCATACCGTTATTGACTCTTTTCATGCCTCCACTCATCCGCACCTGAACTACTCCTCACTTACTAGCAGTGGTACAACTTGCTATACGCAGACCACTGACTTCCCCGCTACCTACCTGCACCTGGACAAGTCTTCTCATCACAGCAGTGGTACAACTTGCTGTATGCAGACCACTGACTTCCCCGCTACCTACCTGCACCTGGACAAGTCTTCCCTTCACAGCAGTGGTACAACTTGCTGTACGCAGACCACTGACTTCCCTGTTACCTTCCTTTACCTGGACAAGTCTTCTCATCACAGCAGTGGTACAACTTGCTGTACGCAGACCACTGACTTCCCCGCTACCTACCTGCACCTGGACAAGTTTTCCCTTCACAGCAGTGGTACAACTTGCTGTACGCAGACCACTGACTTCCCTGTTACCTTCCTTCACCTGCTCACGTCCATCCTGGTCTCCGTGGTTCAAACCTGCCTTTCCACTATAGATGCAAGTCGCTGACTCATCTACCAATATAGCTGCAAGTCGCTGACTCATTTACCAGTATAGCTGCAAGTCATTGACTATCATCAATTCCATTGGCATCCTCTCTCCATCTGCTGTTATATACGTTCCACTATTCACCCTGCTGCCAGAGGACCGCTGTGCAAACTCCGCCTCTCTGGTAAGCATAGTCAACTGGTGAAATCCTGGGCAAGACTCCTAGTGCCTGTGACATTTTGTTAATGTTGTATTAAATATCTTTTGCATTGATTTATACATTTGTTTTTTATGCGCAGGGTAATACTTTTCTTTTATGTAGAGGAAAGTCCTACAAAATTTGTTAGCACTCTACTATATATAAATCTTTCATGACCTAGTTTCATTTGCAAAACATATCCATTCATTCAATTTGGGAGCTTCCTGGGACATCCATTTCGTGCTACTTTTGCTAACATAAATAATGTTGTAATAAGTAGTTTAATGAGTTTATGTATCCTTTCTTCTAAGTCTAGTCCAAACAAACAGTTTAAGATTAAATGATTAAATCCCAATTTCAAGTTGCAACATACAGTCCATAACCCTCCCCCAGAAGCATTGCACTTCAGGACATTCCTACAACAAATGGCAGAAATCTCCTCTCAGACTTCCACACTTAGGACAGAGTTTTTCTTGATCACCACTAAATTTTGCTAACCGTAGAGGAGTAAGATAAGCTCTATGTAGGAGAAAAACTTGTATCTGATAAAATCTATCTATAAATTATATTCACTTTCAAGTATAATAGCCAAGTCCTTATCACTAATCTCAATTTATAGGTCATAGCAAGTGCTGAAAAGGTTGGGGTTATCCAGAAAGAAACACATAGAGAGAAAAATTGCACAGCACAAGGAGCTGTTATTTCTACTTGTACATAAAAGTGCAGAATTCTCAGCACCTTCTGTATTGTGTGTTTGAGAGGCATGTTTGGTATCAGTAGCTGATGGGGAGTGCTGGTGTTGTGTTGCAATTTGGAGGCTTTTGGGTTACCTCTTTGTAAGTTAGTGCTCAATTTAAAAACACATATATGTATGCCCAAATATGTTTGCACTGCAAGCTAATATTTTAAGACTTTACCCAAAAAAGCACTCACACCTGAAAGGAGGATATTCAATTATTGATAAACAAGAGTAAGGCAAGTAGTCTTTTGGTATATTAAGTAACAGATTCAGGATTTTTCATAGTGCCATTATTCTTTGACTTGAGAAAAAAGACAAAGTAGTGATGGCATGGTGTGTCCTACACAACTCTCTTAGGTGTGTACAGCACAGCTTCTACTTTGGAGCAAACTATAGATGCTGAGGAAGTGGTAGGATTGGGTAATAGAGATGGAGGTAACCGCACTAAATGAGGTAATAATAGGATTAGTACTTAACCCCAATATCCTTATTCCAGATTATTTCTTATAATGTTATAGCTGGAGGGTGCTCCCTTATACTTATATATTAGGATAAGAGCCAAGGAAAAGAGAGTATATGTAGAGGCACTCCGGGGTATTTGATTAAAATAACTTATTTTTATTGATATGCATTAAAAGATATTGGTACAACTTGCGAAAATATAAAACCAGTGCTGAGTGAAAGATAAAATGCAGATTTTAACTGCAAAATCGCTGTGTTCTCATGCCATAATACAAAATTTGGTTGGCATAATATTATTATTTGTGTATTGATATTTTAATTATTATGCTGATTACAATACACCTAGTTGACTTATTTGCCAATAATATTAAAGTATACTAGTGCCTGATAGCATATATGTGTAGTAGGAAAATCAGTATAGAAGGTGTATCTCAGTGTCTCTGTCTAGGATTTCCAGGCAGAGATGGAACTGGAACTATGTCAATTTATATTATATGTCTTATATTATTGAGACATATCTATACCACTCCTATGGCTAATGAGTCTAAACTAAAGTATAGTATTGCCAGATAGTTAGTTGTAATATTGATCCTATCTAGGATCCTCTAATATCACTGTATCACTGAAATACAGATAGCGTGATTAGATAGCATATAATAATGCCAACAGGCGGCTGACCATTATCTGATAGTGATATCTATAACGGATTGATGGTATTTGTATAGTATCTAAAGGTCAGCGTAGTAAAGCTGTGTCATTATAGTACAGATGAATTGACGATCCCTCTAACCTCATGAATTGACGATGCCGTCAGGTAGCTATACATTGGTATCTGTAATAGATATCTGAATGGTATCTGAGGATCGATAGTGACTAGCGTGATACAACTACAGATCTGCCTATTCTAGCTGAATCTAATAGCAATAGGACTATCTGGCTACATAAAGATGAATTGTATAATCAGAAGTGGTAGGATTGACAACACTGCAGTCTTCTCAAATATGAAATTCCAGTGAAAAGGTCAAGTTAAACAGGGAGGCATATTTGCAATATTTTAATGGTAGGTGTGCAGCGTCAAGGCAGAATGACATGTTAAATTATAATAAACATTGATAATCTATGTTATAATCAAGTACCCATTTTTGCCATTTTATTATAAGACAAGATTATAATATTCTTCAACCACTCTCTTAACCTCACTACATTACCCTACTACCATCCGTTACACAATTTCACACAAGACAACTACCCCCTGCCCAACATTGTTGTGTGACAGGATCATTTAGCTTATGAGTCACCTTTACCTTTGCAGTGAAATGCAAAATGTAGACTTAACCTCATGTATCAAACTCCCATTGTCACATAGATTGTAAGCTTGCAAGCAGGGCCTTCTCACCTCTTTGTCTGTTTTACCCAGTTTGTTTATTAGTTCACTGTGTTTGTCCCCAATTGTAAAGCGCTACGGAATATGTTGGCGCTATATAAATAAATGATGATGATGATGATGATATTTTAAGCATTCATAATTTTTTGAGTTTACTTAATTTGGCACTTGTTGGTATTTCTTCAGTTTCCGGAGGTACAAATGAGGAACTGGGAATAGGGTTCACTCAGCGTTCAATTACATATATACTGGTCTTAATGCCATTAAGACCGGTATAGTTCTCCACCAGCGTGGCTAGGTTTCCTTATCACTATTCATCACCTCTTTTTTCATGAACTATTTTTACTTGTTCCATATATGTACTTGAGCGCTGAGTGAACCCTATTCCCATATCTACAATTAGGAGTGTGGTTAATTCCTCCTCACCCAGCAACTCGCACATTTCTCATCGGCATTGCCCTTAGTGCGTCCACCTCTCCCCAATTCTACAAATGAGGAACTGGTCTCCCCCTAGAGCAAGTTATTAGTGGATAGTCTGGCAACTTTTCGGTCAGTCGTGAAGCTCAGTAGTTCAAAGTACCATAACTTTTTGAAGCCTCCAATTTATTGAATTCTTTGCAGAACACAGTCTGCATGTTTTTGATCTTCCCTCTGACCCAATTTGCATTTGCCTCAGGATAGTGAGGAAGGCTCCCTCTAACCTCATAACCTCTCCTCATAAGCCCTCAACCTCTTCTGCCAATTAAAGTAGTCTTTTGACTTCCTTTGCCACATGCAGGGATGGGATCTGTAGACCTCAATGAAATCCGTCATGTGCTCTATATTCTTCTCAGATGTCATTACACAATTTCTGAAAAAAGATAAAACATGTAATGTAATATTTCCATCTACACAAAACACTTATATGACAACATCGTGAAAGAGGAAGAAACAGATAAAGATAGGAAAGGACCCTTTCCCTTTCTTCTAATCCTCATCTGATTCCTGACTAAACTTCTGACCCCCCCCCCACATCCCTTTACTGCATCTTTCTCTCCCCTTTCCATTACAGCCCCTTCCCTTTTCCATTTGAAATCATATATGCAGTACATCACTGCTGTACACAATCAGCACACAGTGAACATCTCAATGTAAGAGCGCTCCTGGGGCATTATCATTGATGGCTTCAAATGTTGGTCTCCGAAATGCAATATGTCCCATATCTACCTCTTTCATTGCTGCTGGATCCCTATTGAATTTCTGTTTTCATTTGTAAACGATGTTACTAATAAATAGTATTTTATTTGTAAAAAAAGATAGTGAAGGAGGAGCGGAGGGGGAAGGATGTGAAAGGAGCCAAAGCAAAGACTCAAAGAGAGATGGAGATGAATGGTCAGAGTACTGGATCAACATGATTACAATTGCTAAAAAAAAAATACAGAAAAATAAATTACAGAAAGGAAATAATAATGCAGAAGTTGATTAACATGCTACAAGAAAGACTTGTAAGAAAAATAAGCCAGTTCCAGACACAGAGACGATTTCTTGAAGAACATTAAACAAAGTGGAGAAAACTTGTCCGTTAACAGTGTTAGTATTAAAAGATAACCATAACGATTAGTAAAACAGTATCATCTATTTACAGAAAGAAAAATATGTTATCAACTATCTATGTCATCACAGAAAAAGAAAAGCGAAGAAGCCATGTCCAATGTGTAAATAAAAGAGGAAATCACAATCATAGGCATTGTGGAAATAAAAGATGAACATAAAGAAGATAAATAAAAATGCTAAAAACTTAATGTGACTATATGTGAATATTTCAGTTGTTATGGACGATCACAACAGCATAGCTGGACAAACACAGGAGGGACATTAGCACAGAGTGTTTTCCAGCAGTGTCCAAGGTAAGCACATGGTAGTAGTCCCACTGATTGTTAAAAAAAGATGTTTCCTGTTAAATTGTTAAAACTAAATACATTTAAATTCCGTTATTCATTTAGATACCATCATTATTTCAGCCAAAAGTTTGGAAGGAGAGAAGGTGGGGTCAAATATTAAAAGTTTTCAGGCTTTCGGTGATGCAACAGGTGTGGCCAAAAAGATGTAAAAGCTGCAAGACTATTTCAACATATAGAGGGGAAACATCAAATATGTGAAAAATAATGTGTTAAATTCAAAAATAATTATTTTGAAGGAAGGTTCTAGTCAGCTCCAAAGTTAAATTTCCATTATGGTTATATTATATTAAAATCATATATAGCATCCCTTCTGGTGCGAAATTAAAGCTTTGATAGAAATGTTAATTCAAACCCCCTTACCCTTCGACCCTAAATTTTTCATTCTACTCCTCGGGTTCCCCACGACCACTAGACACCAAAATAAACTTGCTCGTCACATTATTTCAGCGGCCACATGTCAAATCGCCATAGATTGGAGGCAGGCTGCTTCCCCTTCATTCTCCGCTGTAACTAATAGGATTTGGCATACGTATAAGATGGAATATATGACTAGCATTATACGAAACACGGCCAAATCTTTTAACAAGGTCTGGGACCCCTGGATGTCTCACTTCCAATACCGCTCCCCCTTTACCTAATTATATCCCCTGCCCTTACATAACCCTTTCCCCTCCCATCTCTTTGCCTCTGACTCAAGAGGGATTTCCCACGCACCTCCCCTTCTCCTCCTCCACCTCTCATCTTCTCTTTTATCTTCCTCTTTCTCTTCCTTCTCCTTCTCTTATCTTTCTTCTCTTTTAAATTTAAAAATGCCGGTCTTTATTTCATTAAATCTGTGCTATTTTATCTCTGAAGCACGGAGACTTCTACTTCACTATCCAATGTACTGAATATATTTTGTTTGATATAGCATATATCCTTTTTCACTGTTAATTCTTTTTTGACCGTTAATAAACACTTGTTTAAAAAAAAAAAAAATCATATATAGCATTCAATCATAGCAAATTATCTATAACATTGTATAAATAGTCAAATCATAGATACCATTCAATCATAGTGTAATGATGATATAGCATTCAATCATAGTTAATTCACACAGTTCAAGTATGTGGATTTATAGACTCTTCTGTATTTGATTATAATTTAGAAATTTGTTATTTTCTTCAATACATCTCTCATGAGTATACAACATTTATTTATGGTTATATGTATATATAATATTCACATATAATGTAATAAAATACATATGTATTAAAGACATAGCTATACAGTAGAGAATACATGTTGTACTCTTTGTGCATCATGTGTACTCAAAATGGTCATATATGTATGCCTTTTCATAATATAATTATATTGAGATGACAAATAACTATATCTGGATGTATAGTTTTGTTATATATCAATCATTGAATGCTGTATTCTTGAGAAGTTTGAACGACAGTTTATAAAAATATTTTGTTGGAAACTAAAAGTATTTGGAAAGAAAATTCTGGTTTATTTGGTGGATTTTCTTGATAAGCTTGAAATAAAGGTCTACACGATTGATGTGTGTTGGTACAGATGCAGGGTCTACATAAGTGTACTGAACCTATGAACTTTCCCATATTTTTATTCTGATTTAGGTTCAGAATAGAAGTATTTATATATATATATATATATATATATATATATATATATATATATATATATATAGTGGTGGAATCACTGGATTTGTGCTAAATGGCAGAGGGATGTGTCTCAGTTTCTGCCTTGTGTGCATTAAAACAGCAGAGAGATTGTTTTTGTGTGTGGGAAAAGCTTCCCACAATGTGTGTCCCATCTGTGGGAGAATATGGTAAAGGTTTCTGGTGTTATATATGAAGAGAAATGGGTGGGCTCCATACATAAGGTCCAGTCTGGGTATTCTGGTCTGCCAGTCTCACAGCAGACTAGGCAGGAGTTGCACTTGCAAGGTGCTGTTAAAAAGCTGCAGCTCTGCTCACTTAGGGGTATATTTACTAAATCGTCGATTTGAAAAAGTGGAGAAAAAAAAAAGCTTACAAATATCTGCGCATATTAAGAACAGCAACAGCTTTGAGAAACCTGCAGGAAACAGGTGTGACTGTGTGTTTATAAAATCTAAAGTGACATACACAGTGGAGAAAGATTGCATTTGACTTGTTATGTGGATAACATGGATAACAGCAACTAAAAATTGGTTTGTTTGCACAGCTGCAGTGGGAAGCAGAGAACCATGGATGTGACTGACAAATCCTACTATGAAGTAGTGTTTAAACAGACTTGTTGCATATATGAAGATTTCAGAGGGTTTAAACTTTGCTAGTGTAAAGTGGATATTTCTGTGTTGGAATAACAGAAGTGAACAAATGTGTTTGCAAAACCATTCAGCAGCAGCCAAACAATATTCCGTACTGTAAAGAAATCATGTGTTTTCATGGGCTGAGTTTTGTAAATTGCCTTAAGGCAGGTGTGTTCATTAAGACTGATAAGAAAACTCAAATATATTTTGCTGAAGTCTAGAACAGTGTTTCCCAAACCCAGTCCTCAGGACCCCTAACAGTGCAGGTTTTTATATCTCGTTGCTGGAGCACAGGTGTAGGTATGGCTGACTGACACATTTTGAAAGATCCACAGGTGGTATAATTATTTCACTTGTCACCTGGAAAACCTGCACTGTTAGGGCTCCCTGAGGACTGGGTTTGGGAACCACTGGTCTAGAAAGTGTGTGTTTCTACAAAAGACAAGTTGGGTGTGGCCTGGACCTGTGCAAAATCAAAGCGCAAGGAGAGTTTAAAAGGGAAATTTATTTGGGACATATGCTGGTTACTGTAGTACCAGACATCCTAAGTCAAGTGAAATATTTACTAAAGAAAGTGCTTCATCTATATGATGATAAAAGTGTCTGCTTTTCAAGTTACATTTGGCAAAAGAAGAAAAAGCAGATTTAAAACCAGAAAGAGTGGATACAAATATATGAGTGTCTCAAGGTGAAGAGAGGAATTTAAAGGGCCAGATACCCATTTATTTTGGATTTGGGAAAAAGACTGTTACAGTGCTCTAGCATGGAGAACATGTTTGAAACTTTGCGAGCAGTTGCTGTGACTCAGGGCGGCTATTGCATTTTAGCAGTTTGAGGAGTCCCAGAGGCACCAGCACAAAGACCATTAAGCTATCAGTAAAATGATGAGCTCTGTTCAAGAGAGAGCTCTCAATATCTCTTTCAGTGAGGAAGGAAAGTCTCAGGTGCAAGTCATATAAATGCTCAAATGTGTTAGACGAGAAAAAGAAATTGATAAAACGATTTCAAACTGCACAAGTGGAATGTCTAAGATACCAACAGTGTATAGAGTAGGGATGTGCACCGGCCACTTTTGGTGTCTCGTGTTTTGGATTCGGATTTATTTTGAAAAAAACATAAAAAGTGCTAAAAACCAGTTTTGTGTTTTTTTTTTCACTCCTACGCTATTATTAACCTCAATAACATTCAATAACAATCATTTCCACTAATTTCCATTCTATTCTGAACACCTCACAATATTGTTTTTAGGCCAAAAGGTTGCACCGAGGTAGCTTGAGCACATAATGCCAAAAAAAGAGGTACAAGATGGAATTGTTCTGGGCCCTCCCTCCTACCCCTGGTGAGATTCGACGCGAGACTTGGACGACAGAGCTTCATTTTCATTTTTTGCCTGCCGAAAATATCCGAACAGTGCTCGGATCCCGTTCGGATCCGCACTGTTCGGGTGGGCTCGGATTAGCGGAATCCAAGCCCGCTCATCTCTAGTATAGAGCAGATGGGGAGAAAAATAAACAAGCTACAAGATACACTATAGGAACAAGAGTATTTGGCTACACCTGTTAATTATTGAATTGAGGTGTTTCAATCAGACCCATTGCCATTTGTGTAAAATCAAGCACCTAGCCATGCAGTCTCCATTTGCAAACATTTGTAATACAAAATGGGTCATTCTGAAGAGCTCGGTTACTTGAAGTGTGGTACTTTGATAGGATGCCACCTTTGCAATAAGATGGTTCGTGAACTTTCATCCCTGCTGGATATTCCACGGTCAACAATAAGTGATATTATTAGAAAGTGGAAGTATTTAGGAACAACAGCAGCTCAGCCACGAAGAGGAAGACATTGTAAAATCACAGAGCGGGGTTAGCGACTTGCAAGGTGCATGGTGTGTAAAAGTCTCCAATGCTCTGCTGACTCCATAGCTGAAGAGTTTCGAACTTCTACTGGCAATAATATAAGCGCAAAAGCTGTGCGGTGGGAGCTTATTGGAATTGGTTTCCACGGCTGAGCAGCTACACACAAACCTCACATCACCAAGACCAATGCCAAGTATCTGATGGAGTGGTATAAAACACACCGATACTGGACTGTGGAGCAGTGGAAACGTGTTTTGTAGAGTGACGAATCATCACACTTCTCTGTTTGGCAGTCAGATGGGCGTGTCTGTGTTTGGCGGATGCCAAGAGAATGTTACCTGCCTGACTGCATTATGCCAACTGTGAAGTTTGGTAGAGGAGGGATAATGGTATGGCTCTGTTTTTCAGGGTTTTGGCTAGGCCCCTTATCTCCACTTAAGGGCAATCTTAATGCTTCAGCATACCAAGTAATTTTTGGACAGTGCTATACTTCCAACTTTGTGGCAAAAGTTTGGGGAAGATCCTTTTCTATTCCAACATAACTGTGCCCCAGTGCACAAACCAAGGACTACAAAGACATGGTCTGATGAGTTCAGTGTGGAAAAAGAGTGGAAGCTGTTATCGCTGCACAAGAGAGACTAACTCCATATTAAAGTATATGTATTTGAATACAACGTCATAACAGTCCCTGTTAGTGTAATGGTCAAGCATCTGAATACTTTTGTACATATAGTGTAGTTTGAATACAAAGCGTGAAAAAGTTCTGGTGACTGCAAAGAAAATGGCCCAACATAAAGAGAAACAAGGTCATGACCTACAGCAACTTCATGATAACAAACTTGAAGCAAATATATTACCATTGCAAGAATCTTACTCTGAACTCAATGAAAAAAGTGAGATGTTGCTGGATGAAAAGAAGTTGCTTGAGAAAGATGTGAGATGTTGGAGTGCCCGAACACAGCAGCTCACTGAGAGGCTAAAATATTGAAAACTGATATTGCAAGGGCATATGCAACTCAACATACAAGTCAACATGCAAATCTGAGAAATGAAAAGGAAAATTTGCAAAAATAACTTGATGACAAAGTCTCAGATATACAAGAGAAAATTAAAACCATAGCACAAGCTGAAGATATTAGAAAGCGATACAAAACTCAGAATAAAGATTTAGAGAATCCCTCCCCCACAGCCCATTTTCCATAAACTATCCACCCTTAGCCAGGCCCCCCCCCCAACTTGTTATCCCCAATCACTATCCCATTCCCGTAACCCCCTTAGCAATATATTTATCCCCCACTCCCTCCCCTAAAATCTAGTCCCTTTAACCCCACATCCCTTCCATTAATACAAAAGGTTAAAGCCATACCATCAGACAAAAGCCCAACACTTGCCCCCCCCAAGAATGTCCATCCAATATTGTTACCACACAGACATATTAATCATAAGCCCCTGCTTTACTCCCAACTCCCCCCGGCTAGCCCCATTCCCTGTCCATCCCTATAGCCAACCAAACATCATTTTATCAGCCAGATCTGCCCCCCCCATTCCCACATCCTCACACCCATTATTCCCTCCCCCACAGAATAAACCGGTCTCAGCCTTACCATTAACCAAGCCCACTACCTGCTCACCAATCTCTGCCCATATTGTAACTACAGTATCATAAGCTCTATCCCACACTGGACACACAAGCCTTATTAATTTCTCCATTCTTACTATAAATTAACGTCACTGCATTACCCCAACGATGTTCACATATATCCCAAGCTTTATACCACACCGCACACACAAGCCTCATTATCAACTCCATTTTTACTATAATATAGCGATATTACCCCCGCAATATTCACATATTGTCACTAACCGGACTGTGAGTGCTTCTTCCCGGACATTTAGGAACCGTGGCCGTCCGCCATCCTGAGGGTCTGCGCATGCGCAGCCCTTTCTAACCCTTCAGTGTATGTTCCTTTAACTTAATTGGCAGATCAGGCAACACTCCCTATATTAAGCACCTGTGGTGAATACCACGTTGCCTGATCTTGGAGTCTCATTCCCCATGAGCCTCTGAAGGTGTTCCTGTGTTTCCTCGTGTATTCAGCGCTGCTGATTCCTGTGGTTTCCAAACCACTTCTACCTACTGTGGTTTCCAAACCACTTCTACTACTGTGGTTCCCATACCACTTCTACCTTCCTGTGTATCATCGTGACTGTTAGCTGATTCCTATCCGCTGCCTCCGTGCACTACAGTCTTCAAGCCACTTCAACTCTATCATATATCATCGTGACTGTTAGCTGATTCCTATCCGCTGCCTCCGTGCACTACAGTCTTCAATCTACATCTACTCACCTGTGCATCACCGTGACTGTTAGCTGATTCCTATCCGCTGCCTCCGTGCACTACAGTCTTCAACCTGCAACTCGTCTGTGTTCCATCATGACTGTTAGCTGATTCCTATCCGCTGCCTCCGTGCACTACAGTCTGCAACCTGCAACTCGTCTGTGTTTCATCGTGACTGTTGGCTGATTCCTATCCGCTGCCTCTGTGCGCTTCAGTCTTCAGCTCATCTCAACTCCCCCGTGTTTTCTCGAGACTGCCACTACTATTGCTATCCGCTACTCTCCGTGATCATCAGTACCAGCTCAACTCTGCTCTCCCGTGTGCCATCGTTACTGCACCTGCTGGTTGCTATTGGCTACCTCCGTGTGTCCGCAGAGTCCTGCTGCCGCTTCTCCTCATCTCTACTCGTCCTTCAACTGCTGATCCACTCTCCATGCTTTCCTGTGTTCCCGCTGGTCTCTACCCGCCTGTCAGCATTGGATTTGTGTTTCACTACTTACCTCCCCGCTAGACCATCGCTATTCTTCAGGGTCCTCCAGGAGTCCAGTTCCACACTCTACTGATTCCTGTGTATTCGTCTCCCTGCTGGTCTACCTACCTGTGCGCTGCACCTACTTGACTACCGCTTCACCCATTCAGGGACTTCGCTTCCTGCCGGCCTCCTGCCGTTCAGGTATCTCTGCACTCCTGTCTGACAGCCTGCTTCTGAACCACGGTATGCATACTTCTCATTGACTGTGCTGGTGTATTGCATATCTTGCTGGACTGTGTTGGTTCTTCTCTGGAGTTTGCTATCCGCTGAGTCTACTGCCATCATTGACTGTGTTATCTTGTGCCGGATTACCTCAAGAGACTTTCTATTATTACTGTGCTGTTCAGTCATTTATATATTGTGCATATTATTGTGGATCAAGTTTAAGGTGCCCGTGTATCTCCTGTGTTGCAGTCTCTCCCCGTGCTCCTCCTCACATATATATTCAGTGGTACAACTTGCTAGAGGCAGACCACTGATCCCTGTTCCCTGTGTCACTTGTTTCAGTATCCTTTCACATAGCAGTGGTACAACTTGCTAACGCAGACCACTGACTCCCCGGATACCTCCACTTGGATTCCATTCCTTCACTCAAGACAGCGGTAGTCAAGTAGGTGCAGCGCACAGGTAGGTAGACCAGCAGGGAGACGAATACACAGGAATCAGTAGAGTGTGGAACTGGACTCCTGGAGGACCCTGAAGAATAGCGATGGTCTAGCGGGGAGGTAAGTAGTGAGACACGAATCCAATGCTGACAGGCGGGTAGAGACCAGCGGGAACACAGGAAAGCATGGAGAGTGGATCAGCAGTTGAAGGACAAGTAGAGATGAGGAGAAGCGGCAGCAGGACTCTGCGGACACACGGAGGTAGCCAATAGCAACCAGCAGGTGCAGTAACGATGGCACACGGGAGAGCAGAGTTGAGCTGGTACTGATGATCACGTAGAGTAGCGGATAGCAATAGTAGTGGCAGTCTCGAGAAAACACGGGAGAGTTGAGATGAGCTGAAGACTGAAGCGCACAGAGGCAGCGGATAGGAATCAGCCAACAGTCACGATGAAACACAGACGAGTTGCAGGTTGCAGACTGTAGTGCACGGAGGCAGCGGATAGGAATCAGCTAACAGTCATGATGGAACACAGACGAGTTGCAGGTTGAAGACTGTAGTGCACGGAGGCAGCGGATAGGAATCAGCTAACAGTCACGGTGATGCACAGGTGACTGCTATAGATGGATCACGTCTCATCAATGGTCTCATCACCCAGAGTACGTCTCCAGTAACACTTCAGATTGGTGTGCTGCACCATAAAGAAATTTCGTTTTTAATTCTTCCAGTTACGACAAGTCCGATTGTCTTAGGCCTTCCATGGCTTCAGTGTCACTCTCCCCAGATTGACTGGCGCACTCCTCAAGTTACGTCTTGGGGAGCTGAATGTCATCATCGTTGCCTTTCTCAAGTTATTCCTCTTAGAGTACAGCAATCTTCCATCTCATCTTCCTCACCGGGACTCCCTCCGCAGTATGCTTCATTTGCCGATGTGTTTGATAAAGCTCAGTCTGAACGTCTTCCTCCTCATCGTTCTTGGGATTGTCCGATCGACCTTCTACCTGGCAAGACTCCTCCCAGGGGTCGGGTCTATCCACTTTCTTTACCTGAAACTCAAGCCACATCTGAGTACATACAGGAGAATCTCCAGCGAGGGTTTATTCGACCTTCCACCTCTCCCGCTGGAGCCGGGTTCTTCTACGTTAAAAAGAAGGATGGATCACTACGCCCCTGCATAGATTTTCGTGGACTCAACGCCATTACTATCAAGAATCGGTATCCCATTCCGCTGATCACTGAGCTATTCGATCGCATCAGGGGAGCTCGGATCTTTACTAAGTTGGATCTTCGTGGTGCCTACAATTTAATTAGAATCCGTTCCAGTGACGAATGGAAGACAGCGTTCAACACCAGAGATGGGCATTACGAGTATCTAGTAATGCCTTTCGGGTTGTGCAATGCCCCCGCTGTTTTCCAAGGCTTCATCAATGAGATCTTTCGGGACTTATTATATGTATGTGTCGTTGTCTACCTGGACGACATATTGATCTTTTCACAGGACCTGCCTTCTCATCACCAACATGTGGCAGAGGTCCTCTCCAGACTACGGAAAAACTCATTGTTCTGTAAATTAGAAAAATGTTCATTCGAGTTGCCCCAGATTCCATTCTTGGGGTATATAGTTTCCGGAGTTGGCCTGAAGATGGATCCAGATAAGGTGAATGCTGTACTACATTGGCCCCAGCCAACTACTCTTCGTGCTATCCAGCGTTTTTGAAGTTTTGCCAATTACTATAGACGCTTCATTCAAGACTTTTCATCCATTGCCTCTCCTATTGTGGCCCTGACTCGTAAAGGGGCTAATACTAAGCAATGGTCATCTGAGGCTCTCCAAGCCTTTCAAATTCTCAAAGAGTCCTTCTCCTCTGCTCCCATTCTTCGACAGCCTGATGTGACACTTCCCTTCTTCCTAGAAGTAGATGCCTCTAATGTGGGCTTAGGAGCCATTCTCTCCCAACGCTCGGAGCAACAAAAATTCCATCCTTGTGCCTTTTACTCTCGGGGTCTCCTGCCTGCAGAGAAAAATTATACTATCGGGGACAAGGAGTTGCTGGCTATCAAAGCTGCATTAGAGGAGTGGAGATACTTATTGGAAGGAGCTCGCCATCCGGTGACGATTTTCACGGATCATAAGAACCTGTCATATCTACAGTCTGCTCAATGCTTGAACCCTCGTCAAGCAAGATGGTCTCTTTTCTTTTCCCGTTTTGAATTAATTATAACCTTCAAACCAGCTGCTAAGAACAAAAAAGCTGACGCTCTATCTCGAGCTTTTGTGACGTCCTCTGACGTTTAAGAGGTTCCCAACCATACTATTCTAGACCCCAAATGTATCTCGCTGGCTGCTTCATCCACCAAAATGCTACCATTTGGGAAGACCCTCGTGCCTCCTACTCTGAGGAGGAAAATCCTTTCGTGGTTCCATGCCTCTCGTTTTTCTGGACACGCCGGTGAACACAAGACCCTTGAGATTCTCTCTCGAAGTTACTGGTGGCCTTCAATGAGGAGAGACGTCAAAGAGTTTATTGCTTACTGTGATTTATGTTCTCAGTTCAAATCCTCCCGCAGAACCCCAGCAGGGTTGCTGCGACCACTACCCATTCCGTCCAAGCCTTTGACCCATATTAGTATGGATTTCGTTACTGATTTGCCACCTAGTAAGAATTATAATACTATTTGGGTAGTGGTAGACAAATTTTCGAAGATGGCTCATTTTGTCCCTTTGTCTGGTTTGCCTTCCTCGTCTACTCTGGCTGAACATTTCATTAAAGAAATCTTTCGTATCCATGGATGTCTGTCTGAGATTGTGTCAGATAGAGGATTACAATTCGTTTCCAGATTCTGGCGGGCCCTTTGTAAAACCTTGGGCATACGATTAGCACTCTCATCTTCTTACCATCCGCAATCTAACGGACAAACTGAACGGGTCAATCAAGATCTCGAGACCTTTATAAGGATGTTCTCTTCAGCCAATCAAGACAACTGGGTAGAATTGCTTCCTTGGGCTGAATTCGCCCATAACAACATGTACCATGAGTCATCATCCAAAACTCCATTCTTTGTGGTCTACGGTCACCATCCGTCTTTTCCGGAATTTCCTGCCCTCCCTCCCACCCAAGTTCCTGCTGTGGAGACTGCTTGTCAGACCTTCAAAAATATCTGGTCTCAGGTCAAAACCTGTTTAAAGAAGACATCTAACAAATATAAGTCTTTCGCAGATAAGAAGAGGCGGGCTATTCCACCACTAAAAATTGGAGATCATGTCTGGTTATCTACCAAAAATATTCGTTTGAAGGTTCCATCTATGAAATTCGCTCCTCGTTTTATTGGTCCATATAGGATCATTCAAGTAATCAATCCAGTGTGTGTTAAACTTCTTCTTCCTAAGAATCTTCGGATTTCCAATGCCTTCCATGTTTCCTTGCTCAAACCTCTCATCATCAACCGTTTCTCGACTCCTCCTTCAGCACCTCAGCCAGTTCAAGTTCATCAGGAGGAAGATTTCGAGATTACTGAGGTATTGGATGCAAAAATTTTGCGAGGAGTTCTCCGTTTCCTCGTTCATTGGAAGGGCTTTGGTCCTGAAGAGCGTTCATGGATCAAAGATGAAGATCTTAATGCTCCAGCTCTTCTGAAGAAGTTTTATTCCAAAAATCCGGACAAGCCCGGTTCCAGGCGTTCTGTGCCCACCTTTAAAAGGGGGGGTACTGTCACTCACCGGACTGTGAGTGCTTCTTCCCGGACATTTAGGAACCGTGGCCGTCCGCCATCCTGAGGGTCTGCGCATGCGCAGCCCTTTCTAACCCTTCAGTGTATGTTCCTTTAACTTAATTGGCAGATCAGGCAACACTCCCTATATTAAGCACCTGTGGTGAATACCACGTTGCCTGATCTTGGAGTCTCATTCCCCATGAGCCTCTGAAGGTGTTCCTGTGTTTCCTCGTGTATTCAGCGCTGCTGATTCCTGTGGTTTCCAAACCACTTCTACCTACTGTGGTTTCCAAACCACTTCTACTACTGTGGTTCCCATACCACTTCTACCTTCCTGTGTATCATCGTGACTGTTAGCTGATTCCTATCCGCTGCCTCCGTGCACTACAGTCTTCAAGCCACTTCAACTCTATCATATATCATCGTGACTGTTAGCTGATTCCTATCCGCTGCCTCCGTGCACTACAGTCTTCAATCTACATCTACTCACCTGTGCATCACCGTGACTGTTAGCTGATTCCTATCCGCTGCCTCTGTGCACTACAGTCTTCAACCTGCAACTCGTCTGTGTTCCATCATGACTGTTAGCTGATTCCTATCCGCTGCCTCCGTGCACTACAGTCTGCAACCTGCAACTCATCTGTGTTTCATCGTGACTGTTGGCTGATTCCTATCCGCTGCCTCTGTGCGCTTCAGTCTTCAGCTCATCTCAACTCTCCCGTGTTTTCTCGAGACTGCCACTACTATTGCTATCCGCTACTCTCCGTGATCATCAGTACCAGCTCAACTCTGCTCTCCCGTGTGCCATCGTTACTGCACCTGCTGGTTGCTATTGGCTACCTCCGTGTGTCCGCAGAGTCCTGCTGCCGCTTCTCCTCATCTCTACTCGTCCTTCAACTGCTGATCCACTCTCCATGCTTTCCTGTGTTCCCGCTGGTCTCTACCCGCCTGTCAGCATTGGATTCGTGTCTCACTACTTACCTCCCCGCTAGACCATCGCTATTCTTCAGGGTCCTCCAGGAGTCCAGTTCCACACTCTACTGATTCCTGTGTATTCGTCTCCCTGCTGGTCTACCTACCTGTGCGCTGCACCTACTTGACTACCGCTTCACCCATCCAGGGACTTCGCTTCCTGCCGGCCTCCTGCCGTTCAGGTATCTCTGCACTCCTGTCTGACAGCCTGCTTCTGAACCACGGTATGCATACTTCTCATTGACTGTGCTGGTGTATTGCATATCTTGCTGGACTGTGTTGGTTCTTCTCTGGAGTTTGCTATCCGCTGAGTCTACTGCCATCATTGACTGTGTTATCTTGTGCCGGATTACCTCAAGAGACTTTCTATTATTACTGTGCTGTTCAGTCATTTATATATTATGCATATTATTGTGGATCAAGTTTAAGGTGCCCGTGTATCTCCTGTGTTGCAGTCTCTCCCCGTGCTCCTCCTCACATATATATTCAGTGGTACAACTTGCTAGAGGCAGACCACTGATCCCTGTTCCCTGTGTCACTTGTTTCAGTATCCTTTCACATAGCAGTGGTACAACTTGCTAACGCAGACCACTGACTCCCCGGATACCTCCACTTGGATTCCATTCCTTCACTCAAGACAGCGGTACAACTTGCTATCCGCAGACCGCTGACTTTCATCACCTCCTCGTTTCTGTTGGACATTCCTCCTCACTATAGCAGTGGTACAACTTGCTACCGCAGACCACTGACTACCTTCACGTGTCCTTTGTCCATACAGTTCCTCGTGTATTATTACCTCCATATTACCAGTGCTGCTAGTCATAGACTTTCCTGAGCATCTCATCATCTGCTATTTCCTGTTCCGTGATCACCCTGCTACCAGAGTACCATAATACCACCTATATTGCTCTGGTAAGCCTATCACCTGGTGATCCCTGGGTAAAGACTCCTAGTGCCCGTGACACATATTAACCACTTATCAATAATTTCATTTATAATATAACCTTACTATATCCATGGGCACATCAAAAGCCGTACATAGGAACGCCCTTAGACGCCTCCAACTCCCAATCCGCATGCCTCCAGTTCAATACCACTCCTAGAAATGACAACTTCCCGCCCCATAATTACACCCACCACAACCAGACCAATGTCATCACCCCTCCTTCCGCCCGATATCCCATTGGATGAAGGACCAGAGCCCAGGAATATAAGGACAACCATACTGACACAATCGCCATATCCCTGATGAAGTCCTACGAATGAAACGCGTTGGGTACCACTCCGGGAAAAGACCCACTACACCTCTGACCAACCACCCGATCAAGACTCACCCTCTCCGCATACCCAGCACCTGAGAAAAGGTCGAGACCCGAGCGACAGCACCATCCCGCAGTGGAATGCACTGGCCTTGTGCGTTCCACCCGCCAACCGAAAGGGCAGCATCTGGAACGCATGGTGCGTTCCAACTGCCTTACAAGGAAGCCGCCCGGCCACGCTACTATCTCCCTCTCCGCATCAACACTGCGTTACGCAGAAAAACAAACTGCTCTTATCAGAGCACTATAAACAGAGCTCCTCGCACCCCCACATTCCACGCATTCACATATACCCGCAGCTCTCCGCTCCTCCGCCACCACAGTGCCCGCAAATGCTGTGACAGAAAACACGCTCATTAGCAACACCTAATATAGGTGGAAACACACCACCACTCTCCAACCAGACCACACAGCTCACATCAGCCCATCTTTAATTCATACGCTCAATACTGAGGGCTATAAACCTGCAGCTATAAACGATAAAACACTTATCACAAGTGCTATAAACAGAGAGCTATAAACATTCCCACCTACACCCTGATACCCCCAGAGCTATAGACATAAGCTGCAAACATCAAGCAATTAGCGGAGAAATACACAAAACAATATACAAGGCATCAGAGCTATAGACAAAAAGCAAAAGAGCTATAGCATTCAAAACTGCAAAAAAGCTATAAACAGCTGCTGCACCTCCAGAATCCAAGTATATTGTCTGTACCACTATATTGCAATCTCTACCACCCCCCCCCACCCTATTCCTCCCTCCCACTCCCCTCCCCTCTCCTTTCTTCTCTCCACTACAGATATCCAAGTTTGCGCCACGGCCAACACGACAAAACTGTGGGATTAGTGCCTGGTTTGATGTGAGATTGGCGACAGATTTCTTTTTCCCACTTCTGGAAGCTATGGGAAACCCACTTGGTTGCAAAACTAAATGTCAGGATCTGCTTTCGCTTGTGGTGCATCATCAACTCAGGATGCTGCTTTGCCTCAGCAGATCCAGTCTCCTGGACCACACTGGACTTTATTGTATTTACCTTGCAGTTCCCCTGACCCACCAGAGGTGTTGCTATTGTGCCTCTTCTCTCACTAGCAGGGGTTATCCTGCTGCAGCAGCTAATTGCTGCACTTGTTCTCTCTCTATTTATGCCTGCCTCCCTCAGTTCACCTTTGCTGGTCATAATGTTGCTCTTCCTGAAGTTGTTGTTCTCATTTGTTACTCCTGTTTCTTTTCCTATTTTCTGGGACTACTGCAAGCTGCTAGCCGACATCCCTGTTTTTGGTTCTTTCACTCAGCCTGTTCACCTGTACCAGCCATATTCTCTTTTGTTACTTTCTTTCAGCCTCATCCAGAGATCCAATATTCAATGTCTGCAATATTCGATTTCTACATTTTTCTGCACATTTTTCTTGATCATATCTGCTCAATAAATATTATTATGCTCTCACCATATTCAGGGTTCCATAGATGTCATTTCCAGCTCTCAGCACAGAAGTGTGACAGTAAATTGCCCAGACGTGTGTGATAATGTCGATGAAAGAGTGGTAGTGGGAGTGTTTCTAAAGTCCGAAGTGTTTCCTTTTTCAAATGCTATTGGTGAATCAGAAAAAGATGAAGGCAGCAGTGGAGCACAAGGTAGTGTACGTCCTATTAAAATAGGAAATGTTAAACCTGCTAAGTGTATAACTGGTGTTAAAGTAAAGAAATAGATTTTTGCTTTAGAGCAGTTAAAAGACCCCACCCTAAAAGCCATAAAAAGTGTCAAAATTATTAATGGGAAGCCAGAAAGTTTGTGTTTTAAAAAGGAAAAGACGTTTTGGAACAGTTGGTAGTTACTAAACCATATAGAAGTGTGGTGTTGGGCTGGGCTCATTGTGTTATAACTGCCAAACATTTAAGGGTAGGAAAAACCTAAGATATAATTTTACAGCAGTTTTTCTTGCCAAGGGTTCAAAAAGATGTCTTTTCTTATTGTCCACACTGCCCTGAGTGTTAGTGCCATGATTCCAGGCCTCATTATAAAATTTCACTGGTGCAACTACCCTTTGTTAAGGTATACTTGCCACCAAAAAGAAAGTCAGACCAGACCTATCATGAGAGGTTTGTGGAGCCATGGAATGATAGCCTAGCTCTGACACCTACCCCAGTTTTCCCCATAACCACTATTCCTTTGGGTCTGAAATGAACCTTGGATAATACCCTCACACGCAGGCCACAGCATGAGGTGTTGGTGAGAAATAGTGTTGTGTTTAGGAATTACAAGTGTTTCACTCACAAGTTGAAACAGGAGAGTTGGATATGTGACAGTTACATTTTTTTGTTCTGAATGGCAGAGGGATGTGTCCCAGTCTTTCTGCCTTGTGCACATTAAAACACCAGAAAGATTGTTTTTGTGTGTGTGGGAAAAGCTTTCCAAAATGTGTTTCCTATCTGTGGGAGAATATGGAAAGGGTTTCTGGTGTTATGTATGGAGAGAGAATAGCGGGCCCCATACATAAGTCCCAGTCTGGAGATCAACCTGCAAGGTGCTGTTAAAAAGCTGCAGCTCTGCTCACTTAGTCTCCCAGACCTGGGGAGGAGGTTGGCTGCCTCCTGAGAGAATCTGCTAGTGGTTAACAAATATCTTTGTGTTAGGTATGTGCCTGGTACAGAGGGTCCTACACTTTAGAGAGGGTGTTGCTGAATATGTAGTTAATTTCCGACAGAGCCCTTCATGTTTTGTTTGCTTTGAATATGCTTAATAAACTATCTAAGGTCAATTGTACTGAAAACCCTGGACTATGTGATTCATTGCTGATGTTCACTATCATCTACTCCATGAGATGGTACCTATTCCCCTCAGTAGCTCATAATAGAAATTATCAGTTGGCACACCAACTCTGCTTTTACAAGAGAAACCATACTACCAGAATCTATCACAGCCTTTATCCTTTAAAATGTCTACAGTAATTGTACACATATATACTAGTTAAAGTACCCGTCGTTGCCCATGTTTAAATCTTAAGGTAACAATGAGTTGGATGTAACTGCCAACATTTTAAAAATAATTAGCAGCTTAGATGTTCTTCCAGCACACCCATTAGGTGGCTGCCCAGTGTCATTTTTTTTGTTATATTAAATGCTATCCAAAACCATCCAGTGGAAGGCCCAGAACAGGCTCCCAAGGTCAAAGTTCTGGCTAGTGTACAGCAACGGGAGGTCCGACAGAGACCTACACTCCCTATTATGTCTTCAGGGATCTAATGTTAAAAGTCTTTTGAAATTTTCATCCCAATCCATCCAGTGGAAAGCTCAGAACAGGCTCGTGGGTCAAAGTCCTGGCCAGTGTACACCAATAGGAGGTCCAACTGGGTCCCTAAACCCTTTAAAATCTGGCTGGGATCCAACTAGACCTCCTTGCATTGGTTCCATCAAAATTGGTGCAGTGGTGTCGAAGATATTCGCCTGCAAACACACAAACAAACAATGAACAAAATGAAATGGACACAGAACATCAGTTTAAAAATAATACTTTATTGAGAATATGTATTTGTGTTTACAATTAATACTGTGTACACTTGGATACAGGAACAAATATAGGACAATAACATTTATTATTGATTCGCTATGTAAAGGTCACTGTATTTCCTTTTGTTTATGCTGTACATTTAGACAGCAGAGCACATAGGAAACAACATCATAGATGCATGCTCACAAATGCAGTGCTGTTGGAGGAACTAATATCGGAATTGTTGGACAGATGGTCACGAGTACATACACACTTCCAAATTTGCACAACATCGCTCCATCATTGATCGTGACTTTTAGGAGGTTTAAAAATAAATCAAACAATACGATATTCTTTGGTACGAAGGAAATTTACTCAGTTAATCAATTGGAGAGCAAACATCATGCACCCCAACATAAGCGTACCTGAAGAAAGAAGTTATTCAGTTTGGTGTAAGCCATACTTTTGTATCAAGAGTGTAAAAGCACTGATAGTGTATATCGTGGAATGAGAAAGCCTCTCTCTGGCTTAATCACAAGCTATAATATGGGCAGCATGTATAATTGCAAACCTTATTTATCTTGGAATATATATATTAGCAATGAAACTGTGAAGTGATAACATACCAACATATCAAGTTTAAGATGCAACTCAGTCTATATATGGCTACAAAAGTAACTAGTACTTTGTGGGCATCCACAGAAGTATAAAAGCATATTATATGCTGAAAAAGCAGCATGTGACTCTACATGAGTCCCCCAGTAAGTTGCAATTGTGTGGGCGAAAAAGTCTTGTTAAAGAGAGAGGTCAGAGGAGAATGGACAGAGTGGTTCAAGCTGACAGTAAGGTGACAGTAACTCAAATAATCACGCATTGCAAAAGTGGTATGCAGAAGAGTATCTCTGAATTCACAGCATGCTGAACCTTGAAGTGAATGGGCTACTTCAGCAGAGGATCACACAAGTTCCAATCCTATAATCTAAGAATAGGAAACTAAGGTTACAGTGGGTACAGGCAGACCAAAACATTTGTAGACTGGAAAAACATTGCCTGGTCTGATACATTTCAATTTCTGCTGTGATATGCAGATGGTAAGGTCATATAGGGTGAAAACAAAATAACTCCGTGAATCCATCATGCCTTGTGTCTTGACTATTGGTGGTGTAGGTCCTTTAATACCAATTGAACACAGTTTAAATAGTTTAAATGCCCTACATACCTGAGTATTGTTGCTGACCCTTTGCATCCCTTCATGGCCAGTCTACCCAATTTCTAATGGCTAATTATAGCAGGATAACATCCCCTGGCACAAAGCACACATCATCTTAAGCTGGTTCCACAAACATGATAATGAGTTCACAGTCCACAGTAGTAGTAAATCCAATAGAGCAACTTTGGGATTTTGTGGAACAGGATATTCGTAGCATAAATGTGTATCTGACAAATATTCAGCAACTGCATAATTCTATGATGGCAACATGCACCAGAATCTCTAATGAATATTTCCAGCACCTTATTAAATTGTGTTCTATGCAATACTATAAAGGAATAAATTGTTTTGAGCATTTCAGTTAGCATGGGGGCGATACAGGTGTTAACAGAAATATTTACATTTTTACCCCTTGTAATGTGTCTAATGCCAACTGCAATCCAAGTTACTGACACAAGACCATCCCAAATATAGTAAGTTTTAACACTACTTGCAAGTAGAGAGGAGTGCAGCAGGACAATCCTAATTATAGGAATCAAAATGGGTGATGGAGAGGCTTACTGGGTTGTAGGAGAGGTGTCACTGGGGAATAGGCAGATCGAGGTGTGAATGGGGGCATGGCTGTAACAAATTGTGGCTTGGCTTATTGTGCTTGGGTAAATATTGGAAGGACAACAGCAACAAGTGTATTTTAAATGGAGCTAAAATGGTAATGATAAAACAATCTGAAAAACGCAATCTCTGTTGTTCTTTCTCTTAGTAGAAAATGCCCTGTTTTCTGTGTACACAAGAAGTTGCACAAATTGTTTCACAATTGTGAAAACTGTTAAACATCTCTCATGGTTCAGATAATGGAGGGCACTAAAAAAGAAGAACACCTGGTTGATCACATATTGCTGATAATTTTATTGGTATAATTACAGTTCTCTTTCTACAAGCAATTTGGACTAGTTCCTCCAGATTGTATTTAGAAGGAGAATTTGAAACATGTAGCATGAAGAGGCACTAGGATCTGTCCAAATTGTTAAGACAGTGATATGCTGTTTTATCTTTCATGGATGCAGGTGCAGCCTTTATTAAACAATTAAAATGTATCAACAACACTCGATGGACCAAGTGCTTTTCTTTTTCAGCACTATTACCTGAATCCGCAGTTATTCCTTGGACCCACATGGACGTATTACAGGGGTTGATCCTTTATTGAAGGTGCAGCTGGCCTACATTACTGTTTATTGAATCTTCCTATCAAGCTGAGCTCTCCTTCCCAATCTGCATGACTTTTAAGAGTTTAAGATTAATAATTAACAGAAAGTACAGTTTCAGAATTTTTTTTACTACAACATGTTGCAAATGAAATATGACAGGGCACAACCCACTGGCCAGAAGAACAAAAAATATTATCTCTGAAGAGTTGCATCGCCATGTGCAATAAATAATAGCCCCTGCACATATATTGCAGATCTGTCAAGTCCAGGCACACAACATACCGCAGTAGCTCATCATAAATCAATCCAACCAAATTAATAAATATAATAACTGAATTGGTAAACTTGAAATATGTTACTGAACAGTTTAATAATTAAATTTAGTTATTAAACTGTTAAAATAATTAAATGAACTCTGTAAAGAGAACATGGCATATTAAATATGTTGATGATAGTCTTGTTAGTTAAAGCTATACCTACTTAAGTCCCTTCACATTAAATAGAATGTAACTCTCAAGGTCTATGTACAAGAGTTCCTGCATGAAGGCGGTATGAAACCCACCATCAAAATGCAGATACATTTGTATAACATAGTGTATTTTACGTATACAACAATATTAGTATTAAACATCAATCATCTAACAGTTCAAAATAGATGATACAATGTTTGCATTTAGGTAAACTAACTCCAGGGGGTAAATGTATGAATCTCCGGATTCTTCATCTCCGGCGTGTTCAGCCTCTTCAGCGCTTAAATTTAAGTTTCCCTTTACAATGCAGCGCCGCTTTAAATTTAAGCGTTGAAGAGGCTGAACACGCCGGAGATGAAGAATCCGGAGATTCATACATTTACCCCAACTTCCCTTTACAAGGCAGTGCCGCTTTAAATTTTAGCTGTCATCTCGCCAAACTCCCGCGAGTTGACAAAACCCGAGATTGATACATTTACCCCCATATGTGTGTATCTCATATTCCATTACAATACCCATCAGTGGTTGAAGTGGAAATTTAAAAGTGCGGCAGGAAATATGTAATGGGAATGTAAGTCAATGGACTTTTATATTTTTGCAATTAAGACAGTAGAAGAAGTATCAGTGTGGCATACCACTGTATACACACCCACTTTAGCCACTGATACCAGATAGCAGATTTAAATCAGCATTCAGCAATATCCTAATATATACAGCTTGACCACTACCAATGTAGTTACAAACACCACCACAATTACCTATTGGTTGTAAACATCACCACTACTTCCTATTATTTACAAGCACCATAACTGCTTCTTAGTAACACGACCATTGCTGCATAAACACCACTGTCCTCATGCTTAAAGCATCCATAGCAAACTCTTCCCAAACTAGCCATATTACAATGTTGTCCAAGTAATCCATATCTCACATCAATCTCATTAGCAACAATGTTGCAATGTTCCCATAACATTCACGGGTGGCTTGTTCCTATTTAAAATCATTCACAGTAATCCAAACTTTTCTCAATATAACAGCTTTTCTCCCAGTATTCACATCACACTGCTCCCAATAATCCATACATCACTTCAATCTCAGCAATATCTATAACCTCTAATTACAATTATCACCATAATCCTTATAGTGTTACCTTATCCCATACTCAGCACTCCTTTTGTGGTGTAGGGAATTGGAGAGAGCAGAGGAATTCTATATCTTCTCCTTAAAAGTCCATGTGAATAGAGGGACAGAGATACTGTATTTTTGCACTTTTGTTTATCTCTGTCTGTGGGAGGAGCCCTGTGCAGTAAGTGACTTTCATTGATATGTAACTTGTTAGGATATGAGAGGGTGTATGTCCAGCTCAGTGTCTGGTCGTAAGCAGGGACACTATAGGATCTCTTAACATTCAATAATTTCGAAAAAATCTCCATAGCAATGTTACAGATAGCATTATACTCTTCTTACAAGTGTTTACTAAGCAATAAAAAAACGTGTACAAGTCACAGTGGTGTACATGCTGTCCTTTCTGCTCAACTGCCAGTTCACTATTGTTTCTTCTCTGATGTTCCTCTTGCATTTTTCTCTCTCCAGCCTATTTGGTTGCTGAGTACTCCTTTTTCTGTATTTGCTTCTTTCACTGTACTGTTTAATATTCCTTTTCACTTCCCTGCTAGTATCTTCCTTTCTGCTTGCCTGCTCTTCTCCTTGTTACATGTAAATATCCACTTCACTAGACTAGATTCTGACTGCACTCACTGGATTTTTAAATACATAGGGGCATATTCCATTAAGCAGACACATCACGGATACACACAGCTAGTGTCAAGATGTTACTGCAACACTGCAGATTTCAATTTGTACTCCATTGGTTGCAAAGGGAAATCTGCAATGTTGCGGTACTGTATTGAAACTCTAAATGCGCAGCCGTTATGTGCCAACTTAATTGAATATGACCCAAATAATCCTTAGCTCCTATTTTCTCTATTGTCTAGACTTCAACAAAGTAGCCGCAGAAAACCAATGCTGAATAACAATTACTGTACACATTGAGCTTGATTTAGTGTTAGTTGTAAATCTAGAATTTGCTATTTTGCACCTTGACAACCTAAAGCAGTTGCCTCGGGCGCAAAGTTTTAGGGGCCGCCTAAAGCAATATGTCACTCATTCAATGTTTTTAATGTCTATGCAGCACTTCCACACTAGGTACCAGTCGATAACAAGAAGTGCAGCAGCTTCTTACCTGTCCCAACCTATCTCCATGTGGAGATTGGCTGGGACTGTGGCACTGTGCTATGCTTTCATTGCCTTCTGACACAGGAGCAGAGGATGGTGGACTTTACCAACCCTCATCTGATTGGGGAGCACCAGAGGAGGGGAGGCACTCAGCTGCTCTGTCTAATTCTCATGTTAGTAGGCATAATATTGTAAAATGAGCCAGATATCTGTGCCATTGCTAATGAATCTCTTTACATGTATACACTAGTATCTATATCTTGACAGCTTATTCAGTAGTAAGATTTATTTCGCACCACATTACTAAACCAATATGAATGAATAAGATGGTGATTTACATGTCTGAGTACCTAAAATTATATTTCATCCCCTGATAAATATGGGCTTTATCTCTCAAGAGCTTCACCTGACAAATGAAATACAGGCAATTGACTTATTTAGCAAATTGCTCATGATATTTAATAATTATACAGCAGAGATTTCAGTAAACACTGTTGGTTATTTCCCAAATGCACCTGAAAGCCATCGGTAGCAAAATTAAATTATATCTTATCATTATGATTAAAAAGATTTACATATTTTGTGCCTTATTTTATTCGTTTTCAACGTTGTCATAATTTTGTCAGATTTTAGCATTATAAGATTTTAGCAAAGGGCAAATTTGAAAAATTATGCAGTGCTGTACAGAGAATTTGTACATAAATCCCCGCCCCACTAGGATCCATTTTGTCAGAAGTCAGTTAACTTACCAATATGTTTTTTGACTGAGTGAGGAAACTGGCACAGACAGGGGGAGAACATACAAGCTTCACTTTGCTTGGTATTGAACCTATGACCCAAGCGCTGAAAGTCAGCAGTGCTAACCACTGTGCCACCATACTGTGAACATGAGGGTTGAACCAACAAAGCAGCCAGTTGGTGCTGCACAGGATTAAAACATTAATCAGGTATCCTCACACGCACGCCAAAACCTTGATTTTGGACATGTTACCAAGCTTCTGTATTGTTAAATTATTATCACAAATTAATGATATAAATAGGAAAACCCTGGTCAGAAATAAGAGGATTATTAGACAAAGGCAAAAAATGTAATTCTACTAAAAGGTGATCTGTACAAGTAGACTTGGCTACCTTTATAGAAAATAAATTATAATAATAATCATATTATAATACAGAAGTCTTCATTAGACAAATACAAAAGGTAAAAAACAAAACAGGGATAGATTGCCTTTAAACAGAGTCCACTAGATAGCATTATAGTCACATTGTTCGCACTAATTTATGCCTATGCAGGAAAACCCACATAATTTTTAATGGTTGTCTTAGCACAAAACAAATATAAATGCCTGTGGAACAATGTCAGTAATTCATGTTAACTATCATATTTGTCAACTCACACAGAAATTGAGTGTATGATGGTGTTATAAGGCAGTCACTAAGCATCAATATGGTATATCTGTCCATATCATATTTATATAAACTAACAGGACAGAAAATAAGTGTAATGTACTATTTTGGTGAACTTTTAGAGGCAGATTGAATTCGGTGTGAGTTGCTGCCGGAAATTACCACGATATCTGGCTGTGCTCATTTTTCTTCACATCTCTATAGAGACTAATGAAAAAAGACCAAGGGTATCCTGCTGCACATTGCCTCAATGTGACTCTGCAGACATTTACAGAGACAAATCATGCTGAATTAAATCTCTCCCATGGTCTCAGAGTTTAAACCTAGTGTATTTGGGGTCCTTTTTTTTTAACTTCTGGACAAAGTTATCAATATTATCTAGAAAAACTTCTTACCATATTAGAGTGTCAATGTGTACAATTTGGACATAAGTGTGTGGTTCTTAGACAAGACTAAAGCATATCAGAGATCAGAACTATTTTAAGCATGCCATGATTTGCCTCCTGCGGCACTGCAGCATCTTCTCTGTTGTTGCTGCTTTGCCTTTTCCAGATCCCGTCTGCAAGGGGTCAACTTTTCATCATTGAACTTGGATGTTAATCACCTGTGTCTAGCCTTTATAAGACTGCTTGTTCCAGCAAACTTTGCTAGTTAGTCATTTGTATCTGCTGCTGGTCTCTTTGAGAAACCGCTGTGATCTGGTCATGTTTGTTCCCTGGTATCTGCCTTCTGCTTGTTCCATCGTCCTGCACCATTTCTTGTGACCCAAACCCTGGCTTTGTTTGGCCTTGCTCCTGTCTACTCCCTGGTATTGTGGATTATCTGGACTCTGACCCTGGTTTGCCTGACCTTACTTCTGTCTGATTCTCCTGTGGATCATCCTGTGTTTACAGTCGTCCTATCTATGTCTGATCTCCAGCTCCTCCTTTAAACCTGTTATTATGTGCCTGCAGTCATCCTATGTGTGTTAGGAGTCCAGCTAAACCTGTTAATCCTGGTGTGCTGTGTTTGCAGTCATCTTATTGTGCTTGATATCCAGCGTCTCCTACTTCCCAGCTAACGTAGCAATACCACTGTCCTGTGCCTGCACTTCACCCATTGTACTTTCTATTCCTATGGACTTCTGATCACTTTTTAACCATTGACTGCACCTAGTTTTATCTGTGTAACCCCTGTTTATAATAATGTCACTCTGTTTTCAATTACACCTTCTCTCTGTGGAATTCATACTGGGAATACTGACATAGCACAGGAAACACATTAAATGGATTACCTTTGTGAAGGGTGTATTTATTTTTTGAACATTTGGGAATCCCATCATTTCCACATACCCCAAATTGGTATATCCATATTCCATTCTTTCACCTGTGTTTGAAAAGGTGTTGTGATGTGTTTTTTAATTTTTACATACCAGCAAATTCTGCCCTGTAACTTTATGCATTTGAAGTCAAGAGTGCAGTTTACAACGGGGTGGGAATAAGACAAGCTTAATCAAGTAAAGCAGAAGTGCTCAAACCCAGTTCTCAAGAGCTACCAACAGGTCTTGTTTTTTAATGGATTTCTGTCTGTAGAAACATGTGGTATAATTACTGGACCAGAAAAATATGTTTTACTGAACCAGAAAAATAATTTAACTCACCTGTATATGATTTAAGAAATCATGAAAATATGAACTGTTTGTTGATCTTGAGGACTGAATCTGACAACTCTGAAGTAAATAGTTAAAAACATTTAACAAATAATCATTATTGTATATGAGTAAGCAATGTTATGTAATTAAAATAAGGACAAGTTAACAAGCAAGCTTTTAACATGATGATTGCTGCTGGAATTAATGCAAACCACAAGCAATTATATAAATCTCCGGACACTAGAGGTAATAGACAGGAAAGCAGATTATACTCATCAGCACAATGTTGTCAAAGAATTAAGTCTTGTTAGCAGCATGTTCAAGCTGACTCAAGTTGCTTGTAATGGTAGTTCCCCATCCATCATCTATCTGGAGCAAAGTCAAAGGCTCTTGCACTTTGACAGAGAAATGAAAAGAATGTCCCAGACTTAAGGTAATGGGGAGATCAAACAGGAATAATGTACAAGTTTAGGCATGAGGGCTTGTTGAACTCTAATCTGCAAGTTAAAGGTTTGTTTTTAAATTGGAGTCTCTAGTAGAAAAATGCTACAGTTTTTTCTATGTTAACTAAGCCACAGTCCTCTACTTTGAGGTGTTTTTTTCTAAAGTAAGAAAATAAGCAATAGCTAAATTAACAAAATTAAAGAAAAATGCTTGAAATTACATAAACCTATTATAAGTGACTTGAACCAAGATTAGCATTATAAGCTTAAACTGAGAAGTTAATGGGCAAATAAAATGGATTTGTTAATTACAAACTTCTAACAACTTATTTTATCCCAAAGGCACATCTAGACCAGCAGAAAAATGTTACACTGTTCCAAGGAAGAAATAAGGTTAACTAGAACATGTTAAAATGAAAAGCAAAAGTTCATTTTTTTTCTGCAGATACTGGGCTAAAAATAAATCCATAGAATTTCAGCAAATACAGTTTGAGCTTCTCACAATGCTGAATAATAATCTGAGTTTACAGCAGCAAACAAGTTACAGCTTTGTGCCCTAGCTATGCCTTTGGATATTCATTTAATTGCCTCAGTGTTAGCTACACCGTCTATAAATCTGTCTTTAAGTACTTGGAAATACATGGACTATTAAGCAAATCCCAATAAATGCATTTTGTTCTTGGCTGGTAGTATTAAGTTCAGCCATGCAGACTGAATGTTTGACAACTTGCTACATGTTGTAAATGTTATTTTATTTTTTCACTTTTTTGGGAATAAAGCAATTAGTTCTGTATTAGTGACTTGGATATCCTCCAGGGACCGCTCCCTAATCAGCTTTGTCACTGCTAAGTTATCGCTCAAAGCTACTACATCACTTTGCTCTTGACGCTGCTCTTCACACTCATAAGTATGATAATTTTCAATTAGTTGATGAGCATGTGAGGAGGTTAGCTCTTAAGTGTTTTTATTATGAGCAGAAAAAAACAACTCTCCTAACCCCCGGAAACAGTTATATTGCTCTTGATAAACCGTTTTATATATGTGTACAATTTACTGGTTTATAGTAAAAGCTCTGCATTTTTTATGTGACTTACAAGCTGTGAAATTTACAGACTAATCCAATGAAGTCATATTAAACTCAGGAAACTTTTGTTTCAAGAAGGGGTTTTATATGGCTGTAATATAATAAATAAAACAAAGCTCAGTTCAGACTTATATTTGAAATGCATTTTTTTATGCACAGAAATGCAGTGAAAACATTAAAAATATATTTTCATGCACTTTTAATTTGTTTTTTTATGTGAGTTTGATGCAGGTGATATGGATTTTTCATGTACATTCAATCCACAGAGGAAATCCACTATGTACAGTGTCTTGCAAAAATATTTACAGGTTGCTGGATTACAAATTATTCTTAGATTTTTATTTTCCAATCAATATTTTCTGATTACAAACTGTTAAAATGTTAAAAACAGATTATTTTGTCAGCAGTTATGTTAATGAAAGTCGGAAACCCAAATACGTTGCTTCTAAAAAATTTCAGACCAAAGTCTGGTATCTCGAAGGATAAGATCACATGGGCATTTTCAGATTTTCTGACATCAGCATTTTAAAGTGAACAAATAAACAGTCAACATAATATTAAATGGAATGGGGTACACTGTTCTGTCACATTAGTGTGATATTCTGTCAATGTCACATGCAACAGAGAAATAACTCATTGAGACAGGAACAGCTTTTTCCATTTACTTTGCTATTATGCTGAATTGGCATATTCTCACTTTCGAATGCTGTGGTTTCCTGTCAGAGAATTGTAGAGTCCTAAAATGCCCACTTAACCTTGCACTTAATTTACACTGATTGGAAATTTGCAGCAACAAGTTTAAAATTGACACCAGTCTTTACCTATGCATCATTGAAGTCCAATTTAATAGAAAAAAACCTGTTTGATTAGGGATCACTTGTCAGGCAATGAATCTGAAGGAAAGTTATAGAAGTAAAAGTCTAAATTTAAGTGCTCATTCTGATTAGCGTTTTGTATACTTTTCTCACAACACGTTTCAAACAAAAGTCAAGTGCATAAACTGCTTTGAAAATTGGACAGGCAGCGGGAACACAGATCATAGTGCAAAGGTGGTAGACACCAGGCTGACACAGACTTAAAGCTGTGTGAAAAAAATAGCTCCACATACATTTTTGTGTGTAAAATGTTCAGGAGTCATAAGAGACTCACTATGCTTTTTTCTGTTGTTAACACTATTCAGTTTAAACTACATTCAATTTGAATTCTTTCTGTAATGATTGGTGAACATGGACAAAACACAATAGATTGTGACCTACAAACTATCACTAACATTGAGTGGGAGCCACCACTTTCAAAAAACATTTATAAATGTCCATTTATATATATGGCACAGATTACTGCTATACTTTATTTACAAAAAGTTTACTCCACCCTTAGGAATAAAACTGGTTTAGCAAATAAACTTTACTTTTGTTAGTAAAGTAAAGTACTGTTCTGGTGGCAACAGAACAGGTTGGTGACACTGTTCTCCATCTTTTATGTAATTTATGAAATAGAATGTCACTTCAGTATTGGTTCACCATGTGGTTGGCTTTATACCGAAGTGTCCAACAAAATGGGTCACATAGCCAATGTTACTAATTGTGACCTAAGCATGTAGCACATGAACAGTAGTGCTTCATTACACATAGTTCAGTGCTTGAGTACACACAGTTGTGGCATGCACTGCATTCAATATGAAAGAAAAATCTTGACAGGTTTTGTTCAAGTTATCCATCATTAAGTTCCATTGACCACAAGGCTAGTATCTGGAGTTGTATAAATCTGGTATGGATCTGAGGTTATATATTTGATGTCACTTTATCTCTTAAACTATCTGAGTTCTTCCATATTGAACTGTGGACCATTATAATTTAGCATTTATTCTTTTAATCCAGTTTTTGAATGAAAACGGTAACTTTTAAATGTTGATTAATAATACTTCTGGCTATTTCCAATGAGCATAAACAATGATCAAATACATCTTACCCAAGATGGATCCCGAAAAGTCAATGTTTACTCTCTGTCTTGAGGCTGATGAGCATGATCAGGGATGGCCTAGAGCTGACTGTTGAATATGCTGTTTTTTCAGGAAAGATGCCTGACACAGTAGGACCTGGCAGACCATCTGAAAGACCATATTCATTTCCATGGAGTCTGTACATAATGTAATAATCATAGCTAGTCAGAAATAAAGGCCAGTGTTGCATTTATTCTGCAACTGTTCCCTCTCCTTGTGTGTAAGAGAGACAGTTGATGGTCAGTTACAAGGGTACATTTTCTGCCATAATGAAATTGGTTAAGTCTCTTTACTTCATATACCTGACTGAGTGCTTCCTTTCCTATTTGTGTGTTGAGACCTTGATGCATAAGAAATTGGTAATTTTCCTGCATAATTGGAGGATATGTGATTAGAGATGGGCGGGCTCGGTTCCCCGAGAACCGCACCCGCCCGAACTTCAGGTATCTGAGTACCGAGCCGAGCCGGCTCGGCACTCTCCTGCCGATTCAGAATTCAAAACGAGGCAAAACGTCATTGTGACGTCGTTGGATCTCGCAGCTCAGTTCTCGCGATGTTTCAAATGCATAAAAATCCGCCTCCACAGCAATCCAGCGCCATTTGACAGTGGGAGAGTGAAGGGTTAGGTCGCAGGATTAGAGCAGGGAGAGAACAGTTATTAGAGCAGTTATTAGAGCAGGAAGAAAGGAGTTTAGAGGAGGCATTTTTCCAAACATTACAAATTGTTTGGGGTGTCATATTCCCTCCTAAAGAAACAATTTTCTGCATGCAGAAATTGTAATATATACAAAAGTGGAAGCTGCTCAAATCAATTTATAGGCAATAACAGGTGCTTGAAAGGGTGGGGTTATCCTGCAAGGAACATACACACAACATTTTTTCCCCCAGCACACTGCTATAGCCAGCAACAGATCTGCCATTTCTACTGTAGATAAAAATGCAAAAGTCTTTGTTGCACACATTTGCAAATGTATGTTTAAGCCATCCGCCACGCCAAGGCGCTTTTGCTAATAGGATGGTCCTACTCTAAACAATGAGAGTCCCATATATTTGGGCCATACATATGTGTTTTTAAATTGAGAGCCAACTTACCAAAGAGGTACCCCAGAAGCCTCCAAACAGCAATTCAGTGCCAGTACCCCCTCTCAGCTACTGACACCAACATGCCTCTCAGACAAATACAAAAGTGGAAGCTGCTCAAATCAATTTATAGGCAATAACAGGTGCTTGAAAGGGTGGGGTTATCCTGCAAGGAACATACACACAACATTTTTTCCCCCAGCACACTGCTATAGCCAGCAACAGATCTGCCATTTCTACTGTAGATAAAAATGCAAAAGTCTTTGTTGCACACATTTGCAAATGTATGTTTAAGCCATCCGCCACGCCAAGGCGCTTTTGCTAATAGGATGGTCCTACTCTAAACAATGAGAGTCCCATATATTTGGGCCATACATATGTGTTTTTAAATTGAGAGCCAACTTACCAAAGAGGTACCCCAGAAGCCTCCAAACAGCAATTCAGTGCCAGTACCCCCTCTCAGCTACTGACACCAACATGCCTCTCAGACAAATACAAAAGTGGAAGCTGCTCAAATCAATTTATAGGCAATAACAGGTGCTTGAAAGGGTGGGGTTATCCTGCAAGGAACATACACACAACATTTTTTCCCCCAGCACACTGCTATAGCCAGCAACAGATCTGCCATTTCTACTGTAGATAAAAATGCAAACGTCTTTGTTGCACACATTTGCAAATGTATGTTTAAGCCATCCGCCACGCCAAGGCGCTTTTGCTAATAGGATGGTCCTACTCTAAACAATGAGAGTCCCATATATTTGGGCCATACATATGTGTTTTTAAATTGAGAGCCAACTTACCAAAGAGGTACCCCAGAAACCTCCAAACAGCAATTCAGTGCCAGTACCCCCTCTCAGCTACTGACACCAACATGCCTCTCAGACAAATACAAAAGTGGAAGCTGCTCAAATCAATTTATAGGCAATAACAGGTGCTTGAAAGGGTGGGGTTATCCTGCAAGGAACATACACACAACATTTTTTCCCCCAGCACACTGCTATAGCCAGCAACAGATCTGCCATTTCTACTGTAGATAAAAATGCAAAAGTCTTTGTTGCACACATTTGCAAATGTATGTTTAAGCCATCCGCCACGCCAAGGCGCTTTTGCTAATAGGATGGTCCTACTCTAAACAATGAGAGTCCCATATATTTGGGCCATACATATGTGTTTTTAAATTGAGAGCCAACTTACCAAAGAGGTACCCCAGAAGCCTCCAAACAGCAATTCAGTGCCAGTACCCCCTCTCAGCTACTGACACCAACATGCCTCTCAGACAAATACAAAAGTGGAAGCTGCTCAAATCAATTTATAGGCAATAACAGGTGCTTGAAAGGGTGGGGTTATCCTGCAAGGAACATACACACAACATTTTTTCCCCCAGCACACTGCTATAGCCAGCAACAGATCTGCCATTTCTACTGTAGATAAAAATGCAAAAGTCTTTGTTGCACACATTTGCAAATGTATGTTTAAGCCATCCGCCACGCCAAGGCGCTTTTGCTAATAGGATGGTCCTACTCTAAACAATGAGAGTCCCATATATTTGGGCCATACATATGTGTTTTTAAATTGAGAGCCAACTTACCAAAGAGGTACCCCAGAAGCCTCCAAACAGCAATTCAGTGCCAGTACCCCCTCTCAGCTACTGACACCAACATGCCTCTCAGACAAATACAAAAGTGGAAGCTGCTCAAATCAATTTATAGGCAATAACAGGTGCTTGAAAGGGTGGGGTTATCCTGCAAGGAACATACACACAACATTTTTTCCCCCAGCACACTGCTATAGCCAGCAACAGATCTGCCATTTCTACTGTAGATAAAAATGCAGAAGTCTTTGTTGCACACATTTGCAAATGTATGTTTAAGCCATCCGCCACGCCAAGGCGCTTTTGCTAATAGGATGGTCCTATTCTAAACAATGAGAGTCCCATATATTTGGGCCATACATATGTGTTTTTAAATTGAGAGCCAACTTACCAAAGAGGTACCCCAGAAGCCTCCAAACAGCAATTCAGTGCCAGTACCCCCTCTCAGCTACTGACACCAACATGCCTCTCAGACAAATACAAAAGTGGAAGCTGCTCAAATCAATTTATAGGCAATAACAGGTGCTTGAAAGGGTGGGGTTATCCTGCAAGGAACATACACACAACATTTTTTCCCCCAGCACACTGCTATAGCCAGCAACAGATCTGCCATTTCTACTGTAGATAAAAATGCAGAAGTCTTTGTTGCACACATTTGCAAATGTATGTTTAAGCCATCCGCCACGCCAAGGCGCTTTTGCTAATAGGATGGTCCTACTCTAAACAATGAGAGTCCCATATATTTGGGCCATACATATGTGTTTTTAAATTGAGAGCCAACTTACCAAAGAGGTACCCCAGAAGCCTCCAAACAGCAATTCAGTGCCAGTACCCCCTCTCAGCTACTGACACCAACATGCCTCTCAGACAAATACTTAAACATGGCTTAAACATACATTTGCAAATGTGTGCAACAAAGACTTTTGCATTTTTATCTACAGTAGAAATGGCAGATCTGTTGCTGGCTATAGCAGTGTGCTGGGGGGAAAAATGTTGTGTGTATAGAAATTGTAATATACCAGCACAAAATCTTTCTGAATTTGCACTACAATTGTTGGGTGTCACATATTCCCCTGTAGTAAAAAGCTATTTTCTGGTGCTGAAATTATTATATACCAGCACTATATATTTCTGAATTTGCACTACAAGTGCTTAGGGTGTGACATATTCCCCATTCCCGTAAAATCTATTTTCTGGTGTTGAAATTATTATATACCAGCACTATATATTTCTGAACATGCACTACAAGTGCTTGGGGTGTGACATATTCCCCTGTTCCAAAAAATCCATTGTCACGGAATTGCTGAGATGGCCGCTAACCGGTATTGGCACAACTGAACAGGGAGGCACGGAGTCTAACGTACCCCCAGTATTCAACAGGAACCCCCGCAAGGGTTTTTTGGCTTAGCTGCAGAGGGTACGCAGATCGCGGTTCTCCATGACAGTCCCTGGTGTAGCGACAGTAGTAGACAGGTGTAGTCAGGCAATCCAGGTCAGAGCCGACCGAGCAGTGCAGTACACAGGGAGGATCCAGAGAGAAGTCAGGTCAAGCCAAATAGTCAAACCAGCCGGAGCAGCAAGTTACCAAACGAAACACAGGAGAGTAATCACAGGAAGCCGAGCCAGAACCGAATAACACACTGGATAAGAAGTTCAGGAAACGCTGGAGCAGGAGTGAACCATTACTCTGGCACTAGACATGTGTCAGAGGCTGCTTTATATACCCTAAGTTGCATCCTGATTGGGTTAGGGAGATTTTGGCGGTCAGACATGCTGGCTGCCGACAGGTGAGCAGAGATAGCGTCCTGCTGCTAAGCAACAGGACGTGGTTGCTGAGAAGGTGAAGGCGTCCGTCTCCTGCACCAATTGTCAGTGCGGAGACGGCACCTGACATCTATTTTCTAGCGCTGAAATTTATTTTATACCAGCACAATATATTTTTGAATTTGCACTACAAGTGCTTTGGGTCTCATTAAAATGGATTCACAGCAGTCCACATATGAGCAGGATCAGCAAGCAGCTGCTGCCACCAGTCCTGATGGTAGTCTTCCCTGTACATCATCTGGTAAAGACTATGTAAAAGTACATAGTCTTTTTAAGTCAGGGAAAAAAACGCACACAAAAAAACTTTTACCGTGTTGAAGAGAAAAAGAGGTATAACTGATGAAAAGTTAACTGCCGAGAAAAAAAAAATTGCCAACATGTCATTCTACACACACAGTGGCAAAGAAAGAATAAGGCCTTCACCGTTCTCTATTAGTGCGAAATCTAAAAATGTTACAGAGCTTGCTTCTTGTAACGTCACGTGTGACCAAGTAATTTGGAGTCCAAAAGTGGTGCACAACTACTGTTACGTGTGAAAGCCGAGCTGCAAGAAAACAGTAAGGCACCAGAGGAAAATGTATGCTCAGAATCAGAAATGACACCAGTCCCTGAGGAGAGTCCATCCACGAGTGGTATGTGTAATCGTGACCATTCTGATAGTGTACCCATAAAGAAGGGCCCTTTTGTCACAAGCTTCCTCCTCTGCCTCCACGTCCCGGCCGTCGTCATGATGACCGGGACGTCACTTCCGCATTGTCCCTGTGGTTGCCAAGGCAACGGTCGGGACGCTCTTTGTCTGCAGCGCCGCGTCCCGGCATCTAGGGCAGCCGGGCGCGTGCGCAAATTAGTGTAATCAGCCCCAGATGGCTACTATTTTGCTGTGGCTGAAGCATTTTTTTATTGGGTAATACTCATATATAAGGCAGGAAGGGGCAAGCCCTCCCGGTTATAGTCCCTGCTTCCCAGCACACTACCCTGTTTAGTCCTGTTCTCTGTATACCTCCTTGATCCTGATTATTGTTGCCGACCTATTGCCTGGATTTCTGACTTCGATTTATTGCCTGTGACCCTTGACCCCTTGCCTGGATACTGACCATGATTGTTTGCTAGTCACCCTTGATCTATTGCCTGGACTCTGATGCTTCCGTCTTGCCTGTGACCTGTTCGACCCTAGCCTGGACTTCACTCCGCTTTCCTAGGTTCCACCCAGCTGGTGCATATCTCACGACCCTCCGTTGTCTGCGGCCAAGTCTGTCCCCACCATCAGGGGCAACAGCGAACACCAGACTTTCGGAGTAGATTCTGGGTTTTGCTGCACCGGTTGGTGGGGTTCCTAACACCTTTCAGCATTTCTGCTGATGTGTGCCTGAACAGCCCAAGTGTAGCCGGTGATACACCAATTGAGGATGCCACTTTGGAATTAGAAGAGAATGAGGTGGAGATTTGTGTAGGTGACAAGTGCGCTAATGAGGATGTTGATGAGGATGAGGTTGTTTGTGTAAGCCCTGCACCAGTGGCAGCAGTTCTGGCACGTGACAAGAAGAAGCCCATTGTCATGCCTCAGCATAAAACAAAAAAATCCACTTTTTATGTGTGGAATAATTTCTACCAAAATCCTGACAACAGTTGTATAGCCATTTGTAGTGTATGTCAAGCCACAGTCAGTCGAGGGAGGGACCTTAACCATCCTAAAACCTCATCCATGTTACGCCATTTGACGTGAGTTCATGGCAAGGTGTTGGGAAAATCTGAAAGTTATGGCAAAAAAATAACAAGCACTCCATCATCAGCTAGGACCCTTCTCTCATCTACATCCCGACAGCTGCAATCTACACCCACAACATTGTCCTCATCAATATCCTCAGTAGTGATCGGAGTTAGCCATGCATCCCACTTGGTAAGGCTTGATGACTCCTGCACTATAATTGATTACTCTGAAGAATGTTTGAGCGTTAGTCCCACTGCTCATGCTGTTGCTGCTGTGGGGGGTGAATCTTCCTCCCATAAGAAGGCCAAGAAAAAGAGCACTACTACTTTACAACAATTAACTGTGAAACAATTTTTTGCTAGAGGAAGCAAATATGACAGCAGTCACCCAGTCGCAAAGCAGATCACAGAAGCCATTGCTACAATGCTAGTGTTAGATCTGCGTCCAAGATCCACAATAAACGCAGCTGTTTTTTCACAGTTAATTGATGTTTTGTGTCCCCGTAATAAAATTCCATTGTGACACCATTTTTCCCGTAAAGCTTTTCAGCAACTGTACCAAAACGTTCGTAAAAATGTACTAATTGGGCTCAGAAATGCCATTCTGCCCACTGTACACTTAACCACAGATATGTGGACAAGTGGAAGTGGGCAAACCAAAGACTATATGACTGTGACAGCCCACTGGGTTGGTCATTCACCTTCACCAGCAGGAACAGCAGCAGCATGTACACCACTACGTAACATTTGTAACAGGCAGGCTATTCTTTGTATCACTGGCTTCAATAACAGGCATACAGCTGATAATTTGTAATGAAAACTAAGAGATGTGATTGATACATGGCTTATAATACCACTTGGACTCTTCCCAGGATATGTCATTTCTGATAACGCCAACAAATATTGTGCGAGCATTACAGCTGGGTGAATTCCATCACATTCCCTGTTTTGCTCACACAAAAAACTTGGTGGTGCAGAGCTTCCTGAGAAATAACCGTGGGGTGCAGGAGATGCTTTCGGTGGCTCAGAAAATTTCGGGACATTTCCGGCATTCTGCCACAGCAAGTAGGAGATTGCAGCAGCTCCAAGAACAATTTATCTTGCCCTGCCACCAACTTAAGCAAGAGGTGTTAACAAGGTGCAATTCCACCCTGTACATGCTTCAGAGGATGGAGGAACAGCGCAAAGCCATCCAAGCGTATTACACAAGTCATGACATTAGGAAAGGAGGCGGGATGTATTTTACTTTTGCACAGTGGGGGATCCTTTCTGTGCTGTGCAAGGTGCTGAAATCATTTGAAGTTGTGACGTGTGAAGTGAGTTCAGATTCTGCTAACTTGAGCCAAGTCATTCCCTTAATTCGACTATTGGAAAAGCAGCTTGACAAACTGAAGGAGGAGATAAAAGAAAGCAATTCCACAAAGTATGTTGGCCTTGTAGATCAAGTACTTCATTCGCTTCGCAATGATCCAAGAGTTATTAAAATCTTGAACTCGGATCACTATATTTTGGCGACTGTGCTTGATCCTAGGTTTAAGACCTACATTGATTCTTTGCTTCAAAATGACCGAGATGTGAACATTTGCAAGGAACTATTGGTCAGCAAGTTGTCTGTTGAACTGGGCCTTGGCTTGACAACATCTCCTCCTTCAGTTTCTCAGGCAGCTGCTGCTCGGAAAAAATTGCACTTTCCAAAGGGAAGCAGGGATGACGCAGGGGACAGACCACAACAGTTTGACATCTGGGGGTTTATGTATCAAGCTGAGAGTTTGCCGGCGGGTTTGAAAAGTGGAGATGTTGCCTATAGCAACCAATCAGATTGTAGCTGTCTTTTTGAAGAATGCAGTAAATAAATGATAGATAGAATCTGATTGGTATTTCAAACCCGCCGGAAAACTCTCAGCTTGATACATTTACCCCCTGGGCTGGTTTGAAAGATTTTACCAAAAAATGTGTGACCTTGCCCATAACTCCATCCAATCCTACTATTAACATGCAAAGGATGGTGGAGGATTATTTTCAAGAGTTAATTGATATGGAAATGTCAGACAGTCCCTTTCCCTACTGGGAAGAAAAACAAGCCATTTGGAAACCCATGTACAAACTTGCTTTGCAATACCTAAGCTGTCCACCCTCCAATGTGTACTCTGAAAGAGTATTCAGCACAGCTGGGAACCTTGTCTGTGATCAACGAAGGAGGTTACGTCCGAAAAATGTGGAAAAGATGATGTTTATCAAAATGAACTACATCTTCCACGAGAAAGGCCTTTATCGTCAAATACATCCAAGTACTGACACTTTTCTAATGGCGGATTCCAGCTGAGATAAATAAATAGTCTGTGATGATGATGTGCACACTGATGAGGGTGAGGATGATGCTGAAGATGATGACGACAACATCTTTTTAAAACTTTCCCTATAAGTGTAGGGTGTAATCTACCCCCAAAGAAAAAAGGGACTTTGGGCATTGCTATTTACCATACAGTCTTTGCAGGCTGCTGTTTTGTCAATTTCACTATAAGTGTACGGTATAATCTAGAGCTAAACAGAAAAGATGCTTTGACCATTTCTATTGATCGTCCAGTCTTTGCAGGCAGTTTTGTTTTTTTTATTTAACTATAACTGTATGGTGTCATATACAGACAGACACCAAACTGCCTTTTTTTACTATGAATGTCAATAGCTCTTTTTTGACTGTTGGCTGTCACCCTGGATTGGTGTGTGTAGCTGTAGAATTAAGCAGGGCCTAGCAGGGATTAAACAGTATTTTTCATTATTTGCACTAATAAGGTTTGGGAATAATATACACCCAAACAGAACATCTGCCTTGGGCATTTCTATTTTATTGTACAGTCTTTGCAGGCTGCTTCTTCTTCTATTTCAATTTTAATCTATGGGAATCATCTAGACCTAAACAGAACATCTGCTTTGGGCATTTCTATTTATAAAATAGTCTTTGCAGGCTGCTTCTTTTTCTATTTAACTATAAGTGTAGGGTGCAATATACACCCAAAGATGATAGCTCCATTGCCAATAGTCAAAGATGGAGAGGAAGACAAGCAGGCTTGTCTGTAGAATTTTCAGGCAAGTGTTACATTACATTAAATAAATAAGACACATAGTGGGAGAAGGAGAAGAGGGAGACAGAAAATAAATTATCTTCCTCTTACTCAGAACTGTCAATAGTGTTATAGTCTCTTAGTAGGCTGTGGCTTAGCCTGCGACAGTCCTGGATGGTCATCTTCTAATTTTTCAAGATGAGGTGATTCCTGGCAAGCCAAATAGCATCCTTAAAGCATTTCATTAGACTCCAATGATGTGGGTCACATAAAATAATCCATAAAATACTGAATGGTATAAAAGGCAAGTTCTGGGCACACTGTCCTTATGTTCATGTTCCAAGGCATCTAACGGTGCCTGTGCAGTGGGGAAGTCCCGAAAAAAACGCTGTGCTGTTTCCCTTCTGGTGATGCAGAAGGGGCAGTGGACATATTGGCACAGGTTCCGGGAGTGCATGAATGTCCTGAGAGGCAAACATCCCTGGATAGCCATCCATGCAATGTCTTTGTGTGTAGTAGTCAGCCTCTTAGGAGCCACATTCTCCCACACGTGTTTTGTTGTGTTTGTAGTCAGCACTTTACATAATAGGTACCTAACTAGATTATAAGTTTGTGGGAATTGGTGCTGATTCGAAGCTCACTGATGAACTTGCTTTTTGCTATGAATTTTAATGGCTCTTCTTAGTGCATTGTCTGGCACCCTGGATTGGTGTATGTCTGATAAAAGCACACATGCCGGGGGGGTCAGCGCTCGTTGACATTTATTAGCTGTAGAATTACCTCACTTATCCAAGAAACAGGTGTAGCACTAAATTATGTTATTTATCCCCCCCAAAAATATTTTTTTTAACAAATTGCAAAACAAAACCAAACAAAACCAAAACCAAAACACACAAGGGTGGTTTTGCCAAAACCAAATCCAAACCCCCCTCCCCCACCCCCCCCCCCCCAGAGAATACTACCTCTGTCACTTTCAAATGTATTAAAATATGCTTTTTATAGTACTTGGTTACCTAGTTACATACAGTAGTTAGCAAGGTTAAAAAAAAGAGCCATGAAATTATTTCTCTCCCTAATTCCGGGGAAGGCAAAACAAACCCTTCATTGAGACAGCTGACAAATAAAATGAATCAAAAGGAGTAATTATGGACTCTGTAAATCAGGTTCCTTAAAATAAATTCATTCTATCCATTCTCAAATAATTTAGTGAATCTGTGAGATTCCATGTTTATGTCCACTTTAGCAAACTACTTTCATTAAATGACATATTTAACCTAGATTTAAACAATCATATCTGTGTGTCCTAATATTTGTGTTAATTTTTGTAAGACTTTAATTATGTCTTACAAAAACTCCTAAAGAAAATGATTACATTACACTGTTTTGTTGTATTGTAAAAGATATCTGCAAAAGTAATTGAAGGAATAACAAAGAATCCTATGGTGATACCCATTGGAGCCATCTGTTCTATGTGCTATGCTTACAACAAGAGACATGCAGATGAATTGTGAAATGCACACTGTGTACTGATGGGTTATAAATTACACCCTGCTAGAGCAAGTTATTATATTAAATCACATACAACAGCTATAAAACACAATATTAAATATACAAACTGTTACTGAAAATTATGTTTGTATGAGTAATAAAAATGAAATATAACACAAAATAACATCGAGCAGTAAGCAAAATTAGTTTTTAAAAGATAATAGATTATTATAAAGTACATTTTCCCTCTGCACTGACTTTACACTTGATAATGGAACATTTGACTGTAAAAGTGTGAAGTGTTTTCTTTTACAGTTATAACATTTAAGAAGTCTTGTATTTTTCATAATTTTGCAATCCCTGATTTGTTTTATGCGACATACTGAGTTAGTACATATCAATAACGTCTTTAAGCGGCATAAAATTGTGTCAGCCTTTATTGCATAGTGAGTGTAACATCTCTTTGAACAAGGAGCATTGGAATTATACACATCACTTATATTGAATGCTGGATGGACTATGTGCATTACTTACTAATTGACCTTGCTGTCATGTTTCATCAAGATTTATCTAAACCCTGTGTGTAGTTATCAAAAGGGAGTAATAATCTCTGTTTCAAATTATACCAAACCTGCATTCACCATACAGATAAAGATGAGTGACCTAAGATGCAAATACATGCAATGTGTAACTAGCTAATATTGGTCTTGAAGAGATAATGTGCCTTTTATTTATTCGCTTAGCAATCTATTAATCAAATTTAGGCTATGTCAAAGATTTTCTATCCCTGCTCATCACAGCGGTGGAAAATAGGTAAATATGGTTTTATTTTTTATATCAACTCCTTTAACCTCAGGATCAACAGGATGAATGTCACTACTTTATCATTCATTGATTGTCAATAAATCTATTTACAGCAGTGAGGCAGTGACGCGTTTCACTTCTGTAAACATTACATAATAATATCTGAATTTGTAAAATTTCTGCTTTCAATTTGGAAATTCTGTGCGGGAAGTAATAAATCACATTTTTCCAAGTCGCTTCAATCAATTCCAGAGAGGGCCATCATTTATACATCATCATCATCATTATCATATTTGTTAAGAATCCACTCAGACACTCAATTCCTCACCTAAGAAGTTGCACTCTAGCACAGTACAAAGAATAAAGTAATATAATATTCTGACATTGATTTGAAAATGCCATCTAATAAGAAGAATCCAATAACAACACAGTGTAACAAAACCTAAAATATGTACAGTACTTTGGGGTATGTAGAAGTTAACAAACATAAACTTGACCGGTGGTAACCGCTTTCCCGACTACCACCAAACCGACACTACATCACAAAACTCTCATTCCCGACATCCTCAGCTGGCCGACTGTTGTAAAAGCTGACTTGGCAGAAAATAGAGAGATCGACTGTCCGGCTGGAATGACATCACTGGTAAAAGCGACAGTATTGTTAGTGCTGTTAAAGGGGCAATCCCCTTTAACATCACTAACAAGGGGCAATCCCCTTTAACAGCACTAACAATACTGGTGCTTTTACCAGTGACATCTTTCCTGCCCGCCGGACAGTCGATCTCTCTATTTTCTGCCAAGTCAGCTTTTACAACAGTCGGCCCGCTGAGGATGTTGGGAATGATAGTTTCGTGATGATGCTGTAGGGGTAAGTAATGTCGTCTTTCTCATGATCGAAATTTAGTACCCAACCCAAACTTTACAGGTGCTTACTGTTAGCTTCAGGCAGACGTGGGAGTCAGAAAATCTTGATAAGCAAAAGATTTATTGCACACCAGTGCCTCCACCGAAGGCAACTTTTAGTGTGATAAAGAAGACAAAGAAAATAAAAACAACGGAGAGGCTTAGACTATACATCTGTTGCACAGCACAGGTGGGGTACGAAATAACAAAGGTGAAAATTCTGACAACAGTTAAATAGACCAAAAAATGGTGAATGCGATTATAGCGACATATACAATAAACAGACATGCATGATTTCCAACACTCCTGGGACAAATAGCGATAGCACAAAATGCAGTGAGTTTGAATGCCTACACTTAAAACTGTGACAGTTTCATTGGTGGCATTAAGGGGGCAATGAGAGGACCCGCCGGCTGCCTAATCTGCAAGCCATACTAAAAAATATTAGAAAAAGCATGGGGGTGCTTGGTATAAACACTATGTACATCGCCAGTGGTACGGTTAATAGTGTTTAGAGGGGAACCTATCACGTTTTTTTTGTCCAGATTTTTTAGTACAGCTTGTAAATTAGTCAGCAGGCGGGTCCTCTCATTGAGTACTTAATGCCGCCAATGTAAGTGTCGTGGTTTTAAGTGTCGCCAGTCATACTGCCTGCACTTTGTACTGTTGCTATTTATACCAGGGATGTCGGGATGTCGGAAATCATGGATGTCACTTTTTACGTAAGTTTTGTATTTGTCGCTATAATTGTGTTTGTCATTTTATTGCCTATTTAACTGTTGTAATATTATTAGCATTGTAAATTTGACTACCACCGACTCTCTCCACAGTAGTAGACTGCATTTGGTTTGTTACCTATGTGGAATATATAACTAGCCTACAAAACAATACGGTAAAGAATTGTATATAAAACTGCAAAATCTGTTTCCAACTGGTATACATGTACAACTGTTTTGTTTAACCCTAAATAAAGAGAATAAAAAAAAGAATACCTGGCTTTTTCAACTGTATATAGTCAACATTTTGTTGGCTTAATCAATATTGATGACAATGAAGCCTATTGATTAATTCCAAACCAGTGACATTTTGAGGTACTTTATGACCATTATTCATGAGGCATGAGCAATTATCATTGGTTCCTAGTGAATGAAGCTGGTTACAAGATGAGGAGGCCTAAGATTGTAACACTTTCCCAGAACCTCTGCAGGATCCTAAGGTTTTTTTCAGATTAATGCAACCAGAAAACTCTATGTTTTGGGTTAGCAAGAGAAATGAGCACATTCGAGATCTTGGCCATATGCACTACTCAGAACTAGAGGTACTTGAAAATGTTGAAGTGTTTCAAAATTCAAGCTAATTCACTGATTCTATGGCGATGGTCATGTTTACAGTACATTCATCAACAGACTTTAGTTGAATTTGAGGTTCAAAATTTTCAGCTTGCATTTGGAGTTCCTTTCACATCCAGGGCTTGATTCATTAAGTTACGCAAAAATATATTGTATGTTTTTTTAAAAACGCATATAAATCAGGCATGCGCATGTCCGTATTCAAAGAGCGGATTTAAAAATAGTCCGCTCTCCTCTAACAGACAATACAGCCTAAATTTGAAAAAATTCTTGTGAATTTTTGATTGATTTGGTGTTTCAGAATCAATTTGCTGCCGGTTTGAGCAGCTTTGCTTAGCTTTTACTTCAACAATATCTGGCAATAGTCCATGATGCATATAGTTGCCTAACAACCAGTTCAAAAGGCACTCTGATTATGCTTAAAATGCTTTTGTATTTTCAGATAACAGGCAAAGTTTGAAAACCAAAGGAAAGAGATTCAGATCTTGGAACATGTTTTCCCAATCCTACCATACATATTTTAAAATTAATAATCATTATCAGGCGCTAGCAAATCACTGCCAATTATGTTAATAATGGGTGCAGAGAAGGAGCTCCCTTATTAAACGGGAACTTGTACCCCTAAAAATATCAGACAAGATAATGGAATAATGGAGGATAGGGTGAACTAGATTAATTACAAATAAACAATACATCAAAGGGCAACCAATAATTAAATTTGGAGTAAAAAACATAAATCCATAAGAGAATAAGAGAAATCAATAAAATACAGTAGGAACAAAAATCCAATCCAGGGAGAAATTAGAATCCAAAAAATGAGTGATAATTTTGACAATGTCCCTATTTTGGTTACCCCGTTTAGTTAAAGAGTCTCCAATCAGCGCTTACAATGCACATAGCAATGTTAAATGTCAAATATGCAAGCACACATGCCGTTAGAATCAATTTTAATCCCTCTCTTGATAAACAGAAGTATTCACATATGAAACCTTTACCAGCTCAATGACAGGATGTCAGCTTAATCCCATGTGTCTCACCACAACTGTGTCCATTAAAGCTTCATGCAGTGCTGCTTCAAAGAGGCCTCTCTGAGTAGTCTATCATATGGATAGTGTTCCATTCAAGGCAATAGTCATATTCCAGAAGTTAAAAGCACAGACACCAAATAAAACTCACTGACGCATTTCTCCACTGTCACACTATATAGTTTCTTCAGAGGTTGACATACTGATAAAGAAAGCATCTACTGTACACGTTGATGCTTAACAGCAATGACTATGCTCTTTGTGGCAGGTAATTGTCAGATACTATTGATTTCAACAGAGTTATATTTCCCAGTAGTGTTTTAACTATTGGGCTAAATCATTGACAGCAGCAACACACAATGAATAATTAGAAAAAAAGGCTGACATCCGCCAGTAAAATGTAATGCATGTTTATGGGAACATATTTGCAGTGATTTTCAGCTGTAATTTTTACTGACTGTGGAAAAATCATCATTGTGACATTATCCTTTTGTTGCTCACAGGGTAAATTAGTTATTGATCCATGTCACTAACTTAAAATGCAGAATTGACATTCCAAGAAGTAGAACAGCATCCACTGAGCATGTTTTTTGCATTATGGTATTAGGGCTAGTATGCTAGTATGTTTGGTTAGAGAGAAAAAGAAGATACTGGTTGCATATGCCATACTCCCAAGGCAAGAAGAACTGGGTGTGGTGGAAAATACACACACACATATATATATATATATATATATATGAGTATATATATATACACACACACACAGACACACACACAGACACACACACACACACACATATATATATATATATGTGTATGTATGTGTGTGTGTGTGTGTGCATGTGTGTCTTTTCCACCACACCCAGATCATATATCAATGTTTTATTTATTTTTTCCTAGAGATGAGCAGTTCGGATTCAGATAAATCCAACCGATCTGGGATTTGGGGTTCAAAATGAAACCAAGTCATGACTCAGTTTTGCGCTCCAATTTCAGGTCTCAAAGTGAGGAAAAATGTCATGTCGGTAAAATATCAATGCAAGCCTTGCGAGAGTGTATATCTACTATATATCCCTTCCTTGTATTCTTGTGCACAATTTTAGAACAGACAGCATAGGGAGGATGTTAACTGCAATGCTCTGCTCTGAATTGTTTCAATCAATTGTTTATAATTTCAGTGGCTCAGAGAGTTTAGATGGCGTAGTAGCTGCTGATTGTTATTAATGCTGCAAAAGGTCATCTGCCATGCCACCAACTGAAGCAAGCCGATTATATAAATTAAACAGCAAAAAATTAGTGTAAGGAGCAAGTGATAAAAATGTTGAAGCGGTACGCACACACTAATTTTGGAACGTTAGACAGTATGCATCATATAGAGTGAAGAGGTTGTAACAATCAGATTTCATTAGATGGACAGAGGCATCCATAGATATTTTGACAAATAGACACCTAAATGTAAAGCATTTAGTAATTTGCTGTCGCTATATAAATAAATATTGATGATGATAGACAAAGGTGGCCTCAAGCCATACTAAAAAAAAATCAAAGACCAGCACTATGCACTTCCCCATGGGCAGAGCATTCATGAGAGGCCAAGAACAGAGCTTTCAATTACTTTATTTTACTTAAGTGGCTGATTAAGCTATGACTAAGGCAGGTGTGAGCTGTAATGGTGCCCTTATGAATCAAATAGGGGACTTGTAGGGTGGGGTGCAGTGTATGGGCCGTGTAAGGATAAAAAAATAATTTAATTATATAAATTAAAGAACAAAAAATGTAATGTAGTGTAAGGTGCAAGAAATAAAAATGTTGAAGTGCTACGCACACACTAACTTTGAAATGTTAGATAGCATTCATCATGGAAAGTGAACAGGCAATAATAATCAGATGTCATTAGATGGACAGAGGCATCAGTAGCTATTTAGACAAGTAGATACCCAATTGCACTACGTAATTTGCTGTCACTATATAAATAAATGTTGATGATGATAGACGAAGGTGGCCTGCACCCATACTTCAAAACTTCAAAAATTACGCACACAAGACATTTTGAACATTGAAGGGCATTCATCATAGACTGTAGAGCTACAGTAACAGGCAGAGGACATTGGATGGAGAATGGAATAAATGAATAGAGTTAGACATATATTAAAGTAAATAGACGAAGGTGGCTTGAAGCCATGCTATAAACTTAAAAGACTAGTAGTATGCACTTCTCAATGGTTAGAGCACTCATCAGTAGCCAAAAGTAGTGATTTCAAATGCTTTATTTTACTTATATGCTACAATTAAGGTAGGTCTGTGCCGTAATGCTGCCCCTCTGAGTCAAACAAAGGAACTCTGATATATTTGCCAGTTTCCATGTGTATCTTCATCCAGTTACCATGTCCAGTTTGAGATTAAAATGTCAATCTTGAGTCATCCTTTTGGCTAAGTTCAATTATAGTATCTGACCTGGTATGGTGTGTTCGGGATGCCCTGAATTGTTGGATCTCCTTTTTTCTGATACCAGAATGCTGATGGTGGTTATAGCCCGTGGTACATGTGCCTCTGGGGGCCAGAGCCAGTAGGTGACCTGAAAAGTAGTGGTGGGACTGGAATCCTCATTTTAGCAACATAGTTGATGAGGTTGAAAAAAGACACCAGTCCATCAAGTTCAACCCATTTTGGTTCTCCTGCGATCCCTCACTTATATTTGAAATTGATCCAGAGTAAGCAACCGCCAATCTCAATTGTGAAAATCCCCCCAGGACCCAATATTGCACTTAATGACTCCATAGCCTCTATCAATTTTGTTGCTCTTCTCTGAACCCTTTCTAGTTCCAAATTATGTTTTTTATAGAGTGGTACCCAGAACTGTACTGCATATTTAAGATGAGGTCTTAACAATGATTTATACAGTGGCAAAATTACACTGTTTTCCCTTGCATCTATACCCTTTTATATGCATGCCAATACTTTATTTGCCCTTGCAGCTGCTGCTTGACATTGAGCACTATCGCTAAGTCTACTATCTACGAACACTCCCAAATCCTTTTCCATTATAGATTCTCCTAAATTAATTCCATTTAATTTATAGATTGCGTTCTTTTTTTGATCCCTACATGCATAACCTTACACCTTACATCTATGTTAAACCTCATATTTCATTTGGCCGCCCAATCCTCCAGTTTATTTAAGTCCCTCTGTAGAGAAGCTACATCTTGCTCTGATGTTATTACCTTACAGAGTTTAGTGTCATCTGCAAAAATAGAAACTTTACTCTCTAAACTATCACCAAGGTCATTAATAAATATATTAAAAAGGAGTGGCTCCAGCATGGAACCTTGAGGTACTCCAATTAAAATGTTCCATTTATCACAACTCTCTGTTTCCTATTCTCTAACCAGTTTTCGATCCAAGTACAGATGTTGTTTCCTAGACCCAGTTCCCTTATTTTGTAAACCAATCTCTTGTGTGGCACTGTATCAAAGGCCTTTGCAAAATCTAAGTAGACCACATCTACTGTGCTGCCCTGGTCTAAGTTCCCACTAATTTCCTCGTAGAAGTTTAAATAGATTAGTTTGACATGACCTATCCCTCACAAATATATGCTGATTCCCACTAATAATCTTATTGCGCACCAAGTAATCCTGAATACTATCCTTAATATACCTTCCAGAAGTTTCCCCACTATTGATGTCAGGCTTACAGGTTTATAATTCCCTGGTTGTGATCTCGTCCCCTTTTTAAACAATGGCACCACATCTGCTATTCGCCAATCCCTTGGTACAGAGCCTGATGAGATTGAATCTATGAACATTAAGGATAGCGGTCTAGCTATTTCTGAGTTTAGCTCCATAAGAATCCTTGGGTGTATGCCATCTGGACCTGGAGCTTTATTTATCTTAATATTCTTCAGTCGCCTTTGGACTTCTTCCTCTGACAAACAAGTATTAATTAATGGTACGGTTTCATTTCCATTTTTATGTAATATTCCTACCATTTGTTCCTCTCTAGTAAATACTGAAGAAAAGAAAGTGTTTAATTCCTCTGCTTTTTCCTTAGTATGATTTATCAATTCACCCATCTCACTTCTTAGGAGTCCTATATTATCTTTTTTAATCAATTTGCCTTTTATATACTTAAAAAACTTTTTGGCGTTTGTCTTACTTTCTTTTGCAATTTGTTTTTCATTTTTTAACTTAGCCAATCTATTTTTCTTTTTGCATGTTTTATTACATTCCTTGTACCTACGGAAGGACTCCTCAGATCCTTCAGGCTTAAACAATTTAAATGCATGCTTCTTACTCTGCATTTCTGCCCTTTCCTATTTAGCCACATTGCATTAGACTTAATTCTGTTACATTTATTTCTCATAGGAATTAACTTATACGTGTATGTTTCCGTAATTTTTCCTCCAAAAACTTTGTCCCAGTCTATGCACTTTATAGACTCCTTTAGCATATGAAAATTTGCCTTTCTGAAGTCTAAAGTCCTAATTGATCCCTTATACAATTGCTTCTGTAAACTAATTTCAAATGAGACCATATTATGATCACTATTTCCCAAGTGTTCCCTTACTTGAATATTTGATATTACGTCTGCATTATTTGTTATTACTAGGTCCAGTATAGTCTGGTTCCTAGTTGGTTCCTCTACTAATTGGGACATGTAATGGGCTTTAAGCGTGCTCAGAAACCTATTACCCCTAGCTGTACTGCAGGTCTCATTACTCCAATCAATGCCCTTCCTCGGGTTAAAGGAGACTCTCTGAGACTTGTGACGGTAGTGAGGATGTCCACATTCTGAGACATTAAGAGGACAGAATTTTGCACTGACAAAGAATACATGTATAGATGGAGATATTATGGCTGATGATTTAGACATGTGATGGAGTTAGAGAACCGTGAAAGTCAAGATGGCATTGTCCATGGTACCGCACACCCACTCATATGTCAAAAAGGACATGTAGATAGTTTCACAAACCATGCATTTTAGCGATAGGGACTGCCACTTTTGTGGCTGAAGAACTGAATTTTTTTGGGCACCCACAAACGCCAACATTTTGGCTGTTGAACTGGAGAATCAATAGAGATGGTAACAAATTAATGATAGGGATTTGAATAACAGTGGTCAGTAGTGTTTTTCCTTAATGGTGACAAATGACAATGCTTTCATCACCCTCATCAACATCCTTATGAAAGATGTCTACATCAATTACATTTTATTTAAAAAAAAATACAGTCACGACCAAATGTTTTGAGAATGACACAAGTATTGGTTTTCACAAAGTTTTCTGCTTCAGTGTTTTTAAACCTTTTTGTCAGATATTGCTATGGTATAGTGGTGTAAAATTACAAGCATTTCATAAGTGTCACAGGCATTTATTGACAATTACATTAAGTTTATGCAAAGAGTCAATATTTGCAGTGTTGATACTTCTTATTGAAAACCTCTACAATTTTTCCTTGGCATGCTGTCAATCAATTTCTAGGCCACATACTGGCTGATGGCCGCCCTTTCTTGCCTTATCAATGCTTGAAGTTTGTCAGTATTTGTGGGGTTTTCTTTGTTCACCCAGGAGTTTCTTGGCCAGGGACCCAAAATTTAGATGTTTTGATCTCCAAGCCACATAGTTGTCACTTTTGCCTTATGGCAAGGTGCTACATCATGCTGGAAAATGCATTGCTTGCCACCAAACTGTTCTAGGATGGTTGGAAGAAGTTGCTCTTGGAGGATGTTTTGGAATAATTCTTTATTCATGGCTGTGCTCTTAGGCAAAATTGTGAGTGAGCCCACTACCTTGGCTGAGAAGCAACCCCACACATGAATGGTCTCAGGATGCTTTACTGTTGGCATGACACAGGGCTGATGGTAGCGCTCACCTTTCCTTCTCCAGACAAGCATTTTTCCATATGCCCCAAACAATCTGAAAGGGGATTCATCAGATAAAATGACTTTACCCCAGTCCTCAGTAGTCCAATCCCTGTACCTTTTGAAAAATATCAGTCTGTCCCTGATGTTTTTTCCTGGAGAGAAGTGGCTTCTTTGCTGGCCTTCTTGACACCAGACCATCCTTCAAAGTCTTCACCTCACTGTGCATGCAGATGCACTCACACCTGCCTGCTGCCATTGCTGAGCAAGCTCAGCACTAGTGGTACCGCAATCCTGCAGCTGAATCAACTTTAGGAGATGGGCCTGGCTCTTGCTGGATGTTCTTGGGCACCCTGAAGCCTTCTTCACAACTATTGTACATCTCTCCTTGAAGTTCTTGATGATCTGATAAATGGTTGATTTAGGTGCAATCTTACTAGCAGCAATATCTTTGCCTCTGAAGCAATTTTTGGGTAAAGCAATGATGACTGCATGTGTTTCCTTGCAGGTAACCATGGTTAACAGAGGAAGAACAATGATTTCAAGCGCCACCCTCCTTTTAAAGCTTCCAGCCTGTTATTCTAACTCAATCAGCATGACAGAGTGTTCCTAGCCTTATCCTCATCAACACTTGTGTTAACGAGAGAATCACTGACCTGATTTCAGCTGGTCCTTTTGTGGCAGGGCTGAAATGCAATGGAATTGTCTTTTGGATAAAGTTCATTGTCATGGCAAAGAGGGACTTTGAAATTAATCGCAATTCATCTGATCACTCTTCATGACATTCTGGGTTATATGCAAATTGCCATCATAAAAACTGAGGCAGTAGGTAACTATTATGTAGTATGTGTGACAAATTGGATAAGTTCAGCAGCAATACATTGGAGACAGTCAACAGCAATACTTTGGGCAAAACTGGTGAGAATTTGGACAGTTGTAAAGAGATAATTAGAAAATAGGCTGTAAGTGTCTGTTAATGCTATAGGTAGTAATATAGGAGCAATTTTACCTGTTTTTCACATTTTTAACTAAATCCAAATCCAACTCCAAAACTAAAACCTTATGATTTTGGGGCAAAACATGTAATAAAACCAAAACAGAAAAACGTTTTCGAACGAAAATGACATCCAGAACCAAAACACGGGGGTCTGTTAACATCTATAATATATATACACACATACTGTATACTACATTTATAGATTGTAAAGTAAACAATATTACCTTCATAATGACCAGCATACAATATTGTCCTGTGATAACCAGTATACAGTGGCAATAAATAGTTTGCCCTATTACCTAAGTATATACTTTGCCAGGTCTAACAATGCACAAGTGCCAGTATACAGTATACACAAGTGCCAGTAGACCGCGTGCACTGGTATTAGTAGAGAGTGTGTCCCAGTGTCCAGGCACCTGTTCTCCAGCTACTCACCACATCCTGCAGCATCAACTCTAATTCTAGACTATTGCTGTTAACCAATAGGAAGCAGCCTGCATTGTGATTGGTTAATAAAGCAGGCTGCTCCATATTTGTTTCTATAACAGTAGATACAGAAGTAAGGGTTCGCAATGGCTTTGCCATAGTAATCAATGGGAAACAACTTGCATTATTATTCTATCATAGGCAGGTTTATGTTCTATCTATAGTATAGAAAGAGTATACATATCCTTTTGTAGCAGATGATTTATATTTAAAAACCTTTAAGGTGTTTGCAAGGTATATATTTTTCTGTTTTGTTATTTTTAGTCCCTGAATACTCCATTTACTTCACTATTGGCTATCAGCATTAGCTGTGAACTAGTGAGTTGAGGCTACTAGCGTTGGTGAATAGCCAGAGAATGGGTGCTTAGACACTGGACTACATAAATTGGCTCTTTTTTTCCTTTTTAAACAGATTGTTTCAGCATGTGTTCACATACAAGAGCAACAAAACATGCAGTGGGTTTTCATGTTTGACTCTTTATTTACATTGCCCAAGATTCAGCCTTAGTTTTTTTGAACAGGCAGATAGAGCAGCAATTTTTTGCAACAATAGAGCAAATCATTTCTGTTATCATAAATTTTTCTTTAATCTCACCATACACATCCCATTCCATCCACTTTAAGAGAGATGAACATGCTATCCAACAGTTAACAAACACTGAGACTGTGTAAAATATGTTTTTGTGACGAAATGTAGTTTATCTAATGACTGATTGCTATTTTCTGTTCAATTTATGATTAACACTGTGAATATTTAATGTAACCTTTCAAAGTGTATTTTGCAAACTGACCTGAGTCTGACCTAGGCAAGTGTCAATGGTCGCTTGAAAGTAGCTAGGCCCAGAGACAGATAAGATCTCAGAGTAGTTTGTGTATGCAGAGGAATTATACTTAGCCAGGCTGAACGTGCAGAGATGAGAACTCAGGTCCTCTGAAAATGGCAGGTCTCAGGATATCCATAATTTACTTCAAAAGCCCTGTGTCATTTTGGGCATCCATCTAACTTAGTTGAAAATAAATTTCCAAAGCTGGGGGGTGAAAAGCCAACAAGAAATGGTTTAAAAAATCCCTTGTATCAGTAGTACAGTGTTCATTTCTTTAAAGGGGGTCTATCACGACTGAAATGTGTCATTCTTCTCCATGTGTACTCCTCACACGCCAATTCCTGAGCTTGTAAGTAAGTAGGGACTCTGCTTTTTATGTCCTGTTTTATTTTCTGAAACCCATTTGTGCAACATATTGTATGTCTTTGTTATAATTTTTTGTAAATAAACCTTGGAAACATTTGTCAGATTAAGTTAATTTAATCTGTTGTGTTCTCCGTGATTCTTTGTGAATTTACGAAGCCCAGGGAGGCTCATGATACATGTGTATGTGATTTAAGTGTGAAACATTAATAAGAGGTTCTGGTTAACGAAAGGACACAATAATAAATCCTTCATGGTTGAAGAAAAGGTGTATTCATTGTTAATTAACTAAGGTAACACAGGTCATGACCAGCTGTTCAGATCGTTGTATCTGAGACAGGCTGGGGGGTTCGTGACAGTTTTCAAGAATTTTTTTTGGTTATCTTTACGATTGTGTCTATAATGGTGCACAGTGAATACATTGTAGTGCTGTCTATAAATTTGAGACATAGGGGCTTATGTAGAGTTGGATGCATTTGCACCCTGAATAAAAGACACAATAAAAGACACATGCAAGACAAAGCACATTTACATGCACACATGCATGTGTTAAGCTGGATGCATATTAACATGCATTCAGCTGTTAAACACTAGCATATGTGCCAGTTGTAAATCAGGAGTAACAAGTCTGCATACTTACCACTCATCATTGAGGAGAGAAAGCGTTGACATGGTGTAGAGATGTGGATTGACAGTGTTAATAGTAAATATGAAAGATGTCACACAATATAATAAAGTAATAAAATGTAACCCCCTTACAGAGTGTATTCATTTCTGGGGTGCATGACCAGGTAATGCACTTCCTCACTTGCACTTTCACTCTTCACTCCAGCATGATACTTGAGTTGAAAAGGACACCAAAATAAATATGTTCATCTTTTTTCTCACTCTAGCACCCCTGTTCTATAGGAGCCTTCTTTCTTGGGCTATAACACATTTTTGCTGTGTTCTCTCCCTGCCTCTACTGGGATTCTCTCACACTCAAATTTGTGCCGGCTCTGATGCCCTCTCCGTCCATAGCATTCTCAACCATGCTTGGTAGATCTGACACTCTCACTAGTGTACTCTTGAGTCCCTTCACACACTACAGCACCCTCTCTGCCGTCCTTTCTGCCCCTTAGAGTCACATTAAATACTACTATACTAAATATTGCAGCAACCCTCTCATTAGGGTCTCTTTACATGCTCTCCCAACTCTAGACATGAGGGGGTAAATGTATCAAGTTGAGAGTTTTCCAGCGGGTTTGAAAAGTGGAGATGTTGCCTATAGCAACCAATCAGATTCTAGTAATCATTTCAGCGGCGCACAGAGGATTGTCGGGGGGGGTGGTTTCCCCCCGCCGACCCAAAAAAAAAAAAAGGAGAGAGAGCTGCTGCGCATGCGCAGCAGCTCCGTTTCGCCAGCGCTGTCCTATACAGCAGCCGCGGCGCTGTCTAAGAAGCGTCTGCGGCGGTGCTGTATACAATACAGCACCGCCGCGGACGCTTCTTTGACAGCGCCGCGGCTGCTGTATAGGACAGTGGCCACTTAGTTAGCGCAGGGTGGGGTTTCTAGAGACTCAGAAACCCCCCCTGCGTGCGCCACTGCATTTTGTAGAATGTACTAAATAAGATAGCTAGCATCTGATTGGTTTTTCAAACCACCCGGAAAACTCTCAGCTTGATACATTTATGCCGAGGACTTTATATAGCAGAGCTTCGATACTGAAACTATTAATTGGTTTGGCAGCAATCCCCCTCCTTTTTGTGGTTCTCCTTTTTTTCTCTCAGGAGCTCCTTATTATTATGGGAATTCTTTCCCCTTTTTGTGGGTCTCTTAACTTTGGGACTCCTCTCCTCTTTTATATGCAGCCACGCTCTGAGGTAATGTCTCCCTTAAATCTGTCCCATTTCACTCATATTCTCTCAGTTATAATATAATGTGCCCATCGAGGCAGCAGGCCATGTACCTGCTCCCAAATTTGCAGTGGAACCTCTTCCCCTCTGTCCCAGGTTCCTGGCATTCATTCTCTCACCACACACTTCTCCTCAGTTCATGCCAGCCAATTGTGAACATTATTAGGAGACTTAGAATAAAACAATTTAAACTTTATCCACAGTGAATAATATGAGTAGTAGCATCCAAGATGAAGGGGTTAGACTGCTAGAACCTAACCTCCATGTAAGGAATGATATTAAGTTATCTTAAAGGAGATATAAATCCAAAAAGAACAAATTAATGTTCCTTATTACTAATCCTGAATACTGAATTATAATCAAAAAAGACAGAAGACAATTTAAATGCACCCAGTATTTATATTTTACAATTTTTTTATTATTTATTGAATTATTCACATTGCACTTTTCGTTTTTTATATGTCACTGTTTTACAATGAATATATTTTAAATAAAAATAAATTAACGCTACATTTTAAATCAAAATAACTAAAATAGATGTTGAAAATAAAAAATACAAATAAAAATAGAAAATAAGGGAGTACTGTATTCACCACCTTGAACAAATTATTTTTCTTTCTTTTCTTCCATTTTAATACAATCCAAGAAAGAAGGTTCTTAAGTCAATTGCAAAGACTTGGTTGCTGAGAAATATATAGCTCTTCAAAAAAAATGTGGTCCACATGTTTGAATTCTTGTATTAAATTCATGTATTCCTGAAAATGCCAAATTATAAATAATGCACATATGTCTAATAGCAGATGTGTTTATTGGCTGAAACTGATCACTACTATTCCCACCAATTGTCGTGCTCAGGAAGGTGGTGAAAATGAGGATTGCATCTTCCAATCTGCCTATGGAGAGATTTAAAAGAGAAAAGGGCACATCATAATCACTGCCATGTAAAGGATGAATTTGGAGGTTATGCATGTAAAACGTACATATGCAAAAAACAGGAATTTTGTGCAAGAGCTAGTGCTTCTAATTTTGTTTTGCAGACACTATAAAGCCAAGTTAAGTTTAGGTACTCACGGATGGTCTACCATGTACCATTTTGATTTGCTCTTTGCTGCATTCAATGAAAATTAATGAAGCCAACACTGACTTAAACATAGTTTTAATTTGATTAGTATGATGAATCTTGTTATAATACTTAAAATTAGAGAGCAATAATAATCAGTTTGCATTTATTCATGTAGTTCTTAATATTGCAACACCATTTTTAAGATGTACAAACTTCCAGGGAAACACTATGCAAGGTAATGTAAGAGTGATCCAACAGATTACTCATAGCAGGAGGTGTAGCTGAGTTTAGGCATGTAGTCAAGCGACAAGAAGAATAGAATCCAAATATTAGCTGTTTAGTGTACAATCTAAAGCTGGGTACACCCTACAGATTAGTTCACCCACTTATCAGGCCAATAGTTACTCCAACAGTGGCATCTGTCTGGGTGTGAATATTTAAAGTTATGATGTTGTCTCTTACGTCTCCCATATGCTGTGTTATCTAATAGTGAAGCACATGGAAAGTGGCCTTTTCATAGTGAATCTATAACAAACCCTTTATACGTGCTCTATATGTCATCTGTGTGTAACTGTATACAAGAGTGTACATATACACACACACATATATATATATATATATATATATATATATATATATATATATATATATATTCCAGGTGATATTCCAAGTGGGGCGACACTCAAGGATTTAAGTCAAACTGTAATAGTATCAAAAAAGTGTATTTAATCCATTCCAATGTTTCAGATCAATATTCATCAATATGTAGCAACATCATTCAATTGGAGGTATACTTCAGATTTATATTTAGTACCCTGTATGACAATAGTGCCTTCTTTGTCAGCGGGACAGATTATAAACGGGGGTGAAACATCAAGACTTGGTGATATGCATGGATGTTCCAAACTTTAAATTATCTGAAATTATTGATAGATTTACAAAGGTAAGCACAGGTTGCTTTAAGTGTCCAAATTGTATAACAGGTCGATATATAGAGACAGGAAATACCTTTAAACATCCTCACTCAGGCAAAGAATGCAAAATTAACATTATGCTATCCTGCACCAGTTCATATGTAGTGTATATCATCATGTGCTCATATGGCCTTTACTAGATGATGAAATAGATGATGAAATTATATAGTATTATTATATACAGAAAGCCAGGTGGCAACTGCTTTTGGTGGTATTAATGGTTAATATATTTATTAATAAAAGTAACAGTTCTCTATATTCAGTAGATATTGCTTACATATATAAGCATACATTGGTAAGTCACACTGATATACTTTATTAATAGTGTGGTTTTGCCATCTGTATATCAACATATATGTATCTTCTGTTATTGCACTGGATCAGCGAAGTCTGAAAGGATTATGATTGGCAGAATCGGCCCCAATACTACAAGCTTGATGAAAAAGATTAGTTTCATGCTTTGAATCAGTGGTCGACTAATTAATTCAATTAAGGCTATAAAATGGGAGATCCGGATATAGTACACTATTACCTCTGATGAAATCACTTTGCAAGTGAAGAAACGCGTCAGTTTACTACTAGCTACACTTGGCCATTGTGTCTGCTAATGAGATTATGCTGTTGAGCTTGTCATTTTCCGAGGCCTTTGCACAGACTTTGTAAGAACTAGACATTCGTTGGCACGTTCACTACTTGCTTGTCACATTGGCCTATTTCTATCTGGGAGACACGAGAATTCCATCTGCCTCCAGAGCGGAGAATCGGCTGTATTGCCTGTAATTGACAACTGGGAGTTGCCGTATGTACTCCAGACCACTACACGGGACGTTTCATTGGACCAGGTCTGTCTATGTTTTCCGCATAGCGGTGTATGAAGTGAGGTCAATCCTACTCCATGTGGATGTGTCGGACAGCACAGTAATCAAGTTTTTGATATCCTATCCATCACGGTGATGTTTTATTGAGTAGCGAGGAGACTATTTATCGCTGTTTATGTGCACGTTTTGGTGTGGCCACACCGCATTATCAGCTTATTTGTTCCACTGGGACATTGGAGTTCACTATTCAACTGACTGAACATTTGGATATCGAAACTGTGCTTCTAGTCTATTTCAATTACTGATTCGAATCTGTCTTTGGCAGCTCTATCCATTCACATTTACACCTTGTTAGGTGTCATTTATGTTAGGCAGCAATTTGACATGTAATTTCATGAGTACATTGAATGTTTGATTACACTGGCCAGTGTTTATTTTACTCACTTTTGTGATATGTTTTTAATAAAATAATTTGCTTCTATTCCCACGGACTCAGGAGTGGATGTGTGTGCTTCAGAAGTCAGCGCTGTTCCTTTTTTTACTTTTGAATATATATATATATATATATATATATATATATATATATATATATATATATAGATAGATAGATAGATAGATATAGATATGATCTGTTTGTGTTTGTGTTATGGAAAAACAAATGTTTAAAATTGCCATTTATTAAGGCCTACATTTGGGACCATTTCAAGTACACATGCTGTACAAAGGATACAGCATGGCTGCTCTGCTGTGGTCCTATGTATAGGCCTAAATAAAGGCCATTATAAACATTTGTTTTTACATCATATCAACATCATTATTTAACCCCCATCATATCAGCAATAATTATTTAACCATAAGTTTAATACTGCATACTAATTACAATGATATAACAAAATAAAGTATTTTAACTTTTGAGCTGGCTAGAGGGTTCAAACAATATTTTTTCATACATGTGAAACAAATCAACATAATGCTTCTTGAGTTTGAGGATTTTTTTTCGACATCATTTATGTTTGCTCTCAATTCATTAAAATATTCATTCAGCTTTTCTATCTTCTCAGCCATACCTGTTCCACCCCCGGTAGCCAGAAAACTATTGATGTTTGGCCCCTCCTTCTCTCCTTCCATACTTTCGTTTGAAATGACGATGGTATCTAAATGAAGGCAATCAATATTGAATTATGTTTAAAAATTAATTGGGACACATCATTTTTAACACACTCCTGGAAATCACTTTGTGACTATATCCCTCATGGGTTGTCCAGGTAAGCTACCATGATGGTTCATACCAACTGAAATATAGATGTCACTTTTTAACATAAAGGCATAGTGTACACCTTACGCTTTTTAACTTTTTAAATATTTTTAATTACCTTCTTTCAGTTCCTCTGTTATTTCCCAAAGTACTATGTCTGTTTTACTCTTTTATCTCCACTTTGTCTATAGTTCCTTCTCGTTATCTTTTCTGTGTTGCTGTACAATTCTTTACTAATCTTACTAATAGTTATTTTTATCTTTAATTGCTAAAATCGTTTATTAACAAGTTTTACAAAGTTTTAATACTCACTTTCTTTAATGTTTTGTCACGGGCACTAGGAGTTCTGCCCAGGATTCACCAGTTGATAATGCTTACCAGAGGGGCGGGGTTTACACAGCGGTCCTCTGGCAGTAGGGTGAATAGTAGGAACGTATATAACAGCAGATGGAGAGAGAATGCCAATGGAATAGATGAGAGTCAGTGACTTGCAGCTGTACTGGTAGGAGAGTAGAGTGGACGTGAACAGGTGAAGGAAGGTAACGGGAGAGTCAGTGGTCTGCGGATAGCAAGTTGTACACTGCTGTGATGAGAAGACTTGTCCAGGTGCAGGTAGGTAGCGGGAGAGTCAGTGGTCTGCGTTTAGCAAGTTGTACCACTGCTGTGAAGGGAAGACTTGTCCAGGTGTAGGTAGGTAGCGGGAGAGTCAGTGGTCTGCGTATAGCAAGTTGTACCACTGCTGTGATGAGGTGAGGACTTGTCCAGGTGCGGATAAGTGGAGGAGAGATAAGAGTCTATAACTGTATAAATACAATTGGAGAGCAGAGGAGCTAGTCCCAAACAGATATGCAGCGTCACAGCTAATAGTCTATAGCGGGTATGTATACCGCTGCTGAGTAGAGAAGCTTGTCCAAAGCGGATATGCAGGATAACAACTGATAGTCAATAACAAGTATGCATATCGCTGCTGAGTAGAGAAGCTTGTTCAAACAGATATGCAGTGTAATGGCTAATAGTCTATAGCGGGTATGAATACCGCTGCTGAGTAGAGAAGCTTGTCCAACGAGGATATGCAGGCACAGCAGGAGAGCTGAGAGACTGTAGCTGGTATGGGAACCGCAGGTGAGCAAAGCAGGTAATCCAGCAGACAGCTGAAGACACGAGCAGTACACAGGAGTCAGTAGCGGGTATGGGAACCGCCGATGAGCAGAGCAGGTAATCCAGCAGACAGCTGAAGACACGAGCAGGACACAGGAGTCAGTAGCGGGTATGGGAACCGCCGATGAGCAGAGCAGGTAATCCAGCAGGAAACTGAAGATACGAGCAGGACACAGGAGACACCTTCAGAGACTCACAGGGAATGAGACTCAAGATCAGGCAACAATATCATGGCCACAGGTGCCTTAAATAGGGAGAGGTGATTGATCCACCAATTAGGTTAAAAGCAAGGTCATAAGAGTTCATGGATGCTGCGCATGCGCAGTCCATCAAGATGGCGGACGGCCTCGGCTCAGGACAGGCGCCGGCAGGAAGGATAGAGAACCACGCACCAGCGCAGAGGCACTCACGGTCCGGTGAGTGACATGTTTTTTAGAATACTCTTCAACTTTCACTGCTCCCTTGTTTCGTATTCATGTTGGTCCAGAACTCTGACCATTATCTCCATCCATATGCTATGGCTCTATCTATGGTATGCCTCCTTCTCCTTCCCTCTCCATTCCTCATCTCACTTTTATCTTTCTTTGTCTTTCTCAGTAGTCATGTTCTCACACCCAGGTTTTATATATATCTATTTATTTTTGTGTTCGAGTTTGTTTACTTTTAAAACCTTTAAATATAATTTTTTGTTGGTGATGTTTTTTAATGTGTTAATATGTACAGTTTCTATTTTAATAAAAAAAAGTTTGTTAAAAAAAAAGTATTTCTTTAACTTCATATATTGCCCCTGGAGAACTTGTATGATAGCCTACACAGGTCTCAGGAATAATCAAGTCCAGAGCTAGCAGTGAAGCTGTTCTGTACTTGAGATCAGCAAGTGTCCTTTCTGTGCCAAAAAATCATAGGCTAGCTACCAGTCTCTGTTCTGCAGATATGGGTCTCTATAATTTATTTTCTCCTTTTGGATGAGTGGGGGTGAATCAGTTCCTGGAATGTAGATCATCCATCCGCAGAAAATTCCTGAAATCATCAGGACTGTTGTCCCATATCTCATTTATCAGTGGCATGTGTGAAAAGGAGTTGCTCCTCAGCAACTACCCCTTGGTCCAACAAGTCATATTATTTCATCTTCTTTCCTTATGCTTGAGTGTTTGCAGCGTTGCTACCATGGCGAGAAGCAAAAAAGCACAAGCTTTTTGTTTATTTTAAGGGGTGATTAAATTATAATAAATATTAACAATTGTACAGTTGTGAACGGATTTGCCAAAAGTACACTATACACAAAGCAGAACAAAGGAATGAATGGCAATAATGCTATTTCCTGTTTATGGATGTATATTTGTGGGTGTTGTGGGTGCTGAGGTTCAGACCTTTATTTAAATTACTTTAGCATATTGTTGCAGGGTCGGCAGATATCTGTACAGTGTGTACAGAGTCAAGATAGCTTGAAGCAATGGTTATGACAGATGAAAATCAGAGATCTGATGGTAAATCGTGTACAACCATGTAATTGTGTATGCATGAATTGGCATGATGATCGGGACTTTCAGTCATTGGTAAAATTGTTAAATATATCAAATCAGGAGAAATTGTCTGCAGTGTATACAACAGATTTAGTGCTCACATTCAAAGAATAACATTTGGAATATAGTATACTAGTTAGTTATGTTATTTCTGTCACTCTCCTTTTAGCTTCCTATGATCTGCTCCTAGCTATAAGTATAGACACTGAGCTAAGCTGCCAATATTTAAGTTTTAGAGAAGTAATAATGTATAATACTTTGTAAATGCTTTGTAAATACTATATAGTATATATTTATATGTTTATGTCTAGATTCTACATTTTTAACATACATCTTTAAGATTAGCTTTCATTATTTATGTAAATATATTATTGTTGTATGCTGTAAACTATTTTAACCTTGTGTATATTAATTTCTAATTTTATTCACCTAACAATCAAAATCCAATAAATAGAAAAAAAAGGAAAACACATTTAAACACAACCAGATGACAGCAAGCTTTGGAAAGAATTGTGGAATTATTCATGGTCATGAAGATTTGTCACATGAGGGGATAGAAGCAGATGGAAATAATAGGAGTTCAGTTTTCTTTGTTCAATCTTAAGTGTCCTTGACTCATACAGTTCAGAGAAATTCACTACATTTATTCTAGCTTTCTTTTCTGCCAAAAAATAATGAAAATACATTTAAAATTCGATGAATGCATCACTGTTCAACATTTTTTAAATATATTTAACCAATGTGGAACGTTTAAGAAAATAAATATGTAAACAAAATGTAACCAAGTAGAAAATGAAATTGTGGTACAAGTTGGTGAATATCAAAATCCTCCAAATATCCAAATCCTACCCTATTTTTAGCATCATCAAAATGTCTAAAGGAATTTCATGCAGGTCTTTCTCCTACTTTTTTCTCATTCTTTTTAAAGTCTTTGACTTAGCAAAGAAGCCCATGGTTCAAACACTACTTCAACTCATTTTTTAGAGGTCAGAGGCCAAGAAATAATTACAAATAGGACCACTGACTTCATAACTGCCCATTTGTAAGATCCACCTAAACATTTAATTGAAATCTAGATCTATTTCTCGCCTTACAGATTGGCCCATTAGATCACGTGGCACAATCTACACAATCATGATCAGTCTAGTATGTCAGGTTTAGGCTAATGATAGATACAGAAGCAAATAATCTTTTAGCTGCAGACTGTCATCTATTCTCTACCAGAAAACCAGCTTACTTAAAGTTATGATACAGTGACTGAGATCTGCACATGTACACCATCAACATGAAAACAGTGCCATACATTATATACTGTCACACTGAGTAACGTAACTATGAACAAGATGTTTATAATAAATAGGTTTTATAGATCCTAACAATTCTCTACTAAGAGTTAATTTAAATGCAATTATGAATTTTTCCCCATGATTATTAAATTACACAGGCCTTCTGAAAAAGAGGATGTACTCATATCTGAGAGTGCCACTCATTATCTTTGTTAATTATGTTTTAATTAGCCTGCCATCCCCTGGGCCCTATGACTGTGCCATAATTTCTCTGTGAATAGTCACAGATTGCATGTATATATTTTTTCACATTATATGTTAGTTTGGTTTTAAGGCTGAAGGGAATGACAGAGCAGTCTATGACAGTCATTCTCTAGAGTCCTAACGGTGCGTGATTCTCTTAATTTGTTTGGTTAATTATCCTGTACTAGCAAAAAAAAAACTAATTAGTATAGATTTTATATTGCTTAGGTTAATACAGTTGAGGAATGCGTGATAGGCCTCTTAGCATGTTAATTAGAAGGAATAGATGTATGCATTTTATGCAGTTATTTTTTAATAGGTTTTCTTAGCATACTGTAATAATGAGGGGATTTAAAAGTAAATTTTATGGGGCTCCCTTTTGGTGAAGACATTTTTTGTGATTTACCAAAGCATTTAATGTAGGAAATTGACATGTGATTTTTCAAATTCAAAACTATTATTAAATAAAATGTTAATATTATACAGTGTAATTTGAATATAATTCAATAATAAATAATTAAATAATAATGAATACATGATTTTGACTATATGTGCTGTTTTGTCATGACATTTCAGAATTTTACTAATTTAGAAGAATTTTGACCGGAAATTACTCTTATATGTTTTTAATTTTTTTAAGCAATTGAGCATATTTTAAACAAACAAAAGCAAACATTTCAGGTCAGACATGTCTTTTGTTTGTAAAAATACACATTTCAGAATTGCAAATGTAATTAAATAGACAGCGAGATGAACATTGCTTTGCATTCATCTTCCTCTTGCTATTATAAACCATCCTTTGTATCTTTCATTTCAGATACTTATGTGCTTAAGTGTGCTTAAACAGATTCAGACCCATTATGTTATTCTCTGATTACGCAACTTCATAGAGTATGCCAAAGTGCTCTAAGACTTCAAAACAAAAACTTAAACACCATGCTAATAACTCTGGTGACAAAGCTCAAATAATAAAAATACACTGTTGATTGGTTTAATATGTGAAAGAAACATCAAACTCATATTGGTGCAAAATACAAGTATATCACTGTGTTAAATTCCTTAAAGGACACTTGGGCCTGATTCCTCAAGACACAATTCTGCCGATTTTGAGTGTATTGTGCACAAATCTCTCTGCACATGTCCAGAACTGAGAGATACATCTGAACACAATCCTGTCCGCTACATATTCAAACTCAAAGAGCACTTACTATAGGCTATAATTTCGGGAAGTGAGCGGGGGCAGGGAAGGGTGTTTTTCACTGTAGTCAATTTAAAGTAGGGACATGTCAAACTCAAGCACATGCAGTCACATCCGAATCCAGCTGTGCCCCATCATCATCACCATCATCAGTTATTTATATAGCGCCACTAATTCCGCAGCGCTGTACAGAGAACTCGCTCACATCAGTCCCTGCCCTATTGGAGCTTACAGTCTAAATTCCCTAACATACACACACACACAGACTAAGGTCAATTTTGATAGCAGCCATTTAACCTACTAGCATATTTTTGGAGTGTGGGAGGAGAAACCGGAGCACCCAGAGGAAACCACGCAAGCACAGGGAGAACATACAAATTCCACACAGATAAGGCCATGGTCGGGAATCGAACACATGACTCCAGTGCTGTGAGGCAAAGTGCTAACCACATAGCCACTGTGCTACCCATCTCAAAGTTATTTGTTTTTCTGCCGTGTCTCTAGCTTCAGCTTAAGGGATAGTCTAAGTCCTGATCAGTAGTGATGACAGTCTTGTAGGCATGCTTTAACATGTGTTTTCAATTACAAGCGACTGTAAAAATGTAATTTTTGCTCAGTAGACATTAACAACATCCTAATATATTATATAAATATATATATATATATATATTTATTATACTGCCAATATTATTAACAGGTGACATTATTTAATATTTTCTTTTCTTACCTGTACATTCTTTTGGGAATTAATAATCCACATAGGTAATGGACATATCTAGCAGTATCTTGTGTAGTAGAGCACAGCAGACCTGCCTCCGATATCAACAGCACATATATGTTGTTGATGAATTTGGAAGTGTGCAAAGAAAAAAATATACGCGTTTAATTCTAAATGCAGGTTGCACTCAGAATGTGTGCCTTGATGTATCAGGCCCTTGATTTCCAAACCCTAAATCCTACATTGCACATCATCCTGAAGAGATATCAGAAATGCTGAAATAATTCAAACTAGTTTAAAATTCAATCAAATTTAATTTGTTTCATAGGTACGATCATGATTAGGTTTACATATTTTATTTGTTTCCAAGGTTGCAGATCACAGTTCACGATCAATGTTTGTTTCATGGTTTGCATGAAACTGTAAAAAATAGTACACAATGAAGCCATTTAGCTAAATCATGTCGAACCTGATAGCCTGCTTGAATTTACAATGTTTTACTCCACAATTTTGTTTGATATAGGTCATTTTTAAGTATGCCTGACTAAACTTATTATTCCACATATACATTATTGTCCTTTTATGTATTTGTAGCCTGCAAGTGTTGTCCAAAAAATTCATCACGCACACGCTGATAGGGTTCGCCTCCTTTCTAACTGTAATTTTTGGGCATGCTCATATTAATCATATCAACTTTAATAGGATCCTTATCAGATATTGCAATAGTTTTTGGACCATACACACAGTTATATTCCCCTGTTATATTGCAGAGAAAAGTACTAAATCATTAAGTACAGTTGTCCATATTTGCTAGTTTTTTTCTGTCTCACTGATCTGTGTGTGATGTGCGATCTTCAGGTGTCCTCATTTCTGTGATTCTGTGATTATGTGATTTTACAGTAGCTAGTATTCACCTAGCCTTTTAGGCTAGGTGAATACTAGCTACTGTAAAACTGATTCTGCAAAAAGTGGCAGTACTTTTAAGTAAAAAAAAAATGAAAAAAGTAATATGCACATAAATTAAAGATATGTTAAATATATATTTAAAAAATGCAAATGCATAAAGTAAAATGCATCAATCCAAATAGATGATACAGATAGATAAATAGATAATAGATAAAGTCACTAAAATGTGTACATAACAATACATTTAGAATCATGTAGCGTAGGCTCTCAAATGGTGGTATATGTACTCCAGTGGTACTTCAGATAGATTCAAAGCATATTTTAGTCTGTTAAATATAACTCATATTCATATTTTTAATAAGTAATAAAACATAGGCCATTAAATAACCATGGTTAGTTTTAAAACACATAAGTGCATATAATGGGGTAGAACAGTGGCCCAGTGATTAGCACTGCAGCAATAAAGTGCCTCAATACTGCAGATTTTTTATTTTCTCCTTGTGTTTGCATGGGTTATTCTGGTTTCCTCCACAGTCCAAAAGCATATTGGAGATTAATTCGGGTTTCTGACAAAATGGATCCTAGTATGTGTCTGTATGCGTGTTGGGGAATTTAGACTGTAAGTTCGATAGAGCAGGGACTGATGTGAATTACTAGATATTCTCTCTACAGTGCTGCCTAATATGATTTGAGCTATATAAATAAACAATAATAAGGAGTAACTTGGTATACTGTAACAATACTGATAGTATTATCTGAAGTCCAATGGCCGAGTAGATATATAGGAGAATAGTTTATCCAGGGTTAGTAACAAGTGGTTAATCACGGATACAATGAATTGTTTCAAGCAGCAGGAGCTGAGCATTCAGAATACTCAAGCAAGAGTCTGATCCAGGAAGTGCCTATTATAGTTATATGTTCGGCGGATTCCATTGAAGGCTTGAGTATCCTATAGCAATGGTGGTATTTGTGAGGAAACGGGGTGCTACTGGACTGAGAACTTTGCATTCATCACCCGTTTTCTCATGGTTTAAATACTTTTTATCCTTGGCCCAGTCTAAGTATATACACCAGAGCATCGGGTATTATGTGTAATATTATTTATTAGGTACATTTTTCCCCTTGCTATTACCTGCAATATTGTATGTAGTATAAATATAAAGAATATTGCCATACTATGTGAAAATAACCAGCAGCCAGTCATTTTTCTAGTGTTAGCTAATGTACTTACCATTTGTCTCAAATGTCCATTGTTATTAGGGGAAGCTTAGATTTGGTTTGTAATCAGAACAATGTCTGAATTAACAAATGGCAGCTCTTGTTAATTATCTAGGTCAACAGGTAATCTGAGAGGTAATGAGGTTAGAACTTCTAAATGATATGCAATGTGCCTCCACAGTAATATATTGGTGAAATAGCATTGGGGAATGTATCAATATGTATTAATATAAATGTTATTGTATCAAAATGTATCACAGATTCAGATGGCGTAACACTGCTGATGCAATGTGTCAAAAGTCTTAATGTTTCATGTAAGCGTGCAGTGTCATTCTCTGCTGTAATATTGTAACCCATGTTTAGTGTATCCAGCCAAAACAGCTATTGAGTTAAGTCATTCTATTGTATAATCAAGATAACAGGGTCAGTATGTCTAGAAGCAAAAGTGCCCCTGCTGTAAGGTGGGAGGTTTGAGACAATTGACCCTACTTCCTGTGTATACAGGGAAGAATATAGGGAAAGCAGAATGTCAAGGGAGCTATTCTAGCTTGGAGGATCCTGGTGTATAAGACATCAGCGAAAAGGACTCTGGGCCAGGCATCTTGGTGCCGTCTGAGGAAATCCTACCCAGGACAGGGTCGGTGTGAGCCAGTTACCCAGGCTGGGCGACACCATAACTGTTTTGCTAATCGGTAGAGGTAATATTGCGGGAGAAGAATCTGAAAGAGGCAGAGATTATTACTTTGGAGTGCTGACTGCAAGAGGCTGCTGGAGGATACATGCTACCATTTGCCCCTGTAACTTGTGAACATCTTGTGGTGTTGTGCTGTCATAATAAAGTCCTATTTTGGATATATTCTGATCTACCCGAGGTGAGTTGAATTCCACAGAGGGTAGCTGCCATCCCAGCTAAGAGTGGTATCCTCACAGAATTACTTGAAGCCCAATGGCCCAATGGTAATTACTACAGCTTATAGCAACAATCTGATCTGAAATTAAGAAAATGCAATTTTGTTTCTAATGGTAATTACTACAGCCTTATTGCAACAATCTGATCTGAAATTAAGAAAATGCAATTTTATTTCTAATGGTAGTTACTACAGCCTTATTGCAAGTTGTCCTTTTACTATTTGTTTGTTTAAACCTTTTATGGCTAGTGTTGGTTGGGGGAGTTCATTGTGGGCTTGATTGAAGAACTCTGATCACATGTGTCTGTTAACCAGATATATTCATAATATAATGGCTGCAAAACCAGTGATGGCTGTTTAGTTAGTGTGTATAGCTCTAAGTGTATAGATACAAGTGTAAAAAAATAAACAGCATAATTCGGAGTTATACCGGAGTTAAACAGGAGGAAACAGGAGAAGAACATTCTGCCTATTAACTCAGCTACACAAGGACTACAGTCAGTATTCACTTGAAACTCCATTTTCTACCTCTGATGTTTCAACTCACCCTGGCTACAGCTCCATGCAGCATGAGGACTGTTTTGGACACTGATCTTATTTTCTTCGCATTTCATAAAAGTTTTGTTTTATCTGTCAGTTTGTTTAAACTGCAAAATTCTACTATGTTTAATCATCCTGCTGTACTACTTACTCAACCACTCCCTACCATTGCTACAGTTATTTCAGTCCCCTATCTTATCACTTGTGCTCTCAGTTCTACTTAATGCTTTGGTCTGCCATCACAATTAGGAAGAATGATACTGATTTTGAACCATTCTCCTCTCCCATGTACTCTGCAAAAACTCAGCTATTTCAATCACTTGCTCTTTATTAATCTACATTCAAAACTTCCACCCATTCCCTCACATGACTCCCACATCATTACTCTATACTATTCAGACATCCATGGATAAACTACATTTGCTGCAGCATAGCTCTGCACTACTTATCTGATTACACTGGACATTGCAATTAGGTAATTCCTTAATTCCCTCATTTTGCTATTTGACTCATAAATCCCATGCTTGCCAAATATATTTCTTTCTCTCTTTTCATGCATTATCCTTAGGACTATATTATCCCTCACCCATCCTGCAACACACACGTCTGTCCACATTGCCCCTTCATTACTTCACTCACCTCTAGTGAACACTCATGAACTGTTTTCCTATTTAAATTCAATAACCTTTAACAGCCGCACCATGCCACCAGAAACTAAAAAAACACACATCTTACAATCATCTTAACTACCTTTCTTCATCCCTGCTTCTATTAGCTGGTGATATATCACTAATCCAGGTCCCCCTCAATTCTCCCACACGCATATATCTGAACACTACAGAAATACAGCAAACCTTAAACGCATCTCCAGTCTCCCCTCTCTTCCAAAGTCCTTTAAATGTGCCCTTTGGATTGCACGTTCTGTTTGTAACAAACTTACCTCCATTCATGATCTCTTCCTCTCAAACAACCTTAACCTTCTAGCAATAACAGAAACATGGCTCACGCAATCAGACACTATCTCACCTGCAGCCCTCTCACATGGTGGTCTCCATTTCACCCACATCCCCAGACCGGGAGGCAGACAAGGAGGGGGGGCTGGACTACTTCTCTCCCCACAGTGCACAATCACAGTTCTAGCAAGTGTTCCATCACTCACATTCACATCTTTTGAAGTACATGCTGTTAGGATTTTTAACCCATTCTCTATGCATGTTGCTGTCATCTATCGCCCCCCTGGTGTACACCAACAATTTCTTGAACACTTCTCTGCATGGCTCCCTCACTTCTTATCTACTGACATCCCCACCATCATCATGGGTGATTTCAACATCCCTATTTCTAATCCACGTTCCAATGCTGCTTCCAAACTACTCTCTCTAACCTCCACACTTGACCTCTCCCAGTGGATTAAATCCGCTACTCATCAGGATGGCCACTGTCTTGATCTTGTTTTCACCCCCAGTTCTTTACTCTCCCTAATGTCAAACTCTTCCAAGCCTCCTCACAACCACAGGAATTTTAACTCTATTGATTTTCAACCATTTTCCACCTCTCTCCAACACCTTCTCTCCCCAATTTCTACATTTTCCTCCCCTGATCGGGCAGTACCCCATTTTCATCAAACCCTAGCAACTGCCCTGGATCAAGTGGCTCCAGCGACACTACATACTTCGCGTAGCATTTGTTGCCAACCGTGGCACACTACAGTAACACAAACTCTACAAAAACTTTCTCATAAAGCAGAACGTCACTGGCGTAAATCTTGTGCCTCTAATGATTTCCTCACATATACTGATATCTACCACTCCTATAGAAATGCTCTGGACACTGCTAAACAAGCATACTTCCGATCTCTCATCTATGCTCAGGCTTCTAACCCCAAAGGCCTCTTTAACACATTTAACTCTCTTCTGAATCCTCCTGCCCCAAATCCTCCAACTAACATCAGTGCACAGGATCTTGCTTCCTATTTCAAGGACAAAATTGATAAGATAAGGCTTGAAATGGTATCATCTCCCTTGACAGGCAATCAATTCAGGCTCAATTCCTTTGTAGCACCCTCTGACACTCTCTCTTCATTTGATCCCACAAATGAAGAGGAAGTTTCTACTCTCTTCTCTTATTCCTACTCTACCTCCTGTCCTCTTGATCCCATTCCCTCACAAATTGGTATGTCCCTGACTCCTGTTCTCATTCCCCCTCTAACTAAAATCTGTAATGTCTCTCTTTCTACTGGTATTTTTCCATCACTATTCAAGCATGCAGTGATTACTCCCATTTTAAAAAAACAAAATTCTGACCCTAACTCTCTCGTAAATTACCGCCCCATCTGCCCAGCTCCCATGCCCCTCCAAGCTTCTCAAGAGAATTGCCTACACTCGCCTCACACACTTTCTTACAGCAAACAACCTGTTGGATCCTCTTCAGTCAGGCTTTTGCTCTCAACACACCACAGAGACTGCACTGACCAAGGTTGTCAATTATTTGATCACAGCAAAAAATAATAACCATTACTCTCTTCTAATTCTCCTGGATCTCTCTGCTGCATTTGACACTGTTGACCACTCTCTCCTCATACAAATGCTACAATCCCTAGGTCTTGAAGGCACTGTCCTATCCTAGTTCTCATCCTACCTATCTAATCGCTCTTTCAGTGTTAATTTCTCTGGATTCACCTCTGCTCCGCTTCCTTTATCAGTTGGAGTACCACAAGGCTCAGTCCTAGGTCCTCTGCTATTCTCTATCTACACCACTTCTCTTGGAAAACTAATAAGTTCCTTTGGATTTCAGTATCATCTCTATGTGGATGATACACAAATTTATCTATCCTCTCCTGATCTTTCACCATCTGTGTTGTCTCGCTTTACTGACTGTTTTTCTGCCATTTCATCTTGGATGTCTTCTCGCCAACTCAAACTCAATCTTTCAAAAACTGAATTAATAATATTCCCACCCAAAAACAGAAGCTTCCTGCCTGACATTTCAATTTCTGTTGATAACATGACCATAAATCCCCCCCCGTTGCCTAGGTGTAATCCTTGATTCACAACTGTCGTTTATTCCCCACATCAACTCTATATCTAAATCATGTTACATACACCTAAAGAACATTTCCAGAATACGTACATATCTCACACAAGACACCGCAAAAACATTAATTCATGCACTCATCATCTCCCGCATCGACTATTGCAATTCCCTCCGTACTGGTCTTCCCAAAGTGAGACTTGAACTCCTACAATCTATCTTGCATGCAGCGGCTAGATTGATTTTCCTTACTAACCGTTTTTCCTCTGCTGAGCCACTCTGTCAGTCTCTACATTGGCTGCCTGTATTTCAACGAATCCAATATAAAATTCTTCTACTAACATACAAGGCCATCAGCAAAATTGCACCGACATACATTTCCTCACTGGTCTCGAAATATCTCCCCACTCGACACCTCCGTTCTGCACAAGATGTACATCTCTCCTCCACTCTCATCACATCCTCCCATTCTCGGTTACAGGATTTTTTCCGGGCTGCACCCACGTTGTGGAATTCCCTCCCTCGCACAGTAAGACTTTCCTCTAGTCTTCAAACCTTCAAGCGTTCACTGAAAACCCACCTCTTCAGAGAAGGTTATGATATCTTAATTTCCCTAGATTACCCTATTACCAACCTCTACACAGCTAACGCAAGACAACAACCCTCTGACCAACACTGCAACACACACACCCCACTCAATACTTTTACCTTTGCGTTCTAGCTGGTCCATTGTGCAATATGATGTAGCACATGCCCTTGTGTTTCTAACTCCCATTGTCCTATAGATTGTAAGCTTGCGAGCAGGGTTCTCTTACCTCTCTGTCTGTATGTATTACCCATTATTGTTTTATCAATGTTTGTTCCCAATTGTAAAGCGCTACGGAATTTGCTGGCGCTATATAAATAAATGTTGATGATGATGATGCTGATAATGAATGGCCGAGCAGATATACAGTGAGTAGTCAGACATTTTCCGTGCCGGTACACAAGTGGGTAGTCAGACGCATGATGGATCAGTACACAAATGGGTAATCATGGATCCAAGAAAGTGTGGCAAGCAGCAGGAGCTGAGCAGGCAAATTACTCAAGCAAAGGTCTGATAAAGGAAGTGCCTATTTTAGGCCTAAACAGAAAACAGAAAAAGCTAATACCCTTCCGGGCACGACTTCAGTTAAATATTAAAGGCTTAAAATTCTAGTATGGAAGTACATATATGAGGCAATAATTACACTGCATCTTTAGTAGAGTCCATCAACCCTCATAAACAATACATACATACATACAAACAAATAAACAAACAAAAAAAAAAAAACACTGATATATAAAGTATCACAAGAACAGATATATAATAAATCAATCTGTAAATGTTAAAAAGTGTATAAATATATTTTTTACTCCAATAAGACAATGAACAAAATAACAAAATAACAAAAAAAACATCTGTTGAACCACAAAGATTCTGTCGCGAATCAGAGTCTTAGTCCTGTTTACACCAGTCGGCAGTACCATATTACTGTACATCTTCCTCCTGGTCGTATGGTCTGTCTGCAGCACCGGAGGCTGTCATCTTGCGTGAGACATTTGCTAAGCTTCCTGCTAATTCTGAACACCTGATCCCATTCCCCAATTGGCTTCCTCTGCAGACTATAAGAGTCCCCTCCTGCAACACTTTCTAGTTTCTGGTTCCAGATCTACAGTGGCTTTTGTTTTGTTGCTCCAAACTACCTGCTGAATACTGAGATCTACCCTTCATGTGTACTCAGTTTCATCCGGATTACTGCTTCTATTCTCCCACTGTGTACAGGTCTCCACCATTACCTCTGAGTAAATTCAACCTCAACCTGCTGCTGTATTATGGACTTCTCTCAGTGAGTTTAACCATTCGTGTGAATTCATCTTCATCTATTGCTATTACATGAACTGAAAACCTTTAACCATTCGTGTGAATTCAACTCATCTGCTGTTGTAATATGAACTGCAAACATTAACCATTTGGGTGAATTCAACTTCATCTGTTGTTATCTGAATTGCAAACCATTAACCATTTGTGTGAATTCAGCTTCATTCTACTGCTGAAATAAATACCTTGTTAGTTATTTAAGTTATTCCTTGTGTGGATTCACCTTAGCAAGTTCTATGAGCAAGACTTTTATCCAGCCCCCCAGTTTCCACTACACTACTGCCACAGCTAGTCCCTGGGGTCCCGATACGGATCCCAGAAACACTATTGCCGTGACAGATTCTATACAGAATCCAAAAATAATTAAATGAAGCCCACAATATATATATATATATAATTATATATATGTATATATATATATATATATATATATATATATATATGTGTGTGTGTATATATATATATATATATATATATATGTGTGTGTGTGTATATATATATATATATATATATATATATATATATCTCATAGAACATACAATTTCTATAGGAACACCACAAAATTTAATAAATTGTAGGAGAAAAATGGCCAACCAGGGTATTTGGGCATGATATTGATATTGTCCAGGCACCATTAGAATATGTTCTAAAATCCAAAATTGAGAACTCCATATAGCATGAATATAGATAAACTCTCCTGAAAGATTCTGCTATAGTTCATTAGGGGGAAAAATACACCAGTTTTACTCAGTAAACAGATCCTGCTTTCCATATATGTATAGAGAGTACATATACACACACTTTTGGCATTATAGTCCTAAGTGAAAGCTTAGTGAAGCTTTCACATAAACCTCTCCTCCTTCCAATTGATTACAATTGGTAGCATCATCCAAATACCGATAGTACCGGTATTTGGTGTAATTGTCTACCCACCGGAGGGATTTAAAGGAGATATCTGCAGTGTCTCTACTCCTAGATTCCTTTACTTTCGCATGGATGAAATGATTTGTCACCACTCGTGATCGCGTCTAGAGGATGTTACCTCTAATATGATCCTGATTGAAACGGGGAGAGTGTATGTCAATTCCACTAACATAAAGATGCTTGCAGTGCCGAAAATAGACACCCATATGCTTTGGAAAAACCCTGACGCATTTCATCCTGTTGCTCTCAGGACTTTTTCAAAGCTGATCTAACCCAAGGCACAGCACTTATTTAAAGGGCTTGTAAGTGTGGTATGTGCGATCTAAATCAATTACTTGAAAGGATCAGCCTCTTCAATATTAAAAAATATATAAACATAGATATAACATAAAATCAATTCAGGCACATATTTTCAATATTAAAAACTAGTTAAAAAAAAGACATATTAAACAATTTATTTAGTATTAAAAATCCTCAATTTATTAAATAAGCATAAACAGTCCTTTCAAACTATATTTCCCTTTACATGCTTAATATCATCATAAGAATTGTACCGTTCATTCATATATGCAAATAACTGTATTTAATTTAATAATAAAATATCTAATGATACCCCAAAACAACAGCATATCAAGTATAATATCTCCAGTTCGGATATCTTAAAATTCTAAGGTAGCATACACCTACTCTTACATATGCCCACACATATATCAATATTTAGTAAAAATATATAACTTTATCTACTTCCATCACCTAATCATTTAATTTCAACATTTAAAATCCAGGGGCTCATTCAATCCCTTTGGGGACAATGTTTCAAGCTTCAAAATCCAGGTAGATTCACCAAGGCATAATGTAGTGAACTTATCACCTCTCCTTACTGTAGTGTTTTTGTGTTCTGGTCCCACTAGAGTCAAACATTCCGGATCCCCTGTGTACATTAGAAAACTGCTTAGAGACACTATGTGTTTGTAATCTATTTATAATATTACACCTGTGTTCACAGAATCTGAATTTTAATGACCTGGTGGTCCTGCCCACATACTGCTGCAGCTTACAGCTGCATTCTTATGCATAAACTACATAAATAGTATCACAATTAATAAAACTTTTTATAGCGAACTCCACCCAACTAGATCTAGAGATTGCCTTATTTGTTTTATTTAAAACATTCTTGCATGTAATATGTACAGATTTATTGCAACAAAAGCAGCCAATGGGTCTCTTAGGGAACCATGTGTCACTTGTAAATTTCCCATCAGATTTCAACATGGCCATAGCCAAACTTCTTTTTAAATCTATATTCTTTTTGAAAATGACTTAAAGGTTTATCTTCCAAATATTTACCCAAATATTATCCTGCTTCAAGATCTCAAAATTCCTCCTTATGATATTCTTAATCTGTTTAGACTTGCTATTAAAAGTAGACAAAAATGCTGGAGTATCTATGTTGTTGCGTTTCTTTCGTTTTTGACTAACAGGATTCAGAGACTCATTCCTGTCTAAAGTGGATGCATACACTTCTGCCTCTAGAAGTAGAGATTCTGGATATTGTCCCCATTTAAATCTTTCCAACATATTCTGTGTTTGTTTAAAAAAGTCTCCATCATCTGTGAAATTTTATCTCAATCTCCCCAACTGACTCTTAGGCCTAATCCAGGGGCGAGGGAGTCCAATGTTGTAATGCAAATACATGCAAACATCCATCACTTTGTTACAGTTTGAAGTTACTATTCTATTTCCATGGACAAAGAGGGTGATATCCAGAAAGTTTGCCATGTGATAATCAAAAGTGTGAGTAAATTTAAGATTATACATGTTAACATTTAGGAAAGAAACAAATTCCAGTGCCAAATCCATACATCATTTCCAAATAATAATAAGTCATTGATGAAACATCAAAGGGTCCATTTCAAATGTTCTTGCTCTCGAAATTACTCATATAAAGATTAGCAAAACTCAACGCGCAAACTTGGTCCCCATTACTGTCCCAAGAACTTGAAGAAAGAAATTATTCTCAAATAAAAAATAATTGTGTGTCAAAAAAAAAAAAAAGGCATCCAAAATAAAGGTGTGTCTTCTGTCTGAGATTCTGACATCTGTTTCCATAAATATCCTGGTTGTTCTCATCCTTCCTTCATGGGTGATGTTGGTATGGACTTCCAAAGTTCATAGTCCTCATTTCAGTTTGTTTGTTCAACTAGTTTTAATACATGAAGCGTATCTTTAATGTGTGACCTCAGGCAGGTGACATGACCCTGTAAGTGGTAATAAACAAAAAAAGATAAATTGGAGGTTAATGAACCAACCCCCAAAATAATAGGACGCCCTGGAGGTGCAACTAAAGATTTGGGAATTTTAAGGAGGTGATAAAAATAGGAATAATCGGGTGTTCAGTATACAAAAATTATATTCCTCCCTGGATATCACCCCCTCCACCAGTGTTGTAATCAAAAGTTGTTTAAGTTCCAATTGAAAATCCAAGGTAAAGTCTTTTTCTAAGGGGTTGATAAAACAGAATGTCTCCTTGTTGTCTCATTAATATAGGCTTCCCGGTCCATTACATCCAACTCGCCTCCTTTGTCTGTGGATTTGATAACTATAGAAAGATCATTCTGATCATTTTGCTAAGATTACATTTGCCCCAGAGGGCATATTTCCTGACACTATTAATAGAGCCATTATCCATGTTACCACTTTTCTTGCCATTGCACAATCTCATAAAAGTCCTGTTAATGCTGGACTTTTGTGGCTTAGGGGAAAAAAGTTTGATTTACGCCTAAAAACCGGGTTCAATACTTCCTCTATTTCATTATTTAGCTGTTCTGTCCTCCTAATATCAAATATCACATTTGTGGTGTTCACATTAGTCTCATCCCAAAAAATGTCAAGATTGTGTAAACTGTGCAAATCATCACTATCCAGGATGATTGGAGATACAGAATAAGTGGAGTCCTTACGTTTCTTTTATGCGAAACAGAAAACAGGATCCAAAATGGCTTCTTTTTGATGCCATACTAGCCATCTTGGAAAAGGGCATATTTTAGAGTATATACAGAAACCAAAGGTGTCCGGAGTTGCAAATATCAGAGACATTCCTTACAGTATTGCCCCCTTTTCAATTTTTCAATCACGCCCTCTGGAAGGTGCTTTGGGTTTCTCCAGGTATCTTTGATGAAATTCATGCAGCAGTCAAGGTGCATTATCTTCTGGTTCCCATGAATAATCTTCTGGACTATATCCCTGACATTGTATCAAATATTGAAGTTTATTTCTAAATACATGTGAATCTAGTAAATTCTCTACTAGAAATTACTCATGTTTATAAATTTAAAAAGGATCTGAATGAGGCAAGATGTGACCAGGAAAAGCATTTGAAATTACTGGCTTCAGTAAAGAAACATGAAATACAAGATGAATCTTCATAGATCCTAAGAGTTCAAGTCGAAAGGCACTTGAACTTGTGCCAAAATTTTAAAATGGACATATATTTTGGTCCTAGTTTAGGAGTAGGTATACTTACGTTTTGATTTTGTGTAGAAAGCCAAACATTGTAGCCAATGCTTAAAACTGGTGCTGCTTTATTTTGTAGTGATTTTAGTCTGGATGTAACAGCAATACTGGAGGAATCCCACGGAAAATTGGGGAGCAGGTTTGGATGATACCCCAAATTGGCATATAAAGGACTTTGTTAAGTATTGTGAGTTATTGTATGAAAATTCTGCCATTTGCAGAACATTAATCCAGTCATGCTACACAATAATAAATATGGATATAGTTATCGTGCTCCTCCAAGAGCTGCTCAGACCATATATATAAATGACTTCAGTTAATCCAGTGTTTGTAATATACAAATAAAATATACGTACATTAAGCGCTCATAGATTTATAGAGAAATGTGTGAGGTAATCTTATACACTTTCCATTTCCACACAATGTTACATGTAATGTAGAAAACAAACACAGTATAGTGTATTACGCAAAAGCCAAATATCCTCCACCATAGAGAAAACCACAAGGTCTCGATCAAAAGGAAGTGTATTCCCCAATAGTAAAAGGTGTAGGAAAATGATGTTTTCATCCACTCTGTGCTTAGGAGTGGAGGAAGCCTTCCAATGTTATGCTTACGAGAAGGATTCTTGGTAACTTGCGTGATATATTCCATCAGACTTATCTTCAGACCTCAATGTAGATTATAGGAATGTAGAGATGGAACTTCCATCATCCAGTAATATGTAAAAAAAAAATCAAAAACCTCTATGGTGCAATACCATTTTAATATATAATAACATATAAAACATATGAACTTAGAACAATAAAAATAAAATCCACCTAAGAATAAATGGATATTGTACACCCTCAAATGAGGGAGGCTACCCCTACCGTAAAAAAGGACAATATCAGACTCTGAGAGGAGATGTGGATCACATAGATGTTAAAACTGTCCCTTCCCCAATGAGTATGTCCAAACCGACCGGGGTCCCACTGAATATGAGCTGAAATGAGTAATCTCAGTCTTGAGAAAGACTCCAGGGAGCAGTTGAAATGCATTGGCAGCTCATATTCAGTGGGACCCTGGTCAGTTTTAAGCAAAGAGAGAGCCCGTCCAGCTACTGGAGACCAATAGAAAAATTATCCCTTCTTGGTTAGGTGAGTGGTATGTGTCAAAATTTTGGAGAATCTTTTATGAAACAGCCATAAAAGTTGGCAACTCCTTTGCACCTTTGTAACTCTTTAACATTTTTGGGGGTTGGCTAATCTACTATAGCCTGGACTTGCTAGGATACATTCTCAAACCTTGAGCTAAGATTATATAATATAAGAACTGGACCTGTGTTTGATGGAATTTACACGTTTTCAACTTAATGTACAAGTGGTGTTTGTGAGGATGTTCCCATACAGTTCAAACTTGTTTTTGATGTTTATCTTGGGAATTTGAGAAAATTAGTATGTCATTGAGATAGATAAAAACAAATTGGCCAATTAAATCCTTAAAAATGTCATTGATAAAATGTTGGAATATAGCAGGGGCACTGCACAGTCCAAAGGGCATCACCAAATGATCAAAATACCATATTTACTTTGAAAGGCAGTCTTCCATTCATCACCCGATTGTATGTAAATAAATTATATGCTCCTTGTAGATTTAATTTGGTGAAAATTTTTGATGAGTGAAGCTTCTCCAGTGATTCTGAAATGCGATAATTTGGTTCTTGATTGTAACTTTATTCAATGCTCTATAATTGATACATGGTCATAATGAACCATCCTTTTTTTTCAGCAAAAAAAAAAATTGGTAGAGATGTAGAGGGATGAATAAAATCATTTTCTAACCTTTCATCCACTTAATCTTGGAGGATATTTAACTCAGGTTCGGCTAATGGATAAATGTGTCCAAAGGGTATGGCAGGTGACAAATCCAACAGACAATAATAGGGTCTGTGAAGTGGTAACTAATCAGCATTCTTCTTTTTACAGATGTCAGAAAAGTCTTTATATTGTGGAGGTAACTGTTCCAATACCTGAGGGCAGTTATATAACTCACTCATCTCTTCAAGAGATTGTTCAGATTTAGTCTTGGGAGCATGTGTTTCTTGTGAAAATGAAAGGCTCTTTAATCTCAGTTAATGGATGAATTATTTGCAGCCAACCAACTAATTCCCAAAATAATAGGAAACTGAGGAGAACTGAGGAGAAGAGATCAGTAAGAAAGTCTGAGTCTCATGGTGATTCGGCTAAATTATGAGGTCCAAGGGTTCAGTTTCATGAGTTACTGGACCAGAGTTCAGATAACACAGGTATCTGTCTTTCTCTAAACTCAATCTTGTTTTTCCTAGCAAACATAATGTCCATAAAATTGACATTTGCAAAGGAGTCCACCATTGCTGAAGTGGAAATCCAGTGTGCACCAATCTGGAATTGAATTGGAAATTAAAGTATGAGTTTTATTCTCCTTATTCTTCTTAGTGGATGCTAAGGAGGAGAGATGAGGAATAATTGCATTCAATATATCAGAATATACAGACTTCTCATCTGAAGTGTTTGCCTCTTCTACAGTGGCCACTGTCTTCTGAGGTCTACTAGGTCAACTTGAGACATAATGTCCTGGTTTTGCACAATAAATACAGTTCTGTTAACACTGTTGCTCCGTTCTCTCATGGAGACTATGTTTGTGAAGTGTTTCTACTTGCATGAGTTCAGACTCAAATTCCTTAGTAGATCTTACCCCATAATTCCCATAATAGTTTGAAGTTGTGAGTTTCCTATAAGCGGGGTACATCCAGGTTGAAGTCCTTTTTTCTTGTCGTTTCTCAATCAATCAAGCATCAATATGAATGCAATGGTTGATAAAAAGTTCAAGTTCAGTGAGTCCATCTGCTCGGGTTAATTTATTGTTCATGTTCTCAGACAGTCCCTTATGGTAAACAAGCTACACCTTACAATTCCATGTAGTGTCATCTTCGAGGATCTGCAGTATATTATTCTACCGAGCTTCTCCAATAATGCTCTTTCAACAGCATCTTTGTGGTTTGAATCATCAAATGTTTGTTTCATCAATTTGAGGAAGTCATCAAAATTTCCCTAATATCGGACTAGAAGTCTTGATATAGGGAGAAGCCCAACCCAAGGCAATGTCCTTCTGTAGCAAAAGGATACTCCAGATCTTTGACTTTTTGGACTGGAAATGGAACTTATACAGTTGGAATTGCATCTAACATTGGGTAATAGATCCACAAAACTTTTGAGGTTCCCTCCAAACCAAGCTGGTGGGAAAGGGAGTGCAGCAGGGGGTGGCGATGTTGCAGGTAATTGTGGTGATCAATTCTCCAACTTTGTGATATAGTTCTCATGTTGAGACATCCAAATTAGAAATTCCTGGAAATCACTATGTGTGTCTCAAGCCTTTTGTATAGCAGCTAACATTTCTTGCTTAACCTATAACTCTTACAAAACTGTAGTTCAGGAATCCCAGCTACTTAACAGGTATATCTTCGGTAATCTTCATTGGTTCTCTTGTAATGATGCCAGTGGAATTACCTGAAGTCATATGGCCGAGCAGATATACAAGGAAGTAGTCAGACGTTTGCCGGATCGGTACACAAGTGGGTAATCATGGATTCAAGGAAGTAAAACAAGTGGCAAGCAGCAGGAGCTGAGCAGACAGAATATTTAAGCAAAGGTTTGATAAAGGAAGTGCTTATTATAGGTCAAAAAGGAGACAGGATTCAAGATGGCTTATTTTTGATGCCATATTGCCCACAGGGGAAATTTAAGGGCAAGCTTCCAAATACAGAGTTTGATGAGGTGCAAATTTCACAGATATTACTTACACTTACATTAAGAGATAATGTGTCTTGATGATATCACATCCTGATTAGCTTATAGATTGCCATAAATATTTCTGCTTATTATTTCTGTTACTGCTATTGTTTTAAATCTAGACTTCCACAATACCTAATATTTAAAAGCCAAGTTATCACTGTCTCAGTGTCTATTAGGCTGCTTATTAAACCATTAACCTTGGTTTACTTCTGAAATTTACAGATGCAAGAATTTCTATCTTAATTAACAGAATCATATTCAACTTCATTGTATTTCATTGCTTATAAATATTTCCTAGTGCAGCAAAAGATTTTATTCGAAAAGTGAAAAGTAAGTAGTAGGAAGACACTGAACTGCTAAAAAGCAAAGTTACAGATAAATGAGTTAATTTGAACAGCAACATATTAGAATGAATTCACTGGGTTGGAACAAGGAACAGGTGCACACAAATTGAGCACCTGTGTATCCTTTGCCATCAGGTCTTAAAACTGTTAATATATAAATGTAACCACTAATGATCCTTTGTGTGTCTACTGAAAAGCTTCCTGTCATAGAATACATATTAGCATGAGGTTTAATTAGTAGAGAAAGAGTTAATGCAAATATTCTGTGGCAGCAAAGTAAGTCACTGAAGGAAATCTAAATACACCAGTGGAGTCTGGGGAAAATAAAACAAATGGAAATGATTATCTGTGTGCCTGTGGGATTAAGAACATTAGGAACAGAACACTGAATGCATGAGTGGAGAATGTAAATTAAAGTGACATGTCAGGTACACAAGCTTACTTTAAGCTTATGAGGGAAACAAATAAAACTGAGCTAATATGTCACAAAACATAATGAAGGACAGCACAAACAAGTAGGGGTAAATCTGGAGAGGTTAGAATTAAGGAGAAAACAATTGCCCATAACATGTAGAGATATAGTGAAATTCCATCTATAATAAACAGCAGGTAGGAGGGCTTCAACATTTGAAATACATAATCTAAACCTCCAGACAAAAAGAGACAAGTGAGTGAAATACATGATGAGATAAGAAAGACATGAATGAATAACAAGATTATGGATCCAGGCGATTTCAGCATCCCTTCAATAATTACTATTATTGTTCCCTGAGACCTTCAAAGCTGGAAAGGTCACTGGCAAGGGAAATTATAGATTTCTGAAGTGGCAGTTTCTTGAATCATTATATTACTTGAGTTTGCCAGATTGGGTTCATGACCAGATCTTTCCCCAGCTAACTAGCAGAATGTTTTCACCTAATGAAAAAATAAATTATTTGATGGAATATCATCTGGAACAGATAACTGTGTTTCAGACCACAATGTGTTACAAATGATACTTCAAAATTGGAGAACAACGTTGAATGTTTTGTCCTGAAATTATGTGTTCTATTACCATTTACCAATCAATCCAAAAGAGAAGTGAAATTAACCATTCTCTTTCATTAATTGTACAACATTTACAGGGATACAGCATCCCTTATTTTTATTATGTTCTCAGAGATGACAGAGTTCCATCGTTATCAATATCATTTACATATCTTTCAACACATAAAAGGGAACATTATTATTGCAAAGTGCAGTGTAATTGCGTAACTCCATGTGCATGATTTAGTGGAAACTGCACAAAACTGTATGAACTCAGAAATATTATATGAGCAAAGCTGTGGGAACATTTTGTATAAATAGAGCTCAGTGTCATAACAGTCTATTTTTTAGAGTTACAAAGTTCCACTGATAGAATGTTTGGGTCTGCTTTTCAATTCCTCCGAATGTCAATTTTGCACTATATTTACAGTATTGCATAATTTATAGTCTACAAATTCATTGGGATGACAACAATCAATTTATTGCACTCTAGTGTCTACTGCCTGTTCATGACAGCGTAGGTACAGCCGCAGCATAACTTGCATCTGGTAAGATTAATTCAATTGTTCTTTATCTTGTTCTGGAATTATTATGACTGCTACTGCTTCTTTGGGTTTTTTTGTGCCCACGAACTAATGGCTAACACACACCTGTTGATTACTGTAAGATTTGTGCTGTAATATAATTTTTAAAGAATTGTTTGTGGTCAGTCTGGTCATCGTCACTCAGACTGTGTGCACAATGTATTGCAATTTAATACTATCAGTTGAGGTCAGCACATCTGTACTGCAGCTGAAATTCATACAATTGATCTTGATTTGTGGTAGTATAAATAATTTGACTTTTGCTGGTTCTTCTTTTTTTGACTACTGACTAGTGGTTAACAAACACTCAAATTTATAGAATTAATCTTGATATTGTATACCTGCAAAATTACTACTCATTATTGCAACTCTTAATGCTTCTATTATTAATATACTTAATGTGTACTTTCTACCTCCAGACCTTCATACCCAAATTGACACCACATAATGGGGAGCTTGAAGGCTTGTTCTCATCCTATAATTTTTTATGTAGCAGGTATAACATAATAAATGTTCTCCTCACAGAGTGCTAGAGCTGGTATATGTTGTAGGCAACCAAGCCAGCCAAGATTTTCAAATGCGAAATATAAGAAAATAAGCCACATAGCTGACTGACACAAACCACACCATGATCTGCCTGTTCCACACCCATTTACCATGATGTCACATCCATCTTCTGGCAGATCACATGCCTTTGACCATTGGAGCTCAGGATTTTGAAAACAGACAAGTATAGTACCTGATTCCATCTCTGTAATTTTGTGATTTGAAACTAGAAATGGATGAAACAATTCAACCATTTCTGAAATTTGTCCAAATTAATTTGTAAATTGGTCCAGATCTACCCCAAATTTACCACTGGAGAATTAGACCAAACACAGTGCATATAACATAAATAAGTCAATTAAAAAGAATTCATAAATGTTCAATATGTTACAGCTACCAGCTATTATCATAAGCTTACAGAATTATGAGCAGAGGTCTTATAGCACCTATAGCAATCGCCTTTCCCGTAGATCTACATATGCTCACAGGAACTCAGATACTCACAGGTCTTAAACTCAATGTAGTGCAAACTTATGAGTAATGCTGCAGCATGGGAAAAGGAGGTGATGACAGCAGGCAAATTGGTCAGGAACAAGCCAGGGTCCAAGGGCAGGAGCAGTCAGCAAAGTCAGGTTCAGGCAAAGATCAGGGTGTAACAACCCTGTCCAGGTTTGCTACTTTTCCTGTCTGCTCTGTTCTCCTGTGGATCACATGACTCACTTCAGGGCATGCCATTCAAACCTGCTCTATTTAAACTCAGCACTGACACCTGCTCACTGTCAGTGCAACTTGTTTGCTAGCCTGTCTTCATGGACTTCTGTGCATTCTCTGATCCTTGTGTATTCCTGAACTCTCCTGTTGGATTTCCTGTGGGTGAACCTGCTTCATCAACCAAGTGCTAGTAGCACCATCTTTGGGACTCTGTTTGCAAGTATCTCTATGCATTAATTTACAAGACTTTGTTTATTATGCCAAGTGTGCGGATTCTCATCATTGTGATATTCTGAACTGCCAGCTCACCTATACTACTGTACAAGAACTTATTTGATACCTTCTGGGTTGTTCCGCTGACGCTGCTATTTCTACACTCTGCGGTGATCGGATCCTTATCCTGCATACAGGGCCTGATCAACCACTAGGCTGATCAGGCTACAGCCTGGGGCGCTGAGTCCTGGGGGGCGCAGAGCGGAACACTGACAAGCTGGGGTTTTTTTGGGGTTTTTTTTTTCTTCAAGTGCCGGTGATCGGCTTCTTTCTCCTCTAATGGGGCCGCCCCTGGTCTCAAAGGGGCGGTCCCACATGTTCCTGTGCCCAATCACGCAGCTAACCCAGCTGCCCTATCAGTTTATTGCTTAGTGTGGTCACGTGAGATCTCACATTTCACGTGACCACACTAATCACATAGAGCGCGCCCGCAGCTAACAGCGTCGGATGCTGTTAGCTGCGTGTGAAGATGACAGAAGCGCCGGCGTCTGGTCAGAGGAGAACAGAAGAACGCAAGGAAAGTGCTTGTTAAATGTCAGGGGGTGACACATCGGATGTGGAGGGGGGGAGATGACTGGGGGGGATCTTATAAATTGGATATGGGGGGATTAATGATCTGCTAGTATGGATTGGATAGGGGGGATTAATGGAGTGAAAATGGTGAGGTTATGAACTGGCTGGAGGGGGGGTTATGAATTGGATGGGGGGATTAATGAAATGGCTAGAGGGGGGATTAATGAAGTGAAAATTGGGATTAATGAACTGGCTAGAGGGGGGATTAATGAAGTGAAAATGGGGATTAATGAACTGGCTAGAGGGGGGGGCTTATGAATTAGATAGAGGGGGCATATGAATTGGATGGGGGAGTTAATGAAATGGCTAGAGGGGGGATTAATGAAGTGAAAATGGGGATTAATGAACTGGCTAGAGGGGGGGCTTATGAATTGGATAGAGGGGCATATCAATTGGATGGGGGGTGTTAATGAAATGGCTAGAGGGGGGGATTAATGAAGTGAAAATGGGGAGGTAATAAACTGGCTAGAGGGGGGGTTAATGAATTGGATAGGGGAGATTAATGAAAAAGCAATGGGGAGGTAAGGAACTGGCTACGGGGGGGGGGGTTAGTGAATTGGATAGGTGGGGTCATAAACTGTCTGGTGCGGATTGCTAAAAATGACAGGGGGGATGAATTGGTGGGGAGGTGATGAAATAGCTTGTAGGGGGCAGGATTTCTGTATTGTGTGGCGGTGATGTTGATGCTGACTGTGGTTTCAGCGGTCACTATAATACTAAATACTAGATAGACAGGGCTGGTAGATGTTACTATAGGAGTGTAAATAATTTTCATATATTTTATTGTCTGTCTGTACTAGGGGGTTGTTTTGTATCATTCAGGGTTTGTTAAAATTTTGCACTATAATACAATTTTTGCAATTTTTTTTAAATACAGGGCTCCCAAGTTTCCAGAAGCCAGCAAACGGACAACACTCCAAGAACAAGCAAAAGAGAACACCAGGTAGTCTACGCTGTAAGATCAGGTAAGAGAGGAAGTGCATAATGAAGTGTGTTTTATGTATTAATGTTTTACAATTTTATTTACAGATATATATCTATCTATATATATATATATATATATATATATATATATATATATATATATATATATATATATATATAACAAATTTATTTACACACACACACTGGGGGGGGGGCAACTAGTGTAGTAGCCTGGGGCGGCTGTGACCCTTAATCAGGCCCTGCCTGCATATATGTTGTAGTGTAATCTCTACTAATTACCGGACCCCTGTGGTATCCTGAACATCATTACTCACCATCTCTACTGTGTACAGAACTTTGCTGCATTGTTTTTCATGTGTTGATATGTATTTATGCCCATATTCATTGAAGTACTTATTAAGCAGACCCACTGTCTTGTGTTCTTATACTCTAAACATTGTATGATCCTGACTCAGCTAGTCACGTGCACAGGCCATTGTGGGAACCGCCCACTAGGCCTGATATTATTCCAGTCCATAACACAGGGCCGGCAGCAAACAAGGGTATCCGAGTCATAAGCAAAGATCAGGGTCACAAGCAAATAATCAGAAGTCCAGGAACATAAGGTAAAGGTCATACACATAAAGCAAACAAGGAATAAGAAATAAGAAAAGCAGAAAGGAGCAGGGCAGCAGCCAGGAACTGAATGCTATGACATTTGTAAATTCTTTTTAATTGACTTAAGCCCTCCGTGCCTTATATACAGACATAGACCAATGAGAAGCAAGAGGGCTGGAATAAATATACGCCCCAGGACTTGCCTAATTATTTAGTACAGCCCTCCTGCTAATGCCCAGGAGGCAGTACAACTAAAAACTACAGAGAATGCGCACACGTTTGGCTGCCTGTTTGCCGGGACTTGGCAATATTACAAAAAGTGTCCCAACAGTTGCCTAAGTGAAGGCTGGGATGCAAAACTGGAAGTGACGTCCCGATCATCATGGTAATGACCGGGATGCAGGCCAGCAGAGGACATGGAGTCGCGGCAGCTTGAGGCACTGCCGCGGCTCATAGCTCAATTTTTATATATCATCTTTTGACACTCTTTCTTCTTGAATTGTTCTAGGTGAAAACATCTTTGGATGTTATTTATGACTTGTGAAATGAGTTGTGACTATCATCGGCATGACCTATGACTAAGGTAAATTGTATGACACATAACAGTTGATGTGGAGTATAAATACAGCTTTGGTTCCATTGTGCACCTGAATTGCACAAGTGTACCATTATTTCTGTGAAGGAGCATTGGTTAGCAGAGGAAGATGGTGCTTGCTGAGGAGTATATATTTACACAAAGGTCAAGTCATTCCTTACACAATATCAAGAAAGCATACCAGTGAATTTACATTTGTGGAGCAGTACAAAAAGATTTCAGTTTGTGAAGTAAGGCTATTGAAATGAGAAAAATAAGTGGAAGGGGCGATAGTAAATTCTCAATGTCATTCCTTCTGTGTGGAATGTGTGGAGGGCTGCATGGTCACTTTCACTGGGCAAAGGCACTTTAAATTTGCTATAAGAAAATATGTAAAAAAAAGAAAATACACTCATTTGCTTAGTATTTCTAAATTACTTTTGCCTTGTACTTTTTTTTTTTAAACTAAAATAAAGTTTACACTGCGAGGATATATCTGGCTTATATCAAAGTCCTATTTGCTTGAAACTAATTACATTTTATTCATTCCAGTGAGAATCCTGCTGATTGTAACATTACATATATACAAATATGTTAACTAGCATCTGCTTATACGATGATGACACATTAGGAATAAGATAAACTAATTGATTTAGGATATGATTATCTCAACCTTCCCACTAATACATTGGCGGGTACTTATGACTCATACAGTAATACATGCAACTTAGTTATTAGTAATACGGCACAACAAAATTATTACATCTATGAAAAATCACTAGCTAATGAGCAAACTGTAGTATTCTCTTTTGAAAAAGTGTTGACTCTCAGAATTGTACAGCACAACAATTTGCAGGTAGTTTACGCTGATTGTATATTGTTACTTTTTTGACCTTCTGTCTTTACTCACATTAACTGATGTGCTATTGAAACAATTTGAAGTGTTGCTTATTCATGAAATGTTGAGGGATGTAATCATGTGGGTTTATTAGCATATGCCAGTCCCAAATAGAAGCTGCATCTGTAAATATGTCCGTACATCTGTTTTTTGCTCCCTGTTAAAATGTGTAAATTCATTTCCTTCTGGTGCTTATATTTATGAATTTTTTTTAAAAAAATATTTAGTAATGCCACTTTTAAGAAAGCAATTGTTTTAGTAACTCAATCTTTTTAGCAGTCCATAAAAAGAAATGTAACTTATTTAACATGTAACTTGTAAATTCTGTTACTGATATGTGGTGTGTGGGCCTCTTTTCTCACACATTTCTCTCAATGACTCGGTGCCTCCACCTGAATCTTCTGCCACAATATAGATATTGGGCTCTTCCACCAGGGAATGACTTGGGAAACCTCTTATACCTGACACAAGCAGCTCGTTGGGCTCGCACACTCGTTGTTTCTGTAAAAGCCACTTCATCACATTTATTAAAGGGCAAGAAGGTAAGTACTCAAAGATAGGAACAAGATAAGAGGTGAGTGGCACCAACAAACAAATAAGCATAAGCAATGCAATTAATACAATTAGTTGTAATACAATGAAACCATATAAGCATTCAATGTGTATCAATTAAACTGTAACGGTAAAAAACATAGTGGCAATTTAACAGTGTGGGTTCATTTGCATCTCAAACTGACACATCCTGGTGCATGTGCCCAGACTCATGCCACTCTTCTCTAGGCATTAACAATATAACAGTACTATTAACGTTGGGTATCATTGGTAAATTTAACATTAGTAACACTTGGTTACTTGAATTTAACAGTTGTATAATAATTAAGAATAGCCTTAAGCAGTCCTCCAATGTAATTCACTAGTTGACTGAAGATAAACATGTTAACCTCTATTGATAGGCTTGCACTGCACATCTCCTAGCAACTCTCTACAGGTGTGAATCCCTAATGTCTCTCAATAGAAGCAAATCTCAGAAATATGTGTTCATGTGTCTGCATGACATAGTCTTTACTGCAGTAACACCTGACACTGTATCAAGGGCAGGGCCGGACTGGGACTAAAAATCAGCCCTGGCATTTCAAGCATACAGGCCCATCTCTGTTGATGAGCATGAAAAAACTGTGTGCCGCTGCTGCGCAGCGGTGTCGCCAAGGGCATGGCCACATTATGTTGGGGGCGTGGTCAACATGGGGCATTGATACATACATTCTAATAAAACATTACATTTATCAGGCCCTCCCTATCATGCCACCCCCCACCCCAGAAACACATTACAACACCCCCAGTCCACTGTACTTATCTATGCTTCTGATGCTGTTGACATCCATCAGAGTGGGAACTTCCTGTAGAGTGAGCAGGGAAGCTCTTAGTCTCACAAGATTAATAAATCTCATGAGACTTAGAGCTCTTTGGCTTGCTCTGCAGGCTGTGTCCTATCCAGGGACTGGGAGTAGCTATCCGCTCCCTCCTGCTTACCAGAGCTAGATTTAGGCTCAGGGGGCCCTAGGCACTTAAGACAGGGGGCTCCTATGATGTAATATGGTTATTAGACACATTTTCAACAAATACAGAGGCAATACTGTGAGCACTACTGTTAGGTGCACACAGTTCTGCCTTCACAAGCAGTACAATGTGAAGTAGGACATACCTCCCAACTGTCCTTGTAGTCAGACCAAATCCTGACTAAGCGGGACAGTCACCCACCAAATTCAGGACAGTTGGCAGACTGTCCTGCTCTCTCTTACCTGTCTTGTCATTGTCACCACTTGTGGCTGCTGGTGTATTTAGATAAGTTGCTGCTTGTCTGGATCCTGGAATGTTGGGGGCCCTATTTGAAAAAAAAAATGGGTACATGAAAGTTAAAAAACTCCAAAAAGCACCGGTGTTAACTCAATATAGCACCCACGTAATAAAATTAGGCCTCACTCCAGCCCCAACATTAAAATAATAGTATTCCCATTTAATAAATAAATCTATTTCCCTCCCTCCAAACAACCTCAGCAAGAAATGAAATAGCATTTATGTTTAATAAAAATAACCATTTCCCACAACCATCCCAGGCATTAAATAATTCATAATCACATTTAATAAATAGACCTAATTTTCCCCAAACAGCCCCACATTCACTTAATAGCACACATTATAGTCATATACTGTCCCCCACACACATGATAGTCATATACTGTCCCCCACACACATTATAGTCATATACTGTCCCCCACACACATTGGCCATTTTTATTTTCCCCCTCCTACAGCCATTGCCCCCTCCTGCAGACATTTTCAATCACCCCCTCTTCCCCTGCAGACATTTTCAATCCCCCCCTCTTCCCCCTGCAGACATTTTTAATCACCCCCTCTTCCCCCTGCAGACATTTTCACTCACCCCCCCACCTTCCCCCTGCAGACATTTTCACTCACCACCTCCTTCCCCCTGCAGACATTTTCACTCACCTCCCCCCCTTCAGACATTTTCAAGAACCCCCTCTTCCCCCTGCACACATATTCGGTTCCCCCCCCTGCACACATATGCCGTTTTTTTGCCCCCCTCCCTCCCTCCCTGCACACATATGCCGTTTTTCTTCCCCCCCTCCCTGCACACATATGCCATTTTTCTGCCCTCCCTACCTCCACACATACATATGCCGTTTTTCTGCCCCCCCTCCCTGCACACATACATGTGCCATTTTTCTGCCCCCCCTCCCTGCACACATACATGTGCCGTTTTTCTGCCCCCCCCTCCCTTCACACATACATATGCCGTTTTTCTGCCCCCCCCTCCCTCCACACATACATATGCCGTTTTTCTGCCCCCCCTCCCTCCACACATACATATGCCGTTTTTCTGCCCCCCTCCCTCCCTCCACACATATGCAGTTTTTCTGCCCCCTTTCCCTCCACACATACATATGCCGTTTTTCTGCCCCCCCTCCCTCCACACATACATATGCCGTTTTTTTCTGCCCTCCCCTCCCTCCACACATACATATGCCGTTTTTCTGCCCCCCCTCCCTCCACACTTACATATGCCGTTTTTTTCTGTCCTCCCCTCCCTCCACACATACATATGCCGTTTTTCTGCCCCCCCCCTCCCTCCACACATACATATGCCGTTTTTCTGCCCCCCCTCCCTCCACACATACATATGCCGTTTTTTTTCTGTCCTCCCCTCCCTCCACACATATGCCGTTTTTCTGCCCCCCCCTCCCTCCACACATACATATGCCGTTTTTCTGCCCCCCCTCCCTGCACACATACATATGCCGTTTTTCTGCCCCCCCTCCCTGCACACATATGCCGTTTTTCTGCCCCCCCCCTCCCTTCACACATACATTTGCCGTTTTTCTGCCCCCCCTCCCTCCACACATACATATGCCGTTTTTTTTCTGTCCTCCCCTCCCTCCACACATATGCCGTTTTTTTGCCCCCCCCTCCCTCCACACATACATATGCCGTTTTTCTGCCCCCCCTCCCTGCACACATATGCCGTTTTTCTGCCCCTCCCTCCCTACACTTACCTCAGCACTGACAACAGCCTCCACTGCAGCTAGTCCTACGCGGCCGGGAACTTGAAGCGCGGCAGCCGGGCCGGCGCACAGAGCCATCATGACGTGTGACGTCATGACGGCTGCACACAAAAAATTTTTTATTATTTAATCGGGGGATTGCAGGGAGCCGGACCGGCCCACACTGCCATCGGCCCTTCTGGCATTTGCCAGGAGTGACAGATGGCCAGTCCGGCCCTGATCAAGGGGGAGAATTATTTGTTAGCAATGGTTTCAGCAAAGGTGCAAGGCAGCAGTGTATCACAACAGCAAATGAGATCTTGATTGTTATCCTCCCAGATCACTCGCAATTCACCATAGTCAGGGCACTCCTTCTGACCTTGGATCCGCTTTAAGCTCACAATAGAAGATACTCACTAGTTACACAAAGCTGAGAGGTCACAGTTGAAATGTTTTCCATGTTCAGAGTAAGGGTACAATATCTCCCTTTTCTTGCACTCTTAAAGGCTCTGGTATTCCTTACTCACCAACTGTGTTGTCTCTTGGCACATATCTCTCAGTACTCTCAGCTGTTATGTAGAGTATCTTTCTCCTAGATTCTCTCACTATTTCACTTTCAATTGCAGCCCAGAACCCACATCTTGGTGCCTACTCTCTCCTACTTTGGAGATGATGGGCACTCCTACCACTCTCTGCAGCTTGGGTACCCAGTTCTCATCTGGCACCTTACATTATAGCAGCCTGTGTGGTCCCACTGAGTCTTCTACACTTAGACACTGCTTCCCCCTAGGGAGCCTCTCACTGCACCACCTTCTTTCCCAGTGTAGTCTCAATGTAGGATGTCCTCCTGGTACCTCTTTTTAGGTGTCCTCTGTTAGAAACAATTATTTTTCTTCTCTGCGTGTAGTATCAGCCCTCAATCCCTTACATCACTCACACCATCATCCTTGTGCTCCTACTGAATTCCTTTGGTGAGACTCACGCATGCGTTGTCCTCTCATGATCAAAATGGATTCCAAAGAATGTAGTTCTCCACAGCTCCCATTTGCAGCCCATGCAACAGAGCGGGAGCTACATTTAATACATTAAAAAAAATCTTGATTAGCTAGCACATTATTATGGTCATGGTCATGGTTATGGTATGCTCTCCTCTCGCACTGCTAGACTGAACATGAAATGCAGTTAAAATGATACCTCTAGCTACATAGTGAAATATATATAGTTACAAATTGTCCCCAATTTCAAGGATCCTATTTGGATTTCCCTATAGAAATGTCTACATTATTAGACATCATCATCACCATTTTTTATGGTGCACCACAGAATCTGCAGGGCCAATTCTTTCTTATATATTGTATGCAGTTCTCATTGCCTATTCTTATTCCAAGCACTATAAAATGTAATGTTTATTGAAGAGAATCAATTAAATACTGAGGTTGACTTTACAAACAGCTCTGTAAATTTATAATAATAGCATTTTGTTTGTTACACGGATGACATACAGATGTAGCAAGCATTAAAGGGACACTTAGCATATCATGACTTTATCGTACAATTTGCATTACCATTTTGCCTCATATTACCATAATGTACCTTCCAAAACTATTAAAACTTTGCTTGAAGTACTAGTACTGGCTGCTTGAGGGACACTTATCGGTCATTACGAATATGATTAATTCATAGCATTTTATTTCCAGCTATCCAGAAAACTCTATAATTAATAAAAATGAATTACAAAGGCAGTGTAACACCCCACAAAAAAATCCATATTCTGTCCCAGTACTAGAAGCCTGGGCCTTCCATGTCATGATTGCACCCCTTTAACCTGCAGCCAGCGGGTTGGTAACCATGACATATGTCAACATACTACCTGTACAACAAATTACAAGCTAATCCCCAATGAATGAGAAGGATCGCATTGTGTTTTAACTCAACTTTGCTGTATTACATTTTGCTGTAGTCTATATTTTTTATCCATAGAGGCAGGAGGTACCATTAAACTGTTTGTAAACTCAGTTTAATATACCTTTGAGTATATTGTATTACGCTGTTAACATTTATCGATAGCAAAGATATTTAGAGGTCATTATTTTACATTTCATTAACATTATTTGTGACAAACAAAATTAATGCTTAGGGATTATTCATGTTGAAATGTAGCAAGATTAACTTAAACTCACAAACCTTTTCAGTAATGCTTATTTTTCTGTATACATTGTATAGAATTTTAAGTATTTATTTTTCGTGGTTTCTAAGTCTTAATTATCTCAAATAAAGAAACTTGTCAGACTAAGTATTGGAGCTATATTTTTGTTAATAACATTGGCTCTTCTTAATTAGTTCTTCAGATATTTTAGCTTAACTCTTCCCTGGCTAGACATGTGTTAAAATGTATTTAATATTGTTTCCCCTGGCTGTCAAAAAAGTAACCTTATCTTAATCAGTTAATGAGAACAGTTAGTGCAAATGTCATGCTTACATTTCCAGCATTATTGCAAACAGATGTTGGACTAGGCAGCACTTGGGTTGGAATATTTGAAGACGTATTCTAGAAAGTTGAAGGCTATTATTGAAATAAAAAAAACATTTTCCTGTGCACTCTGGAACAGAAGAACTGTTGATAACAGTTTCTTATCCATCCATGAACTATTAATTTCAAAATCCATTCACCTACTTGTCATTACAGAAACCTGGCTAACCCTTTCTAACACTACATTCTCTGCAGAGTTCTTTGCTATGGTTGACTCTCCCTCCTCATTCTTTCCCCTTTCTAGTCATAACCCCAGAACCCTCCTTCTCCTTTTCTTTATTTCATGTTCACAAAATCTGTCTTTACCATCAACTCTACCTTTGTGCTTCTGTCATTATTTGCCCCCAGGTCCAGTTAAAAATTCCTTGACAACTTTGTTGCCTAGCTCACTTATTACCTATCCTTTTGGCTTACCTAATCTCTAGGCTATTTCAACATTACCATTGATAACCCTTTTGCCTCTGCTGTGCAAAATATCTTTCACTTCCTCCTTTGGTTTCTCCATTTCCCACCCACTGCGATGGGCATTTTCTTGATCTTGTCTTCTCCCACTTCTCCCATTTTGCTCCTTGACTAGTTCTCCAACATGTTCTTTCCATTTCTTTAGCACAACCTCCTTTCTTTCAGACGCTACCTTGCTTCATATCCTTCTAATCCAAAAGAATTGTAGACCAGATCTATGGTTTTCTCATTTTCCATAAAACTTCTACCCTCTCCTACAACTATTCTGCCCTGCAGCTCCAGCCAACACATACAGGGCATGATTCACTAAGACATACAAAACAAAAGTAAATTTTATTCCATGTCATCTGTTAATAATATACAGTCATTGGCAAAAGTTTTTAGAATGACACAAATATTATTTTTCACAAAGTCTGCTGCTTCAGTTTTTATTACGGTAATTTGTATATACCCCAGAATGTCATGAAAAGGGATCAGATAAATTGCAATTAATTTCAAAGGCCCTCTTTGCCATGCCAATTCACTTTATCCCAAAAACAACATTTCCACTGCATTTCAGCCCTGATAGAAAAAGACCAACTGACATCAGGTCAGTGATTCTCTTGTTAACACAGCTGATTGAGTTAGAATAACAGACTGGAAGCTTTAAAAGGTGGGTGGTTCTTGAAATCATTGTTCTTCCTCTGCTAACCATGGTTATCTGCAAAGAAATATGTGCAGTCATCATTGCTTTGCACAAAAAGGGCTTCACAGGCAAATATATTGCTGCTAGTAAAATTGCACCTAAATCAACCATTTATCAGATCATCAAGAATTTCAAGGCGAGACATTCAATAAATGTGAAGAAGGCTTCAGGGCACCTAAAAACTTCCAGCAAGCTCCAGGACCGTCTCCTAGAGTTGATTCAGCTGGCACCACCAGTTCAGAACTTGCTCAGGAATGGAAGCAGGCAGGTCTCAGTGCATCTGTACCTACAGTGAGGCGAAGACTTTTGGTGAATGGCCTGGTGTCAAGAACGCCAGCAAATAAGCCACTTCTTTCCAGGAAAATCATCAGGGACAGACTGATATTCTGCAAAAGGTACAGGGATTGGACTGCTGAGGTCTAAGGTAAAGTAATTTTCTCTGATGAATACCCTTTCAGATTGCTTGGGGCATCCAGAAAAACGCTTGTCTGAAGAAGGAAAGGTAGGCACTACCATCAGTCCTGTGTCATGCCAACAGTAAAGCATCCCGTGACCATTCATGTGTGGGTTGCTTCTCAGTCAAAGGAGTGGTCTCACTCACAATTGTGCCTAAGAACACAGCCATGAATAAAGAATGGTACCAAAACATCCTCCAAGAGCAACTTCTCCCAACCATCCAAGAACAGTTTGGTGATGAACAATGCTTTTCCAACATGATGGAGAACCTTGCCATAAGGAAAAAGTGATAACTAAGTGGTTTTGGGATCAAAATATTAAAATTTTGGGTCCATGGCCCGGAAACTCCCCAGACCTTTGAGAACTTGTGGTCAATCCTCAAGAGAGGGGTGGAAAAACAAAAACCCACAAATTCTGGCAAACTCCAAGTATTGATTCAGCAAGAATTGGTGTCCATCAGTCAGTATGTGGTCCAGAAGCTGATTGGCAGCATGCCAAGGCGAATTACAGAGGTCTTCAAAAAGAAGGGTCAACATGGCAAATATTGGCTCTTTGCATAAACTCAATGTGATTGTCAATAAAAGCCTTTGACACTTATGAAATGTTTGTAATTTTACTTTAGTATACCATAGCAACATCTGACAAAAGGTCTAAAAACACTGAAGCAGCAATCTTTGTAGAAACAAATACTTGTGTCATTCTCAAAACTTTTGCCCATGACTGTAGTCATTAAAGATACATCACCAAGCAGACAACTGCTGAGCACCACTGAAGGAAAGCTCACTATAATGTTGACTTAATCCATTATTACTTGCTCCTTTCATCTTACAACACTGCCTGTTCACATGCCAAGCAACCTTCATCCCTTCTCTAATATTCATCCAGTTCTCTAACATCCTCTTTGAAAGTGTTACTCACTTCTCTGTCCACCTTTACTGCCATCCTATTGCTCCTTCAAAACCCATGACTTTGCCATGAACTTCAAAGACAAAATCAACATAATTTGCTATCTCATCATGTAAGACCCCATACATGCCACACTCATTTTCCTATACTTCCCAGTCCACCTTCAGTACATTCTCCCAGTAACCAAGGGCTATGCCTCTGCACTCATCTCATCATCTCACCCTAAAACCTCCTCTCCATGCTGTTCCCTCAAAACTTCTCCATTGCTTCTCCACCACTGCATGCCTGACTGCTTACCTCTACAACTGTCTCTCCCCTGGCACATTTCCATTCTCCTTTAAATATGACTCACCAATTATAAAGAAACCATCCCTTGACTCAGCCTCTATCTTGAACTCTCCTTCCCATTGCCAAGCGACTTATGTACAACTGACTAGCTTGCTTTCTCTCCTCACACTCTCTTCTTGACTCTTCGTAATCAAGCTTCTGCCTCCAACATTCCACTGAGACCACCCTCACAACGGTAATCAATGATCTAATTACAGCATAATCTAATGGTCACTTCTTTATACATATCCTCTTAGAACTCTCTGTGAAATGTATTCCTCTATTTTTTTTATATGTATTTTACATACCACACTGGGTATCTTTAGTCTAGGCAAGACTTTAGCCTAGGGCCCCCATAAATTAATATCTGGCACTGCATGGAGAATGGTAAAAAGATGTGAGGTGCACTGTATGATATATATTTGATATTAAGTAGAGTTTCACATGTGGGGTGGGAACCTATGATGAAAGTATAACCCAAGTCCACAGGTCATCTTATTCTACCACTGGTCCATCTGTATTTATTTTGAGGCCAAACAATCCCATTAATAAGTTCCTATATATTAAACATTATGAGCCTGTTACATCAAGGAACACAAAAGTGAATGCAAATTGCATTTTTTAAGCATACGGAAATTGCATGCACGTACGCCAATATTCAAGTTCAAGTGCCTCAGAAGACACGCTTCCAGTTGACTATGGGTATAAGTAAACACTGCCTTTATGCCACCCAGGGCTGCCGTGGGGGTGGGTGGGTACTTTTTACCCAGGCCCTGACCTGCCAGGGGGTCTGGCCCAGGCACTCACTGTTTTATATATTTATTTATTTTTCCTTTATTATTTTTTAGTTGGGGATGGGGGGTGACTCCGCCACCTTCATTGGTGGTGGAGCAGGATATTTAAAAGAAAACCCCCAAAAAATACATTACATGATTGTGGCGGCGCACGTCCCTCTTCCTTCCTCTCTGCTCTATTCGCACTGAATGTCATCACGTCATGCCAAGAGTAAGTAAAGAAAGAGGCAAATGGAGAAAAACAGAAAAGGGCAGAGTGATGAAGAAGGGAGGGAGAGAATAAGGCATTGAGTGATTAAGGAGAAGGGGGGGAGAAAAAGACACCAAGTGATGAATGTTAGGAGATGGGGGGGGAGAAATAGGCACCGAGTGATGAAGGAGAGGTGGGGAGGGCACCAAATGATGGAGAGGTGTGGGGGTGCAGCATAGCACAGTCATGAAGGAGAGGGGGCGGGAGCAGCATGGCACGGTGATGAAAGAGAGGGGAGTGCAGCATGGCACAGTCATGAAGGAGAGGGATGAGCAGCATGGCACAGTGTGATGAAGGGAGGGGCTCAGCATGGCACAGAGTGATGAAGGGGGTGGCAGCATGGTAATGATGAAGGGGCACAGTAGTGTGTGTGTATGGTGGCACAGGGGGCTTGTGGTTATGTGTGTGTGATGGCACAGGGGGCTTGTGGTAATGTGTGTGTGATGGCACAGGGGGCTTGTGGTAATGTGTGTGTGATGGCACAGGGGGCTTGTGGCAATGTAATTTGTGTGAGGTAGGTGGTGTCTAATTAATGGGTGCTATTTTGTTTGAGGGGTGATGGTGGGGCAATTTAATAGTGGGGACTATTAATTTAAGGTGGGGTGGTTTGGGGGCTATTGAATGTGGGGGTGAGTTTGGGGAGAATGAGGTCTCTTTATTAAATGTGACTATGAATTATTTAATGGCAGTGATTGTTGTGGGAAATAGGTATATTTATGAAATGTAAATATTATTAATTTATTGCTAGGCCTGATTGCAGGGAGGGAAATAGCTTTATGTATTAAATAGGAATACTATTATTTTAATGTTGGGGCTGGAGGAAGGCCTAATTATTACTCGTGAGTGCTATTGATTTAACACTGGGGCTTGTTTGAATTTTCTAAATGTACCCATTTTTTTTCCAAATAGGGCCCAACATTCCAGGATCCAGACACGCCGCAACTAAAGAAGCCAGCAGCCACAGGTGGTGAAAGTGACAAGAACAGGTAGGAGAGAGCAGGACAGTTTGTGAAATGTTGTGATTCTAGTGGGATAATTCAAATTTTTGATGACTGTTCTGCCCAATGTAAGGGGCAGGCCAAGACTGTGAACTCTTTATGTACACACTGCATTCTTTATATACTACAATATGGTGCTAGATGTCCTGCAAGTCAGCACACAATGAGACCTAGATTCCTTAAAGAATCAGGCCCAGTATTTTTTATTCTTAGTGTATTTCTTTATTTAGAAAATAAGTTAATGCACTAATCAGTCACATATTACCTACAGTCTATGATTCATGTTAGCTTATGCACACTATTCATATCATGTAAGAGACATAGTGATTACAACAATGGCCTCCACAAATCAAACTGAGGCTTTTTTTTTCAATCTTTTTTTGAAGGTAAAAAACATTGCACAATATTGTAAAAAAAACATTGATCAAAGGTGCAGTGGAGACAGGTTATTATAATGATGAAAAAATATGAAGACTTTTGTTTAAGATATTTTTTTATTCTAAAGTATTTCCATAATGGATATGGATAATATTGTAAAGGTGTTCAATTAACTAGGGACTTCTGCCCTAGGAGATGCTTTAGTTTATATAAAAGAAATCTTCAAAGAGAGTAATGGACAGCTATAACATAGCTTAAATTAATTTGTTCGTGTAGATTTTTCAACTAAACAGAAGAGTATCTGCTTTGACATGAGTTATACAGTTTACAGTTTACCAAGTTTTATAAAGTCATGGAGAAATACACAGGGGACAAAAATTACCATTCATTTGAGGAAGATGTTCAGCTGGATTTTTAGATTTTTTTTTTTTAGTGTTTTAAATGCTCATTTGTGAAGCTAAAACTTTGCAAGCCAACAGTAGAAATTAAATTTCGCAAAATAATTATCTTATTTGTGTGCAAATGTAGACATAGAAGCGCTCATTTAGAGGTGAATGTATGTTTTCTTTTATCTAAATACGAGCACCAAAAATACGTACAGATACATGCGTATATACATTTTTGATTGTTTACTCTGATGAAGCAGAACAGAGAGGGAAAGGGGAGTACTGTAAGGGTGTGTTCAACTAGCTGTTGCTCTACTAGATGTGGATGTATATGCAAGTATTTCAAGAGGTGCATGTCTTGAGGGTGTTGGAGGGCTGATGCAAATATATGCAATGATGATTATGACTATCAGCAGCAGCCTTGGACAGGTCCATTGGGGTACTGGGGAAATGGACTTCATTGCCTGGTGGCTCTGCCCACTACAGGAGGTAGGCATGGCCCACACTGTCCATGGTGATCATCCTTGGTGCATGGCTCCCTGCAACGTTAAGCAATGAAGACGTGCACTAATAATGTTGCAACGCTGAGGAGCTAGCAGCTGCCAGCAGCCATGCTAAAAAGAAAAGTAAGCAGGCCCCTATATGAGGTAAGTTAATTTAAGCTAATTAGTGTGTTGTAGAGTTTAGACTTATCGTGACACCAATGTTTTATGGCACATGACTGGAGCTATATTTACTGAAGCATTTCTTTATACTTACCAGTCCTCTTTAGTTTATTAAACAAGTCCTGTCTGCCTTTATATGTAAATTGCTAGGATTTTCCACAGAATAATTCATTCCATTAATACTTTGTCTTAAATAAAACAATTCAAATTCACTAGGGGCTAAAGCAAGTTTAAATGGACCAGTCTGTCACGCCTGAGGATCTGTCTGTACCCAGACAAAGCTGGGTGGCCTGATAATGTGCCTCTGTATGTAGTGAAAAGACTGGTGAAAATGGTGATTACACTAGCAGAGGAGAGCAAACAGGAACTGGATTGATGGACCGGACTAGAACAGGAATGCTGGATCGGACTGTTTGATTGCTGTAGCCGGACTGGTACTTGAATGGAGTAACCAAACTGCTGGAAATGGATTGCTGTAACCGGACTATAACCAGAATGCTGTATCTGTTATGCTGGAAGTGAATTGCTTGACCCAGATTGCTGGAACAGGAATACAGTAACTGGATGGAACCAGACTGGAGCCAGAATGCAGACTGCACTGTCTGAGTTGGACTAATAGCAAGACTGTTAGCAAGATAGAAAGCAAGACTGCAGACTGCTAGGAACCAGGTTGGCGTCTGAAATACAACGTTGCACTGGCAAATGGTAAGAGCTCCAGTAAGTCCTTTTATACTGATAGTTGTTTCCTGATCGGAGACTGCAGTTAGCTGGGCTAAAGCAGCACTTTGAGTTGCTGGGATGGATCATTTGACTAAGTCCAAGATGGCAGCTCCCATGAACTGGCTTTGGAGAGAAACCTGGAATGGAGGCGGTTATCACCTAATTGGCTGAGAGGAATCATGTGATGAAATCCAAGATGGCCGCACCGATACTCTTTTTCTGGAGGGATCTCTGGAGTGGAGATAGACTGGACAGCATCTTACAGAGAGGTCTTACACCAGCAGAGCCTGAGGACTGCAGGGACAACTTGGAAAGGCAGCGAAGAGGTAAGTGACAGGACTTGAGAGCCTGGTGTGTGACACTGAATTCCTAGCTCTGCCAAATACCTCTGCAGTTTGCTTTGATATACCCTATGGTACCCATCATCATGGTAGTCTCTATTTAGCAAAGGCTCAATTTGTAGTGCTGGTTTAATTTATTATACAATAGATATTTATGACCTAAGTAAATAAATAATTTAATGGATTCAGTTCCACTTCAATAAGAGCCAATTGGAGTGTGGATCTTGGTGGATGGACCCCTAATACATACATTTTAAAGGGATTCTATGCTATTGGCAACATCTCCACTTTTTCAAAACCGCTGTTTTGTAAATATACCCCTAAGACTTTGATTTGCAAAAGTAGAATCTCCTGTAACACTAATTGTCACGGGCACTAGGAGTTGCTACCCGATTTTCACCAGATGGCACTCTGCTGGAGAGGCGGGGATATAGCACGCACCTCAAAGCAGGCAGGTGAATGATTGGAGCGACACAACAGCAGGAGAGTAGAGATAGTCTGAGGCAATCAACGACTTGGAGCTGTAAACTGGAACTGAAGATAATGTAGACACGAGGAGTGGACGTGGATCGGTGATGATAGGTAGAGGAGGAGTCAGTGGTCTGCGTGCAGCAAGTTGTACCACCGCTATGGTTAGGAAACGGGTCCAGGTGTAGGTAGGTAATAGGAAAGTCAGTGGTCTGTGAGTAGCAAGTTGTACCATCGCTGTGATAGGAGGACTTGTCCAGGTGCAGGTATGTAGCAGGGAAGTCAGTGGTCTGCGTGCAGCAAGTTGTACCACTGCTGTGTGAAGGAGTGAGGACTTGTCCAGGTGCAGGAGAGTGAAGTTGAAAGGCAAACTGTGGCTGTATGGGAACAGCGCGAGTAGAGCAATGTCTTGGAAGGCACAATGAATAGTCTGTATATAGTTGGTGCCTTGCAGTGAGGAGAAGCTGATCACAGCAGATTAAGCACAATGAGGCCAAGTAGTAGCGTGAGAAGATATCGAGCTTGAGTGACAGCTTGTCCTAACTGGAGCAATGCGGAAACACAGTCTATATGGGTACCTGTACCCTGCGCAACAAACAACAATGGATGCAACTGGTATGTGAGCAAAATAGGTAATAGTCAATAGTTAGTAGAGCATACCCAGTTGTGTAGATCCGGAATCAGCTGAGAGGTGAAGCGTTGTAGCGGTTTGGGAACCGCCGCTGAGTTGAGCAGGGAAGCAGCGTGGAAGCTGTAACACGATCAGCGGGATGATAGCGTTGTAGCGGTATGGGAACCGCCGCTGAGTTGAACAGGGGAGCAGCGTGGAAGCTGTAGTCTGAGAAAGCTGCACACAGTCTGGAAACTGTACAAACGAGTAAAGCTGGAAGCAGTATGGGATCTGCACACACCTATAGAAGTTCACTGGGAATGAGACTTCAAGATCAGGCCCCTACCTAGGGTTGCAGGTGCCTCAAATAGGGTGAGGTGATTGCTCTGTCAATCACCTCCATGGACAGGGGAAGTTAAAAGCGAGACCTGCGCATGCGCAGATGGCAGGATAGCGAGCGGCCACGATTCCACACAGGTGTAGGTAGAAAAGATGGAGGACCTCGCACCAGAGTAGAGGCACTCACGGTCCGGTGAGTGACACTAATGCAGAATAATTGTTTTACCAAAAACACCTCTATATGAAACAAAGTTCATGCACCAAACTTGGTTAGCATATATTTAATGCTGGTTTAAGCTCTGCTCTTCTATTGAATACATTCTAAGTTTCTTAATTTAATATTAAAAGCATGTTTTTTCTTTATTGCATGAGTGCTTACCTTTTATATTTCCTCCAGTCATACATTTGCTGTTTCAATTTCTAGAAATTGTCCTAAGGCTAACCTGTCACCTTCCAGGCATATGAGGTACATAAACACACATTTATTGATATGCATAATATTTATGGACCTAGGCAATTTACCATATTTCCATATAAAAATAAAGCCAAGGTTAAATTGTAGGTTAAAAAGCTTAAATTGCAGCAAGAAGTATAACAAGAAGACTTATTTTATTAAGGAAATATCTATATTAATACAGTAAACATATAAATATGTAAACAAACTGCAATGAATAGGTATTTCATGTTATTGTAGAAGAGCCAACATCCTATTTCTGCTATTTGATTTTTCGCTTATTTGACCATAGTTCTCCTTTAATAACATAGTTCAAGTTTGGTAAAGTGAAATCATCCATCTTCCACCAGGCTTTTCAGTGCGTGGAATATGTTAGTCCTTCAAAATTCATATTTGAAAAAAAACTTATAGCACATATTTTGTCCTCTTTCACAGGCTGCAAGGACAGTACAGTGCATGCATATTTTGCTAATTATCCACTTCATTGCCAGAGCAGCTCAGTTCCCTCTGGCAATGAATGACTTAAATTTGTTATAGTTTTTAGAAGAATTTTGCTTCTAGTGTTGAGACTTTTTATTGCAAAGTCTTTTTATTGGAATTGACCTTATGTCAAACACTAATATAGTCTTGTCAACTATCTAAATATGGTAATGATATATAATGGGGTGTAATTGAAATAAGTTAACCACCCCAGGCAGAACATTAAAATGTCTTGTCACTCTTACATTTAGGTTATGATATTGAGCAAAAAAAAAAATACTAAACTTAACTCATGTATAAGTATCAAATGTATTTCTTTGTCCTGTTGTGCTGGATTTGTGAATACTATGCACTTGACCTATGCTTCCAGTGATGTCATCTCCAGACTCAACAGGCAGCAGAAAGAATCTATCTGTATAGGCTCTCTCAAAGTGATCCAAGTGTTGGTATATCATCTTGTAACATGAATTTAAATGTCACAGATATACGATAAAATCAGTATGGTGGACAGGAGTGGATGAAAGGTAGCTAGCAGCTGGCATTGGCCCAGGCTAAATTGGCAGGAATGTTGCCTGCTGCTCTGTGATAAGTCACCCATGTTGCTATAGTTCCACATGTATCTAGAATGGCCTGTGGTTGCGAAGTGACACCCTGATCATTTGTGGTTGACGAAGCTTACCATTTCTTCATCAGCAGGGTCTCTACAGTGTGCTGGAACCGTGCTGGAAGGGCTCCACACTTGGAAAAATGCTCCATAATGAGACCAGGTTGAGGTGGCAGTGGTTTACCAATGCTGGGTTTGGTTTTGGATTAAATTCGTGTTTTGGTTTTGGTTTTGGTTTTGGCAAAACCGCCCTTGTGTGTTTTGGTTTTGGTTTTGGATCTGTATTTTTTAGAAAAATTTCAAAAATATGCTAAAATCACATAATTTTGCTATTTTTTTGTTCCTTCATTATTATTAACCTAAATAACACTAATTTCAAGTCATTTGTAGTCAATTTTGACAACCTCACAGGTCACAATATTTTCATACACTTTCGGACAAATACTGCAGCGACCTGGCTGGATGGTAAGCGACAGAGCAATGACTCAAACACACGGCAGTTCCTAGCACATCTAGGAAACATTGGTACACAGCAGTGGCAGAAAAGAAAAGTGGTGCAAGATGGACTTGTCCTTGGATCATGAAACCAGTTATGGTTCATTTGATCGCTCCACCTGTTTCTTGGATAACTGTGGTAATTCTACAGGTAATACATGGCAACAAGTGCTAACCGCCCTGGGATGCGTGCTTTTATCAGACCCACACCAATCCAGGGTGCCAGACAATGCACTAAAAAGAGCCATTGTAATTCCCAGCAAAAAGCGAGTTCATCAGTGAGCTTCGAATCAGCCCCAATTCCCACAAAAATATAATCTAGTTAGGTACCTTTGATGTAAAGTGCAGATTACAAACACTTGTTGAAACAGCAGCAAAGTGGAAGGTAAAACATATACACGTTTATTTAGACATCCATGCTTTACAAACGCTACAAATGGCTAGACAACTGTTGTCAGATTTGGGTAAAAATAATTCCACACATAAGAAGTGGATTTTTTGGTCTTATGTCCAGGCATGACAATGGCCTTCTTCTTATCACGTGCAAGAACTGCTTCCACCGGTGCAGCACTTACACAAACAACATCATCCTCATCAACACCCTCATTAACGGCCTCGTCGGCTACACAAATATCCCCCTCATCCTGCTGCAATTCCAAAGTGACATCCTCAATTTGTGTATCACCGGCTACACTTAGGCTGTTCAGGCACACATCTGCAGATATGCTGAAAATGGCCTTCTATATGGGTACACTATCAGAATGGTCAGGATTACACATAGCACTTGTGTATAGACTCTCCACTGGGATTTCTGTCATTTCTGAATCTGAACATACATTTTCTTCTAATGCCTTATTGTTTTCTTCCAGCTTGGCTTTCACACGTAAAAGTATTTGGACACCACTTTTGGAGTCCGAATGACAAGGTCTTGCTTGGTCATGACTGACCGTACAAGAAGACGCCTCAGTGACAGTTGCAGAACTCGCACTCATAGAGAAAGGCGAAGGCCTCATTCTTTCTTTGCCACTGCGTGTGTAGAATGGCATGTTGGCAATTCTATTTTTTTCTGAAGATAATTTTGCCTGGATTACAGCTCTTTGTTTCTTGACCAAGGTAAAAGGTGTTTTTTAACTTTTTTGTGTCCCTGACTTAAAAACACTATGTACTTTTACATAGGCTTTACTAAATGATGTACAGGGATTGCTATCATCATGACTGGTGCCAGCAGCTGTGGAGAGAGGAGGTGTTTGTTTCAGCTCTGACTTCCAGAAGTCTGCAGGGTGGAGTTTTTTGCCTAACCCAGCCTTGATGGAACCTCCTGGGGCAGTATTCCAGGAGAGTCCCCTGCCTACCGGGCCTGGCCAAGCCTAGGCCCAGATTCATCCAGGATCCATGATAATCAGCTTCCCAGTATAAGTGGTGCTACTGCTGGTGAAAATGCAGGAAAGGCCCCGGCTTCAACATCTCCGAGATCAGGATAAAGCTGAAGTTAAAGCTCCTGGCTCGGTGCAGCCTGTAGAAAAAAAAGAAACCTGCAGCAAAGGTAACCCCCTGTTTTTAACTTACCACATTAGAGGGAGAAAGTGGTTCAGGGGGTGGGCTGGATCCTGGGGTGGAAGCGCCTGTTTCATCCAGTCAGGGTGGTCAGGAGGCTGACGCCTTGGGGGATACCCGGTCAGTGCCTGACTCCAGAGAGTATCTATCCTGGGGAGACAGAGTGGAAATAGAGGATCTGCAAGAAGAAGTGCAAAGGGCAGAGACCTCAGTTGCTAGATTGCAACAGAGAATTGCTAAAATGAAGCTAAAGAAAAATAAGTTGTTTACCTGTGACAAAGTGGAAATGCAGGGGGCTATTGATGATAACCTAAAGTATAAAGAATCTCACCTGGAGGAGTTGCATAAGAGATTGGCATATTACCAGCAACATGCTAGCAATCCGAGGGAGAGTAGTCAGCTATTACTACTGATCCGTCCCAAGGTATGATACAGCTGACTGTGGGATCTGCATGTGAAGCTGTAAAATGTGTGTATCCTGTCTCTGTAAATACAACCTCACAATCTGCATCAGTCCCTCTGCCTGCTAATATCCCTGTGGCAGAGATGGAAAATATGGAAGGAGAAAATGCCCTTTATTCATCCATAAGGGCATTGGAAGAAAATGTGACATCGCAGAGTGTGGTCGTGAGTGCAGTAGGGTCTGTAGTGGGCCTTACAGTGTCTAAAGTAAAAGAGTCACCTGAAGTCCAAGATGGTGGTTTGTCAGCGGCAGCTGAGAGCACTGAAGGGTCTGTAGTTGGCCCTGTTGTACCTCAGTCAGGGGTCACTCCTCTCCCTAGTGGTCCAGTGGTAAAATTCAAAACCCAAGATGGCAGCTTTGGTTCAAGTGCTACGACCGGAAGTATGGCGCAGTCTGTAATGGACTCTGTTGCATCTGTGTCAGCAGCTAACTGTGTTGTGCAGCAGGAGGAGGCTCGGATTGATCTTGCGATGAGTGAGTCTCTTGGAGAACTAATGTCTGCAGCAGCCAGCGTTACCACAGGTGTAAATAGACTGAGTTCAGAGACTGAGACACCAAGTGCTTTGGACACTGAGATAAGGGGTGAGAAACTTGCATTTGCTAGTTCACCTAGTGCTGGTACTGTGTCTGTGCAATCAGTCTTTGGGCCTGTTAGTATTGGAAAATTACCCAGTGGGGCTCAGTATGTAAAAGATATTGCAATTAGTGTGGCTGAATCTGTTTTGGCTCCTGCTATATCTGTGGCTGCTGCTATGCCTAGGGGTGGGAGTGGGGAGATCCCTGATCCTCCAGTTACTTCTTTAGAGCCTCAACCTGGGACTTCAGGTGCTGTGGGTAGGCCAGCCCTTGTGTCATATGCTGGGGTATTAACAGGGAAGCAGGTGCTGACTCCACAGCCTGTGGTAGAAGGAGTGCCACCAAAACGGCAAAATGTTGTTCAATTAAAATGGATAAGTGAAGAGACCCCCCCTCCCTCTAAGCCTGATTTTCTTAACCAATTTTTTACACTGGGCTTTGTAGCTAGTGATCTGTTTGCTTGCATACACCCTGTAGGCTCCCCTGAGTATGACATTAGCTTTTCCACCTATGGGGGTCTTCAGGCATTCTGGAATATATGGGGTTCTGTTAAAGGGCAGAGTCCCTGGCTAAAATATAGAGCTTACGCAGTTACTAGACAAGTGCAGGTTAGGATTACAATATTGGTCTGTAACGAGTCTTTGTCAGTGGCAGATCTGTCCTTTTGGGTTAAACGTTACGCAGACCTACTTTCACCCTTAAGTAAGGTGCCGGATCCAGAACACAATGTCTGGGGTGGGTCTGGTCCACGACTGTACGGCTGCAGCAGTGTGAGGGGCATACTCTGCATCTTCCATCTGCAGCCTACATAGGTCTGGATAGGATTCAGTTTTTCTACCCTGGGCAGCCTCGTTTATGCCACCGGTGTGGGTCTTTTCATCACATTAGCAATAATTTTACAGAATTGAAGTGTTCTCTGTGTCAGGGGCTAGGGCACACTGCAAAGGATTGTACTGCAATTAAGTGTGTCACGACTAGTATAACGTACCTGCTATCGATGGCACTACTCGGAGGAAGGTGCGGAGTCTAACGTGCCCCTGGTGTTCACCAGGGACCCCCGCAAGGAGGTATGGACTCAGCTGCAGGGAACACGCAGGTCGCGGTCCTTCCACGAGTCGGATAGCGAAGCACGAGAGGAATGTCAGACAGGCAGGTTCGGCAAGGGTGCGGGCAATGCAGGTACACAAGGAGAATCCGAAGGGTTAGTGAGTCAAGCCGGGTTGCTAGCGTGCTGACAGCGAGGTACAAAAGGGAGATCCAAAAGGGTAGTCAAGGCAATCCGGGTCACAATGGTCACAGGCAAAACGGCAAAAGACTGGAGACAGGCAAAAGGTCAGGAGACAGACAATCACAGGAACACAGGAATGCTGGAGGACAGGAAAGGACCTGAAACTCTGGCACTGGAGGTGGGGCTATGGAAGCCTTAAATACATCTGGTGTCCAATAAGCTTCAGCGCTGTAGCGCTGTCATAGTATTAGTGCCGTAGCGCTTCCTGGAGGCAGCGTCCCGTTGCCTAGCAACGGGAACGCTTACAGTATAGTAACTGGATGGCCGAGCTGGGCGGAAGTGACGCGCCTGGTTGCTAGGCAACCAGACGCGCCGAGCAGGAAGCGGGACCTCCGTCCCGATCTACAGGCGGCGCCTGACAAAGTGCAACCTTTGTGGTGAGGATGGCCACCCATATAGTAGATGCCCACTGGCGGAGCATAATAAAGTTTCTTCAGTTGTGGTTCCCACAGTGACACCCTTAGTAGTGAGCCCTGTGGTTAAAGAGGGAATAGTCTTGCAACAAAGCATGGAGGGTACTCTGGAGTGTGTGAGGGAGGAGGCTGTGCAGTGCAGATCTCAGAATAAGGCACATGCCGCTCCTGATCATGTCTCAGAGTCCGAAATGGAGATGGAGAATGAGGAATGGACCCTAGGGGGCAAAAATAAAAGGAGAAAGCAGGTGTCCAGCAAATCAGGGGACATTGTGGTTGTAAATCGGTTTCTGGTTATTTCCAGTGAAGAGGAGGAAGAGAGAGAGGTGGCTAGGGACATAGAAGGTGATTTGAAACTTTGGGCCTAAACGTCAGAGGAAGAAGGTGAAGAAGTTACCTAGGAACGCCCCTCAGTTACAGGTGGAGGAACTCCCTGTTGGTGTAGGGGTTGGGTTAGTGGTAGGAGGAGGCAAGGGAAAGGGTAGGGGGAAGAGGCAGCCAGATTACTCAGTGGTCCCTTCGACATCTAGGATGGATCCTGTTCTTGGAGTTGCTCCAGTTCCCTTGACTCTTAACACTATAATACCAGAGGAAGTACCCAACCTTGTAGAGACTCCAGAGGTTTATACTCATTCAGGCATTTCCTTGGGTACAATTGCTGTACCTATTAATGCAAGAGACTAGGGTAGGTCGACTTCGGACCTCCACAAAGCCAAGCGTGAGTGGAGGCGGGGTCCCTCCTATTGGTCTCTTGCGGCCGAGCCATACTGTGGGGTGGCGGTACTTTTTACCGGCATGGTAACCATTCAGTGGGTTATAGAACTTGAAGTAGGTAGATGTATGATTCTGGATGTCACTCTGAAGGGGTGCGACCTCAGGTTAATTAACATCTATGCCAGTCCGCAATCTAAGTGGGACAGGAAGTGCCTTTTCAGAGAGATAAAGCCTTACCTTTTTACAGCCCGGCAGGTAGTTTTTGGAGGTGATTTCAACACCATTATTAGGCCCAAAGACAGGGGCTACGATTCCCTTTTTCTAGTTAGCATGGTTAGACAGGCAGGTCTGGTGGATGTGCACATTCGCCATTCCCCAGACCTCACGGGTTTCATCTTTTTTAGAGGTAGGGGTAGGCCTAGGTTAGACAGGTTTTTTGTTAAGGAGGGCTCTGCGACTTCGGCACCTGTGATGATGCCTGTGGAGTTCTACGATCACGTTTGTCTGTGTGTCAGCTTGAACGCCTCAGAAACCCCTCAGAAAAGCAGGGGCCTGTGGCGCCTGAACCTTGAGCTCCTAAAGGAGGTTGAGATTAGACAGTCCTTTAGGGACTTCTTTGAAACACAGGAATCACTTTTGGAGGCAGGTTGGAGTAGGTCAATGTGGTGGGAGGTTTGCAAGAAGCAAACTCGGAGCTTCTTCCGACGATTCATAAGTCACAGAAGCTTGGTAAAAATAAATACCTACTCAGCTTTGAGGCGGAAACTTGCTTTCCTGATCTCTGAAGAGGGAGACGGTGGGGAGATCTCCCGGGTGAAGGCTCGGTTGAAGGAGTATCAGTATGATCGGTATGCTTCCTTAGATCTGGAGAGAGATTATGGTCAATACCACTTGCCAGATCCCTACTGGAGCTGTAGGAACTCGATCAATGCTAAGGTGGGGAGAGGGCTGTGTGATGAGCGGGGTGTCTTTCAAAAGTCTCGGGAGGGCATTCTTGGCATCATTGGCTCTTTCTACTCTGGCCTCCTCTCTGAGAAATCTCTTGACAGAGGGAAGATGGAGCAATTTCTGAAGGAAACTCCTGGGGGTAAATGTATCAATCTGTGGGTTCTTCAACACCCGCGTGTTCAGCCTCTTCCGCGATTAAATTTCAAGCGGCGCTGCATTGTAAAGGGTTAACTTCCCTTTACAATGCAGCGCCGCTTGAAATTTAATCGCGGAAGAGGCTGAACACGCGGGTGTTGAAGAACCCGCAGATTGCTACATTTACCCCCTGGTGTGAATAACTTGCATGCTGCGCTTGACACCCTGGATGGTGCTATAACGGTAGACGAGATCAAGGCTGCCATAGATAGTCTGTCTATGAAGAAGTCCCCAGGACCGGATGGCCTGACATCCGAGTTTTATAAGACCTTTGTCGACATCTTGGCCCCTCGCCTTATGGAAGTGTTTAATGAGTGCCTGGGCGAGGGTTTACTCCCTCCTTCTATGAGGACATCTGCCCTTATAGTATTGTCCAAGGGATCGGACCAATCCAAGATTGAGAACTGATGCCCCATCGCCCTTATTAATGTGGATCGCAAGATTCTGGCAAAAGTGCTGTTTAACAGGTTGATTCAGATTACAGACCTGGTATTTTCTCCTTCTCAGCATTGCACCGTGAAGGGTCGTAGCACCTTTAGTGCTATCCTTGGTGTCCGGGAGGCCGTTGAGCGGTGTCGCACTGAGAAGTGGGGAAAGTATTTGCTGACACTCGACCAGTCGAAGGCTTTTGATCGGGTCAATCATGAGTACCTCTGGTGTCTACTTGGCAGGTATGGGCTCTCAGAGTGGGTGGTCAATTGGATTAGAGTGATCTACAGGCAAGCCGAAAGCTTCCCGCTTGTGAATGGTTGGGTAGGTCCTACTTTCTCGGTGACTTCGGGAGTCAGACAGGGATGTCCCCTGAGCCCCCTCTTGTACGTGTTTGCAATCGATCCCTTCATCAGGAGGGTGGAAGGTGACACAGTGAGAGGGGTGCAACTGAGCCCGGGGAAGCCGTTGAAAGTGGTGGCTTATGCAGATTATGTCACGATCGTAATTTCTGATGTGAATGAAGCGAAAGACGTGACGGTTGATATCTGTACATATTCTGAGGCCTCAGGGTCCAGAATCAATCAGGATAAGTGTGAAGCTTTCTGGATGGGGGAGGAGGGTCAGTATTTTGACCTTCCGGACAGCCTTCCCCAGGCGAGCGAGGAGATTAAAATTCTTGGTATCCGATTTGGCCCTGGTGATTACGCCAAGCAAAATTGGGAGATTAGGCAGGGAGCAGCTTCCGCTAAAGTGGTACGTTGGAAAGCAGGGGCGCACGGAGGATTGTCAGGGGGGGTTTCTCCCCACCGACCGAAAAAAAACAAAAAAACAAAAACACGAGAGAGAGCTGCTGCTGTCCTAAGAAGCGTCTGCGGCTGTGCTGTATACAATACAGCACTGCCACGGACGCTTCTTTGACAGCGCCGCGGCTGCTGTATAGGACAGTGGCCCCTTAGTTAGCGCAGGGGGGGGTTACTAGAGACTCAGAAACCCCCCTGCGTGCGCCACTGGAAAGGATGGCATTTGTCTCTTAGGGAAAGGGTGGACTTGATCAAGACTTACCTGATTCCAGTCTTTTTGCATGTCAGCTATCTATGCCTTTTGCCAGAATCTTTATGGGCCAGGGTGAATGCAGTGTTCTTCCAGATGCTTTGGGGGAACAGGCTGAACCTTGTTAAGCATAGCGTGACCTACAGATCGAGGGGGGAGGGGAGCCTGGGTATGGTAAACCCAGTGCTCTTCTTTATGCTCACCTTTCTTAAATTACATCTGCACAGTCTCATCTTGGAGACTCCCTCTCAATGGGTAGAGGGCTTTCGTGCCTGGGTGCATCCATTCCTCAATTCCTGGGTAGAGGGTGGAGCGGTAAAGAGCTTTCGAGTTCCACATGGTTACGTCGCGGCCTACGTGAAACTGGGTTTGAAGGTGACAAGGAAATGGCAACAGGAGGTGGGAGAGGTCAACAGCTCCTCTAGAAAGGAGTTGGAGAGGAGAGTCTTGCGGTCTCACTTCTGGGAGCCTCTGTCACTGAGGGACTCCCCGGGCAGTGTCTGCTCAGATGGCATAGCTCTGATCACTGATCGGAGGATACCACTGAAGCTCAGGGACATTGCCTGGCTCTCCATCCATGGGAGACTCTATGTTAGAGGAAACCTCAAGGTAAGGAATGCCGATGATCGTGGCTGTCCACAGGAGGAGTGTCCAGGGGAGGAGGAGACAATGGATCATTTCTTGTTGAGGTGTCCTTTTAACATAGAGGTTTATGATGGGGTCTCGTGTGTCTTGGGCACGCCTAGTCTTTCGGGGCTTAGTTGCCCTGAGTGGGTTTACGGGGCGCTCAAGAGGTTTAGGGCTTTTGATTTGGTCACTCTGTTTTTAGTTACATTAGTGGTTAGGTATTACACGTGGAATGCACGGTGTTTAGTGACAATCCACAAGAAAGTCCTCCCTTGCAAAGAGGTGGTAGAAGATATTCTTCACGAGGTTTGGAAGATAAGGGATATGGAGAGGCAACGGATGGATGCTGCGAGCTGGGCCAGGCTTTGGTGTGGCTTGAAACCAACTTAGTGGGTGGTGGAAATCTGGGGCCTCTCCATCTGTTGGCTTTCTATTTCTTCACCTCCCAGTAATTTTTGATTGCTTCATTTTTTTAGTAAGTGCTTGCATATGTCTAGTCATCCTATTTAGTTCCACTATGCTTGTTTTTGCTTTTGGTACAGTTAAAGTTTGTTTTAACATTAAAGTTGAGATTTATTATGATGCATATAACTAGTTTACGTTAGACATGAAAGCCTATGGACTTTTCTATTTTTATGGACTTTATTTATTATGAGCATGGACTCTTTTATTGGGATATGGGAGGGGTTTCGTTATTGTAAGATTGTTGAGATATGTATTTTGTTGCAAGTTTTTCTGAATGAAAAAATCAGCAGCTGCTTGTTGCTCCTGCTCTTCTGTGTACTGCTTTGAATCCATTTTGATAACACCATACACTTTGACTGCAAATTCAGAAGAAAAGCCTGCAAGGCGTAGTATTTGTATTTTTCTGCAATGAGAATTAGCAATGGAGCTCTCCTTTTTGTGTGTTACTTATATAGCACAATAGAATTTGACTGCAGAATTACACCAACCCTGACAGCACTAGTATTTGTATTTTTCTACATTGAGAATTAGCAACAGAGCTCTCCTTTTTGTGTGTTACTTATATAGCACAGTAGAATTTGACTGCAGAATTACACCAACTCTAACAGCACTAGTATTTGTATGTTTCTGTAATGAGAATTAGCAATGTAGCTCTCCCGAATGTCACTGTAGACTTTCTTGAACACTGCTACCTCCTCCTCTTTCAATTCTATCTATTTGGCTGACCAACTGCTCTACACAATGTGCTACCCCTTCTGTGTCTCTCTTTCAAATGGCGCTAGATCGCCTTGGAGGATGGTATTTATAGATTTAAAAACTCGCGAGATTAGAGATCTGACTATGTAACGATGACGTTTTGCTTCGTTTTTGATTCCGAAAAAGCGTGAAAGTACCGAGTACTTGGATCCCCTAAGTTCGAGTGTGTTTGGTTCTCGAGGATCCAAGCTTGAGCATCTCTACTTTGAAATGCAGACCTGTTTCACTTCATGCGGAAGTTACTTAGGAGGACTGTTGCAACGAGTTGCATTGATGATGATGATGATTAGCAGCAAAAGGTAGCTGCTTCTGTCTGCAGAATGACCCCTCTAGCTGATAGGGCTTTATTCATTAGTGTGGCTGATATGAAGTCACAGTCATTTATTCGTACAACCTAACTGATATTGGAGTGCGCCAAGAAAAAAAAATTACACTTTCTATGTAAAGAGGAAAACAGATATTTGTATTTAATTATATTTTGTATTGAAAATTTGATTTTCATATATATTAATAACACTGCCATGACAGCATTCTCTTTTAAGTAATGACATTTCATTACAAGCATATTCTATTGACGACCTGCTGGACACATCTTAAGATGCATCCAACTGAACATATGCATGTAAATTAACTTTTTCCTCCTTTGTGTGTCTTCTGCTTATATTGGGTTGCAATTGCGTATAACTCTACATGGGCCCAAGTATGTCTACAGTCCATATCGATACACCCATAGAAGAACAGTCTCATAATAACAGCATCTAATCACAGTTTTGAGTAGAATCCTGCAGTGTGGTAAGTATAATGATTTATTTTGTCCACTGTTTACTCACTCTCCCATCCTGTAATTTAAACCTAAAAGATCTTAGCTTGTTCTTCACTCTCGCTGCTGCTTCTCATTTTTTTTTCATAGGCTTTAGTCTTAGATTTCCTGACTTATCATTTTGCCTTTCTAGATCTTCTGTTTTCTCCCTCTTGCCTCTGAGGGTTGTGCCTCTCTTTTTAGCATTCTCTGTTGCTGTCTCATGCTTTCTCCTTCCGCTCTACAACTGTCTATTTTCACAGTCTCAGATTTTCTACTCATTTGTTGTTTTTGTCCTAATTATCACCTTAGATCAGCATCTCTACTCCTCTCTTCCTTAAGCCTTGCTTGTTACCACTCCAGCACTGTCACGGTAGGGCAAAGTCGTGGATTATTTCTATCCATAATATGTGCTCATTTGGAGTTCTGTTTCTGAGGGTCAGGAATCAGACCATCATGACATGAATGGTATAACTGGCATAGCCACTTGATCAACGGGGCTGGAAAAAAGTGTTTCCAGTGCTCAAGCGATACCACACAGCCCACCAATGTGGACACCCCTAGAAAAATTAATAAACAAAAAAAACAATTAAGAAACTGTTCTTTATTATTTTTTATCATTCCATTTTTATTTACATAATGCCAAAAAATTCCAAAGCGCCGTTAAACCAGACACTTTTATCATTTAGAACCATTCATTCTTACAATTGTTAAATGTATATTTCTTATAACAGAGGCAAGCAAAAACGTATAATAGGGTCGGTACACATGCATGAGTATAAAATACTTACAAATGACACACAATTAGCAAAATGGTGGTAATCTATCCCAAGGAGACAGCAATGCCAACCATATTACCAACAATTCTCTATACAGAGATTACATAATATCCTTGTGACTATCCCACCATTCTTATTCTAACATTATACGAATGAGGCTACCACAGGTTCAACATTATGATTTATCATGGCTTAGGAAATCCTGTTTGTTAAAATTACATTTTATATTGGAGCAACTTATTTTTTAGCTTCAGTGGCACACAGACAATGTTATAAATAGAGATGGGCAGGCTCGGTTCCCCGAGAATCGAACCCGCCCGAACTTTGCCTATCTGAGTACCGAGCCGAGCAGGCTCGGTACTCTCCCGCCCGGATTCCAAATCGAGGCCGAACGTCATCGTGACGTCGTCGGATCTCGGGCATCGGTTCTCGCGATATTTGAAAATTATAAATACCTGCCTCCACAGCAATCCATCACCATTTGACAGAGGGAGAGAGCAGGGTGTAGTCACAGGCTGATTACAGCAGGGACAGAGAATACAATTCTGATTACAATTCTGATTACAATTCTGATTACAATTGATAGAGAAGAGAGGAGGATAGAGGAGTCATTTTTTTCAATATTTAGCACTACAAGTGCTTTGGGGTGTCCCCCATTCTTTTGCATTAATATTTCTGGCTGTCGATAGTCCTGTTTGTCAGCAGTCTGAAAAATAAATTTTAGCACTCCCAAGTGCTTTTGAGGTGTCCCCCATGCTTTTGCATTCATTTTTGTGGCTGTCTAAAGTCATATTTGTCAGCGGTATCTAAAACAATTTTTAGCACTCCCAAGTGCGTTGGGCTTATAATGGATTCTAAGCAGTCCACATATGAGCAGAATCAGCAACCAGGTTCTGTCACCAGTCCTGATGGTAGTGTTCCCAGTACGTCATCTGGGAAAGGCGATGTCAAACTACAGTCTTTTGAAATCAGTCAAAAAAACACACACCCCAAAAAAATGTACCATGTTGAAGAGCAAAAGAAGTGTAACTGAGGAAAAGTTAAGTGCCGATAAAAAAAAAATTGCCAACATGCCATTCTATACACGCAGTGGCAAAGAGAGAATGAGGCCTTCACCTTTGTCTATTGGTGGCAGATCAAAAAATGTTACCGAGCCTACAAGTGGTGCACAACTATTGTTACGCGTCAAAGCTGAGCTGCAAGATAACAGTAAGGCATTAAAGGATAATGTTTGTTCTGAATCACAAATGACACCAATCCCTGTGGAGAGTCCATCCAACAGTGGGATGTCTAATCATGAGCATTCTGTTAGTGTACCCATAAAGAGGGACCCTTTCAGCAGTTCTGCTGATGTGTGCCTGAACAGCCGGAGTGTAGCCGGTGATACACAAATTGAGGATGCCACTTTGGAAATAGAAGAGAATGAGGGGGAGATTTGTGGAGGTGACAAGGGCGCTAATGTGGATGTTGATGAGGATGAGGTTGTTTGTGTCAGTCCTGCACCAGTGGCAGCAGTTCTGGCACGTGACAAGAAAAAAGCCATTGTCATGCCAGGCCATAAAACCAAAAAATCCACTTCTTATGTGTGGAATTATTTCTACCCCAATCCAGACAAGAACTGTATAGCCATTTGTAATGTATGTCAAGCCACAGTTAGTCGAGGGAAGGACCTTAACCATCTTGGAACCTCGTCTATGTTACGCCATTTGACGAGCGTTCATGGCAAAGTATTGGGAAAAGCTGAAAGTTCTTCCAAAAAAATTACAAGCACTCCATCATCAGCTAGGACCCTCCACTCACCGACATCCCGACGACTGCAAAATACACCCACCACACCATCCTCAGCAATATCCTCAGTAGCGCTCGGAGTTAGCCCTGCATCCCAATTATTAAGGCTGGATGACTCCTGCACTATTATTGGTTCCTCTGAAGAAAGCGTTAGTCCCACTGCTGCTGCTGTTACTGTTGCTGGGGTGAATCGTCAGCCCAGAGGAAGGGCAAGAAAAAGAGCAGTGCTACATATCAACAATTAACTGTGAAACAATCATTTGCTAGGGGAAGCAAATATGACAGCAGTCACCCAGTCGCCAAGCGAATCACAGACGCCATGGCTGCCATGTTAGTGTTAGATCTGCGTCCAATATCCACAATAAACGCTGCTGGGTTTTCACAGTTAATTGAGGTTTTGTGTCCGCGTTACAGAATTCCATCGCGACACCATTTTTCCCGTAAAGCTATTCCACAACTATGCCAAAAAGTGTGTACAAATGTAGAGATTGTGCTGAAAAATGCCATTCTGCCCACTGTACACTTAACCACAGATATGTGGACAAGTGGAAGTGGCCAAACCAAAGACTATATGACTGACAGCCCACTGGGTTGGTCATTCACCTTCACCAGCAGGAACAGCAGCAGCATGTACACCACTACGTAACATTTGTCACAGGCAGGCCACTCTTTGTATCACTGGCTTCACTAACAGGCATACAGCTGATAATTTATAACACAAACTGAGATATGGGATTGATACATGGCTTATACCACTTGGACTCTTCCCAGGATATGTAATTTCTGATAACGCCAACAATATAGTGCAAGCATTACAGCTGGGTGAATTCCATCACATTCCCTGTTTTGCTCACACCATCAACTTGGTGGTGCAGAGCTTCCTAAGAAATAATCGTGAGGTGCACGAGATGCTTTCGGTGGCCCGTAAAATTTCGGGGCATTTCAGGCATTCTGCCACGGCATGTAGGAGATTGCAGCAGCTCCAAGTACAATTTAACTTGCCCTGCCACCAACTTAAGCAAGAGGTGTTAACTAGGTGTAATTCCACCCTGTACATGCTTTAGAGGATGGTGGAACAGCACAAAGCCATCCAAGCGTATTGCACAAGCCATGACATTGGGAAAGGAGGGGGCATGTATTTCACTCTTGCACAGTGGGGAATCCTTTCAGTGCTGTGCAAGGTGCTGAAACCATTTGAATTTGTGATGTGTGAAGTGAAAGCAGATTCTGCTATTTTGAGCTAAGTCATTCCTTTAATTAGAATATTGGAAAAGCAACTTGAGAAACTGAGGGAGGAGTTGAAAGAAACCAATTCCGCAAAGTATGTTGGCCATGTCGATCAAATACTTTCGCTTCACAATGATCCTCAAGTTATTAAGATCTTGAGCTCGGATCAGTACGTTTTGCCCACTGTGCTTGATCCAAGGTTTAAGACCTACATTGAGTCTTTGCTTCAAAATGAACGAGATGTGAACTTTTGCAATGAGCTATTGCTCAGCAAGTTGTCCGCTAAACTGGGCCTTGGCTTGACGACGTGTCCTCCTTCAGTTTCTCAAGCAGCTGCTGCTCGTAAAAAATTGAATTTTCCTAAAAAAAGCAGGGAGGATGCAAAGGGCAGACAAGAACAGTTTAACATCTGGGCTGGTTTGAAGGATTTTTCAAAAAAATGTGTGACCTTGCCCATAACTCCATCCAATATAAGTATTAATATGCAAAAGAAGGTGGAAGATTACTTTCAAGAGGTAATGGATATGGAAATGTCAGACAGTCCCTTTCCTTACTGGGAAGAAAAGCAGGCCATTTGGAAACCCATGTACAAACTTGTTTTGCAATACCTAAGCTGCCCACCCTCCAGTGTGTACTCTGAACGAGTGTTCAGCACAGCAGGGAACTTAGTCAGTGATCGCCATAGAAGGTTACTTCCCAAAAATGTGGAGAAAATTATGTTTATAAAAATGAACTACATCTTAGACGAGGAAAGCCTTCACCATCCAAGACATCCAAGCACTGACTGTTCTCTAATGGCGGATTCAAGCGGCGATGAATTGATAGTCTGTGATGATGACGTACACACTGAGGAGGGTGAGGATGAAGCTGAAGATGATGAGGATAACATCTTTTTAAAACTTTCTATGCAAGTGTAGGGTGCAATCTACCCCCAAAGAGGAAAGGGACTTGGGGTATTTCCATATCACATACCGTCTTGAAAGGCTGCTGTTTGGGCAATTTCTCCTTAAGGGTAGGGTGTCCTACACAGAGTGACCCCAAACTATCTTTGTCCATTTCTCTTAATATTGTACAGTCTATATAGGCTGAATTTTTTGGTATTTTATACAAGTGGAGGGGGGCCTAGAGAGACAGAAACCAAACTGACTTTCTCCATTTCAATTAATATTGTACAGTCTATAACGGCTGAATTTTTTAGTATTTTCTACAAATGGAGGGGGGCCTATAGAGACAGAAACCAAACTGCCTTTGTCCATTTCTACTAATATTGTACAGTCTATAATGGCTGAATTTTTTTGTATTTTCAACAACTGGAGGGGGGCCTATAGAGACAGAAACCAAACTGCCTTTGTCCATTTCTTTACATAATTAAGAATAAGTGTAGGGTGTAATATACATCCAAAGACGATGGCTGCATTGCCAATATTCATAGATGGAGAGGAAGACAATATGGTTTGTGTGTAGAATTAATGAAAGCCTACCAGGAATGAAACTGTTTTTTGGATCATTTATTAGCTTTGCAATTACATTACTTATCCAAGAAACATGTGGAGCACTAAATTTGGTTATTTTAGGCCCAAAAACATTGATTTTTAATCAAAATAGCAAAAAAAAAACAAACAAAACCAAAACCAAAACACGCAATGACGATTTGGCAAAACCAAAACCAAAACACGACGGTAATCCAGATCCAAAACCAAAACCAAAACACGGGGGTCAGTGAGCATCTCTATTTATAAAGCAGATTATGACAAATAAATTTATTTTTTTAATTTCTACATGAGAATAAATATTTATATACACGATATACACTATTACTGACTGGCAGAAAAAATAAGAACATTTGTATATGCTCTGTAACTCATATGTCATTGTGCTTGTGTGTCAAAATCTATAAAGATGAAGAGTAGAAAGAAAAGGGTTTGAGCTGCAAGGTTCTGATGCAGGTCATTTATTCATTCTTAAAGCCTAGATATTAGCCTGGAGCTAGTGACAGAGCCTAAACTAATTTATGGTATCCATGTTCTGTTGCAATGTTTCTTTGGAACTAATTTATTATTCTTCTGTTTAATAATAGATTATTATTTATTTGTTTATTTTTTCCACAGGGATCAGCTCTGGTATTTGCTGTGCTTAAATTAAATATCTATGCAACATGGGAAAACAACTTTAAATTGATCAATACATGAAACCAGTATGCTTGACAATTGTATAATTGGCTAAACATTATAGAATAAAGGAAAACACAATGTGAATATAAACCATAATTTCAACCAAAACTCTGCAGCCATGTTTTACTGTAAATGTACTATTCTGAGTAGTTAGTCTGTGACCTACACATTCTTATCTCTTTTACTGCAAGGGATCCATGACAATGAGAACTTCAGAGGACCACACCATTTTTAATTTTTTTCATGCTGTTTTGTATTGCTGGAAACTTTTTCATTTTTTATTAATACCAAGCACATTTTATATATTTTTTGTGTGGCAGAGCTTTACTTTCATACCACAGTCAAATAAATATCTTTAGAATTTATGGGCATTGTACATGGAAAAATGTGGATTCTATTTTAAATTGTACGTTTTCAAGATTCTTTTGTTTACCAGATATAACTAGGCGCTCATTGACTATATGTACCTTACTATTATAATTACAATTATTTGGTTATAAGTTAGTAATGCAATAAATTGGTAAAAAGCCTGAATGCAAATGGCAAAAAAATGACAATTTAATACATAAAAAATATCACAAGATGAGGTTAAAAACCACCTGTATATCACTATAAACAATTAATCAGAATTACAATAATGAACCAACATGTTAAATACCAATAATTAATAACCGTTAGCGTGGTATACATTAAAAACATAAAATGTTATACATTAAAAATTGATGGCCTCCAGCCAATTGTAAATGCAGTGGATTGGTATCGGATCCAAAGAGAATAGCAGATATAGGAGATGTACAAACGTCCTAATTATAGTGTAGATCCATATTGTGTTACCAACACCAATAAATAGTCCTTGCAGGTTAGTGACAACGAATGATGGAAGATCCAATCATATGCCCATTAGAAAAATAAGTACAGTGGTGCTCGAGAAAAAATACTTGCTATTAAGTTCCCTCACAGCGGCCGCGCGGCAGGGTGATATATTCGCTCTTAATCCCGGTGAGTCAGAGCTGTGCAGGGCATAGTCCTGTAGGCAATCCCTCGTGGTGGATGTCAGAGTGACATTACGTGAAGTGGGCGTGACCCAACGCGTTTCGTCCTGATTGGACTTTTTCAAGGAAACCCTTGAAAAAGTCCAATCAGGACGAAACGCGTTGGGCCACGCCCACTTCACGTAACGTCACTCTGACATCAACCACGAGGGATTGCCTACAGGACTATGCCCTGCACAGCTCTGACTCACCGGGATTAAGAGCGAATATATCACCCTGCCGCGCGGCCGCTGTGAGGGAACTTAATAGCAAGTATTTTTTCTCGAGCACCACTGTACTTATTTTTCTAATGGGCATATGATTGGATCTTCCATCATTCGTTGTCAATAACCTGCAAGGACTATTTATTGGTGTTGGTAACACCATATGGATCTACACTATAATTAGGACGTTTGTACATCTCATATATCTGCTATTCTCTTTGGATCCGATACCAATCCACTGCATTTACAATTGGCTGGAGGCCATCAATTTTTAATGTATAACATTTTATGTTTTTAATGTATACCACGCTAACGGTTATTAATTATTGGTATTTAACATGTTGGTTTATTATTGTAATTCTGATTAATTGTTTATAGTGATATACAGGTGGTTTTTAACCTCATCTTGTGATATTTTTTATGTATTAAATTGTCATTTTTTTGCCATTTACATTCAGGCTTTTTACCAATTTATTGCATTACTAACTTACAACCAAATAATTGTATTTATAATACTAAGGTACATATAGTCAATGAGCGCCTAGTTATATCTGGTATACAATTTTTGTTTATTGAGGGAGGGATACCCTCAACTAGGGCAGCTCTTGCAGCACATTCCTAGAGAGCGCGATCCTTCCAAACAAGATTCTTTTGTTAGCTACTAGCAAAATATTATTACCTAATGAAACTCAATAATCAATTAAAAGGACTTAGCAGCTAATTCAAGGTGGCTGTTGATACCTCCAGCAAAGTTAGAAAACAAAAATACAAGCTATGAACATCACTCATATCTCAAGTGGCTTTTGTAAACCCTAATTGAATGATTAATAGAAATCGCAAGTGGCGTCACCATAAAAAGCAATGTATTAGTACTAAAACACCAAAATAAAACTGTTGTTAAAATATAATAGTAGGATATTTATATCCACCAAAGTGCACCAACATTTTAAAGACCGTCTCTACAAGATCAAGTGGTAAAAGTATCGTCCTCTGATTTCTCGGAAATCTGCAACTTTGCAGTGAAAATTTAAAGCAGCAATTTTAAGGTAAGTTTGCCTTTGACAATCCATCGCCGCTTTAAATCACAGGATGATACATTTACCCCCAGCAGTCCAATATTAGATACAATAGAAATTACATAACCAGAGACTCTAAAAAAAGAAGCATCCGAATGTATTAATACTAGATCAAATCACTGTTAACCATAAAGGGAAAACCTTTAGAAAAACATGCTTGTGGCAGATGAAAATCAAGGCTTCTTAGGGCCACAATCTCTGGGTGAAAAGTGATATCTGGGCTTTTCATTTCAGTTGCGCAGCTTGGCTTAGTGCAGTGATGGGCAAACTTTTTCAGGAGCGGGCCATATAAAAAAGAAAAACTTTAGGCGGGCCAATATAATTTATTAAAAAACTCAAATATCGAAATATATAATACAATTTTTTTGAATGGGACGGGAGGGTGTTATATAACAGTGTTACCTCTATAAGTGCAGCGATCGTACAGACACGGCACTTATTTCAGCAGGTTGTTGCAGATCCGTCTTTCTGGTGAGCCACTAACTGACAACACAGCAGCCAATCGAAATCCGCCTTAGTATATGGCCCAGCCCATCTCTTCTCACATGACTTTCAGCCATTAGGTGGCTGGCAGCTGTTTGAGTGATTAACATACGAAGTGTCCTTTTAGGAAGGAGGATGAAGTGTAATGGAGGAAATAGCTGGGAAGGCATAAAAATGAAGGTTCTGACACACAGGGTCGGCCCTAATAATTTTATGCATATTTCAATGAATTTTTTTTAAATATTGGCGGGTCGGATAGAACCTCTAAGTGGGCCGGATCTGGCCCGCGGGCCATAGTTTGCCCATCACTGGCTTAGTGCATTTGTGTGAGAAAAATTAGCAACAGTTTGTCCCAGACTTAAAGGAAAAATTCCAGCTCCATAGCAGTTGTTATAACAATTAGTAAAGAGAGAAAAATAAATCTATAAGTTTTATATTAATAAATGTCTGATGCATTTTGTTAGACTTAACTTCATCAGAGGAATAAACAAAGTAATAGTTCATATACTCTTTTATACTGGCACTAATTAACCACTATGATACAGCTGTCATCTAATCACCACTATTGATTCAAACAACTGTTTGGCTTAATAAAACAAATAAATTCACCTCTAATAAAATTCTCTTGAAGCCAGTATAAGAATGAAAACAGAAAAAAAAAAAAATTAGTTCCAAAGAAACATTGCAATAGAACATTGATACCATAAATGAATTCTCAGTTTGATGCAAATTAACAGCAATGGACACAGAAAGTAAACTTGGCTACAACTCCAGTACACAGCATGAATGTGTTTTATATTCCCCCAATGCATAGTAAAAATGTGTAATTTATCGCCCCACAATAATAGAGGTTTCAAAATACTCCAAACAAAAGACCCATGTCATATCCAACATGCTCTGAGGGAAAGAACTACCACATTCCTCAGTTTTGGCACTCTGATAATAAACTAATATTCAATAATAATATAAAGGAAAATTTTCATATCAAAATTTTAAAAATACATATATTAAGTGTGGGATCATGAACAGACCCAATTAGTCACAATGATATCTTATTAATTGGGGGAAACATTAGTAAGGGTTATACATGGAGTAAAATGAAACCAGCTATATAATAACAGCTGGTTGCAGGCCACTTTCGCTGCATGGAGTTAAAGGGGAAATATCTTGTTTAAATTACCCAATAAGTATAATGCTCTTTGCATATCTACATGTTAGACAACCTGTTTTACCGCATCTATAAAACTCTTTAGAGCTAATAGATTCGATGAGGAACTGGAACTAAGGAATAAAGCCAAGTGACTCCAAGGGTGACTCCTGGTCTGTGGAGACAATGATGTTATCAACCATGAGGGAAATGATGATGGGAGGATTAGGAACAGTGGCAGGAGAAAATATGATGAACTCAGATTTGGAGATGTTAAGTTTAAGGACGTGCTGTGCTGTGATTTCCAGGTAGTGGCAGCAGAGATACAGCAAGATACTTGGAATAAGAAGGAGGGAGAGATGTTAGGGGGGGGGAGATAGATGTGCATGTCATCAGAGTAGAGGTGTTATTGGAGGCCAAAGATTGAATAAGATTGCTGAGAGATAGGGACTTGGGTTATTGATTGAGACTGGGAATTAGTTATTTAGGTTAGAGACTGGAGCTTGGTATCAAGAACATGGATCGGGATTACTTTGGGTAAAGGATATCAGATATATGTGTTTGTAAAAATTATTAAACTGCAGCAAACAAAGTTGAAATTTAATTAATACACTAGTTGGGACTTAAATGTTGGTATAAGGTTTGGTGTAAAAATAGACGCTTTGAAAAAGGTACCTCAGTCTTCTAATGTTGAGGAATTTATAGCAGCTTCCTCTACCTATTTCTCAGTGTAATCCCCACTTGTATTCAATCTGTCCATGCTTCTCTGTATTTGACAAAATCTATTGAGTGTGTGTGTGTGTGTGTGTGTGTGTGTGTGTGTGTGTGTGTGTGTGTGTGTGTGTGTGTGTGTGTGTGTGTGTGTGTATGTGGGAGGGGTGGTTCGAGTGGTGTTTGGGGCGTATAATGATTTTTCTGGATATACACTTTTTAAATGTAATATCCTATGTTAAACAGTCCATATGAGAACTGAAATTAAGAAATATGTATGCTTTTATGTATATATAAAATGTACATTTTTACTTAAATGAATAGATTATAACATTACAGTTAATTTTTGGAAGGAAAATGACAGTAATTATATAACCCTAATCTTATGAAGTCAATATACATAACCCTAACTTCAGTTCCCAATACATGTACAACAAATTGAATAAATTAATAGAGCTAAAACAAACTGGGGCCAAAAATATCTAAGCTCAAATATAGGTATGGAAATATACAGATAAACAAACTGGGGCTTAAACACATTGTTGTCAAAATGAAAGTATGCCAACAATGAACTGGTTCCAACTTGAACTTGAACCTAAATGAATTATTGTCCAAATGAGTCAAAACAGTGCAGTTTAAATTAAAGAGTCCAAATTGATGTGTGTCTCAGTATGAGGCAAAAAAAATGTTACTTCATGTCAGTTTTCGAGTCTTTTCAAGGCTGTGCATGCTATTGCTCTATCACAATATTTTAAGTTGGGAACTATACATACTGTACCCCAGTAGGTGCCAAAGCTATACCTGTATAAAAGCATGGAATCATTCATTAACCCAACAACAATGTGAGAGAAATAAAATAAACCCATAAGATAAATTGTCATCAGTTGGACCAAGCTATGATCCTTGTGCTTGTCTAAAATAGAAAAGCAAAAATACTACACAGATAATCAGATATATCAAATCTGGTCACTTCTGTTAACATTATTGGGTTTTAGCCTTTCATTGTCATCTACAGCCAAAATTCTACATATGCAGATGAGCATAAGCATATTAGTGTATTTGCCTTCCAGCTTTAAACATTGGTAAAATTTCTCTTAACCACAATATTGCATCTGAGCCATCTGGAATCTGGCTAATTGTAGAAACTTGGCAGATACTATCCAGAGTGATGACAGTCTGCATCTGGGTCTGATTTTCACTTTATAGGAGCATTGATATAATTTTTTTCAGATCTAGAGCAGTGGCAAATGAATCTTTTGTTTGTGATGTGATGACTTCTACAATGCAGCACATTGTACTCTACATTTTTTAAATACAAAACGGAAAAGCATTGTTTACATGGCTATTTGGAATTTGTAATAATATATATATATATATATATATATATATATATATATATATATACACACACACAAGTTAACCCGTGCATGATACTCATGCATTCTAGTCAAATCAAGATACTTAAGGTCTTAAAAAGGTTCTTGTCATGCATTTGGACCTAGCCCAGGCCTCCTCAGGGGAAGATCGTTACTTCCTGACGCAAGCGCCCTTTTTAATGTGTGTTCATGAGGTAAAATTACCTCAAGAAAATGAGTTTGACCCCTCAACTCGTAAATTTAGCCTTTACTACTCCTCCCACGGGGGAAAGGGGGGATGATGGAAGTTAACTGACTTGACTTTTCTAATTTTTTTGTCAAATAATGTCAGTATACCAAATTTCAGGTCAATTGGATGAGCCCTTTCTGAGAAAATAGTTTTTTCCACACACACACACACACACACACACACACACACACACACTAACGCACGCCTCTACACATGTGTGTTCATGAGGTAAAATTACCTCACGAAAATGAGTTTGAGCCCTACCAAATTTCAGCCCTTTTTGAATTTTTTTCCCCACACACACTAAGAATTTAGTAGGTCAGTGTATAACTCTGCCCAGCAGGTGGCGCTGCAACTTGTTTTTTTTTTATCCACACACACACAGACAGACAGACGCCACTAAGCATTTATATATTAGATATATATATATATATATATATATATATATATATATATATCTATATCAGTTTATCTCAGTTTGACTAACAGTGGGTTCGTCATCTTCTTCAGCAACATTACCTTGAAAACCACTTAATATGGGATATAAATTAATTATGTTTTTTTTTTTCAATTCTGGTATCGACTGTACTTTTCCTTCGTCCACAAATGGCGGCGGGGTGCGCTTGTGCTCGTTTCTCTGTGCTTCGCAAGGCTACCTTCCGCTATGCATGTGCCCTCGTACCACACACTCCCTTTCTGTTGCCACAGTTTTAAACAATCAGTATGTTTAATTCTTAGCTTTAATGACTTAATCAAACAGATTATATCTCTAACGGTACTTAATACCTCTGGATCAAAACTACCAACCTTAGGAAAGGGCTCCACACACTCATTGGTCATCTTGACCCACTTATCACAGTACACCATTGCGTACGCACCATATTTCTTACACATAATATACCTCACAGACCATATCGGGCCTGCTTTGACCTATATGTCGGTCATCTCACACACTTGTTTAGCACCCATGTGGAAACTTAATCCTCAATGCTTCATGATGCAAAACTCCTGTGGGATTTGTGGTGGCAGTCAATGAATTCCGTAAGCTGAGTCCACTCACTTCATCTCCACTGTGTACCACTAAGGAATACACGCTATTTCCAGCGTACCCAGCGAAGTCCCCCTAACCCAGTCACGCTCAACTGGTAGCTCGAGAATATCAAGGTAGCAATACCCCGCCTTTCCAGTGACGTTCCTGTTGAATACTCTAAAACTGGGAGCAATAAATATTGAATAGTATTACTTTCATGCTATTATAAATTAATTGAATGTGATTTGATCTATATATGGGGAGCACGGTGGCTAAGTGGTTAGCACTTCTGCCTTACAGTGCTGGGGTCATGAGTTCAATTCCCGACCATGGCCTTTTCTGCGTGGAGTTTGTATGTTCTCCCCATGTTTGCGTGGGTTTCCTCCGAGTGCTCCGGTTTCCTCCCACATTCCAAAACATACTAGTAGTTTAATTGGCTGCTTTCAAAATTTACCCTAGTCTCTCTGTCTGTCTGTGTCTGTGTGTGTATGTTAGGGAATTTAGACTGTAAACTCCAATGGGGCAGGGACTGATCTGAGTGAGTTCTCTGTGCAGCGCTGCGGAATCAGTGGTGCTATATAAATAAATGATGATAATGATGATGATGATTATATATACAGTAGGTGTTAGACATAATGCTATTTTAATTTAAAGGGAATTTTGTAGTCTATTAGAAATTGTTTGCATAATACCAAAACATGCATAGATACTATAACATCCAAATTTATTAATATATTGATAGTGACTATAAAACTCATCCTCATAATACTGTTCGTGATTTTAATTATTATTTATTCTCTAATTGTGCATTTGTTTAAAATGTATATTTTCAAAGTTAATATTTTTATATCAAAGAACAATCTTATTTTGTGTCAAAGTTGTGCAAAGTGTGTGGTTACAAAGGTCCTCAAGTCATCCCTTTTTGTTATTACGTCCACATCCATACATACCCAGACTAAGAAGACTTAGTTGAGGCACTGGCATGAATAAGTGAATGATACACACACACACAATGATTTTACATGTACACCTCTTACCAGGAGCAAGGGGGTGTTACATATGTAAAAGTATCTTTAATGGAAAATGCCACATTCAGTACATTGCTTATGTATTATGATTTTATAATAGTAATAATAATAATCATAATAATAATATGTTATATCCATAACTATAATTTATAATAAAGATTGTCTGATGTGATCACTGCGTTTCAAAAGCCCATAGGTTTTATTTGCAAAGTATATTAAAAGACAGAATTTGGTATACATATACGTGCAATAGTTGGCACCAACTCAAGTTTCATTCAGAATGCTCTGGGGTTCTAAACACAGAGCTCAACAATTTATATACTGTACAGTTGTAAAAGTAGTTACATCACAGAGATGTACAGTTACAGGTGTAAAGTCTTCATTCATTGGTTCAAGATTCTTGCTTTCTCAGGTACTCGACATTGGTAGATTTCTCTTGTCATTGTTCTTGAAACTGCCAACTGTCCTTTCCTTAGGTTTTAGCCTCTAGAGCTATATAACTGTCACTGAGCCTGAGTTTGGATTAGGCCTCAAGCCCCGCTCTAGATAGACTTACCCCCAGAGAGGTGCAGAGTCTAATGGTACAGAGGTATTCACCAGGGATCACCACAAGGGAATATGGACTTAGCTGCTCTCTAGCCACAGGTCGTGGTCCTCTAAGGGGGATTAGAGCAGGGTGAGATGGAACCATGGAGTGGATCAGGCCTGCTGGAAGATAATTGCAGGTGAACGGCAGTGAACCGAAGCGTTGAGGTCTTTAGAAAGCAAATAACTGAGAACAAGACAGATTATGAGGCACGAGGTTCCTGCAACAATACCACAGGTCTTGATCGTGGAAAAGGTAAGGCAGGTGTTTTAAATAGACAGAGCTGACAGGCAATTAACCAATCAAGAGAGTGCAGGAAGTTTTGAAAAGACCAGGTGTGCGCATGCTCAGTTCAGTTTTCATTTCAAAGACCATTATTTTGTCAGTTGTCATAGATAATCCTGTTGCCCACTTGCCAGCTTTGTCCACCCTGCTATTGTCAAGTGATAGTGGATCTTAGTCATGTGTGTAGGCTTTACATTAAATAATAGTCAACTTCATTTGGTAACTGTGTTGCTGTCACAAGTTCGTTATGTAATGCAAGTGCGCTACTCAAGTCCTGCTATTGTCATAAACTTTTCTCTGTCGCCTCAACATCATTCACTATCCCAGAAACATACTTAAAATCAGTGTATATTAACTCTGCCAAACTCACATGCCTTTCTTAATCTCACGAGTTTGGCTACTTGGGTTACGTATGGCAGGCTGAGATTCAGCATCTTTAGTGCTTTCTTCATCTATATAACAGTATACCCAGTACATTTCCGTCTGTAAATGAGAAATATAAAGCATAAAACATACAAAAAAGAATCACCTTTTCTAAGGGGTGTCACTTATGTCAGGTCTTTTTGGTAAAAGTCTGATTCAAATATTCCATACAATCATGCATATCTGTATACCTGTCAACTTTACCCTCAGCCAGAGACTCCTCTCTCCTTTCACCCTTTGTGCATCTGGAGGCACACTTTGTATAACTTGCTCAGAGACGTATGTAATTTAGGCAGGACTTAATAGTGCAGGTACCGCATGCAATGTATAAAAATTTGAATCATATCCCAGTACTACGTCAAGATTCCTGTAGCAAAAAAAACCCAGCAGCTTCAGTAAGTATGGAAGTACAAATCTGCAGCTGCCCTTGCATCCGTGTCAGTGTAGTGTATACTCTTAATCCTATCCATTGTCAAAATGTCTTAGGTCCTTGTGTGAGACAGTATCTCAAGTATTGGACCTTTGTCAGGCATGGCTGTAATCTATCCTTTTTTAACCTTGTGTCCTATTATTGAGAAATGAAGGAACAAGTATTTAGTTCAAACACTGATAATATAAACAAATCAGAACACAGCAATACTATTTTTCATACCGCACCCATTATTTGATTGGAAAGATTGAAAACAGTCAAGCCAGACTTGTGTCCAGATATTGAGGTTGCCTATAAATCTTTGGGACAATGTCTACGTATTTTGTAACACTTTATAAGAAAAGAATGAGGTACTGACAGTCAGAAGTCTTAGAACGAAGAATAAAATAACAAAGAATAATAATAATGAAATGATTTGAAAAAATGCAGAAAAACAGGAAAGCATAAACGGAGATTTACATCAAGATGACAGCTGGATTGGGCACTGTGGGGAATTGACTCTCAACTTTTTAATTAATCCATTTACATCTTAACTAATCCATGGCCCCTCCCACATTCCTTTTAAACCTAACAGGTTACATTACCCATTGAATCCAATGTCCTGTCCATCGTTAGTTCATAAGGAACCCGGTATCGCTGATAACAATATTTCTACAACCTGTGATGGACTTGTAGCAATAACAGGAAAGTGCAAAACTAACACTTGTGAAGCATATTCTGTACCTCTTATGCGTGTCTTCCTGGAATATCTAAAAAAAATACCACGAGAGCCACAGTATATTACACATCCAATTTTACATAATTAATCTCGGCCAAGTAAGTTAGTATGAGCCACCACAACTAGAAGAAAAAATGTTAGAATGACCCAATATCAAGTTCACGCCCGTGACTTAAAGGGAAAATTATGCACTTTCCCTGTAACCCCACAACTAATATATATATATATATATATATATATATATATATATATATATATATATATATATATATATATATATATATATATATATAAAATCTCTGGCTGTCCTGGTCTAAGGAAGAGAATTTTTTTTTGATTAGTATCAAATATACAACACATTGTTTTCTTTATTTAACATTGGTCTATTTAAAAATCTTGTCAGTTTAAAAGTTGCAGGCCAGACTTAAGAGATCTAGCTTGCCAATGAATTGAGATTCTAATATTTCTATAGTCTATTGTAAATTATTCTGTTCCCTGTTATCTGCCCGGGGATGTCTGCCTTGTAATTGAGAATAACCATTGTTCTGAATGGGTTTAATTTTTACAGTATTTCTAATAGCTGGAACTATTGTCTCTGCACAATGGAGATTCCAGTGTTTACTAGTATGTGAGAGGGTTTAATTGAAGTCTGTAATAGCAAATGAAAATATGACAATATCCCCCTCTCTGAAAATATATAAGCTATTGCAGGGGTTAAAACAAATCCCCCTTCACTAAAATAAATACATTTAAATACATACATTTACTTTTGTTTTTCTCTCAAGACAGTGTATGATTTACAAGGTTCTTTATATATCCTGGCTGTGCTTTTGTTATTCTCCACATAAAGTGGGGGTGGCGGTGTTACTGTAGCTTGTTGAGATTTGAAGCAATTGTCTTTATTCACCTGCGATAATTTCTTGCATACCAAACTTTGCCTTTGCACTGCCACAAATTTAAATACGTGATATGTTTAGTCCTTAATTTTCTCAAACTTAGCATACAAATCTGATCTTTACTGTATACAATATATCAGGTTCAAAGCTACCAACATTGTGCCTGCCTGACTCCCGTGATCTGTGGTCCGTCAAACTCTTGGGTAAGTTTAAAAATGGCAATTATTAACCAATAAAGGTCTCATACAATTTGCATGTCCACTGTGCCGTTAACGTTACTAAAGCAACGTTTCCTCACTCTTCCCAGTAGTATCACTTTCTCCTAATGAGGAATCACTACCCGGCCGGAAATCTTTTTTCCGTCGAGGTATCCCTTCCCGCTTAGAAAATATTTTTCTTTCTATGCAAGTTATTCAAACTCCCACTAGCTATCTAACCTTCCCGCTTGGAAACTTGTTCCTGCGAGGTATCCACACTAAACACTACGCCAGGGAATACTATTAACTGCCTGCGTAGCGTACCAATACAAACACGAAACACAAGGCAGTATTATTAAGTGTCCCTGTAGCGTGCATATACAAAGTAATCTCTTTGGTTAACTCCACATACACACTTTCAGAAACACACTTTGTTAGTAATATTTTCTATTGTTGCCAACTTAGAATAGTGATATTGTTTATAACTTGCATTCTCAAGGTACAAATGCTACACAAATAACACCAGAAACAATCTCATAAAATTGCAAGCAGATTGACACCAAACTTCTATTTCAGATGTCGGAAACATTTTTTAGCTTTTTCACCACATTATATTTTATATGAAAAGTTTGTAAAATACATTAACCACATTTAAATTTTATAATTAAATGTATGTTGTATACGAATCGCATTGCAGCTGATTGTAGTGTACAGAAAAAATTGACTACCACTTAAGAGCTAATATTTGAAAGTGTGACAAAGTGCATTGTCTTTAGCTTAAGATAGTAAAGAAAGGAAAAATCACATTGTGGATACAGCTGCAGACCAAATTCATTGTATAACATATAAGGACTTGTTTTTCTCTAAAGAACATCCTAGCAAGGAAACGTAAACAATTTTTTTTTATTTAGTGTCACAAAATATATCCTGTTAAAATAATAGACTATAAGTTAAGGCATTTCAGGTGAGATATTAAGTTGTGTGCTTTCATTCCTGAGCTGTGTCTCGGATAAGGAATTTGGCTTTTGCTAAATAAAACTTCATATCATTTGAACAAGATCTTTTCCAATAAATGTCATTTTGCAACCTCAGGGCTCGTTCACTGGTCCTTATATTTAGTCTTCACTGCCTGGTTTCCTTGTAACCACATATTTAAAATTACATTTGATTTATACTCATCAGGACTATAGTGGCAGTGATAATGGGTGATGAGGATAGGGTAGTGTTGAGTCAAATTTCATGAAGTGTAGAACTAACAATATTACAATTTGCTGTGTTCCGTCACCTACATAATATTCATAGTTTTGGGACAATTTTCCCATTGTTTTATTTGCTGGTTTAACTGATAAAAGCATCAGCCTGATCAACTGATGACTTAGTAGGGACAATTTTTGAATAGGTAATAGACAAATGTAATATTAATTGTCTAAAAGTCTATGTGGCATAGTCTCTGTGTGGTAGACAGAAGAGAGATACCTGTTATAGCCTGTGTGGCAGACAGAAGTCTCTGTGGCAGTCATGCGCGGTTGGTGAAAGACACCATGGTATCAAAGTACTGTGTTCTTAGACTTTTATGTAATTTGTGGAATTCTGTTATGGTGGTGTCAAAACTGCATCTAAGACATAAGAGTCTTGTGATACACCCCATATTTAGTTAAAATAAAGATAATAATAATAATAATAATAAAAAAAAAGAAAATATGGGGGTTGGTCCTACTGAGGAGGAGAGACAAAACCGTATTGACCAATGGTTTGCGATATGGGTTGGCATATATATACTATAGTTGCTATCTTAGTGCAGTATTGTACACAATGGTATAAATTAATGTCAGTGACTAAACATCAGTTTCCAGCAAATGGGTCTTTTGATGTTAATGTATTGGATAACTTGAGAAATTGTAAATTTAAGATGGATGGATCAGAAAAATGTTTCAAACATTTAAAGTGCTTGGACAAGTGGTATGAACAGTGGAAATTTCGTATGAAAGTAAGTGAGGGACTTAAAATTATTTCTGCCTCTCCCAGAAAGCCATCCGGCTGTGCCCAAAAGACCATCTTCTGCTGCTTGCGCACTACCACTTCCTTATATACCCATGTACACAGTAGTAACTAAAATAATCTGTTTAAAAATGATAGTTCAGGAGAACTGGTTTGACTCCTATATGGCAGCCACGTTAACGGTACTTAATCAGCCAGCGGGAAATGCACAAGTAGTGAGGGGAGATGCACATAGTCATATGGGTGGGGCCGCTACTACAATGGCTGCACCAAAGGTTCACCAGCAAATAATTACAAATGCCCTAGTAATTGATTCACAAAGTCTAACAATTCCCAGAGTAGATGAGACATGGAAAATTACGGGCTGCCTGTTAGTTCATCATCAGCCAGTGCGCACTCTATTTGCTGATGATGATGCAGATACAACAGATCAGACATCAGGAACAATACAGACTCACTCTATGAGAGTCTAGACAGTGCCCGGCACATTACCAGCAGAAGATAGATGAATACATGTCTCATGGAGCAGATGGGAATTTAGATCGCTAATAACAGATTTCCCTGACGCAAGAAGTAATGTAGAAACCTCTTGACGATTTGTGCAGCAAGTTGGATTATTACATGAACCATCACCAAAAGTCTGGAGACAGCTCATTAGTGGAGTGTTCCATGATGATCTCATATAAACAGCAGATGTGGTTACTACTGTGCCCTAAATGAAGCTGAACAGGAAGCAGCTGTTGCAGCTTTTCAAACTCAGTTAAGAGCAGTGTTTCCTCCAAAAACTGACTGGCCACAGTTATTTGAAACAAAACAGGAACCCACGCAGACAGTGAGCGAATACAATAAGAAACTAAAGGATGGAATCAATCATCATCATCATCCTCATTTATTTATTTATATAGCACCAGCTTATTCCATAGCACTTTCCAATTCGGGACAAACATAGTAATAGACAATACTGGGTAATACAGACATACAGAGAGATAAAAGGTATAAGTAAAATAGTGTGCGCTCCCTAATGTAAATGTAATGCTGCTTCTATTCAAGGATAACTCCAATTTCAAAACAGTAAAGAAGCGCAAATATTAGCAACTCCACTGAGTTGCATTGAATGCAATATGAAGTGTGGACTGTATTGTGGTGAAATGAATGAAAATTGGAACCTTGACATATCAGGCACTGTGAAAAAGTAACACATACAACAAAGTACCCACTGAGTAATCAGTGTGGTTAAGTGATTATAGCTCTTTTGAGATAAATTGAGTAGGATGAAATAACTCATTGGCAGGCACGTAACAGTGGGAGCCCTTTTAGTTAATGAAATTCAGTCTTACCCTTGGGCTTTCCCTGTCATTTTATCTTCTATTGCTGCTGTGGTCACAGAGTTCTTTCCTGATCTCAGGAGCTGGTGATTCCAGATGTTGGCGTTCCTAGGCATTGGAATGCACCTGGAACGTAAGACGGAAGTGGATGATTGCTAGCACAGATCAAAATTGTAAAGTGTTTGATTTGTATTAACCCAACGCATTTCATCCGACTTTTCAAGGATGCTACTAACTTTGAATTGGGGCTATTTGTACTTCAGCCTCCCATTGAACTTTAATTACATCATTAAAAACAGTAAAGACAATATATACAATGTTTTGTCTGAAAGCTTATTAGAAATATGTCAGCACATACTTTTAAATTTTACATTTTTATATAACCTTTTATTTTTATCTAATTATGCACCAGTATGGGCTGACATGTTTCTAATAGTTTTGAGTCAAGGATCACACCTAGGCAGTTAGTTTGTGGAATGGGATTTATGGTCATGTTGTCAACAGAAATAGAAATGTCTGGTAGGTCACTTCTATTGGTGGTGGGAATACTATTATCTGTTTTTGAAAGATTGAGTTTGAGTTGGCGAGACGACATCTAGCATGAAATGGCAAAAAGACAATCAGTAACGCAGGACAGCACAGATGGCGTACCTGACATTTCTATTTCTGTTGATAACATGACCATAAATCCCACAAGCTCGACTTACACCTATCCTTTGTTCCCCACATATCTAAATCATGTTATATACATCTAAAAAATATTTCCAGAATTCCTTACTGGTCTTCCAAAAACAGACTCAAACCCCTGCAATCTATTTTGCACGCAGCAGCAAATCGTTATTTCTCTGCTGAATCGCTCTTTATGTCTCTACACTAGTTGCCTGTTTTCTACAGAATCCATTATAAAATTCTTTTACTAACCTACAAGGCCATCAACAAAGCTGCACAAATATACATCTCCTCCCTTTTCTCAAAATATCTCCCAACTCGGCAACTCCGTTCTGCACAAGATCCGCGTCTCTCATCCAGCCTCATTACATCCTCCCATTCCCAGTTACAGGACTTTTTTCGGGCTGCACCTATTCTATGGAATTCTCTTTCTCACACAATAAGACTCTCCTCTGGTCTACAAACTTTCAAGCAATCTCTGAAAACCCACCTTTTCAGACAAGCTTATAATATTACTCAACCACCCTCTTAACCTCACTACATTACCCTATTACCATTCGTTACACAATTTCACACAAGGCAACTACCCCCTGACCAACATTGTTGTGTGACAGGATCATTTAGCTTATGAGTCACTTTTACCTTTGCAGTCTGGCTGGATCGAAATGCAAAATATAGACTTAACCTCATGTATCAAACTCCCATTGTCCCATGGATTGTAAGCTTGCGAGCAGGACCTTCTCACCTCTGTCTGTTTTACCCAGTTTGTTTATTAGTTTACTGTGTTTGTCCCCAATTGTAAAGCGCTATGGAATATGTTGGCACTATGTAAATAAATGATGCTGATGATAATGATGATGATGATGGCGAGATATTAGGAGAGCATAGATACATTTGGGTATAATCCATGTAGAGATTATGCTGAAATCCAAAGGAGCTTATTAAATTTCCTAAAGAAGTGGTATACATAGAGAAAAGTAAAGAACCTAGCACAGAGCCTTGTGGTACCTCAAGTGATAGAGGAAGTGGAGCAGAGTTGGATCTACAGAAATTAACAGTTAAAGAGCAATAAGAAAGGTAGGATGAGAATCAGGATAGGACAGTGTTTTGAAGACCTAGGGATTGTAGCATTTGTATGAGAATAGAGTGGTGAATGAAAGCCCGACTAAAGAGGATCCAATAGGTTGTTTGTGAAAAGGAAGCATGTAAGGCGAGTGTAGTCAAGTCTCTCAAGAAGCTTGTATGGGCATGGGAGCTGAGAGATGGGACAGTAATTTGAGAGAGAGTTTGGGTCAGAATGTTGTTTTTTCAGAATAGAAGTAATCACTGCGTGCTTGTATAATGACAGGAAGATACCAGTAGAGAGAGAGAGATTGCTGATATTAGATAGAGGAGGAATGAGCACATGAGACAGGGATCTATCGATTTGTAAGAGTATAGGATCAAGAAGGCAAGAGGTAGAGTAGGAAGACAAGAAAAGTTTAGAAACGTCCTCTTCATTTACGGGATCAAATGAAGAGAGGGAGTCAGAGGGTGTTGAGAAGGAATTGAGCTGATTGCTTGTTGAGGAGGTTGATACCATTTCTAGTTCTTCTCAATCTTGTCCTTGAAGTAGGAAGCAAGATCCTGGGCACGGATAGTAGCTAGAGGATTTGGAGTGGAAGGATTGAGAACAGATGTAAATGTGTTAAACAGGAGTTTGTGGTTAAAATACTGAGCATAGATAAGAGATTGGAAATATGTCTATTTTGCAGTGTCCTAAGCATTTCAATAGGAGTGGTAGATAAAAGTATATGTAATGAAATCATTAGAGGTACGAGATTTTCGCCAGTGACTTTCTGCTTTACAGATATGTATTTGAAGATTACGAGTTACTTTAGTGTGCCAAGGCTGACATAGAAGTCGACATGTAGTATGAATTTTAGCTGGAACCACTTGATTGAGAGCTGTTGCTAGGATATGGTAATAATGAGGACCTGCCATATCGGGGGAGGAGAATGTAGAGATTGGGGAGAGAAGGTGTTGGAGAGAGGTGGAAAACTGTTGAAAACTAAAAGATTTAAAATTTAAATGAGCATGAGCATGCTCGGCAGAGTTTGACAGTAGAGATGTTAAATTAGTGGAGGTGAGCATGTACAGTGCATCCGGAAAGTATTCCCAGCGCTTCACTTTTTCCACATTTTGTTATGTTACAGCCTTATTCCAAAATTGAATATATTCCTTTTTTCCCCTCAAAATTCTACACACAATATATCCCATAATGACAACGTGAAAAAAGTTTTTTTAAGATTTTTGAAAATGTATTAAAAATAAAAAACATGTACATAAGTATTCACAGCCTTTGCTCAATACTTTGTTGATACACCTTTGGCAGCAATTACAGCCTCAAGTCTTTTTGAATATGATGCCACAAGCTTGGTACACCTATCTATGGGCAGTTTCGTCCATTCCTCTTTGCAGCACCTCTCAAGCTGCATCAGGTTGGATGGGAAGCTTCGGTGCACAACCATTTTCAGATCTCTCCAGAGATATCAATCGAATTCAAGTCTGGGCTCTGGCTGGGCCACTCTAGGACATTCACAGAGTTCTCCTGAATCTACTTCTTTGATATCTTGGCAGTGTGCTTAGGGTCGTTGTCCTGCTGAAAGATGAACCCAGTCTGAGGTCAAGAGTGCTCTGGAGCAAGTTTTCCTCCCTGTACATTGCTGTATTCATCTTTCCCTCTATCCTGACTAGTTTCCCAGTTCTTGCCACTGAAAAATATCCCCACAGCATGATGCTGCCACCACCATGCTTTGCTGTCACCACCATACTTCACTGTATGTATGGTATTGGCCTGGTGATGCGGTATGCATGGTTACCTTCAAACATGATGCCTGACATTCATGCCAAAGAGTTCAATCTTTGTCTCATCAGACGAGAGAATCTTGTTTCCCATGGTCTGAGAGTTCTTCAGATGCATTTTGGCAAATTTCAAGTGGCCTGCCATGTGCTTTTTACTAAGGAGTGGCTTCTGTCTGGCCACTCTACCATACAGGCCTGATTGGTGGATTGCTGCAGAGATGGTTGTTCTTCTGGAAGGTTCTCCTCTCTCCACAGAGGAATGCTGTAGCTCTGACAGAGTGACCATCGGGTTTTTGGTCACCTCCCTGACTAGTGCCCTTTTTCCCCGATCGCTCAGTTTAGACAGCCGGCCAGTTCTAGGGAGAGTCCTGGTGGTTCCGAACTTCTTCCACTTACGGATGATGGAGGCCACTGTGCTCATTTCGACCTTCAAAGAAGCAGATATTTTTCTGTACCCTTCCCCAGATTTGTGCCTCAAGACAATATTGCCTCGGAGGTCTGCAGACAATTCCTTTGACTTCATGCTTGGTTTGTGCTCTGACATGCACTGTCAAGTGTGGGACCTTATATGGAGAGGTGTGTGCCTTTGCAAATCATGTCCAATCAACTGAATTTCTCACAGCTGGACTCCAATTAAGCTGTAGGAACATCTCAAGGATGATCAGTGGAAACAGGATGCACCTGAGCTCAATTTTGAGCTTCATGGCAAAGGCTGTGAATACATGTACATGTGATTTCTTAGTATTCTATTTTTAATAAATTTGCAAAAGTCTCGAAAAAAACTTTTTTCACGTTGACATTATGGGGTATTGTGTGTAGAATTTTGAGGGGAAAAAGGAATTTATTCCATTTTGGAATAAGGCTGTAACATAGCAAAATGTGGAAAAAGTGAAGCACTGTGAATACTTTCCGGATGCACTGTAGCTGATAAGGTGATGAGCCTAAAGGGGAAAAAGCATATTAAGGAAATCAGAAACTGAGCATAGTCTAGAGAAAACAAGATCAAGGCAATGGCCATCCCGATGAGTAGAGGACTCTACCCACTGGGAGAGGTTGAAGGAAGAGCTTAGAGAACAATCTTCTAAAAATAAAAAAACAAACTGAAAAACACTGTGGGTGCAACTGAAAGAGCTAGGCTTTCTGAACACTCTATGAATATTGGCAATTAAGGGCCCGATTTAATGAGGAATGTTAAACAAAAGTAAGCAAGTAAGGCAAAACCATGTTGCATTGAAGGAGGAGGTAAATTTGAAATGTTATGGCAGATTTATATTTGGAGTAGGGCATGTCCTTTTTCAACTTTAAATTTAAGTGTACAAATAAGCTATCAAGTATTTGTGTGCTGCATGAAAGACAGCCAGTACTTTCCTTTCCTCAATTTTACAGGACACACTTCACATATCAAAATCATCTGAGACTTTTGAGGCTGTAGGAGTCTTAGGGGAAATAAAAACTTTACCTGTTTCTGTCTGTCAAATAGTTGCAATTGGTTCATTAAGTACTGAGCACTCCTTTATACTATGTGCCAATACACAGATAAATCTGTTGGGCATGGATTTGTTGTGCACAATGAATTGTATAATTTATTGTACACCTAGTAGGGTGTACCTTGATGTTCCTCACTTACATGAACAGCAAGCTCAGTACTGCTTAGAGGATTTTCATATACCTCAAAAGATATTATCAGTACAAATATCTAATCTTGTAATTGAAATGCTAAATGATATACCTGATTGTCTCTGGACATAGGAAAGTATTGAAATAGGACAAGTGCATAATATACTACTAATGTACATTAAGCTAAAAACAGGAAAATACCCTCCTCGAATACCACAGTACCCATTAAAACCAGAGGCTGAGAAGGGGATATATCCAGTTATACAATCATTACTGAAACAAGGTATCTTAATTGTAGAATCCCTGCCAACACTCCTGCTTTCCAAAGCGCAATAACACCTGACGCTTAGTACAGATTTGAGGGCACTCAATAAGGCAGTATAGTAACAATTCCCAGTAGTGCCAAACCCAGTCACCATTTTAATGCAGACACCAGCTGATAAAACTAATTTTTCTGTATTGACCTCTGCAGTGCCATTTTTGAATACCAATTTGTATAGAATCAATGTACCATTTTACTTTCACATATAAGGGAATTCAGTGTACCTGGACATATCTTCTCCAAGGCTTCATAGATTCTCTTTCAATATTTTCACAATGGCTGCACAAAAGTTTGCAGAAATATCAACCAGAACATGGTTCAGTCCTAATTCAATATGTATATGATTTGCTTTTATGTTCACCCTCTCTTTACCAAAGCTCTGCTAATCTACCTCGAAAACACATGACATAAAGTCTCCAGGACTAAAATTCAACTTTGCTTATGTAAACTGCACTATTTGGTACATTGTTTTACTCCTAGTATCAGAGATCTCATACCTGAAAAAATTCAAATGATTTTTCCTAACTCTCTACCACAAAACCAAAAGCAAGTCAGAGCATTTTTCAGTCTTGCTGGGTATTGTCGTATTTGGGTGCCTGTTTTATCTGCTATAGGTTTTCCCTTGCAAGAGTTAATTTTACAGAATAGACCAGATAAAGTAGAACATACAGAAGAGACTGTTCAGGCTTTTCAAGCTTTAAAAACACTGTTGAACACTGTGCACCAACATTAGGTATTCCAGACTGCAATAAGCCATTTCATCTTTACTGTACCTAAGCAGAAAAAACAGCCTTAGGAGTACTCACACAAGAACATGGCACACATCATAGATCAGTAGGCTATTACAGCGCTCAGTTAGACAGAGTACAACAAGCCCTAGAATTCATTTTGCGTGCAGTTGCAGCTGTAGCATTACTGGTGTATAAAACGCAAGATTTTTGTTAGTTCCTCATGCAGTTGCCACATTACTTACCGCAGACCAAACCAGGCATTTTTCTGCTGTTAGAATCACTTTCTGGGAAATTGCACTTCTCAAATCAACCCAATATTTTCATTCACCACTATAACACACTCAACCATGCTACTTTGCTTCAATGTGAGTCCCATTCTCACAGGGGGAGGAGACAGAGAGCGACAGTGGAGAGCATGAGAAAATAAACAGCCATAAGCATGATTTAGAATAATGTTTTTGTGTATGTGCAGACATACTGAGCACTCCCATACCACATTCTGAGATAACCCTTTTTACTGATGACAGTTGCCATAGACAATCAGAAGATGGTACATTATATACAGGTTATGCAATTACCACTGAATCTGAAATAATAGAGGCAGGACCATTGTGGCCTCCACATTCGGCCCAAGAGGCAGAATTGATAGCCTTAAGCCTGTCAAAAAATAAAATTGTCAACATATACAGATTCATGCTATTCCTTTGGCTTAGTGCATGATTTTGGTGAGATATGGAAACAAAGGGGTTATCTAACGAAAACTGGCACACCAATAGCACATGCAAAACAGGTTCAGGCACTAATTGAAACTAAACAGCTGCCCAAACAGGTTACTTTTGTAAAGTGTCAAGAGCACACTAAACAGACAGATACAGTGGCACAAGGAAATAAGCTTGCCAACAAAGCAGCATGTGAAAGCGTTAAAGAAACATAAACTGTAGATTTAATGATGATGATATTTGAATCTGTTAAATTTGAAAAACTACGCAGGAGCATGCTAGCTACAAAGCAAAAGGATGTGTGCCTGATTCAGATACTGGACTGTGGAAAGACTTATAAGGGAAATTTGTTGCACCAAAAATTCTGTTTCCAGCGCTTGCTGAGACAGCACGCAGACTTACTCTTGTTGGTGCAGACAATGGGTTCTGAGTCATTAAGGAGAGCAAAGCAAAAAAAGAGTAAGTTTGCTCCTTGACACACCATGTTACAATGCAAGGGGCGCAAATTAGTTTATTATTTTGCATATAAGTTAAATACTGGCTGTTTATTCATATGACATACTGTCACGGGCACTAGGAGTCTTTACCCAGGTATCACCAGATGATGGACTTACCAGAGCAGTATAGTTGGTATTATGGTATTCTGGTAGCGGGGTGACTACGGAACAGGAGACAGCAGATGGTAAGAGAATGCTCGAGGAAGGTCTATGACTAGCAGCACTGGTAATAGGGAGATAACTGTACACGAGGAACTGGATGGACGAGGAAACGTGAAGGTAGTCAGTGGTCTGCGTATAGCAAGTTAAACCACTGCAATAGTGAGGAGGAAAGTCCAGGAGTAACGAGGAGGTGATGCGAGTCAGCGGTCTGCGTATAGCAAGTTGTACCGCTGTCTAGGTGAAGGAATGGAATCCAGGTGAAGGTATCAGGGGAGTCAGTGGTCTGCGTTAGCAAGTTGTACCACTGCTATGTGAATGGATACTAGAAACTGGTGTCACAGGAAACAGGAGGCAGTGATCTGCATCTAGCAAGTTGTACCACTGAAATATATATGTGAGGAGGGGCACGAGGAGATGAATGCAATGCAGAGTATACACGGACACACTGAACTTGATCCCACGATGATATGCACAATATAATAATAATAGCTGAGCAGCACTGCACAAATATACAAAGTCACAAGAACTATCCAGGCAAATAGGAAACACAGTCAAATGATAGCAAAAGTCTCGGTGGATAGGAAACTCCGGAGGAGAACAAGCTCAGTCCAGTTAGATATGCAATACACCAGCACAGTCAATGAGAAGTATGCATACCATGGTTCAGGAGAGCAGGCTGTCAGAGAGACGTGCAGGGATACCTGAACGGCTGGAGGCCGGTAGGATGAGAAACCACTGGAGGGTGGAAGCGGTAACCAATTAGGTGCAGCGCACGGTAGGTAGACCAGCAAGGTTTAGGCAATACTCAGGAAGCAGTAGTATATAGAACTGGACACCTGGAGAACACAGGAGAGTTGAGGCGATCTGATAACCAATAGCTGAGATGAAAGCAGCGGAGCGCTGACCCGATGCAGACAGGCGAGTTGACATAAGCAGGAACACTGTGGAAGCACGGAGACAGCGGATAGGAATCAGCTGGCTGCAGACACGATGAACACTGGAGAGTTGCGATGAGCAGGACTCTGTAGAAGCACGGAGGCAGCGGATAGGAATCAGCTGGTGCAGTCACGATGAACACGGGAGAGTTGAAGTGAGCAGGATACTGTAGAAGCACGGAGGCAGCGGATAGGAATCAGCTGGTGCAGTCACGATGAACACGGGAGAGTTGAAGTGGTTAGGAAACCACAAACGAACAACAGGAATCAGCAGGAGCTGAATACACGAGGAAACACTGGAACACCTTCAGAGGCTCATGGGGAATGAGACTCCAAGATCAGGCAATGAGGTATAGACCACAGGTGCTTTAAATAGGGAGTGTTGCCTGATCAGCCAATTAACTAAAAGGAACAGATACTGAAGGTTTGAAAGGGCTGCACATGCGCAGACCCTCAGGATGGTGGACTGCCACGGTTCCTAACCACAGGAGAAGTAGCACTCACAGTCCGGTGAGTGACACATACACATACATTAGATAATATAATCACAGTGGACAATGCAGGGACTATCATCATCATTTATTTATATAGCGCCACTAATTCCACAGCGCTGTACAGAGAACTTACTCACATCAGTCCCTGCCCCATTGGGGCTTACAGTCAAAATTCCCTAACACACACACACACACACACACACACACACGTCAATTTTTGTTAGCAGCCAATTAACCTACCAGTATGTTTTTGGAGTGTGGGAGGAAACCAGAGCACCCGGAGGAAACCCACGCAAACACGGGGAGAACATACAAACTCCTCACAGATAAGGCCATGATCGGGAATTGAACTCATGACCCGAGCGCTGTGAGGCAGATGTGCTAACCACTACACCACCGTGCATATATGATAACCACTCTGGTAATTTAACTGAACTATTGGACAACATAACAGACAGAGCCGTAACTAGGGTGGTGCGGGCGGTGCCGTCGCCCAGGGCGCAGCAGCCGCCCGCTACTCTCCCCTTTGTGGCACATTAAAAGGTAAAAAAAAATAATATTTTTTTTGGCCCCTCCCCCAACTCGCGGCACCCCCCCCCCCGCGCGACTCGTGCGGGGGGGGGGGGTGTAGAGTGAGCAGGGAGGGAGGTTGGCACTTGAGCTGGGGGTAGGTGGTGATGAAAGGATCAAATCCTATTGCTGACTGGGAGACAGCTACGCGTCCATCTGTGATGACATCACCGCAGCTGCAGATCCAATGTGACAGCGCAGGGGGGTGGGATGAGTGGAGGACAGCTCCTCTGGCTTCCTGACTGACTCACATGAAGAAGTTGTGCAGTAAATAGCAGGTATTTTAACACTCACAGAATCACATATTCACTAGCACCATATGTACACTATAAATGCAGATTATATACAACCTCTAGTTCCTCTCTGAATATCCAGTGTCAGCTTAAGTAATCACTTGATAAGTGAGAAAAAAAAAAACCCAATATTGTCACTACACAAACTGTTGCAGATACAGACTTTTATGCTCTCCCTACCTCAATAAAATAATTGTTAGTCCTGTACTTCAACATATAGTTGGTGAGCAAACACATTGGGCGCACTCATAAAGGGGCAGACACACAGGGCGCACTCATAAAGGGGCAGACACACAGGGCGCACTCATACCAGGGGCAGAAACACAGGGCGCCACTCATACAGGGGCAGACACACTGGGCACTTTATATAGTGTCATTAAGATGCTCTCTGTATTGCAGACACAAGAATGCCCTCTGCATTGTATGGCTGACACAAGAATGCTCTCTATTGCACGACGTTTGCTAGGATACTCTGCATTGTATGATGGTCACTAGAATTCACTTTTGTATTGTATGGCGGTCACTAGGATGCTGTTTGTATTGTATGGCGATCCCTAGGATGCTGTTTATTTTGTATGGCAGTCCCTAGGATGCTGTTTATTTTGTATGGCGGTCACTAGGAGGCTGTTTATATTGTATTTGTATCACTAATACTGGCTAAATTATCATGCAGAACAGTATAAACCTTGCAATTCAATATGTATGATGCATCCATGGAAGTATTTTAATTTAATCTGAAAAAGAAAAATGTTTTAATTGTTCATGCTTGTGTGTATAAGTAATCACAGTTTTATTTAAAAGTATGTGGGTTTTTATCTTTGAAATCCCTAACTCCAAGAAGAGTGGATTGGGAGGAATAGAGGACATTGGGAGGTTGGAACCTCTTCTTCGGGGTTAAGGCACACACCAGCATGGTTTCGACATGCTACAGTTTTGCATACAGGTATGCAGAAGCAGTGTGATTTACTTTTTATTTTTTTAATTTTATATTGTTACTGAGACTTTTTGATCCGGTGGGTGACCCAACTATTATTACATTAATGCTAACCCTGGGAACTCCCTGCTGCTGGATTAAGCTGCTCCACTTACATAACTAATGTGTATACACCATCCACTGGTGTGCTGACTCTGTCTACTTGTGACTGCTCCACCTACATGTGCAATGCTTTGCCTACTTGTGTGTTAGCTCCGTCAACTGTGATAGACGGACTCTGCTTACCATAGCGTATTGCATTTGCCTTGTATAAAAACCAATGTGGCTCGAGCTAATGGAGTGCTAACTCCGCCTACAATTTGCCCCGCCAACCATTTATTGGTCCCGCCTACATAAGGCCACTTTCAGAATTTTTCCAGGGCCACTTTAAGTTCCCAATCCGCCCCTGGTATTATGTGTGTGTGAGGGGCCACTGTGTGTGTGTGTGTGTGTGTATTATGTGTGTGTGAGGGGCCACTGTGTGTGTGTGTATTATGTGTATGTGAGGGGCCACTGTGTGTGTGTATTATGTGTGTGTGAGGGGCCACTGTGTGTGTGAAGGGGGGGGCAAACCAATATCTTGCCTAGGGCCCCATGAGGTGTAAATCCGGCTCTGATAGATATATATATCATGCATTTGCAAATATGTGTAGCAGAATTCTTTACAGTAAAGTGCTAGCCACACCCCCACATTAGATTGGCCACACCCACTTGACAAATGTCACTCCCACTTTGATGGGGGGCGCCGGTGCCCTGTCTCGCCCAGGGCACTGAAATGTCTAGTTACGGCACTGATAACAGATATTTATGATAAAACATTTAGATATGTAGAAGAATTAAAAACAATAAAGAAGGAAATCATACAACACAGAATGATTCTAGATTACCTGACTGCACAATCAGGAGGATATTGTGTACTCAGTTTGGAGCTCAATGTTGTATATTCTGAACCAACAACACTGATGACCCCAGGAAAATTATTGATGAACATCTTCAGGAGTTAAGAGATTTGAAAGACATATTTGCAAAGTTCCATGCTGGTGATGATGGATAGTGTGACTGGCTGTATTCATTCCATCCATTTTAAAGTTGATTCTATATGCCTTTGTTTTTATTATCATGATATATTTGATTTTTAAATATGGATGCTTATGTATACAATGATGTATAAAGAGACTTAGTAACTACTAACAAAAGAAATAAGACAGAACGAGACAAAATTGTATGAGAAAATAGAGGGAAAGTGAGGGTAATGCATGTCTGCATACCTTACATTGAGAGGATCAAATTGTAAAATTAATTTTAATGGAAAATACTACTTTTAGTACATTGCTTATATATTATGTTTTTATAATAAGAATAATAATTTGCAAATAAAATATCTATATTTTACTAACAGCTATTATTTGAAAGTTGCATTGTCTTTAGCTTAAAGAACCAAAAGACAGGAAAATCTTTGTGGAAAGAGCTGCAGAAGAAATTTGTTGCTATTTTTCTATAGAACATCCTAGCAAGAAAACAAACAGGAACTTATATTTATTATTTTATTATAAGTTAAGGCATTTTAGTTGTGGCATTCAGTTGTACACTTCCATCCCTGAGCTTTGTCTCAGATAAAGTATTTGGCTTTTGCTGAATAAAACTTCATATCATTTGAACATGAACTTTTCCAAGAAACATAATTTTACACATAAGAAAGAGGATAAAGAAGATAAAGGAAGTCAAGATGATCATAACATTTAGGGGGAGTTTTGTTTGGTATATGCAGTATCTAATTAGTTTTGGCTACAGATGATGAGAGCAGCATAATAGTGAGAGAGCATAACATTTTTATCAGAGACCACACAAAATCAGCAAGTGATCTCAAAGAATATTCAATAGTATAGCAGTATACAATTGAAGGTAAAAGCCTTAGCACCACTTGGCTATTTGATCTAAAAATTATAACAGACAGGACTGCAAATGTGATGTTTAAGTGAATAGATGAAGAGACAAGAGGGAGAGCTGGATGAAAGAGAAAGAATGGGTAATATGAAGATGGTGTCATGGATAAGCCTCTGTTGCCTTATTCCACTTATGCTTCAGCAAACCTGGGTGATATTTTTATTCATTCCCAGGATTGAGAGTCCCATTTTTCAAAGTTAAAGGCCATATTTCCATCTTTAAGGTTTGCTGGCTTAACAGCTAAACCACAAAATGTGCAGATGCTATTGGAGAGGCTAAGTGTCTAGGCTACATAGTGGGATAAGGACAAGTGAAACCCCAATTGCACAAGGTGGAAGTTATAGAGCCCAAGAGATCAGCAGTTTTGGATATACTCAAATCAACCCATCTGGTACCAATGGTCAAATTCAGTTAGATCACATTTCATCTGCATTCTTATGTTTCATATGAACAACAACTGAATCTCTTGACCGTATCTGCATTCTTTTATGTATTGAGTTGCTGCCACATGCGGCTGCACTTTACTCACTTCAGTCAGATAAATCAAACCAGTCCAGTGTTTTGGTTCAACTAGCCTCAGCTAGATTTATTCTCCAAGCATAAAAATAAACAAACAGAAACAAAAGTCCGAGCCTATCTAGCTTCTAACTTAACACACAGAATCGCCCTCTCTCATGTGAACAACATTGTGTCCCACACACCTACAAAATACAGAGCTTACTGTTCACCATTAGCGGTGTCTCTCAGGAGGCATCCAACCTCCTCCCTAGGTCCGAGAGACTGATTGAAATGCCTTGCAGCATTTGCTACCACACATAGATGCAACTCCACATTACCCAGCACTGATACCAGTAATATGGAAGACCAGGAAAGGGCCTTATAAATAGAGCCCACCCTTTTCTCTCCATTCATACCTCAGGGACTTTTATACCAGCTCTTCATGTGGCTAAATACACTCTTTGGAAAGCTACTTCCCACACACAAACAATCTCCTTGGGATTTACAGCACACAAGACAGAAAGCCTGCGACTTATACTTCTGCCAATCATCACTTTCCCAGTGCTTCTGTCACATATCCACCACATGTTGTTTCGACCTGCGGGCGCAACAATTGAAATCCCTACATAGAGTATGAAAGCATTGCTTATTGGGGGGATGTGTTACATCAGATTTGAGGGGATGAGTTACTACAAACGTGAAGGGGGATGTGCTACAGGAAGGCAGTGGTGAAATATGTTATTATAGAGATGATAGAGGGAACTGTGCTACCTCAGGGTTGATGAGGGGAATGTGTTACTACAGAGGTGATGGGAAAATATGTTATTACAGAGGTGATAGAAGGAAATGTGTTACTACAGAGGTGATGGCAGTAGAGTGTTACAGGGGAGTGTATTTTTACAGAGAAGAGAGTGATTTGTTACTACAGAAATGAGAGGGGGAAATGTGTTACTATAGAAGTGAGAGGGAATGTGTTAATATATAGGTAAGAAGAGGAAATATTTGACTACAGAGGTGAAGGAGATATTGTGGAGGAGCGGAGTTATATAAATTCCAAATGCTTTGTTGATATTCACAAAACTCTTTTATTTTTTAATCTGTGACTACTAGCAATTGTATACTGAATTTTGTATTGGATATGAAAAATATTGTATTTTAAAAACAACCTGTCTTGAGGATAAATAGGGTTGGGTACCATTTTCCGGTCGTGGAAAACCCAACAGTACTTACCCAGGCAGGAGGAAGCCGAAGAGCTGCTCGCCGACTCACTGAAATGAGTGACAGCTTCCAAGGTAGACTTTTGTCAATTGCAGCCCCTGAAAAGACCTAATGTGATCCGACTTGTTCAGGTAATAATAATTAAGGAGGCAACACCTGTGCAAGGTACATAGTATAGTATGCCTCCTTAAATTATTACCCAAACAAGTCGGATCACATTGAGTCTCTTCAATGTGACGTCAGTCACCGCTGACGGCTTCTTCAGGGGCTGCAGTTGATAAAAGTCTACCTTGGAAGCTGAATATAAGTGGATGATGACAAACCCTTACAGCGCTCCACAAACCGCTGCTGCAAATATATTGAACTAAGGACTCTACACTAAAGTCAGGGGTACATAGAAACAAATAGAGAACAATCTTTTTGCGCTGTGACTCCACAATAACTCATAAAAACAAAATAGATACAAGTAAAACAAATAAAATTGGATACTTATATTATGATGTCGTGATCAGTTATCTTCACATTTTCCTTCCAAATGATGATAAACATAAAACAAAAGGGAAAAAGACAATAGCGTAATCCTGTATAGTATGTATAGCAATTCAAAATAAAATAAGATTTATATATAAATAGAATGGTTGTTCAGAATCCCCAGGTAAGCCTTCACCGACAAGTGGATTTCAGTGGTATGTGGTATAGAGCTCCAATATTTCCAAATTTCTTACATGTTTCTTATATTTTTTATATGTTTAATATTTTCCATTGACACTTGTTTTCCTAGAGCTGACGCACTCAATTGCTTAGAATTAGTTATTTTTATGGCATTATACCTTTATAATGAAGCATCAGGTGCATTTAATGGATCAAACACCATATCACATAGATGTCCATTTTTTCTAAAGATGTCATTAGTCTGCTCTCTGTCATCTGCTAGTAGCCTCACTATAGCCTATCTTACACCCAACTGAAGCTACTTTCTTTACATGCTTTACCTGCCACTTCCACTTATGTTCCCATTTGCCATATTGTCTCTGCTTTACCTCCTCCCTCTAGACTGTAAGGGCTCATGAACAGAGCCCTTTGTCGACCTCACATTTGCTTTCTATTTTTAATTTGTAGTCAAATGATTTGTACTCCTGACTCTCTGGTGCTGCAGTGTTTGTGACACCGAAATAAAAGGTGATTATGATGGTTGTGTACTAGTGATTTTTTTGTTGACCTGCTGGGTTCACAAGAAACTCTCCAAACATACACTGTTGTATAATGGGAAACAGAAATGATGTGTGTTACATAATGTAATATTACTTTAATATTACAAATGATATTGGGTGCATTAAATTCTAAGGACCAAATAAAGTCTGAATTTGGCACACTCCATGGACAAACTCATCCATCAACATAGTTTACTCAAGAAAAGTAAAGTATCATTTCTATTTTCTCATGGCCTTTAATTTGGGCTAACTAAGGATTTATTAATTTTGTGCAGTAGTATTAGTTAATGCATTTTGGGATAGCCTTGATCTACCTCCAGACTCCAAGAAGACCTTTATAGGACAATTAGGGAAATCTACATCAGTTATTAAAGCCAGATTTGTCATGTAAAAATCATCGAAGACTATCTCGGGGTAGTGACCTGGCAGCCATCTTAGTCGGACATGTTCCTTGTGAGTGCAGGTGAGATAAACAAAAATCTTTTTAATCGGGGTTCCATCTGCCCCGTTCAAATTGCATTCATCAATATTTCACTAATTTAGCAAGTCAGAAACCTGCAGACTTGCATTCTGACCACACACAACACCCGAATCTGGGTGCCAAAATAGAAGCCTGCACCTGAAGCTGCAGAAGTCCCCTTTTACCAACAATCCAAACCACAACACACCTGTAAAAGAACACCTACCGCACAGCAGGATAACACTGCACTGAAACTGAGTGAACTTAAATGCTGACAGGGTCCACTAGCTCCAGATGATATTGCATCCTGGTTTCCCATTGACCAACATCTTGGTTATCTAACTGTTATCCCAAAATCTTCATCAACAAACAAAAAAAATCATACATCCCAGTTGGGAGGTGGTTACAGTGACTTTTCCTGATTCTGGTGGCCATGTTCTCAATCAGCAGAGTTTGAGCTTAATAAATAAATCTTTAACATCTTTAAATGATCAAAGTTGGTATAGTGTCCTTTAGTAGTATTCTGTTAACAGTACACTCCCTGTCTCTTTCTATATATCAAGTAAATTTAATAGTTAATCTCCTGACACGTAAGGGATGACGACATGTGTTAGCCAATTTGATTTTACCTTTCCACCCAAACCCTGATCATTTTACATTGATAAGGAATTTACTGTGGCCTGTCATCACAAACAGCAGGATGGAAATATTTCTTAATAACCAAACTGCTGCAAAAGTGACACTGCAACAAGAGGGATAGCAAATATGGTCAAAGTAGAATACCCAAGAAAAAAAGAAAGAACAATGCAATCCAGAAGGGAACTAGTCTGACACCTAGCCTACATTTGCAGACCTAACTACAGATCCATTTATATCAATATCATATGCAGAAATTACCAGAGACATGGATGAGATTGAAGCACAAAAAGCCTTACAATGAAGATGTACAAAACCCAAAAATAACTTTAAACAAATTTGATGACCTGGAGAATAGATTCACGGGGAATAACTTGCGCTTGGTGTGTCTCCAAGAATCCATCAAAGGACCAGCCCTGATGTCATTCTTGTCCACAGAGATTCCAAAAATCTTAAATATTCAGAAGAGATAAGTATTGTAGACATCAAACTAGCACATAGGCTTGGCCCACCGAGAGACAAAATGGAGGAAGAGCCAAAAACTGTTATTTTCATGTCCCTTGATCATGTCCACAAAACAGTGGTGTGGATAGCTACTAAAAAAAACTCAGAGCAATCATTTGGGAAAGAAATGTCTATATTTTTTGCAAGATTATTCTGCAGAAGTTAATAGGGCGAGGAATTAGTTCTTCCAAGTGTTTTCCAAATTAATAAAGTTGGGAAGGAAATTTGCATTATTGTGCCCAACAAGACTGAGGATCTTTGATGGTAAAAACCAAAAGGAGTTTACAACAACAGCAAAAGAAGAAATCAACCAATGATGAAGTTGTTCAATATTTCATGGTTAATGTTAAAACCAGAAGACATGGAATAAGCCAGATAACCTTTATTTTGTCATATAAGTATCTTTCAGCATGCATGCTAGGTTCAAATTTTTTGGTCTAGCTATAAAAATGTGTTACAGGTATGTCAGACATTTTTGTCAAGTTTCTTATAGCTAGTGGGCTTGTCATACCTAGATATCAACAAGAAAAATTAAAAGGTCTTTCAGTGATGGCATTAAATTAGACAGGTCTAATGTTTAATATTAATTTAATTGTTAACATCAATATTATTATCACTTTATCTGTATCTAACTATACTCAATACAGGACTTAGGGAATAATGGGGTGATTTGGAAACAAATAATTTGGTGTTATGTATATCTCTCTGAGATATAAAACTCACCTTTCACACTTGCCTACATCCTCACTCAAATGAATTGTTATAGGATGGAGTGAGGATGTATGCAAGTGTGAAAAGGTGAGTTTTGTGTCTCAGGGAGATATACATAACTTCAATTTATGGATTTCCAAAATCAACCCATCATTCAATAAGTCCTGTATTGAGAATAGCTAGATACAGATAAGTTATAATAATATCGATTTTAACACTTAAATGAATTGTTATAGGATGAAGTGTTAAAATCGATATTATTATAACTTATCTGTATCTAGCTATTCTCAATACAGGACTTATTGAATGATGGGTTGATTTTGGAAATCCATAAATTGAAGTTATGTATATTTCCCTGAGACACAAAACTCACCTTTTCACACTTGCATACATCTTCACCCCATCCTATGACAATTCTCTCCTCATGCTCATTTCCAGCAAACAAATGAATGTTAGGAGAGGCAGTTTAAAAGATCACTATTAAGGCCATAAAAACGAGGATGTACAATAAATTAGAATAAAAACTCAGGACATCTGTGAAAATAAAACACAAGTTTGTCACTTTACTCAGATATCACCGAAAGATCTCAAGCAAGATGCTATCAAAGTCATCCCATGTTTTATGATAATATTCCTCTTTCTCACCATTGGTCAAATTGTTTTATTGACAATCTGGACAATCATTATCTTGAGTTTATTTACATCTAGGACCCCCTTTATGACTTCCCCCTTGCTTGTCACCTTGGGACAGAATGATACAAGTTTGTTTTATGTAGAGATGGGCGGGCTCGGTTCCCCGAGATCCGAACCCGCCCAAACTTTACCTATCCGAGTACCGAGCCAAGCAGGCTCGGTACTCTCGCGCCAATTCAGATTCAAAATCGAGGCAAAACGTCATTGTGACGTCGTTGGATCTCGGAGCTCGGTTCTCGCGATATTTGAAATCCATAAATACCCGCCTCCACAGCAATCCATCACCAATTGACAGAGGGAGAGAACAAGGTTAGGTCGCAGGCAACATTAGAGCAGGGAACATTAGAGCAGGGACAGAGCAATTATTCTTGCAATTCTTATTGCAAATCTTATTGCAATTCCTCTAGCAATTCTTCTAGCAAGAGGAGGATAGAGGCATTTTTGCAAACATTACCAACTGTTTGGGGTGTCATATTCCCTCCTACAGAAAATATTTTCAGGCTGCAGAAAGTACTATCTAGCAGCACTATCTAGTTAATATTTTACACTACAAGTGTTTTGGGTTGTCCCATATTCCCCAGTGTGAAACCACAATTTTTCTGGTGTTGAAAGTCTTATCTAGCAGCACTATGTATTTAATATTTTGCACTACAGGTGCTTTGGGGTGTCCCATATTCCCCAGTGTGAACAAACAATTTTTCTGGTGCTGCAAGTGTTATCTAGCAGCACTATCTATTTAATATTTTGCACTACAGGTGCTTTGGGGTGTCCCATATTCCCCAGTGTGAACAAACAATTTTTCTGGTGCTGCAAGTGTTATCTAGCAGCACTATCTATTTTATATTTGCACTACAAGTGCTTTGGGCTCATTAAAATGGATTCAAAGCAGTCCACATATGAGCAGGATCAGCAAGCACCAGTCCTGATGGTAGTGTTCCCAGTACGTCATCTGGTAAAGCCTATGTAAAAGTACATAGTCTTTTTAAATCAGGCAAAAAAACACAGCAACATTTTTTTTTTACCGTATTGAAGTAAAAAATAAGTGTAACTGAGGAAAAGTTAACTGCCGATAAAAAAAAAAAGAAAGAATGAGGCCTTCGCCTTTCTCTACTAGTGCCAGATCAAAAAATGTTACTGAGCCTTCTTTTTGTACAGTCACTCGTGACCAAGCAAGTCCAAGTAATTTGTAGTCCAAAAGTCGTGCACAACTACTGTTATGCGTGAAAGCCGAGCTGCAAGAAAACAGTAAGGCATTAGAGGAAAATATATGTTCAGAATCAGAAATGAAAACAATCCCTGTGGAGAGTCCATGCACCAGTGGTATGTGTAATTGTGAGCATTCTGATAGTGTACCCATAAAGAAGGGCCCTTTCAGCAGTTCTGCTGATGTGTGCCTTAACAGCCAATACACCAATTGAGGATGCCACTTTGAAATTAGAAGAGGATGAGGGGGAGATTTGTGTAGGCGACGAGGGCGCTAATGAGGATGAGGCTAATGAGGATGTTGATGAGTATGTGGTTGTTTGTGTTAGTCCTGCACCAGTGGCAGCAGTTCTGGCACGTGACAAGAAAAAGGCCATTGTCATTCCTGGGCATAAAACAAAAAAATCCACTTCTTATGTGTGGAATTATTTCTACCCCAATCCTGACAACAGTTGTATAGCCATTTGTAGTGTATGTCAAGCCACAGTCAGTCGAGGGAGGGACCTTAACCATCTTGGAACCTTATCCATGTTACGCCATTTGACGAGAGTTCATGGCAAAGTGTTGGGAAAAGCTGAAAGTTCTTCCAAAAAAATTACAAGCACTCCATCATCAGCTAGGGCCCTTCGGTCACCAACATCCCGATGGCTACAAAATACACCCACAACACCATCCTCATCAATATCCTCAGTAGCACTCAAAGTTAGCACTGCATCCTTCTTAGTAAAGCTGGATGACTCCTGCACTATAATTGATTCCTCTGAAGAAAGCATTAGTCCGAAGGCTGCTGCTGTTGCTGCTGCTGGGGGGGAATCGTCATCCCAGAAGAAGGCCAAGAAAAAGAGCAGTCCTACATTACAACAATTAACTATGAAACAATCATTTGCTAGGGGAAGCAAATATGTCAGCAGTCACCCAGTCGCCAAGCGAATCACAGACGCCATGTCTATGTTAATGTTAGATCTGCGTCCAATATCCACAATAAACGCAGCTGGTTTTTCAGTTAATTGAGGTTTTGTGTCCACGTTACAAAATTACATTGTGACACTATTTTTCCCGTAAAGCTATTCCACAACTATACCAAAAAGTGTGTAAAATGTAGAGACTGCGCTGAAAAATGCCATTCTGCCCACTGTGCACTTAACCACAGATATGTGGACAAGTGGAAGTGGTCAAACCAAAGACTATATGACTGACAGCCCACTGGGTTTGTCATTCACCTTCACCAGCAGGAACAGCAGCAGCATGTACACCACTACGTAACATTTGTCACAGGCAGGCCACTCTTTGTATCACTGGCTTCACTAACAGGTATACAGCTGACAATTTGTTACAAAAACTAAGAGCTGTGATTGATACATGGCTTATACCACTTGGACTCTTCCTAGGATATGTCATTTCTGATAACGCCAACAATATAGTGCAAGCATTACAGCTGGGTGAATTCCATCACATTCCCTGTTTTGCTTACACCATCAACTTGGTGGTGCAGAGCTTCCTAAGAAATAATCGTGAGGTGCACGAGATGCTTTCGGGGCATTTCAGGCATTCTGCCATGGCATGTAGAAGATTGCAGCAGCTCCAAGTACAATTTAACTTGCCCCTGCCACCAACTTAAGCAAGAGGTGTTAACTAGGTGTAATTCCACCCTGTACAAGCTTCAGAGGATGGTGGAACAGCACAAAGCCATCCAAGCGTATTGCACAAGCCATGACATTGGGAAAGGAGGGGGCATGTATTTCACTCTTGCACAGTGGGGAATCCTTTCAGTGCTGTGCAAGGTGCTGAAACCATTTGAAGTTGTGACATGTGATGTGAGTGCTGATTCTGCTAGCTTGAGCCAAGTCATTCCTTTAATTAGACTATTGGAAAAGCAGCTTGAGAAACTGAAGGAGGAGATGAAAGAAAGCAATTCCGCAAAGTATGTTGGCCTTGTAGAGCAAGTACTTAATTCGCTTCGCAATGATCCTCGAGTTCTTAAAATCTTGAACTCGGATCACTATGTTTTGGCGACTGTGCTTGATCCAAGGTTTAAGACATACATTGAGTCTTTGCTTCAAAATGAGCGAGATGTGAACTTTTGCAAGGAGCTATTGCTCAGCAAGTTGGCCGCTGAACTGGGCCTTGACTTGACAACGTGTCCTCCTTCAGTTTCTCAAGCAGCTGCTGCTCGTAAAAAAATTAATTTTCAAAAGCTAAGCAGGGAAGAAGCAGGGGGCAGACCAGAACAGTTTAACATCTGGGCTGGTTTGAAAGATTTTTAAAAAAAATGTGTGACCTTGCCCATAACTCCATCCAATCTGAGTATTAACATGCAAAGGATGGTGGAGGATTATTTTCAAGCGGTAATTGATATGGAAATGTCACACAGTCCCTTTCCTTACTGGGAAGAAAAGCAGGCCATATGGAAACCCATGTATAAATTTGCTTTGCAATACTTAAGCTGCCCACCCTCCAGTGTGTACTCTGACCGAGTGTTCAGCACAGCAGGGAACTTTGTCAGTGATCGCTGTAGAAGGTTACTTCCAAAAAATGTGGAGAAAATTAGGTTCCTAAAAATGAACTACATCTTCCACGAGGAAGGCTTTCACCATCAAAGACATCCAAGCACTGACAGTTCTATAATGGCAGATTCAAGCGGCGATGAATTGATAGTCTGTGATGATGATGTACACACTGATGAGGGTGAGGATGAAGCTGAAGATGATGACGATAACATCTTTTTAAAACTTTCTATATAAGTGTAGGGTGTAATCTACCCCCAAATAGGAAAGGGACTTGGGTCATTTCTATATCACATACAGTTTTGAAAGGCTGCTGTTTTGTCAATTTCACAATAAGGGTAGGGTGTCATACACAGACAGACATTTATATTCTACAGTCTATACCAGCTGAATTTTTTCTATTTCACTACAAGTGGAGGGGGGGGGGTCTGATAGAGATTGCCACCAAATTGCCTTTGTCCATTTCTATTTATGTTCTACAGTCTTTACCGGCTGAATAGTCTATGCAGGCTGCTTTTCTTCTATTTTACTACAAGTGGAGGGGGGGGGGGGCTCATAGACAGCCACCAAACTACCTTTGTCCATTTTGTTTTATATTGTACAGTCTATGCAGGCCGTCTTCTTTTATATTTAACTACAAGTGGAGGGAGGGTGGACTGATACAGAGAGTCACCAAACTACCTTTGTGCATTTCTATTTTTATTGTACAGTCTATGCAGGCCGTCTTCTTTTTTATTTAAGTACAAGTAGAGGGGGTGGGGGATTGATGGAGACAGAAACCAAACTGCCTTTGTACATTTCTATTTATATTGTACAGCCTATATTGGCTGTTTTTTTTCTATTTAACTACAAGTGGAGGGTGGGGGGCTAACACAGACTGACACCAAACTGCCTTAGTCCATTTCTATTTAACGATGCAGGCTGATTTTTTTTCTATTTAACTATAAGTGGAGGGTGTAATATACACCCAAAGACGATGGCTACATTGCCCATAGTCAAAGATGGAGGGGAAGACAGCCAGGTTTGTCTGTATAATTTGCAGGCAAGTGATAGAATAAAGGACGGCCTACCATGGATTAAACTGTTTTTTTCATAATTTATTAGCTTTAGAATTACCTCACTTATCCAAGAAACAGTTGAAGCACTAAATGAGGTTATTTTAGACCAAAAAAATTGTATTTTTTAAAAAAATAGCAAAACAAAACTAAACAAAACCAAAACACGCAAGGGCGGTTTTGCCAAAACCAAAACCAAAACATGAAGCTAATCCAGATCCAAAACCAAAACCAAAACATGGGGGTCAGTGACCATCTCTAGTTTATGACTCTTGAAAATCCCTTAGGCTAGATTGTATTATCCTATGGGAAAGTTCCAGTGATGTATGGGGGAGCTATGCTATAAATATGAGAGGTCAGGACAAGTGAAGTCAGTTAAGTAAGGAGATGGCGTGCAGGAGGAGATGAAGTTCAGTACGTAGGAGGTGGAGTTGTTGAGGAGACAGACTGATGGCTCCTATGACATCTAAATGAAAGGTAAATATATTTACACTCATATATTCTTGCAAGAATGCAATAGGCATATTAATTGTTCACTGCTTGTAAATTAGTCAAGTGTTTGTGTTATGTAACTAATTAAAGGACGCATAAGTAATTAGAAGACTTATTATCATTGTGTTAGTCTTATCTTGTAATTTGTATGACCTTAGAATAAATGTATTAGTAAAAAGAGAGTTTTCATGTTGAATTTACTTTTGGAATCATTAAAACTATAGACATATATTAAAACTACATAAATATATATTTATGTCAGGCTGCAAGTTTGGGCAAATTCTGCATAGTCAGTGAGTAAACATAATATATCTTTGTATATAATATATTTATTATCACATAGATATAGTTCTTGGAATGTAGCATTGTAGTACACAGTAATTTCTCTTTAAAACACTTGAGTCAGTCAAATGCACATTTGTATAAAAGTGTATAAATGTGTGAGTGGACTAGATATTAAATTCACCCTTTATTTATGAGCCAACCAATTGTAAGCCTGATATAATATATTTGCATACGTACAGTATATGTGAGACATATAAGATATATTTATATAGATAAATATTAACACATGTGGTAAATAGAATAAAGATAAATATAAGATTCCACAACAGTGCCCTTAAAATGAGTATGGATATAGTTGTAGTTGTGAGAGGAGGGGAGCATGTTTACATATGGATAGGTGCAACACACTACACGTTTGCCATGTTATGTAAGGTTATCACCAACTCTAGAAACTCAAAAAAGAAAAGCAAAAAATAAATGAGCACCTTTAAATTATGTTCCTGGAACATAAGTGGCATAAACTCTCAAATGAAAAGAAAGAACATAATTACATGCCTAAAGAAACTTAAAGCTGATGTGATATTTTTAAAGGAGACGCACTTATCGGACAAGGCACATGAAGACCCCAACATGTTAAGAAAGGTAGGGCTTGCTTGCGCATGCATTCTTCACTGCAAGTCTATAGAAGTGGCAATGCTGGTTAAAAAATTGTTTTGCAATTGGAGATACATCATAATATAAAATTAGGGGTGTGCACTGGGCACTTTTAGGGTTTTGGGTTTTGGGTTCTGATTAGCTTGAGGTTTTGGGTTCTAATTTGTTTTGCCAAAACACCTGACGAAAGGTTTTGGTTCGTCTGATTTAGGTTTTTGGGTTCTGATTTATTTTTAAAAAAGCACAAAAAGGGTTAAAATCAAGTTTTTTGTTTATTTTTCACTCCTACGCTATTATTAACTTCAATAACATTCAATAACAATCATTTCCACTAATTTCCAGTCTATTCAGAACACCTCACACCTCACAATATTGACTTTAGGTACAATATTTGATTTTTTGGTACAGCAGCAACAGTGAACGTATTTTGAAATGGCAGTACCTATTTTTGGGTACTGCAGCAACAGTGAATGTAGTTTAATATCTGATACGCATCTTTGTGGACTGCGTAGTGGAGTGGCCCCGGTACCCAATTTGGTACCGGGGCCACAATATATCACCCTCAACTGGTCTGAATTCCACTGCACATATGGCTGCTCCTACATCCTCTGCAGCATATAGAGGGTGTAGTTCGAGCGCGTCACTACCTCTTGTTTTTGACAAACATGGTACAGAGCATTCATCATTGAGATCCCATCAAGTATGTCAAAGACAGACAGCGTCGAAGTGTTATTTGTTGACTTTGTGAACAAAAAAACTGTCCCTGTTGCAAATCTTCGTGCAATGAAGAGTGACTTTTTCATTTAAAGGCTCAAGCTTTCAAGTGTAGTGTTTATAACATCATTACACCAACAGGTAAAAATCCTTTTATTTGGGATAATGGAGCCACAAAGGAAATTGCACATATGTAATGCCCGCACAATGTTACTGGCGTTGTCTGACACCACAAATCCTCAGGAGAGTCTAAGTGGGTTAAGCCACTGAGAGATTATTTCCCTCAGTTTCTGGACTGATGCACCACTGGACTCAGCAAGGACAGAGCACTGGACTGATGCACCACTGGACTCAGCAAGGACAGAGCACTGGACTGATGCACCACTGGACTCAGCAAGGACAGAGCACTGGACTGATGCACCACTGGACTCAGCAAGGACAGAGCACTGGACTGATGCACCACTGGACTCAGCAAGGACAGAGCACTGGACTGATGCACCACTGGACTCAGCAAGAACAGAGAACTGGACTGATGCACCACTGGACTCAGCAAGGACAGAGCACTGGACTGATGCACCACTGGACTCAGCAAGGACAGAGCACTGGACTGATGCACCACTGGACTCAGCAAGGACAGAGCACTGGACTGATGCACCACTGGACTCAGCAAGGACAGAGCACTGGACTGATGCACCACTGGACTCAGCAATGACTTTTTTGATTTTTATTTTTTTTAATATTTTTTTAAAAGGATTTTTGTAGAATTTTTCTTTTTTTTTTCTTTTTATGGAAGAATTTTTAATACTTTTAAAATAAATATGCACTTAGCAGAACAAAGCACAGGACAAAAGCACCGCTGGACTCAGCAAGGACAGAGCACTGGACTGATGCACCACTGGACTCAGCAGGACAGAGCACTGGCCAAAGCACCACTGGACTCAGCAGGACAGAGCACAGGACAAAAGCACCACTGGACTCAGCAGGACAGAGCACTGGCAAAAGCACAGCACAGCACGAGAAATAGCAGGACAGAGGACCACCTAACACATCCTCCCTCTTCCCTGATCAATGCCCGAGTGAAGATGGCGGCGGCAAGCGGGGAATTTAAAGGTTTTGAGTATCTCGAGATCCGACAGCGGGATTATGACTCAGAGCCTCGTTTTAAGTTTCGGAATCGGCGGGACAGTACCCAGACAGTGCTAGGATCTGACTCGGATCCGCACTGTTCGGGGGGGCTCGGATTCCAGGAATCCGAGTCCGCTCATCCTTATATAAAATATAGTGAAAGGAGATACATAATTCTTGATGTCACCATATGTGGTGCGAGATATATTCTCTGCCACACAGATGCTCTAAACAACTACTCTAAACATTTTTTTTACTATAATAAATAAGCTGTGTACTGTAGGAAAAGTAGGAATTGAATATTTAACTAAACAGCTGCAGCTAATGGATATATGGAGAAGGAGACACCCGACAGATCTGGAATAAACATCTATCTCGGCAGCACATAATACCATGTCCAGAATTGATTATTTTTTCATCTCAAACAACCTTGCTGTTAAAACTCTTGATACCAAAATTGAAACTAAAGGGCTGTCTGATCATGCACTGATTTGGCTTAAGATAGAAAGGACTAACCGTCATGTCAGGCACAAACAATGACGGTTTCCAGCCAGTCTATCAATTTCAATAAAGTTTAGATATATGTTAGAAGCTGCATGGAGCGTTTATGCACAAAATAACTAACAACACACTGACAACCCACTTTTGATTTAGCAGACAGGCAGTTTCTGTTTTAAGGGAAGAAATGCTTGCCAACAAAAGATTTTTTTTGACAAGATCATGAAACAACTAGAAAATAAGAATGCAGCCAGTGGTAATTTTAAATTCTATAATTAGGGCAATAAATCTGACTCTGAAAACTGTTAAGGGGAGAAATACCCAATGCTAGCATTACATCTCTTACAAATAAACAGGGAGAAGTAATACATTGGGGCACTGAAATAATTACCATTCTATAGACCTGCTATGAAACTTATATAAACAAGTGCCTATAAAATCCAACAATAAAAAAGTCTTTCTGGAGTTTAATTCAATTGCCTAGGCTTACAAGCCAACAAGCAGTATCTCTTCCTTCTTCTATCATAGATAAGGAATTTCTTAAAGCAATAAAAACATTCAAAAAATGTTCCATCCTCCATGTTATGATTATAGTGGAGAATTTTATAAAAATCTCCAGAAACATATAGTTTGAAAGGATTTTTTTAATACCATTATCGACAGTAATAATATTCCAGCACACTTTAACAACATCATAATAAAAGTTCTTCCAGGCTCATATAGGCTGATTTCCCTCCCTGATATAGATTACAAAATGTTCACCAAAATAATGACAAAGAGATTGAAAGTGATACTGCCAGATATCATAAGTAGAGAACAAACAGGGTTTGTTTTGAAGATGCAGTCTGTGATCAACATTAGGAAAATACTAACAGTGATCCAGTGTTTGGACATGCCCAAAACAAGTGATACCAACTTGGTTTTATCTCTTGATGGGGAAAAGCCTTCAATTTAGTACCCTGGGATCATTTGTGAGAGTCTCTCTCTAGAGATTTGTATTTTAAAAAGTTTAAACAAAAATCTTAAAAATTCTTTATAATTTTCCAAGCACACAGGTAATGCCCATCATATAATCTCCATCAGGATTGGTTATTCTTACATCAGCTGACTAGCTGACTCCACCCACTCTACCCCGGGGTAATGTTTGAGGACTGTTTGCATCATCTCCACGGGAATTATCATACAACGGTTTATTCCGGTGCAAGAACGACCTGCAAGGCTAAGTACTGTACACTTTTATAAGTGATACGTATTCCATCTGCCTGTTTGCCTAACTCCTGTTCACGCTCCATTAGTGAGCTATATACCCATATGAACGTTCTATGGGAAAACGGAAGATTGAAGGCACTTGAAAACCGTTGTACTAGGATCCATCTAAATGAGGCTTACTATTTAATAACACCCATATGTACTTGGATGTTTCCTATGAAGACACCAGAACATTAAGGTGTTTAAATCTGTTTGTCCAATTATAATATAAACTGGACGCTATACTATACACCTGAGTGTGTCTATTGATATGGGACTTCAGCTAGACAAACTAGCGTGTTTGTCAATACCTTAATTAAAAGGTCTATAAACCGGTATATGTACTTATATGAGCGAGGAGCTCTCACAATCCTAAGGAGCTGTACCATTCTAGTCCGGGAGTCTATACTATAATTTACCCATAAACACAAGCCTCGTGATTCACAACATCACAGATTATACTTTTTAGCTTTTTAATGTGGTCCGGACCACTGTTTGTATGATTAATGTTGATTGTGATGTTTATATGCTAGAGGCTAAGGTGATTTCATATAATAGGTGGTTGTCTAGTCATCTGTGACCCACATATGCTTATTGTTTTTAATGTGATATAACAATATCAATAAATTTATTAATATTCAGGTGAATAACTTGTAATTTTATTTTTTATTTTCTGCTAGACACTGCTCCCCTTTAACATTTATCTTACCAGTTATTAAAAGTGTAGTTTTCCCTAAATTATCATATCCTATCTAAATGTTACCACTCAGTTTAACCAAGACAGATGTATACAAGTATACAAAACTTTTATCATGCATTCCCTGGCAAAATAAGAAAAATAATGTAACGCCCCCTGCGGGGAAAGACAGGGACAGACGCAACACAAAAGAACTCACCTTGAAAACGATGGTCACCTCCAGTCCGCTTCCGATTTCCCAGCTGCGATCCAATCCCAGCAGATCCGCAGCCGCAGTCACCTCCAATCACGTCCCTCTGAGATAGAGACAGAGATTACGGCCGTGCCTACCAGGTAAGGGCTGTCCGAGACTACGGCAAAGAACAAGGACACGGTCAGTCCAAGCTCCTTGCCGCCTCCTCACTTTGTTCTTGCCAAGACGCGGGGGACTACAGGCACTGAAGGCCAAGACTAATCCGAGGACTAATCCCGCCTCAAGTACCTCACACACCTGCCGGTGAGGGCCTAACCGAAAGGGGGAATCGAGCGTGATACTCACCGGGACACTCCCACTTCCGATCCGGTTCTCCTGCACCTTCCCGACTCCTGCGGATGACAAGAACACACAGCCTCCCTCTACGCTCTCCGTGAGATTAAGATGGCACCCACAAAACTGGACTGACTACAACAGCGACCCGACCCTAACAACGTTCTAATGGTCGGCAACGCAACTACGTCAAACTACTATAACTAACTAGGTGTGGTGCACTAACGGAACTACTCACTTACACGCTACGGGGAACACCAGCCGGTGTTCACAGCCTAAACCGGAGGGCGGTTCCTAACCCCCTCACCCAGGTCGTACCAAGAAGCTGCCTTCTTGCTATGGAGTCACACACAGGCCCTAAGTACGGGTTCTTTAAGCCCGGCTGAGGCTCAGTAGAACAGCACACTAACCCGCGGGCCGACTGCCGCACGGAACAGCCGATCGAACTGAACCGCCCGACTGCCTGTACTCGGGTATCTCACACGTGTCCCTACGTCCGGAACCACAGGTCCACCTGCACGGAACCGGCCTTGAGGACCCTTGATCAGAACCACGGCCGCCCCTGGAACTGCCTCAAGGTGTGCTGCACTGCCACCAACTCACTCAGCCACCCCCCTCTGGGTACCAGTGTGACCCCGGGGACCTAAGGGACAGGAAAACTACGTGTGTTCTCCCCTGACTATGTGTATGCTGGTACTTACACTTGTCCCCACAGCACGGGTTAGCACAGGAAAACCACAGGAACAAGAGCCTACCTTTAATGGGGGCCTGACGTCTTGCCCCTGGACACAGTTATATAGCACACCAAAATACTGTAATGTAAACTACACTCGCCACACAGACAGAATAAATACAGTATACAGTACTTTGCCCGCTACTTACCCGAACACACCGCTATTAGCCAACCAGCAGGTTGCTACAGCACCACAGGAGCCTACGCTCGACCGTACCTCCTAACCACGTGTGCTCACCTCACACAGGACCGCGCCTACTCCCACGAGGCTCCCACGCCTCTACCACACACCACCAGGGCCTTATGCCCTACACACCATGGGTCTCTGCCCAGCTACACCCAGAGCCTTCTGCTCTGTTTCATGGGCCTCAGCCCCCTCTCTACCTCAGGGCTCTGAGCCCACTCACTAGGGCCTTATGCCCTACTACCTAGGGGGTCCTAGCCCCTGCCTGAGGCCTGTGGCCTCCCTAACTAACTGAGGGCCTTGTGCCCTTAATAGCCTACAGGCTACCAGCCTCTAACCAGGCCCTCTGGCCTTCCTATGGCCTCTAGGCCACTAACTACCTAAGGGCCTTGTGCCCTTGTATACCTGGGGCTCAGAGTCCCCCTCACTAGCTAACAGGGGCTTGTCCCCTTTTATATCAATACAATGGCCTACTGGCCCACTAACTCGTTGGGGCCTAGTGCCCAGGTCCCTGGGCCTTGTGCCCCTACTTTAGTGTGCCACGGGCCTTGTGCCCGACTGTGCCCACGGGCCTAGTGCCCGACTTTATCGTTGAGTATACTTACCTGCTCTGCGCAGGAGTCTCAGCTTGCCACGCCGTCTTCTTCCGCCTTCTCCGGGTCTTCCAGACCCTCCAACCGGCGGCGCCTCTTCTCCGGTTCGGCGCTGTTGAGAGCTGCTTGGCGGGGGCGCTCTCAGCCCTTACAAGGGCTCCCCGCCGACGATCTCCGCTCCGGCGGCTTGATTGAAGTCTTCTGGCGGCAGGGTAGCTCACGGCCCTTACAAGGGCCCCCTGCCGCCGCTGCTGCTGGCTCTGTTGATGGACGTCTTGAAGAGACGTCCTCTCTCTTCTCCGCCGACGGACTTCTGCCAAAATGGCGCCACCCGGCGACTTATATAGTCGCCGGCGTGACGTCATTAGCCGGCGCGAGCGCTGATTGGCTCGTGTCGGCGCCAATCTTTTGAATGGCCGGGCGCGAGCCGCGATTGGCTCGCGCATCCGGCCGCTGATTGGCCAGCGGGGAAAGATGAGCCCTGATTGGCTCATCCTTCCCCCGCGCACAGGACCTGCAAGAAAGAAGTTATACTCACCGCCGCTGGATCGATGGACGGGTAAGTTCTTCTTCTCTTCTTTCTTCCTGCTGGGCACCATCGGGGACCTCTTCTGCCCCTCCAGGGGCACCAGGAACGTCTTCTGTCCCTCCAGGGACACAGCGATGGCGGGTACCTTCGCCCGCTTCTCGGGCACCATCTCCACAATAAAATCAAAATAAAATCAAAATATAAAAGTAAGAAAATAAATAACCCTGGAGAATAAAAAAAAAGATAATCATCACAAGAAATCATCTCATTTGCCCATGCCCCACTATTCAGATTCATATCAGTCTGACTCTGGAACTAGAAACTTTTCACAAACAGCACTCTAGAATACAAAGTTTTCATTCCTTATTCTCTTATTGTGCTATTTCATCTTCCGAAATTCCTTATCCCAAAACTGATACGACATAATGTTGTATTCAAATACACCTACAGGGCCTGCATTCACATTAATAAAAAATATAAAAGAAATTACCATTTCACTCAATATGTCCCAATTTGGGAGCAATCCAGAGTTCACCCAGAACAGAAATAACCCCAGCAAATTCCTAAGTTGGAGAGACAAGGGCATAAAAAATTTAGTCAACACTGGGAGGGGAGGGGGGCTATTTATAACTTTAAACAGCTACAAAAAAAGGCTGGAATTCCAAAAAATCAGTTCTCTATGTATTTGCAAATATGTTACTATATATAATCGGTTAGGCAAAATAAAAATACATTACAGACATTAAATACTTTAGAATCCCTATTTAACTTTATCAGGACCAATTTATATAGAATAGGATATTGTACACACCTCTCATTCACACAGGCTCTGGTTCAGTTTGGTCAAAAAAGTAGGAGGCGTGGCAAGATATCCCTTGTCTAAATTACTCCAATTTTGAGATCACAGTGAAATGTCTAAGTTTTGCTATGTTACAGGTGGTACATTTAAAAGAGCATAACATAGCTGAATCCAAACACAAACATTTTGTGGAGGGAGAGCCGTAGATGTGCCTGAAGTGCATAACTCTACAGCAGGGCCTGGACTGGGACTAAAAATCAGCCCTGGAATTTAAAGCACACAGGCACGTGGGCTCCATGCACTATATTGTTGCACACTGATGCTGGCGCAGTGCGCGTTGCTGGTGCTGTACAATATGATGCAGTATGAGTGTGTGTGGGGGGGGTATTTATTTCTCCTAATGACCCTCAACATTACATTGTTAGCACCCTAATTACATCAATAAATAACATGACAATACATTATTAGTACCCAAATGACAGCAATAAATAACCCCACACACACACACTCATATTACATCAATCACCCCCACATTCCAGCAACCAGCATCACCCCATTACAGCATCCAGCATGACACCCCACAATACAGCACCCAGCATCACCACCACATTACAGCATCCGGCATCACCTCCCACATTACAGCAACCAGCATTACCCCCCACATTCCAACAACCAGCATCACCCTCCACATTACAGCGTCCAGCATGACCCTCACATTACAGCATCCAGCATCACCCCCACATTACAGCAACCAGAATGACCCCCACATTACAGCAACCAGCATGACCCCCACATTACAGCAACCAGCATTACCCCCCACATTACAGCGTCCAGCATCACCCCCCATATTCCAGCAACCAGCATCACCACCCACATTCCAGCAACCAGCTTCACCACTCACATTCCAGCAACCAGCATCACCCCCACATTCCAGCAACCAGCATCACCCCCTACATTACAGCAACCGGCATCACCCCCCACATTACAGCAATCGGCATCACCCCCACATTACAGCAATCGGCATCACCCCCTCACATTACAGCAATCGGCATCACCCCCTCACATTACAGCAACCGGCATCACCCCCTCACATTACAGCAACCGGCATCACCCCCTCACATTACAGCAACCGGCATCACCCCCTCACATTACAGCAACCGGCATCACCCCCTCACATTACAGCAACCGGCATCACCCCCCACATTACAGCAACCGGCATCACCCCCTCACATTACAGCAACTGGTATCACCCCCCCACATTCTAGCGTCCAGCATCACCCCCCACATTCCAGCAACCAGCATCACCACCCACATTCCAGCAACCAGCATCACCCTCCACATTACAGCAACCGGCATCACCCCCCCCACATTATAGCAAGCAGCATCACCCCCCACATTACCCTCTCATCATAGCAACCGGTTTCACTCCTACATTACAGCAACCAGCATCACCCCTACATTAGAGCAACCAGCATCACCTCCCACATTACAGCAACCAGCATCACTCCCCACATTACAGCAACCAGCATCACCCCCACATTACAGCAATACCCTCTCCTACTTATTAGCAATACTAAGCCCCAAACACACTACCACATTGCCACCACCACGCCACCCCATACTACAGCAATACCACCAATTATACAGACGTCACAATGTTTTGCTTTTTTCAAATCTCCCACAAAATAGCAACAACAGAATACTTACACACATATAGGTAACAGGTACCGTTTTCCCTCAATTAAATAGTCATGGCAGAATTTTCATGAATCATTCCACATGAAATAAAACTAACATATATCTAAAAAAAACATAACTATTGAATGATCATTTGAACCCACACGGCCATATTAAAAGTATTTCCATCTACAGCAAAATGTCAGAGAAAAATATGATTTTTACTATAGTAACTGGATATGCGTCTTTTATATTTATTTCAAATAACACAGTATATAAATTAAGGGGGGTAGAGGAGGTGGGTGAGAGATAATTGGATGTGATCCATCAGTTAGATTAGATAGGAAATATTTAGATTATTTACCTGGAGACGTCTACCCCCTTGACTCACAGGCAGGGCCGACAAGAGGAATTTTGGGCCCCAATACAGCAACTTCTTTGAGCTTCCATCATATTCAACAATGAATGACTTGCCTTTGGCACCAGTTCATATTATGCCATATCGTAGTGCCCCAAGGTCATATTATGCCATATAGTACTACCCTCAATTCATATATGGCCATGCAGTAGTGTCCACAAATCATATTATGTCACTATAGTGCCCCCAAATCATATTATGTCACAATAGTGCCACCAAATCATATTATGCCACAATAGTGCCCCAAAATAACATTATGCCATAGTAGTGCCCCTTAAATCGTTAGTAGTGCCCAGACAAAAACTCATTCACAAATAAAAATTGGTACAGCATATCAGATACTGAGAGTGTGAGTCCCAGGAGCAATGTTTTTTCCTCTTAATTAAAATCTCTGTACAGATAAATATGCAAGAAACATTACAGCCTCTCCCAGCACCCCCTACCCCCTGGCTCTCTCACCCCATCTCCCAGCACCCCCTACCCCCTGGCTCTCTCACCCCATCTCCCAGCATCCTCTTCCCCCCTGGCTCTCTCTCCCCCTTTCCCAGAACCCCCTTCCCCCCTGGCTCTCTCTCACCCCCTCTTCCAGCACCCTCACCCTCTGGGTCTCTCACCCCTCTCCCAGCAGGGGGGGGCACCCCTGCCCCCCCCTGCAAGAATCGTGGCACTTCCACAACCCCCCCCCGCGAGAATCGCAGCACCCCCATGACCTCCACCCCCCGCGAGAATCACAGCACCTCCGTGACTCCCCCCCCGTGAAAATCGCGGCATCCCCGCCACCCCCCGCGAGAATCGCAGCACCCCCGCCAGCCCCCCTTTCAGAAAAACAAAAATCTGGAAACTGTCCAGATTGCAGGTAACAGTGCACAACATAACGGGGGAGGGAGCTGAGGAGCGCGCAACAGAGGTAGCTGGTTCTTGAGCCACCAGGAAGACAGGAGGAGTCGGGCGGCTCATCTAGCCATCGGCCCTTCTGGCATTTGCCAGAAGTGCCAGATAGCCAGTCCGGACCTGCTCTGCAGTCATATTTGCTCTAAGATTTTTGAAACTACAAATAAAAGCAATACATTTTGAAACAATATATATATGTTTTTACACACACATATATATATATATATATATATATATATATATATATATAAACCCTTAAAATAATAACATATTCAATATGATAATGCATTGACATCTTACTCTGACCCATGCTTTAACAGCCCTTAACAAAGATTTGTTGTAACTGCATAGATAACAACATCCTTTCTGGAAGAGTTTCTTCAGGTTATGTCCAATGTCTTTAAGAGCCAAATAACAGCAAGCAATTTGGCTTTTCTTTTACATGGCGGAGCCTGTTGTAGAGATTAGGATTATCAGACTCTCTCCCTTCACCTTTTTTTCCTAGCAATTCTTGCATTTTTAATTTTGATACCCACACATTCTTTCTGAATATCAGCCCTGTCTGAAGTTATTCACACATATGTGGCTGCTACATACTGTTGTCAAACATGCCTTGGCAGGTTCAGCGTAGATACTATCAGGGTTCTAAACCATTCCAAAAATACTAAAATCTAAGAAAAAATAACACTAGATTTTCACACATCCTACACTAAAATGGGAATGACAAATCCTAGTCTCCTTCACTGGGTTCTTATTATTTGTTTTTTTCACTTTATTAAATACTGATAACACAGAATGGGAAGACTTCTAAATGCGCAAACTCTTATACAGATGTGGAAAAAGACCCCCAATTGCTTGGAAAACCATAAAAGAAATAGAATTTCCATAGCTGATTAGTCTAAACCTTTTAAGTGCCAGGACATTCCACACAATAAAATTATCAAAATATTAAAACCAATTTTAAATATACTTGGATGTATTTTGATTCTAAATGTTGAGATATCCAACACACAACAAGAATTTATAAAGTTCATTTATGTTTAGTTTTTAAACCCTAACAGTGCAATACAATCACACACTAATGGATACAAAGCCTTGTGCAGCATGTTAGTGTGAATATTGGTTAACCCCATGACCCAAGAAGACTAAACAAGAATAGAGGAACAGACATTCAATATAAATATAATACTCAAGTTTTTGCTGCTACAGATGGTCAATCTAACAGACTGTGATTACTATACTGTAAGTAATGCCAAATCTCAGATAGAAGGCCACACAAGTTCATGAGTAATATAGCCTGTCTATTGTTGTTTGATGAAAGTGGTGTAAATGACGTGACCAAGAGGGGTTTTACATGGAACAAGCTCATTCTTTTTCTTTATAAAACTGAAATGATGAACTTTCCTTCAATGTTTATTTATTGTTATGCCTACAATGACAAAGCTATGTGAAAACTTTATATGTGTTTTTAAAACTGAATCTTTTGTGCAAAACAACTTGAGAATGTAATTTCATTGGAACTTGTTTGTTTCTAGTAGTTTTAGTACTATCAATGTATTGTCATAAAAATACAGTATAGTTTATTAATAGCTAAGTAGTATCATAATATACTTGCAGTTGCCACTTTATTATGTGCATCTGTATACCTGCTCTATGCAAAAATGTAATCAACCAATTATGTGGCTGCAACTTAATGCATAAAAGCATGCAGATATTGTTCACACCAAATACCAGAATGGGATATAAATATCTAAGTGATTTTGACTATAAAATAATTTTTTGTGCTGATCTGGGATTTTCACGCACAACAATCTCTATAGTTTAGAGAGAATGGTGTGCAAAACAAGAAACAGCCAGTGAGCAGCAGTTCTGTGGGTGGAAATGGGTTGTTAATTATTGAGAGGTTAGAATGCAAAGACTCGTTCAAGCTCACAGTATAGCAACAGTAACTCAATTAACCATTAATTACAACAGTTCAGATGCAGAAGAGCAACTCTGAATGCATAGTAAGTCGAATCTTGAAGTGGATGGACTACTACTACTACTACATCATCAAAACTGGACAGTTATAGATTAGAAAAATGTCATCTGGTCTGATAAATCTTGATTTCTGCTGTGATGCATATATAGTAAGGTCAGAATTTGGGTTTTGGGCTGTTCAGGGGCAAATGAAGTCCTGCCCAGAACTAGAAAGGTGTACCTAATAAAGTACCCAGTGAGTGTATTGCTAGAGGGTGTACCTCAGAATAAGAAAATCATTTGCAGGAAAAAAAATAAAAAAAAATAAAAAAAATAGTTTTTTTACTTATTTGTACAGTGATTAAATTGTGAATTTAGATGAGCTGTTATACTTATTTGAAATGAATGGCTGGGGGCATTCTAGGTACGCATACGCATTTAGAGATTTTGATCTGATTGAGTGTAAAATTTTGGAAGCATTTTACCAATATATAGTATAATGTAAAATATATTAAATAATGCAAAATTGAGTCCTTCATCCCTCCAGTGCCCAAATACGTATCCCCTGCTCCATCCATCACTCTCATGTGTTATTTCATCTTTCCCTAATGTTTCCTGTGCTCCTACATCTCTCATGTCTTCTTATGTTTTCTCTCATATCTCCATGAAACCCTTAATTCTATAATTTCCCATAATATCTCCTCTGTGTTTCTCCCTCATGTCCCTCATGTGCCCTTATCTTTATCCCAGGTAACCTCCTTACTCTTTGCTTTCCCACCTGTTCTCCTGTGTTCCTCAACCTCTGCACCTCTCACCCCCTTATTTACCATCTGCTTCTCTCACTCCCTAAAAAAATCGAAATCAAAAGAACCTCAGGCACAATGAATGAAGCAGAAGTGCTAACCACTAGGCCACTGTGCTGCTGTGTTTGTAAACTTGTTCCTGTAGTTAGTAAAATTCAAGCTCGATACAGGTATAATTATTAGCAGTCCTTGATGCGCTTCATTGTTTCTAAACATTTTCTTCATCATTTTCCTTTTCTCTTTCTTCTCTCACTCTCTCCCTTACCCCTTGCTCCCATCAATCTGTACTTGTCCTTGATCCTAATATTTCCTCTCGCTATTAAATTCTGAACTGGTAATGTATAATTATATTTGTCATCTCTGGGATCCCAATTATACATCAGCTTACGGATGCTCAAAAAGCATTACAATTTTAAATGTAGGTGCTGGATGCTTGTAGTAGAAGGAGACTGTATAGAGTCCCTCACTAAACTAATTATATTGAGTCCTATGCTGGCTAGACCAGGCAATGTGATTAATTTAGGCCTTCCCTGAAATAACGTCTATTGGCCAAAGTTATTAAGGTGAGAACCTTTTAAGACATGCAGTGGGAATACTATACACTCTATTTTTATTTTTTAGTTCTAGAAAAATGTAGTAGGAGCTGAACTGTTCTACTGCCTTCACTGACATCTTCTGTTATACCAGATCATAATTCATAATATTTACAAAACATTTGTTAGCTGCCATTAGTCAGCTGCTTCTTTTTGCTCATATTCTGTATTTAGCCAACAGCTGGCCAGTCAGATGAGCTTCGGGTTGCAAACTTTGAGCATCTCATGACAAACGTCAAGCTCTTTTGTAAGTTACCTGATGAATAGTGGGGTATCTATTAAGTTATATTCCTCAGTTTAGTTAGTGTGAGCCAATAGTGGCATAGTAGAGTCCACTGACCATTCTTATCAATACCACATGCTTTCTTTTAAATACTTTCTGATTGTCCATCGTATAGAAATGGTTTAGTTAGAAAAAGCACTGAAATATAGTAGTGAATGTAAGAGAGGTGGTTAAACTTAGAGACACTCTTTAGTTCCAGTACTGTGTCTGGGAACAATTGATTTGGTCTCCTGAGACTGATTACTAGGTATATTGCATTCACATAGATATTCAAACTGTAGTTGTGGACAAAATTAACTGCTTCCTATGGTCATGGATGAGCTTTCTGCACCTATCTACTGGCATTTGGGTCCACTTTTTTTTGTGAAAACGGCTCCAGTTCTCCCAACTGAAGTTTTCAGATCTCTCTTCAGGTGTTCTATGGGTTTAGTGCTAGACTCATTGCTGGTCACTTCAGGACAGTCCAGTATCTTGGCTTAAACCAGTCCTGGGTACATTTTGAAGTATGCTTGTGGCCATTGTCTTGCTGAAAGATACATGACAATTGAAGGAAACTCATCTTTTTAACCCTGCAACAACATTGCACTCCAAAATCGCCTGTAAATCTCTAGATTTATTTGCATGGCATCTTATTATTTCTAATTACTTCTAAAAGGTGCCAAGCACTTTCTCCAGCACATTTAAGGATTTCTGTATGTAATAAGCTATGACCAAAGACATACGTATGTGGTTACCAAAATATTTTTTACTTTCAACTATGTTCTGGATGAAATGATTGGGTGCCAATATTTTGGCCACAACTACGTGGGTAAGAAGATCATCTGTTTCAGGGTTGCTATGGCTGCCAGGCAACATTATTGTGATATTACCAGATTCCTCCAGCCATAGTGGGATGTTGCCCGGGGTGGGCAGAGCTTACACAGCTCTCACCTGCATCCCTGCATCAATAGATTACTTACAATAGTGATACCTTATATCTTGTTTGCATTTTATATAGTATTAGATGATAGCAATCTATGACATTTCTAGGGATGAGCGCACTCGGATTTATGAAATCCGAGCCCACCCGAACGTTGCCGATCCGAGTCGGATCCGAGACAGATCCGGGTATTGGCGCCAAATTCAAATCTGAAACTGAGGCTCTGACTCATAATCCCGTTGTCGGATCTCGCGATACTCGGATCCTATAAATTCCCCGCTAGTCGCCACCATCTTCACTCGGGCATTGATCAGGGTAGAGGGAGGGTGTGTTAGGTGGTCCTCTGTCCTGGTAGATCTCGTGCTGTGCTGTTTAGTTCTGTGCTGTGCTGTTTAGTTCTGTGCTGTGCTGTTTAGTTCTGTGCTGTGCTGTGCTGTGCTGTGTTCTGCAGTATCAGTCCAGTGGTACTGTGTGCTGTGCTCTGTCCTTCTGAGGTCAGTGGTGCTGCTGGGTCCTGTGCTGTGTCCTGTTCAGTCCAGTGGTGCTGTGTCCTGTGCTCTGTGCTTCTAAGGGCATAGTTATTTCCCCAATATTCCCCTGTGTTTAAAAAAATAAAAAAAGTTATTTAAAAAAATACCAAAAACTAATTTAATTTTTTTTAATTACCACAAAATTTGCACAACCAATCCTGCAGTATAAGCCCATTGGTACTGCAATATTACCAAGTTCACACATTCAGCAATAAAAGTCCAGTGGTACTGCAATATTACAAAGTTCACACATTCTGCAGTATCAGTCCAGTGGTGCTGTGTCCTGTGCTCTGTCCTGCTGAGTTCCGTAGTGCTGCTGGGTCCTGTGCCGTGTCCTGTTCAGTCCAGTGGTGCTGTGTCCTGTGCTCTGTGCTTCTAAGGGCATAGTTATTTCCCCATTATTCCCAAGTTTTTAAAAAATAAAAAAAAAGTAAAAAAAAATAAAAAATTAAAAATTAAAAAAAATATATATAATTATAACCAAATTTGCAAAACCAATCCAGCAGTATAAGTCCATTGGTACTGCAATATTACAAAGTTCACACATTCTGCAGTATCAGTCCATTGGTGCTGTGTCCTGTGCTCTGTCCTGCTGAGTTCCGTAGTGCTGCTGGGTCCTGTGCCGTGTCCTGTTCAGTCCAGTGGTGCTGTGTCCTGTGCTCTGTGCTTCTAAGGGCATAGTTATTTCCCCATTATTCCCAAGTTTTTAAAAAATAAAAAAAAAGTAAAAAAAAATAAAAAATAAAAAATTAAAAAAAAAATATATAATTATAACCAAATTTGCAAAACCAATCCAGCAGTATAAGTCCATTGGTACTGCAATATTACCAAGTTCACACATTCTGCAGTATCTTGTGCTACATATAATGGAGACCAAAAATTTGGAGGATAAAGTAGGGAAAGATCAAGACCCACTTCCTCCTAATGCTGAAGCTGCTGCCACTAGTCATGACATAGACGATGAAATGCCATCAACGTCGTCTGGCAAGCACGATGCCCAATCTCCTAGTACAGGGCATGTAAAATCCAAAAAGCCCAAGTTCTCAAAAAACAGCAAAAAAAGAAACTTAAAATCATCTGAGGAGAAACGTAAAGTTGGCAATATGCCAATTACGACAAGTAGTGGCAAGGAACGGCTTAGGCCCTGTCCCGTGTTCATGACTAGTGGTCCAGCTTCACCCAAGGATCTAAGCCCTCCTCCCCCCCCCCTACAAAAAATTTAAGAGAGTTATGCTGTCAGCAACAACAACAAAACAGCAAAGAACTCTGCCTTCTAAACAGATGACATCACAAATCCCCAAGGCGAGTCCAAGGGTGTTGTTGGTTGTGAACCCTGACCTTCCCATCACTGTACGGGAAGAGGTGACTCCATCCAGCATTTGCAGCACGCCCTCTGCATATGCTGGAAGGATCACCCACAGTCCAGTTACAGATTTGGCTAATGAAGGTGTGAATGTTGTACACTGGGAGGAGGATATTGATGTAGCTGGCGCTGAGGAGGATGTTGATGATTATGATGCAGACAGATACCAAATTGCATTTCTCAATTTCTATTTATATTCTAGATTATATAACGGCTGAAAAGTTTTCTGTTTTACTCCTAGTGGAGAGGGGATCTGATGCAGACAGATACCAAACTGCCTTTGTCCATTTCTTTGTATATTTGAATTGCTAGTTCTACAGTCTATGCAGGCTGCTTTATTTATATTCAACTACAAGTGTAGGGCGGGGGGGGGGGAGGGGGGGGGGCATAGATAGCCACCAAAGTAACGTGGTCCATTTAATTTCACTTTCTAGCTCCACAGTCTGTGCAGCCTGCTTTTTTTTATCTTCAAAGTATTTATATTTACAAGCCTTGCAATCTAAATTAACTAGAGTTAGTGACGTGGTAGAACTCCAAAAGGCAGTTTGGAAGCCCCTGTACAAACTGGCTCTATTTTTTAACTGAGTTGTCCCCCCTCCAGTGTGTACTCGGAAAGAGTTTTTAGTGCAGCGGGGAACCTGGTCAGTGAACGGCGAAGGAGGTTGCTTCCTCACAACGTTGAAAAAATGATGTTTATAAAAATGAATAATCAATTCCTCAATGAAGTACAGCACTGCCCTCCAGATACTACAGAGGGACTGTGGTTGTGGAGTCCAGCGGGGACGAATTGATAATGTGTGAGGAGGAGGAAGTACACACTGTAGGGGGAGAGGAATCAGAGGTTGAGGATAAGGACGACATCTTTCCTCAGTAGAGCCTGTTTAGTTTGTACAGGGAGAGATGAATTGTTTTATTGGTGTGGGGGCCCAAACAAACCAATCATTTCAGCCACAGTTGTTTGGTAGGCCCTGTCGCTGAAATGATTGGTTTGTTAAAGTGTGCATGTCCTATTTCAACAACATAAGGGTGGGTGGGAGGGCCCAAAGACAATTCCATCTTGCAACTTTTTTTTTGGCATTATGTGACCATTCAACAGTCGTTTGCCATGTTCAAAAAGTAAAAGAAAATGCCAACAAATTCAATAAATTAAATCAAAAGTTAAATGCCCTGTCATTATTTAAAACAAGAGGTTTTGACGTGCTAGAATTAGTGTAGTGTTAAGATGTTATAAACACTACACTTGGAAATTGGAGGAGGTAATGTGGCCCCGGTATCAAATTGGGTACCGGGGCCACCCCACTACGCAGTCAGATACTTGTTTGGTGGAATTCAGACCAGTTGAGGGTGTATTTATTTTATTGTGGCCCCGGTATCAAAATGGGTACCGGGGCTACCCCACTACGCAGTCCAGATACTTGTTTGGTGGAATTCAGACCAGTTGAGGGTGTATTTATTTTATTGTGGCCCCGGTATCAAAATGGGTACCGGGGCCACCCCACTACGCAGTCCAGATACTTGTTTGGTGGAATTCAGACCAGTTGAGGGTTTTATTATTATATTGTGGGGACCACTCTATCTATACCACACTACAACTCTATACCACTCTATTTAATACTTTAATTCTATTTAATACTTTAATTCTATTTAATACTTTAATTCTATTACTAATTACCATAAAGAGGAACTGCCGCTTCTATTTAATACTTTAATTCTATTAGTAGTTACCATAAAGAGGAACAAAATAAACCAATTTTACCAAAAGTATAATATGACTTAGACTTACAAACACTACACTTGAAAGATGGTGCCTTTAAATGAAAAAGTCAGTCTTCATTGCACGACTATGTGCAACAGGGACAGTTTTTTGGTTTACAAAGTCAACCAATAACACTTCGACCCTGTCTGTCTTTAACATACTTGATGGGATCTCAATGACGAATTGTCTGTACCATGTTTGGAGGAGGTATTGTGGCCCCGGTATCAAATTGGGTACCGGGGCCACCCCACTACGCAGTCCAGATACTTGTTTGGTGGAATTCAGACCAGTTGAGGGTGTATTTATTTTATTGTGGCCCCGGTATCAAAATGGGTACCGGGGCCACCCCACTACGCAGTCCAGATACTTGTTTGGTGGAATTCAGACCAGTTGAGGGTGTATTTATTTTATTGTGGCCCCGGTATCAAATTGGGTACCGGGGCCACCGCACTACGCAGTCCAGATACTTGTTTGGTGGAATTCTGACACGTGGAGGGTGTATTTATTTTATTGTGGCCCCGGTATCAAATTGGGTACCGGGGCCACCCCACTACGCAGTCCAGATACTTGTTTGGTGGAATTCTGACACATGGAGGGTTTTTTAATTATATTGTGGCCTCGGTACCAAATTGTGTATCGGGGCCACCACACTACGCAGTCAAGATAGATAGATGCGTATCATAGATAAAGTACATTCAGTGGTGTGGGGCAAATTGAAAAATATTCAAAATGCACTGACATTATCAAAAACAAGAGGTTGTCACACGCTAAAACTCCAACATGTATATGATGGAGAGGATGGAGGAGCAGCCGTATGTGTAGTGTAATGCAGACCTGTTGAAGGTTTTTTATATATTTTATTGTGGTGCCCAGTGCCCACTCCTCTACGCAGTCCAGGTACATTTATTGGTGCGAATCATAAAAGTTCAGGGTTTTTAATATATTGTGGTGACCCACTCCTCTACGCAGTCCAGGTACATTTATTGGTGCGATTCATAAAAGTTCAGGGTTTTTAATATATTGTGGTGACCCACTCCTCTACGCAGTCCAGGTACATTTATTGGTGCGATTCATAAAAGTTCAGGGTTTTTAATATATTGTGGTGACCCACTCCTCTACGCAGTCCAGGTACATTTATTGGTGCGATTCATAAAAGTTCAGGGTTTTTAATATATATTGTGGTGACCCACTCCTCTACGCAGTCCAGGTACATTTATTGGTGCGAATCATACAAGTTGATGGTTTTCTTATTATATATATTGTGGTGACCCACTCCTCTAGGCAGTCCAGGTACATTTATTGGTGCGAATCATAAAAGTTCAGGGTTTTTAATATATATTGTGGTGACCCACTCCTCTACGCAGTCCAGGTACATTTATTGGTGCGATTCATAAAAGTTCAGGGTTTTTAATATATATTGTGGTGACCCACTCCTCTACGCAGTCCAGGTACATTTATTGGTGCGATTCATAAAAGTTCAGGGTTTTTAATATATATTGTGGTGACCCACTCCTCTACGCAGTCCAGGTACATTTATTGGTGCGAATCATACAAGTTGATGGTTTTCTTATTATATATATTGTGGTGACCCACTCCTCTAGGCAGTCCAGGTACATTTATTGGTGCGAATCATAAAAGTTCAGGGTTTTTAATATATATTGTGGTGACCCACTCCTCTACGCAGTCCAGGTACATTTATTGGTGCGATTCATAAAAGTTCAGGGTTTTTAATATATATTGTGGTGACCCACTCCTCTACGCAGTCCAGGTACATTTATTGGTGCGAATCATAAAAGTTCAGGGTTTTTAATATATATTGTGGTGACCCACTCCTCTACGCAGTCCAGAAAGATACCTTGTTGCAACGTTTTGGACTAATAACTATATTGTGAGGTGTTCAGAATACACTGTAAATTAGTGGAAATGCTTGTTATTGAATGTTATTGAGGTTAATAATAGCGTAGGAGTGAAAATAAGCCCAAAAACTTGATTTTTAAACTTTTTATGTTTTTTTCAAAAAAAATCCGAATCCAAAACCTTAAATCCGAACCGAGACCTTTCGTCAAGTGTTTTGCGAGACAAATCCGAACCCCAAAAATAACGAAAATCCGGATCCAAAACACTAAACACGAGACCTCAAAAGTCGCCGGTGCACATCCCTAGACATTTCTGTAGCGATATATACAGGGTAACATGGATTAGGTTCCCTTTGTCCCCCAATATTTAAAATTAAATAAAAAAAACAGATTTTTAAAAAAAATAAAAATCAATGTTTACATGATTATAGAATGAAAATACATTCTACCAAAATCATGCCATGCATTTTTACGTGATATTGATGCATTTTTACATGATAATTACACAAGATGCATGTAGTACCAAATCTATAAAGAACAAATAACCAAACAAACTTTTCACTCTTACAAATGACCCCATTACCCCTTATTCTCAATTTAGGGAACAGTGTACATGGATACTTTTCATCTGGAAATATGCTTCTAAAACTGCAATGTATAGCTCTATATCTGGGATCTATAACCCCGGGCTTGTTCACATATTTGCTGTACCTATGCTTAGGAGAATGATTCAGTTACAATATAGGGTACATTTTTTTGGGGTGACACTAAAATTAACATTGGGGAAAACTATGGAATAGTTTATTTGTTCCACAGTTTTCTAATTTTCACTACTGTATATGAATCCTATAAAATAAAAAAAAAAAGCTACCAAAAAAGAGATTTGTTTGTCCTGAAGAAAACATAAAATTTGCCTCAAGAAACTTAAAAAAATAATAAACGTTATTCCTTGTGTAACAGATACATCTCCAAAAAACATAAAAAATTGATCTAGTTATAAAGAGGCAAAAATCTTTCAATCGTACTGTAATCATATAGTCAGAGTTAGTATGTATTTACTTGAAATATCTGAAGCAACAGAGATTACATATCATAAGGTGTTGTGATCCAAATGCTGTTTTCACAAATTATAGATACTGTACACACTGTCATCTCTGAAGCAGATAAATTGCTATGCACAAGCTTAGGAAATTGTAGTATCTGAAATAATTAATTTAAAACATCTGAAGGATGAGCGTTGATATGAAATATGTAATCATTTATCTGAACTCTAGAAGGAACACTTACTGTTATCTGTAAAATGTGTCTATATTATTGATTCAAACTGTCTAAAAAGTTGCATAACACTCAGGTAATCTCTTGAATACAGATTCTATTTCTTTATGAACTTTTGTTTGTTTTTGTTTTGTTTTTTTGAGCAAACTAAGCATCCATGCTTGTTCTGAACTAAATGTATTTTTATTGTTAAATTTAAACGTACATAATTACGTTTATGTATACATAATGCATGTAGGGTAATTTGTTGTAGAAACTGAGATAATTAACTAAGACATTCATAATTGTAAAATAACAACTTAATTTGAGTAAGATGTGATTTTCACAATACCCAAATACTTTTAAAGAACTCTTGTCTCAAAGTAAATAGAAAAGAAATTGGTGCCAATGTTGTTGATGATGAATCACTTCATGGCAACAAGTGAGTTTCAGGAAACAATCGGAGGACATGTATAATAGTATAGTATAACAAACATTATAGAAGGAAGTTATGTAAAATCATAAAAACTCAACCTGCAATATAAATGTTAATACTTTGTGATCACTATGGCCTGATTCATCAAGGGAAGTAAACAACAATTTTGTGCAATCCGCAAAATTACTCTGCGCATGCCCAGAACCTAGCCATACACCACAGAAAGCAGCCACGTCCAATTAATCTTTGAGCGCAAAGGACATTTACTGCAGCCTACGATTTCAGGAAAGGAACAGAGCGGGGAATGGGCATCTGCCTGTAGTCATTGTACAGTACTGGTGTGCCAATTTTGAGAGCACGCAGCAGTATCCAATTCAAGCTCTGGGCATCACTCAGGTATTTGTTTTTCAGCCGCATCTCTTGCTCCAACTACAAGTCCAGTCTAAGTGCCGATTACTAGTGATGACGACTGTGTATGCATGCTATTACATACATGTGCTTGCAATCAACAGCAACTGTAAACAATTATTTTATGTGCTTTAGACATTCACAGCATACTTATAAATGTATTTCATGGAAAAACAAAACAGAAAAAAGACTTTATTTTTTAATGTTTTGTCATTAATTCCTATATTATTTCTATATTATTAACAGGTGACATTAGTTGAATAGTTTTATTCTTTTATGGTTTTAAATTCCACATATGTATTGGATATATCCTACAGGGTCTTGTCCCATAGAACAGAGCAGACCTACATCCCTATTCATCACCACACGTTTCTTCACATCCACTCCTTGTTTAATTCGGGTGTACATATATCCGATTGACCTGTATTTTAAAACAAATGCACATTGCGCTCAGTATGCATATGCGAATCAGACCCTTAAAATATAAGTCAAACTGTATGGTCATTTATTTTCCTTTTTTTTTAATTATTCTTAATAAAAAGTCAATAGTGTAAACTGACGTTCCTGGTTCCCTCGATTAAATGGTTAGATAAACTTACTAGAGTTTGTATAAGAGTATACAGTCCCTATCAGAGGTTCATAGAGGCCCAGGGAAACACACATTAAGAGGTCCCCCACCCCCTCTTTCTTAAAACAAAAAATAAATAAAAATGCATTTAAAATGTATTTTAAAGTGATTTTAAAATGTATTTTAAAGTGATTTTAAAATACAAGAGAATAGTTTGTTTATAATTAGGTAACTGGTCTGTGTGATGTTCAATGTTTACTCAAGGAATTGTAGAATTGGCATGTTAGCTATGTTAATTTCATCAATTTTTTATTATTACATTGCTCCTGCTTGTATAGATTCAAGCGGTTTTGTTTTCATTAATACTTTTTAAAATATCACTTATTTTACGTGAACAACTGAATGCTTTTAAAGGTAAATAGCATGGTGATGGGTGGGGTGCCTCTTAATTTGAGTTTCTCCTGGCCTCTATGAACCTCTGGAAGGGCCTGTGTGTGGGTAGATGCATCATGCACAGAGAGAGCAGTAAGCTCTCTCTCTCTTAACATATGCAGGTGCTAGGTTTGTACTTTCATTACTTGGAAATTGGCAAATTAGCAAATGGATAAATATGAAAAAAAAGTCTGAAACACAAAAACAAAAAGGGAGAAAATTTTGTGGCCTCCAGCCAGTCGGAGGCCCAGGGAATTTATTCTCTAGCCTCCCCCTCCCTAGCCTGCTGGAGTAGACTATGAAGAGCTGTCTATTCTAAGGGAGTCATATGCAGTTCTCTTCTTTACCCGCAGGCACTGAAAAGTGTATGTAACCAATTCAGTGTAAAGTTAGACATGATCTACTATCTTTAAAATCAACCCTTAGGATCTATTAAGTATACTTAATAGAATATCCAAAGGGATAGACCTTTCTTGAAAAATAGAACAGATTTAATATTATTAATTTAGATTTTTATTTATCTTAGCACTTCAGGGACTAAAGAGGAACTGAAATCAGATTTTCACATTTAAATAAAGTTTTTTTTTAAAGGAGTCTTACTAAACTCAAGTGTTAGACACTGGCCTGATCAAATAGCCAAGGAGTGAGTATGAAATAGTACAGTACAGGCTGAGCTGGAGGGAATATTAAGTAGAATTATTTTTTCTGTTTTTTTTAACACCATTCCATTTTCTTCCAATCTCATCTAATCATTGAGAGACTTTGCAATACTTTTATTTTAAGAAAAACAGAAGCTTCTACATAGTTGTTTTCTAATATGCATTATTATTCAAAAGAATATTTTTTTATATAATAGAGACTTGTGTGTAGTCTGCTTGCATAAATGCTGAAGTGATAAATGTTTAACTTTGCGTCTCAAAGTGTTTTTTCATCTAGAAATGAATTCTTTTATCATTTGATCTAAAGTTCTTACATTTCTATAGAAAGTAATATCTAGGCATTTCATTAAAAAAATTCTAACAGAAACAATGATACAAGAGAAATTTACTGTTAAGATAATTTAATGAGATGTGACGCTTGATGTCAGTTTAATAAAGTGTCTTGTGATTATTTTTCTCATGTGAAACATCTTGTGGTCCACGAATGTCAGCAGGAGGATTTATGGATGAGTTAAACTACACATTTTGCAGGGATGCATCATATTCTGTATCTTAATGTGTCATCAATTTTCCTTCAATTTGTCAAGTGTGTAGTACACTAACCTGTGTGAATATCAGCATTCTATAAATTCATTTCAAAATAACATATCCTTTATTGAAAAAAAAACAGTTACAGTTAGTTACAAGTCCAAATATGCAATATAAAAATACATTTAGCTACACTTGTGTTTGAGGTAAATGTATATTGCACCTGTGCCCCTTGTGCCTAAAGAGGTAGATAGACGGCATTGATGTTCAAGCAGATGAATCTTTATGTATTTCCCTCCTTTTTTGAGTTTCAAGAATATTTAGATATGCCTTGCAGGAGGTATATCTTATGTGCTTCCTAAAGTCTGGTGCTAATAAGTCTGGTGCTAGTTTATATGTTGATGATGATTGCCAATTTTTTCCTTATTATAAAATATAAATATATCCCCCACTAAAATATTTACCCACCAACTCTCGATAACCTGGTATGGTTTCCACAAAAACAAGGGGACAGTGTGGGGTCCTCTTGTTAAAGTGGAAACCAGTACCAGGCTAGACAGGCTGGCCCGGTCACACTATAACATAGATAACTTCACCTGTCAAAGTGGGAACCAGCACCAAAGAAGACTCCCTGAAAAGAACTTATTCTCCACTTTATTATAAAATAAAATAATGCTTCTGTCTCATCATAGCCCAATGGCAAAGTTGTAATCCAGTGGGAAATAAAAATAGAAACCAAAAGTGTTTTCTCAGTTGATAGGGAGTGTCACTCGCCATTAAACCAATTGCAATCATTTTCCCACACAAGCCACTTGTGATTGGCTGAGCGGTGAAAGCTTGCTTTAGTCAATTAATTTCAGTCCCGAAAATGTCCTTTCTTATAAATGTATCTTATACATTCCAATAAATAAAGCAGTATGTGTGCTTGAATTTCTTTTAATAAATGATGAATGCAGTCTAATCAAATTTTACATAAAAACATAGTATCTAACTAATAAAGATAATCTATGAAATTTAAATACAAAAGATGCTCATATTTAAACTTAAAAGCAATGCTGGCAAACACTCTCCTTAGACCCATGTAAATAAGTCACATCAGAGAGAGATAGGTATCTCAAGGAGGTAAATGTATCAAGCTGCGATTATGCATTTTTAGCAATTTTCTCGACAGAGTTTAAAGTCAATGATGTACTGTATGTGAGTTGATAGGAAATCCCCAGTAATGTGATTTTGCCAAAATTGCCATGGTACAAATCGCTAAAAATCACCATTACAACATTTGGCTTCTCTAACAATACAAATACAAATACAAAACACGCAAAGATTTCTGTGAAAATCGCCAGAATCAACACAATTTTTTTGGATACACGACATTAACAAACACATCAGATTTCCACTGACAGCCAATGTTAACATAACAGAAGGCACAATATAAGTTTTAATCAAGGGAACCGTGATTTCTTTTTTAGAGGGGCAAAATTATTATTAATTATCTTACAGGGGACAAATTATTTTATATATAAATTAGTGGGCCAAATTTCATTATTAGATTATATGTAGTGATTATTTTATTTACTTTTACTATATTATAGAAGCATACTGTTTCATCACCAGTGGAGCAATAATTATTTTCTTCTCATGTGACAACACTTAATATTTCCAGATGGGGACACCATTTAAAGTACATCCTTGTGGCACTCTAAGTGGCAGCACGCGCATTTGCCCATGTGTTTTGCACACTAATTAATTCATAAAATAAATTGGCCCCTGTAAGATAATTAATAATAAATTTTGCCCCTCTAAACAAGAAACCATGATTACCCTTATAATTAAAACTTGGATTGTGCCTCCTGTTATGTTAAAATTGGGCAGCAATAGAAAGTTGATGTGTTTGCTAATCTCGCCTATCCAAAGCAGCACTTTGTTTCTGGCAATTTTCACAGCAATCTCGGGCAAGTTTCTGTTAAATCTCCGGCGAGTTTGACTAAATCACCAGAGGGAATAGGTGTTTTAAAATCGACATACATCGCCGTAAATTAGATTTTGCAATGTCAAAATTGCAGGTTAATACATATGGTGACTTTGCATATAAAAGTGAAATTTGTAGCTTGATATATTTACCCCCAGTTGTCCAGAAAAGTAACTTAACAGACAATTTCTATAAGACATGCCATTTTAACTAGTACATGAATTAATGCATTTTGGATTAACTGATTTTTTTTAATTTAATTTGGTGGGTGTATTATGAATTGAATTAAGATAAATACAAGTTATGCCTATGAAGGACATATTTAATTTCTGCATACTAACTCTGACCATTCAATAAAATTAGTTTTACCAGGACATTGGCAAAAAGTATAATCAATGCACCATGCTTCATCACATTATTTGTCCGAAAGAAAAGTGCTCCATCCATACATGGTTAAAAGCACAGAAGGAAGAGAACAAGCAATATATTTAGCAAAAGTTTCAGGAAAGTATGTACCAACCAGTAAATTGAAGTAACCTAAAAATGTATTCACTTTTGTTGGTAGACAAACTTTAGTTTTAGCTTTTGAGATTTGCCTTTTGAATTTAACTTAATGGTTGGGCTCTATCCATGCTTGTGACATCACACTGTGAGTTCAAAAACAGGTAAGAGAGAAATTGAAAATTGTAGAGCTTCTGGGTATAGAAAATCAATTTCACAGAAAATTACATTCTTCGTCATCTGTGAAATATAAATTTAGGTTGGTGGTTCTTCTTTAAAATAACAATGTCTGGTAAGTTGTAAAAATACAAATATGTTTAAATAGAACATGTAAAAGTCAAAAATATTTTAACTCAAGGATTTAAATTGTGATTATACTATACATGCACAAATAAATCCAGGTTAAAGGAAGCTATTAATGACTTTGAAAGTAATAAATGTATAATGTATATTTATTTACACTCTTTCTAAAATCTTAGCTTTTGGGTGCTAATAATAACAACAGGTACAACTAGTTTACATACCTTCCATATTCCAACTAATGTGCCCTTCTTTTTAACATTTCCTGAACCGCTGACCATATTTATAATAAATGACATTTTAATTTGTGGGTGTATGTCCTTTTTCCAAATGCTCCCAACTACCCTATATCTGAATAATGGAGTTAAATTCCATGGGAAGGTATCTTCTGTACATCTTCTTGTGACCTCTGGAAAAATAGGGCATACAGTAATGAGGATCTGATATGCAGGAATGCCAAGTAGACTTTTGGGCCCGGTACAGCAACTACTTGGGATCCCTTCCACAGCCCTCAAGGGTGTATGCCCACACCAGAAAGGTGACTCCTCCCACTAAACAGACAGGCCAGGCACCCCAGGCAGAAACAGGCCCCGGCACCTTGTAGTTGCTCCACCTTCCTTTCCGCACCCCTGCTGATATGCAGAGCAGAATGCATTGTAGGACAGTGCCTTTAAACTCCTGATATAGATCCTCATTTAGAGTTGGACATAAGTTCTGCACTGAGACTTAAAATTCTGCTTTATTTTGCTATGTATGCACTTGAAAACAATGTGTAGTTTTTACTATTGGTGCAAACATTTGTGTTGATAATAATCAGCATAAATCTTTGCAGTGTTAATTAAAATATTAAATACATAAATTAAAACTTTGGCATTCCCCACCTACAAACTGAAATGAACTCTAGTGCTTTGAGCCTGGTCTATTTTTACAGCTAATTTGGGGGAATCTAATACAAAATCACAACAAGTACCAAGCTATGGCCAGCTGGGCTGTTATAGGATAGAAACATGCAGCGTGTGGTTTCACTGGACATAGCCCCATCATGTTCAGTACAGTTCTGAATTCTCTGAGTGACTCAGGCCTGCAAACATATGTGTCTCCCTACTGAAAAAGCTTGCCTCATGATGAAAATTCATGAGGTTTTTCCAACACTCAAGGGTGGTGGCTGTTGAGCAATAATTGAGAATAATGTAAATATACTAAATAAAAGAGTATATTAGTATGTTATACTACTGGTCCCAGTAAAACCTGCCAAGACCTGACTGCCATAAAGCGCTTGTAGAACTGGTTCTACAGTAATCCAGTGGTTTAAAATCCCTGCTAGATGATGCACAACTTGCTTCTGGTGGATCAGCAATGAGAATAACAGGCTGCAAGAAAGCTGCTCTGATTGGCTAGACTGTGTGAAACCTCTCATGAGCTACTTGTGTATCGACCCTATGAGGATTGTAAATGAACTTCTTTGCTTCAATGAGATTTAATACTAACATTAATCAATGAACCTGGGCTTTTTTTTTATTTATTTTCTTTTTTTTATACATAAAACCAGATAAGGGGGCCTCCTGGAGTACATGGTGTTTATAGCAGCTGAGAGATATTGTACAAGTCCAAAAGGCTTTGTGTAACTGGCCTTAGCCAGTTTTATTCAGCAATAAAACTAATGAAAACTCCAAAATAAACACTGTGCCTTCCGACTTTAGCTAAATACTGGTCACTCTTGATTAACAAACATAAAGACAAAACAAAAAGAAGTTTTAGCACAGTTACTTACAGGGAGATATCAGGCTTTCTCTCACAGAGACTCTGCAGACCTGTCTCCAGGCACTGATAGACTGACTGAGCTGCTTTGAAGCCTTTTACTAGCACCACTCAGGTGCAACTCCTGATTACCAGCAGAATCACCGGTAACTTGTAAGACCTGGTTTATGGACCTAATGGATGGAGCCCACCCTCACTCTCCATCCATTAACCCCAGAACCCTTTTCCCGGCTTTTCAATAGGCCTATAACCTTCAGCAGCTTACACACCACAACATTTCCTTGGGGGGTTTAAAACAAGTAGGTTAGGAACCTAGGTGAAATATACCTGTTCTCAAATACTAATCCAGTGACTTTGTCACACAACCCCCTCCCCTGTTTCAAACTAGGGACCGGAACACTTGTAGCCCCTAAGCAGAATACCAGAGACAATGCATCAACATTGGCTAATCCACTGTACACCTAAAATCCTGTAAGGCTAGAAACCATCTCGTAGCCCGGGCATTCTGGCTTTTATTTGCAGACATCCACTGTAATGGGTCATGATCCATCACAAGCTTAAGCAGTCTGCCCAAGAGATAATACACTCAGAGGTGGCAATGAGGCATGAGGCATCTCTACTGAACTTCACCACAAGTTTGAACAATAACCCTTACCAATTTAAAATAACAACAGAACATAATAAGACAGAAATTAAATATTTGGACCTGGTAACATACACACATACAAATAAGTAGAAAAATGTAACTAATCATAAACAAGTAGACATGAATAGTCTAAACCAAAATTCAGTATAGGAACACTTTGATTAATATCCCCCTCATTGCAATTTCGTTATTAGATGTCAGTGCTAGGTATGTATTTATATTTATATACTTCTATTAATCAGTGTATGCATTATGGCCAAATCTGGTTGCTTCAATGTCACTCACTAAAGACTCTCAGTCCAGTGATACTAAATGTCATTTACTCTGTGCAACATAGCAACACATTACAAAACCTGATGTCAGCACCCCTTGAGAAATGTCTTTCTTTAAAAATTCCAAGTGTATTTTTATCAGTTAAAGCAATTGTTGTGAGGGGCAGTCAGTGAAATCTTGTTTTGACAGTGACCAGCAGAACCCCCTGAAAAACAGATATATTTCTTAATTCCTTTTTTTTGAAATTCAAAGTGTTTTCCGACAGTCAAAGTACCTGTTGTGAGGTATAGTCATTGACAACTTGTTTATTGAGAGTGCAAAATCCAGGGTGGTGCTTTAGTTTGACCAGAAACATCCCACAAAAACAGATATATATATTAATTTCTTTCTTTTAAAATTCAAAGTATTTTTTTACAAGTGGAAGCATTTTTTTAAGTGGTAGTCCGTAGTCAATGACATTATCTTTATTAAGCAGGAAAATATCAGGGTGTTGGTGGAGTGTGAGCAATCACTTCACCCCCAAAAAACACATACATTTCTTTATTTCTTTCTTTAAAATTCCAATTGTTTTTCTACCAGTCAAAGTAGTTGTTGTGAGAGGCAGTCAGTGAAATCATGTTTATTCAGTGGGAAAAAAACAGGGTGCTGGTGTAAACATCAACTGCACATCCACCCCCCCTCCCCCCCCACCCCCCCACACACACACACAAAAGTATTTTTTAATAACAAATTGTATAAAGTTAAATTATATAATTGTGGAGCAGGGTCAATAGAATTGTAATTTAATTTCCTAATTCTCTATCTTATTGGGCATTCACCTGATGTGATGGCAGCTACAATTAACTCAAAATTCAAGTAGCACTACTTCTTTTGTCAATGTCAACCAAGGATCATCCCAGTACCCAGTACTGGCAGTAGTAGTTTTTCAACCTCTACTATTAAAAAAAGGTTATGCGAGAACAAAGTGTAATAAAGAGACATTAAAATCCAAGCACTGGTTGCCCATAGCAAAGAATACATCCATTCTTAATGTAGAGAAGAATAAGAGAGAATTTTCTGATGAATGTAATGATTTGTCCAAAATAAGACAATGGCTGAAATTCTATACACCACTGCAGTGTCAAGACAAGGCTCAGACCATGCCCACTTTTTGCTAAAAGGAGCTCCGCTACTGCTGGTCCTGGTACACATACTAGAATGCCCATAGCAAAACAGAGTGCCCAACACAGTCATGTGTCTTCCTTAAATTCCCATGCACCACGTTCTCGCTCAGAGTGTAGGTCTGTCACTGTCACCTCCAAAACAGCCAAGTCAGTGCCTGAAAATAACACTGAGGCTGAAGAACAGCTTGGGCACTCACAGAATCATGAGGAGAATCTAAGGAGCGTATCCATGAGTGCTATATGTGAGTTTGACATTTCAGATTCTAATACTGTCATTATAGATTAGCTTCCATCCACAATTTATCAACTATTTGGAAATGTGAGGATAAGTAATAGCAACACTAATGATTATTTTGACATAAAAAATGAGGATGCTACTTTGAAACTTGCAAATGGGCAATAGCATGAGGGGGATAATTCTGGATCTGAAAATGAATGTGTTGCACTTGAACAAGATAATGAGGAGGATGATGATGATTGTATAGAAGTAAGGCAGCCATCAGTGGTACCACCTCATGCCCATTATAAGCAGATTGTCACAAACTCAGGTAATCTGACAGACCCCTGTGACCTGCTTAGCTTAATACTACCCTACTGGGAGGCACAAAATCTAACCAAGGCTTTAGGATCACAGCTACTGATAAGCCTTTAGAACCGGGCTATTAGAGGTCTTTAAGAATAGCAGCCGCCTTTCCCATAGAACTGTACACATTTAACGGTACTCCGATGCCCCCAGGACTTATCTCTATGGTAGAAGAGGCTTATCAGGATAACCGCAGTGTAGAACAAGGTAACTGGGAGACTGGAGGAGGAGGGCCCAACCTGGGTGACGAAACCATGGCTATAAGAAGGGTCAGAAAACAGGCCGAAGGTCAGGGCTGGCAGCAATCAAGCAGGTCTAAAATTCAGGCAAAGGTCAGGGTCACAGACAAAGAAGTAATATCCAAAATCCTGCAAAAATTCAGGGCAAAAGGCAATCAGGCAAAATCCAAGAGTTCAGGCAAGGTCACAACGAAGAATCAATGGATGGTCAGGAATCAAGCAGGTCAGCAACACACAGGCAGCGGACCCTATAACAGTCAGGGAGGCTAAGCCCTCCTTGCCTTAAATACATGAAAGGCCTAATGAGAACAGGGAGGCAAAGGAGGGGAAATTAGCACATTATAATTAATTAGGTGGTATGCGCACGCGCCCGGCTGCCCAGGTTGCGGCGTTGAATTACAGAGCATCCGGCCATTGCCTTAGCGACGACGGGATGAAAACCAGAAGTGAAATGACAATGGCAGGGACGTAAGCAAGGGGCACCACTACGGCTCATGACAGTACCCCCCCTTTAGGAGGGGTCAATGAACCCCAACATCCAGGTTTCCCAGGGAACTGTTTAAAGAATTCTCTAAGAAGTTTATCAGCGTGCAGATACCTTTGAGAAACCCAAGTGCGTTTTTCTGGGCCATAGCCTTTCCAATAAACCAAGAAATGGGTTTGTCCCTGGGCTTTCTTAGAATCAAGGATCTTCTCCACAATATATTCAGAGTGAACAATGAAACGTATTCAGAATTCTTAATGAAGGTCGAAGTTTCAGTCTAAAGGCAATGGAATTAACCTTTTTGTTTATAGCAAAAAATCCAATGAACCTGAGTTTTTTTGCATAGGTGTTTGAGCCTAAGATTCCGGGTGGAAAGCCAAACTTTGCCAGCTACTTGGAGAGAACAGTTCCTGCAATGACAGTATACAAAAAATTTTGATAGAAAAGAGACCTGAAGCAATGCGGAGTGGACCTTTTTCCAGATAGTTCTTAGGTGGGAGGCCGTAGGACCTATACCAGGCAGGCCAGAAGGAAAAATGGAGGATAGAGTGTTAGCCTTGGGATTGAAGCCATAATTACAAAATAATGGAGACATGCAGGTATAGGAATGGCAAGAATTATTATAAGCAAATTCAGGCCAGGGGACCAGGAAGCCCAATTGTCATGAAACTTGGAGATGTATAAACAGAGGAATTGTTCCAACAATTGGTTGACTCTTTCTGACTGTCCATTAGACTGCAGATGGCATACAGATGATAAACTGATGTTGATGCCAAGGATTGTACAGAAAGATCTCCAAAACTGGGCGAGAATTTGCAAGCCATGGTCAGAAACAATGTCTTCAGGCACACCATGAAGGAAGGCAAAAGATTTGCCGGACAAATAATAGAGCCAAGGTCTGATCACTGGGCAGCTTGGCCAAGGGAACAAAATGTGCCATTTTACTGAATCTATCCACCACCACCCACATGGTGGTGTGTCCGGATGACCAAGGTAAGTCTACAATGAACTCCATTGAGAGTTGTGACCAAGGTTTAGTTGGACCACGGAGAGGCATAAGTTGATCTGAAGAAAAATAGTCAGATTTTAGGGGTCTCTGGAGGTGCCAGCTTCTGAAAAACGTTGAATATTTTACCCAAGATTTTAGGTTAATCAGCCATGAATTAAAGTAGGAGGAATGATAGAGAGAGGTTCTGCCGTTGGGGAATGACAGAGACGAAACTTCAGGAAAGCGCATCAGATTTAATGTTTTTAGAACCTGCTCGATAAGAAATGATAAACCTGAAGCGAATAAAAAACAAAGCCCTACAAGCCTGTCTGGGATTCAGATTCAATAAATGACAAATTTGTGTGATCTGTAATAACAGAAATCATGTGCACTGCCCCTTCCAGCCAATGTCGCCATTCTTCAAATGCTCACTTTATGGCTAAAAGCTCACGGTTGCCCACGTCACAGTAAGCTTCAGCAGTAGAGAATATCTGGGAGAAATAGGCACATGGATGCAATTTTTGGTCGCAAGGGTCTTTCTGAGACAATATAGCTCCTGCATCTACATCGGAGGCATCTACCTCCACCACAAAAGGTAGATCCGGATTAGTGTACCTCAGGATAGGAGCAGGAATGAATGCAACTTTCAGAGCGCTGAATGAGTTAATTGCGTTAGAACTCAAATTAAGGGTATCAGCTCCCTTGTAGGTTAGGGCAGTTAACGGTGCTACCAAATCTGAAAAGTTATAAATAAATCTCTGATAATAATTTGCAAAGCCCAGAAACCTTTGTATGGCTTTAAGATTGATTGGCTGCACCCAATCTAATATTGCCTGAACCTTACTAGATCCCATGGAGAAGCCAGAGGAGGAAATCACATATCCAAGAAACCACACATTTTGGACTTCAAATTAGCATTTTTCCATCTTAGCGAAAACTTGGTTTTCTCTGAGTTTTAAAATAACTTGCTTAACATAAAGACGATGCTGTTCGAGACACTGGGAATAGATTAGGATATCATCCAGGTATACTACAATGAATCGACCCATAAATTCAAGGTCCCGGTCATCACGACAATGGTCGGGACGCAAGTAAGGGGCAGAAGCGAGTCCCGACAGCTTGGCACCGCTGTGGCTCATTTCAAATTCAGAATATGTTCGCCAGGGATCCCTACAAGGAGGTATGGACTTTGCGGCTTCTGCCCCATAGATCACGGTTGAAGCAGGTACCAAGTGAGACCAGTTTGAGAATTCAGGAAACAAGCAAGTATGGGGGAGAAGGAGGAGGTCTTTGGGCTAGAGCAGAGTCAGAGCCCGGATGAGGCTGTGAACCCCGTGAGCTGGATGTCAGATGTCAGAGTTGAACGTCCAGATGTCCAGGTAAGACTGAGAGTTTTATAAGCTTGAGCTTGAGCTCAGATGGAGCAAGAAGAATCTGAAGCACAGAGATGAACACAGATCCAGGTAGCCTCGGTGCTGAATCACAGTTGGTGTAATTGTCCTCAGGTACAAGAGCGAACTGAAGTCCAGGTAAGCTTGGGAGTTTTGAAGCTGGATCACTGATGGTGCAAAAGTTTGCAGGTACAAGGGTGAACTGAGGTCCAGATAAACTGGAGAGCTTTGTAACCGGATCACGTGTGATGCAATAGTCTGCAGGCACAGGAGCTGGATCACAGGAGGTGCAATAGTGTGCAGTCACAGGACTTGGGTCACAGGAGGTGCAATAGTCTGCAAGCACAAGATGAATCACATGATATCCAATAGTCTGCATGTACAGGAGCTGGATGACAAGAGGTGCAATAGTCTGTAGGCACAGGAGCTGGATTGCAGGAGGTGCAATAATCTGCAGGCATAGGTCGGAGGGTTGAGAGAGACTCAAAAAACTGGCATTATAGAGAGGATTCATGTGCCTTAAATAGATCAATAGACATTTAACCCTAACCAATAGTTGGGAGGAGAAGGCGTTAAAGTACGGGTCTGGCGGCCACCATGAACAAGTCATGGCGCTCAGTGCCAAAGAGGATGTCAGCTGGGGCACAAATGCAAGTGTACCAGACCCTGATTTGGCGGACTGTGGCTCCAGTACATGACACGCTTTAAAATGCCAGAGCATAAGACAAAAAAAAGTACCACTTCTGTTTGGAAATATTTTTATCCAAACCTAGACAACATTTGTCAAGGCATCTGCAGCCTTTGTCAGGCTAAAATAAGTATAGGTAGGGGTGTTGATCATCTAGCCATTTCCTCCATGTACGTCCTTTGCAGCAAGTGCATTCAAGTCGTTTGTCAAAACGTGACAAATTGTGTAGACTAGCAAGCATCCCAGCATCAGGTAGCAGACATAAGGATAGACACCTTAACAATCCTCACTAGCATCAACACCATCATCATCAACCTCCTCTTTATTATTACATAGTCCAACATCCAATTTTACATTTCCGACTCCCCTAATGCAATCCATGATTCCCAAGAGACATCCTTGCATGCTACAGCTGCTGCTGCTGGGAAGACCAAGAAGAATAAGCATTTTGCACAATTTTCTGAGAAGCAAACATTTGAGAATCAAGTATGATAGTTAGCATCCTGTTGCACAGCAGATTACTGTAGCCATGACAGCTATGCTAGCATTGGATGTGAGTCCAATTTCTGCAATCAATGCATTAGGTTTAAGCCACTTAAGTCCACACTACCAACTTACATCTCAATTCCATTTATCCAGGACAGAAATTACTGAGCTGTACCAGAAGTTTAAATTAAAAGTAATTCAGTCCCCAGAAAATGCCATTGTACTGATTGTTAACTATGGATAAGTGGACAATTGGAACTGGTCAAACAAAAGACAACCCATTGAATAAGTGTATCGCCATTAGCAGCAGTGCTGGTAGCTTCACCATCCTCCTACAATTTTTTTCAGCATAGTAGCGCTAGCACTCAAAGCCAGGATATTCACAGGCAAGCTACTCTTTGCATTGCTGGTTTCACAAAGAAACATACTGATGTCAATCTTTTAGACAAATTCAGGAATGTGATTTCAAAATGGGTCACCCCACTCTCCAGTCTCTCCTTAGGATTCTTCATTGCCAATAACGGAGCGAAAATTTTGTGTGCATTACGATTGGGTGAATTTCAATACATACCATGCCTTGCACATACAATAATTTTGGTACTGCAGAACTTCTTAAAAAGTGAGAGGTCGGTGCAGGAGATACTGTTTGTGGGCCGTAAAATTTCTGGGCATTTTCTACATTCAGCGACAGCATGTAGAACATTGCAGCGGATGCAAAAAAATAACTCTTCACAGACTGTTACACAAATGTAAATGCAAGCACACACTACGCTTGTTAATCAAATGTATCAACAAATCACACACTGGCATTCAATGGGTTATCTTGATCAATCTATTTCTTCTTAACAGGCTAATGGATTTGTTAGAGTATCAAGGACACAACATTTTAAATTATAGATTTAATATACCAAAGTACAGAGCATACATATATAATAAATTATTAATAGATTGAGATAACATGCACAAGCAAAACAGTTTAAAATAAAAGGGGTTACCTTCAGAGTGTCACTTTCATGATTTGCATACTCTGTGCCATGGGAAATTGGCAAGGAAGATGGACAGCTTATCAATGTGAATTGATTTCCCAATGTCTGACCCCTTGCTATACCTGGTCTCAGCCTTTAAAATACACTTCCACACCACTTTCTACCCCAGGGGGTTGTGGCCTGTGACACTTTTTTCAACCACCATTTGCATGTTGCCTGATTTACTAACCAATTCTACTATGTGATCTAACGTTTCTGTAGAGCGTCACATTGATCCAATTTTATCATTAATAAATCCCCTATGACTCTGTCCATCTTTTGATACCAAACATGATGAAATTTTGACAATGTGACATACCTTTTCCAAAGATATGTGATTTTAGCTGCTCCCGGATACCACCCATACCTGTCATTCACAACCCTGGTGTGATTTCTGCTCCTCAGTATAGAGTGGCACCTGGATTCCCCAAAACATGAACTATGAAGACATTTTCCTTTGAAGCTCATATTTCTATATACCTTTATAGGCCTTCCAAATGCTGCCTTGGTCTGTAAGGATGTCCAGCTGTGACCGGCCCCACAAAGTCTATTTAGGAGTCCAAAAACTAACTTGTGTCAGGATATATCTCACAGCAAGAGCTCTTCGAAGATGCCACAGGTGACACTCCTATCTTCTCACACTGGTATGTACAAAGCCATCAAATACACTTACATCAGACTTTCTGTCTTCACATTTTACACTTTAGCAGCTGAACTTATCAATGGATTCATTTGATATAACATATTTACACTGTTCCCTATATTCACGAACGCACTTTAACTGCTTCAGCGACTAGAGGAAGAGGAACAACAACAAGATATCAAGACTACACATCAAGCCAAAAGATAGGGAGATGGGAGACATGTTACCTTAGTCCAGCATATTGGAGAATCCTTACTGTTTTATGCAAGCTAAGAAAACCCTTTGAAATTGTAACAAATGAAGTTAGTTCAAACACTGCCAGCCTGAGTGAAGTCATACCCGTAAACAAACTACTGCAAAAGCAACTGGATTAGCTGAATTAGGAGATGAAACTTGGGGATTCCAGCGAAGTATGTCAGCCTTGTAGATCAAGTCCTTTATTCTCTTTGCAAGGACCCAAGGGTTTGCATCATCTTGAAATTGGATCACTACTACGTAAGTCATATGTAATGTCTTTATTTCCAACTGACACAATTCTTCACAGAGGCAAACAGCATTGTTAGCAAGCTGTCAGCTCAAATCGCACATGACAAGTCCCCTGCTTCAGCTTCTCATAGAAATAGTAGACACTGAAAAAAGTTATCACACTGATGAAGAGGCAACACAGCACCACGTGAAAGGTTATGACATCTGGGCAAGCTTAATTGAAATGCCCAAATATATTGACACTTCTACCATGTCTCAATCTGATACATCATGTTTAAGTAGAATGGTGGAGGATTGCTTTAATGAAAAAGTAGAAATTAGCCTCTCATATAGTCCCTTTGAATTCTGGGAGCAAAAATCCAATTTGAAGCCCCTTGTACAAATTAGATATGGTGTGCTTAAGCTTCCCACACTCTAGTGTATACTCGGAAAAAATAGGAATGTTATGAGTGATTGTCGGAGGAGACGTCCCAAACATATAGAAAAACTGGTATTCATCAAAATGAACTACAAATTGTATGAGGAATAAAATTGTTGCCACCAATTACAAAGAGAATCTGTAATGTGGTGGGGATGAACTAATATTGTGTAATGTTGATTTTGACACCAGTGATGGGGATAATGATGAGGGTTGTGACAATGTCACCATAGAGGAAGATGACCACTGTTAGCCAAATGGCCATTAGCAATTTGTTAAAATTAAAATCTCTATCTATTCTCCATTCTCCAATTCAGCAACAAAAATGTTCTCTTTTGTGGGGGTCCAAGCAAATCAGGCACTTCAGCCACACAAGTGGCAGTTCCTATCACTGAAGTGCTTGGTTTACTAAACTATGTACATGTCCTTTTTAACATATGGGTGGGTCCAAGAACATTTCCATCTTGCACTATTTTACATTTTGCCCTTGGTCTATCATCATCTGTTAAATGTTTACTGATGCCGCTGTCTCTCTAAGGACCTCTTTTTCTTATTGTAGCTACACTGTCAATAATGGATGCCCTGCAATGTTTAAAATGTATTGTGTGCATATTCTTTCAACTTTTTATGATGGATAAAGTCCACCATAGTCTTTCTATTTGTCTAAATGTCTAATGATTCCACAGTCAATTTAATGACCTGTTCTTCAGCTCTTGTTGCTTCACTGTCAATGGAGTAACAACATCAAAAAGTTATTGTGTTGTACTTAAAAGAGATGAAGAAAAAGATGATTGTGTTGAAGCAAGGCAAAATCCGGGGTATTGCCTCGTGCCCATAGGTTTTAGAATTCTGGTAGTCCCTATTATCAACAGGGCAAAATCAAGGGTATTGTTTGAGTGTGGCTACAAAAAGAGATTTTAATTTTTTTATTGAAGCCTGAAGTGTGGTGTCCCACATCACCTAGTGCAGTGCAAAAGGAAAACATGCTCAGTGCTTGGGCTTTTGAACCCTTCACTGAAGAGAAAGATTCCCAGTCCTTCCAATTCCCTGGAGCCAAAAGGCCTCTTAGGGAGACAAGAGTCTTTGAACCCCCTTGACCGCTATGGGGGCCCTATTGCCTTGGAATCTGCTTAAGCCTCACCTAGGATTCAGCAACTTGACCATCTGTCACGAAATCCGGATAATGGAATGATCCTGATTGCTGCTAGAGTGACTGCTTACCCCCAGAGAGGTGCAGAATCTAACAGTGGAGAGGAGTTCACCAGAGATTCCCGAAAGGGAATATGGCCTTGGCTGCTCTTCACCACAGGTCGCGGTCCTCTATGGGGTGCAGAGCAGAGAATGCGCAGAACCACTAAGTAGTTGTTAGGCAGAACAGTAGTAGAGGTGAAGAGATGCCCGGCAGAGAGCTGGAGCACTGAGGTCCACACTGGTGTATAACTCTGGAACAGAACCTATGATGAGCGATGCTTTGCGGTGAATCTACAGGTCTTGTAAGATGAACCAATATGGCGGTGAAGCGATGAGCTGCAGAGAGCAATAGCACTGAGATCCTCACAGGTGTTATAATGCAGGAACAGGACCAATGATGAGCGATGCTCTGCAGTGAAGCCACAGGTCTTGACTGTGAGGTAAGCTGAGCCAATATGGTGAAGAAGCAATGAGCTGCAGAGAGCAATAGCACTGAGATCCACACAGGTGTTATAACGCTGGAACTGGACCAATGATGAGCGATGCTCTGCAGTGATAATGCTGGGAAGCGATGAGCTACACATTAAACTGCTGAGAAGTGATGAGCTGCACAGGTACTACTGGGAAGCAGTAAGCAGCACAGGTATTGCTGAGTAGAGATGCGCTGCACAGGTAATTGCTGAGTAGAGATGAGCTGCACAGGTAACTGCTGACTAAGATGAGCTGCACAGGTAATTGCTGAGTAGAGATGAGCTGCACAGGTAATTGCTGGGAAGCAGTAAGCAGCACAGGTATTGCTGAGAAGTAATGAGCTGCACAGGTGGTTGCTGAGAAGCAGTAAGCAGCACAGGTATTCTGAGCTGCACAGGTAATGCTGAGAAGTCAGGAGCTGCACATGTAATGCTGAATAGTGATGAGCTGCACATGTTATGCTGAATAGTGATGAGCTGTTTTGAAAAATACTCTTCACATTAATTAATTAATTAATTAATTAAGAACAGAAAACTGCAACATTAAAGAAAGTTTGTTAGCAGTTCATTTTGGGTTCTTTTAAACAAATATTTTTTGTTGAGTTTTTTGAAATATTGACAATAACAAACAAAACAAAAAAAACCTTACAAAATTAAATCCCCCTCCCACCACATTCATAGATTCAATTGTCATGAGTCGCCACTGTGGCGACTCTTCTCCTAGAATTAGGAGCTACAATCCAGCTGTTGCCCTGACAGCTCTGATGACCCTTTCAGTTTCTCATCCCTGTTGTCATGAGGGCAACAGCCAGGACACTCTCTGCTTCACCGCCATGGCCCTACTCATATGGCAACCAGGCGCTTGTGTATTACTATGTAATTAATGAAACACCTCCTGGGGCTATTTAGGGCACCTGTAATTCTCTTTCAATCAATAGCTACCTTGAGTATATAAGGTAGGAAGGGCTTAGCCTCCCTGCCGGTTATACCGCCTGTGTACTGCACCATCCTCTGTTGTCCTGTGTATACTCTGCTTCTGACCTGATTCCTGTTGTGACCTTTGGCTTTGACTTCGAACCTGCTTGTATGCTGATTGCCGCTGGCCTGTTTACTGGATTACCCTGTCTGCCATCTGCCCTGACCTTAGGTCTGTCTTTTGGTTTCCCCCCTTGCTGCTGATCGACAACCTTTTGCCTGTCTCTGATAATTGCTTTCTGTATTACAGTTATCCTCCATCCTGCACTACGGATATTCTGATAAGCTTTTAGTACCTTAGAATTAAGTCCTGGGGGCATTTTAGTACCTCCAAGTCTAGTTCTACGGGAAAGGTGGTTGCTAAAGGTGAAGACCTCTTTTAGGTTCTATTGATTCTAAAAGATTAGCTAATAATCGTGGTCCTAACAGCAATATTATGAGAATATTTCAAGTGGGAAAAAAAATATTATCATTATCATTGGACCAATGTTATGTTAGCAGTTCATTTTGTACTGGATGCACAAGGTTATGTTAAAATGTCTGCATTCTCCCCCCAGCCAGTACCTTGACTACTGTACTACTTGTAGAGGCAATACAGGAGGAAGTTCACAAGGACACACATATTAGTCAGTGAATACTTTATTTTTTTGAGCAGTTATTTTACAAAGTAGAGGCGGGAGAATGAGGGTAAATGATGTCGTCATTCCTCACTGCTTCCTTCTTTACTCTCGCTTTCAATAATCAGTGCCCTTCTTATATAGTCTTTGAGGGTGGAAGATGCAGTGATTGGTCTGTACCTCACTGTCTGATTCCTTGTGTAATTACTGTATGAAGAACGCATATCAGCATGTCTGTGGAGAGGAAGTATGGCTTTGTAGGAGAAGGAGCAAAAGGAAACTCAGATGGAAGACTAAGACTGACAATCAGGCAACTTTAGCATTTGCCAGAAGGTCCATTGTGCCAGAATGCATCAGTAGCCAGATTGTGGCTCCCAAATCTGCTAAATAATATTAGGCTGTAGCCCACTGCATTTTCTGTGTTTGACCCCCTCTGATGCATTGGTTGAACATTGGTGCAAACACTATTGTGAGCATCCTAGTGAATAATGAAGGTCTCTTTGAATTTATTGCTCTAGACATTTGTTTTATTTCAGATGCGTAAAGGCCATGTATACTGCTATGTGTATGTGCAGTGATGACATTTAGTACCAGTCTGGCTCTGTCAGGTGACATTATAGACAGCATTATAGGCAAAATTGTCTTGAGTTTAGTTGTGCTATACAGTATAATTCACTTGTTTGCACTATTATCTCTTTTCAAGAATAGTGCAAATATGCATATAACTGAAAATCATACTATGAACTACTTTAAAACTAATACAAACTTTAAAACTGTACAACTAATACAAATATGACATAGGGCAAGCAAATGAAAATTGCATTTGTCTATCATAAGATATGCCTACAATATAAATACCATACATATATTTATATACATTTGTACATCAATATCTATTTTATGATGATGAGCAATTTGAAGGAAGGAGCAGCAAACGGGAATTATAGCTATAGTTTATTTTTTTATGATATTTTTGTATATTTTACTAACACATCTACATTGCTACTAAAATAGCCTTGATTTTTGCAGTTTATGATGCACACAAAAGACTTTTATTATTACATTTATTATTGTTATAAAAGTAAAATATATATATATATATACTTATGACATCCTGCCACTCTGCAGCAGCTTGGCAGGTTACATGAACATTTTGGCAGTGTCTCCTGTAAGCTCTAATATACTCATATATAAATAATGAAGAGCAGACACCAAACAAGTGCCCCCCGGAGATGAGAATAGTCTTTCATCATGAGAACTGAGGTCATTATGACACTAGTGTTTCTTTCCCATATAATACACATTGCTGTTTGATACACTCAACATTCCTTATTTTAAACATGAGACATAGCTGCATAAGATAACAACATTTCAAAGCAAAGAAAGAAGTGCTTGATATTGAACATCCATAACTGTAAAGCAACTTTTAGGTGTTTTGGTATGTAGTGCCAACAGGAAAATGAAAATATTTTAGATATTTGTAACTTTCTACAGCATGCTGAAGGATGAGCTGTAACAAAACTTTATGCAATCATTTAAAAAGCTGCACCATGGAACAGAAAAGATAAACAATACAATAATCAAGAGATTGGATAAAAAATGATTGTTGTTTGGCTACACTCCTGGTGTCATGTCTTTTGTGCAATAGAAAAGATAGCAACATGGACACCCTTTTATGATTGAATTAAAAAAAATTGCCAGTAGCACTTAAGCTTGTAGGTATCTATAACCTATCAAAATCCAGACAAATATGCAATAATGCTCAGACTGCCCTGATGATAATGGAATGTCTATACAGTGTTTCAGAGTAATGCTTTGTCAGGTGCTCAAAAAAAGAGAGTGCATAGGACATATGAACCTTACAAAACTACAACCTATATACATATGTATACATTTACGGCTAGAGTTGAAAAAGCATATAATCATTGACTTTGTACATTTTTGTTGTATTATTCAAAATTTGAATTGTAACAGTTCTTTATGGAAGTCAATGTGATAATGCATGTATTCATTGTAATATATAAAAGAGTGTTCATTAATATTGTGTATAAAACTGAAGGAAGGCCTGACAATACAGCTCCAGCCTCGTGAGCCCCTGCTCTTTTCTCAGAAGAGCAGATTGGGAAGGGGGGCACTTCTATGGGGCAGCAAAGTGGTTAGCACTTCTGCCTCACAGCGCTGGGGTCATGAGTTCAATACCCGACCATGACCTTATCTGTGTGGAGTTTGTATGTTCTCCCTTTCTTTGCGTGGGTTTCCTCCTGGTGCTCTGGTTTCCTCCCACTCTTCAAAAAAACATACTAGTAGGTTAATTGGTTGCTATCAGAATTGACCCTAGTCTCTCTCTCTCTCTCTCTGTCTCTGTGTGTATGTAAGGGAATTTAGACTATAAGCTCCAATGGGGCAGGGACTGATGTGAATGAGTTCTCTGTACAGCGCTGCGGAATCAGTGTTGCTATATAAATAAATGGTGATGATGATGATGATGATGTGCAGAGATGCCCTGACCTGTGTATGCTCAGAAGAGGCTGACTCTCCTACAGTGCGGTTAGTTCTGTCACTGCTTGATAGTCATGAGGTGTAACAAAAATAAAACAATTTGCCATGTTTTGGAATTATTGAACTTTATCCATTTTAGGGGCTCCCATGCTCAACTGCAAAACAAAATGCAGCTAAATTGATCAATCAAATATATAAACAGAATTGGTAAACATTCTAGCTTGAAATTTTCCGAGCAATATGGAACTTCAAAACTACAATAGTAAGATATTGCTTTGTTTGCAAAATATGTAAATAGAAATAGGGCAACTTTTCAAAGGGCAAGCTTGAGGGATTCCAGACTTTGCACTGTAATGTTTTATAGTGCCCAAGGGTCAATAAGTTTAACACCCTCTTGCACATTCTACAATTAAAACCAGGCACAAAGTTCAATCCAAGCTATGATACATTAGTATTACTTGAGCACAAGATTTCCGCAGCGCCGTACAGAAAACAAACAGTAAAGTATATAGGGTAACATCATGCTTAACCCTCATCCCTGCAGCAGGTTGCTGTGCTAGGAAAGAGGTTATGCCTCTATTACAGAAAAGTGTGAGTGGCTTGCTTGCACTGGTGGAATCATACCCAGAAGCAGGGTCAGTGATGTCACAAAAGCTTAACTACTGAACCTTAAACAGTTTGACCCATATTAGTTTACTGATCTAGAGATCTGTGATATGGCTTTAGGTGTCAGCAATGGAGTAGGCAGGCAATACAATATTAAACTGTACTTTGTAACAGGGCTGCATAGGAATGTTTTAATTTATTTCATCTTCAATTATTAATATATATATGTTGGTATTTAGTGGTCATTTAAGGGGGATATCCATATATCATATGAATACCAAAGATTTTCAGTTGTACTATATGCCATATAAGGCTTTCTTCCTGGGAAACTTTGGAAAATCAATCAATCAAAATGCAGAGAATCATCACATGAGATTTAATTCCAATAACTTGTCCTTCCCCAAGGCGTGATTTGCAATTGCAATGTTCACATTTGACGGATAAACATTGAGCTGCTGTTTTCTTAGCAATAGGTGCCAGTTACATTGACCATTCACAATGTGGGAGGAAAAAATATTTCATTAGGTTCAATGGACAAACAAACAGAGTAACCTTCTAACTCTCCTTACCTATATCATGTGCACCAAACGGTAAGTAGTAATTTCCATCTTTTGTTTTTTTACAAATGCAACAGCACATTGTTTCCCAGTCACTAGTAAACATTAGCATGGAACATTAAAGCAACAGTTAATGAAATTTGAAGCCTGACACCATATAATGAATGCAGACATTTCAATTTACTCTCCATCTACAGTATTTCTGAAGCTCCAAATAATTTTTTTCAAAGTCACAACTGTAATGGCTCATACTTTCTGCAATTTGTGAAGGTTTAAAATGTGAATAATCTCAAGACAACAAGTCCCTGGCTTTAAACACATAAATACCATAGTGATTACCTTTTACATGGAGCATACCACCAAGAAGTGTCCCAGTTTTGTCATAATTTGTCATTGGATGAAAGTGATTATATTTAACAAATCATTATACAGAAATGCTGCAGTGCCAACTACAGTTTGTCAAGAAAATCATTGTTTAATATTAGTCCACTTAAAAAAATAAAAGAAGAAATGCAATAGTTGCAAAGCAGAAGATATGTAAAATGGATGCCAATAGACAGCCAAGACAGGTTTATACAAACTGGGACCCAGGACAGAGTTAAAGAATAGAGACCCTCTCCTACAGAAAAAGCTCATCCAACGATAATTTAAACAGTTGATTCATTTTGAAAAAAAGTTTTAAATAACAAACATAAGAAAACCATAGCATATCCTAACATAAGAAACATAAGAACATAAGAAAAAATAAAATTTCAAACAGCGAAAAGCAAAAAAAACACAGAACCAGTGGCACAAACATCCACCGATGTCTCTCATGAAATTCACAACCCTCCTTTTTATTTGTGCTATAAATTCTCTCTTCCCTTTTATGATTTCAAGTATACAGGGTGATTCAAAAGTCGCAGTACACCCTTTTATTTCAAAAACTCTACAGGAATTGGGCCGATTGGCCGATTTCAAGATGGCACCCATGTTTGGTACATACGGTAAAAGATAGAGCACGTCACCCATACCTTACTGGAGTATTCAGGTTTCCCAATTTCCTGTAGAGTTTTTGAAATAAAAGGGTGTACTGCGACTTTTGAATCACCCTGTATAATCTACAGCCACCCTTTGATGTCCACTTGAAAATCTAAATCTTCTGACTTATGTCCACTACACCAGAACAATACCTATTTGATGTCCAATATAAAATCCCCAGTCGACCTTTAATGACCGCTATAAAATTCCCAACCACACTCTGAAGTCCACAGATGCTTTCTCTTGGCCACTATGAAATCCTGCAGAAATACAGTAAAAAATATACATTTTATTAAAAGTTAAATAAAACATTAGCAATAAACCATGGTCATCACTGACATAATATCATGTTTAACTGGATCAGATACTAACATTACATTTACAACTACCATCCAGATCATACATTAAGAAGCAGAAAACACAACGCAAAATGTCCTTAGGCTGCTATGATAGTGTTGTGTGCAGGGGGTAAATGTATTAACCTGCGGATTTTGCACATCAATGATATTAAGTGACTTTTCAGGGGAAAATTAAAATGGCAATGTCTTTAAAGACAAGTTTTGGCTTTGAATGACATTGTCATTTTAAATTTCCCTTGTAAAGTCGCGGAATATCGGCAACGTGCGAAATCCGCAGTTTAATACCTTTTCTTCCAGGAATCCTTTATGGGACGATAAAACTAAATAGTTATCCAAAGCCTGAGTCGTTTAAGTAGCCACTAATTTTACTCATGCGTGCTGTTATTGTATTAGCTTACACACGTTCTGTTAGTGGAACAGCTGTTACAAAATAATAGTATATTAATAATAAGTATATGTTCAGAACATGTCCAATCATGTGTTATTCAATTGAACTCCCCAAATACTTAACTGTAAAAATCCACCTGATTAAAGAGGAATAGGCACATGCCACATATGTCAATTTGTAGCCATCCTATACCAGAACAGTAACTTTAAGGTCCAAATCTTTGTCCGGTAAAGAGGCTGTTCAATTATTCAGCTGTATACTCATCAACACAATCTGTGACCAAATTATAGCAGTGTGTAACTGCACAACATAAAGCCAAATAAAAATGTATGTCAGCATTTGCCAGACACCATGCCTGCACTACCCTGCACTCGCAGGAATGGCTGCCTTTTTGCGCAAGATGATCCTGCTCATTGCCCAGGAACAGGATGCACCTTGTGCCTCTGAGATCAGCGTATCCTGTTGCATGGCAACAGGACCCATCTTCCTGCCCGATCTCAGCACGCCCTGTTGTTAGGCAATGGGATACATCATGCCAGATGGAAGCAGGGCACTCAGTTGACCCTGCTGACTGGTTTTTCTCAATTAGAAATATTATTTAAACCATACTCTTGCACTCCTCCTTTCAATTTGACTTTTTCCTTTGCCCTGACTACGTTTACTCTTCTCAATATGGATTTAGCTATTCCTGACTACAACTTGCTCTGGCACTCCATTGGTATCTGCTCTACTTTCGCTGATTTTGACCTTTTTGTCCATTCTTCTCTACATTTTCTCCCACCCGCCTCCCACCCACCCTTATGTAAAATATTGAAAAGGACATGTACAGTTTAATAAAGCAAGTGCTCCAGCGACAAGGAGTGCAACTTTTATGGCTGAAGTGCTTTGTTTGTTAGAGGCCCCACAAACAAGCTAAGAATGGGCTTAAGGCACCTAAGCAAACAGTGCTGTTAATGAACTCTACTAGCATGCACCAGTGGAAGCAGTTCTTGCCAATGATAAGAAGGCCATTGTCATGCCTGGGCATAAGATCAAAAATCCACCTCTTATGTGTGGAATTATTTTTAACAAAATCCTGACAACAGTTGTCTAGCCATTTGTAGCATTGTAAAGCCACAGTCAGTAGAGGTAGGGACCTTAACCATCTAGGAACCTCATCCATGTTACACCATTTGAAACGAGTTAATGGAAAGCTCTTGGGAAAATCAGAAACTTATGCTAAAAAAACAACAAGCAGTCCAGCATCAGCTACTTCCCTTCTCTCATCTAGATCCAGCACCTGCACTCTACATCCACAACACCTTCATCATCAATATCCTCACAAGAGATCGGAGTTAGTCCTGCATCCAAGTTGCTAATGTGAGATGACTCCTCCCCTATCCAGGACTCCTCAGAAGAGTCCTTGAGCATTAGGCCTACTGCTGCTGCTCCTTCTGTTGGGGGTGGATCTTCAACCCAGAAGCAGACCAAGAAGAAGACTGCTAGTAGTTTATAGCAATTGACTGTTAAACAATCCTTAGCAAGATTGAAAGCTGTCATCTAGTCCCAAAGCGGATCACAGACGCCATGGCGCCTATGCTAGTATTAGATTTACCGTCCAATATCCACTATTAATGCAGCTGGTGTTAAACAATTACTTTAGATCTTGTGTCCTTGTTACCAAATTCCATCACCATTTTACTAGAAAAGCTATTCCTCACCTCTACCAGAAGATTCATAAAAATTTAATTATTGGGCTGCAAAATGCAATTATACCACTGTACACTTAACCACAGATATGTGGACAAGCGGAACTGGGCAAACTAAAAATTATATGACAGTGACCAGCAGGAACAGCAGCAGCATGTACCAAAATACGTCACATTTTTCTGAGGCAGGTTACTCTGTGTATCATCTGCTTCACTAAGAGCTATATTATTATTATTATTATTATTATCGTAGGTTTGTAAGGCACCACAGTGCTCCACAGCGCCGTACATTAGGGAAGACAAGGATAAGGTCACCTCTAAAAAAGAGATGTGTTTTCAAAGAGCATCTAAAGATTTGAAGGCTGTGGGAAAGTCTGATTGAGCATGGTAGGGAATTCCATAAGTGGGGAGCAGCACGGGAGAAGTCTTGAAAGTGGGACTGAGAGGTAGTTATCAGAGACGAGACAAGGCGCTTGTCAGAGGTAATACCACTGACAACCTGTTTGAAAAAGTAAGGGATGTCATTTCAACATGGCTTATCCTGCTTGGACTCTCCTGGAGATATGTGATTTCTGATAACGCCACCAATATTGTTAGAGCATTACAGCGGGGGTGGAATTCCATCACATCCTGTTTTGCTCACACAATCAACTTGGTGTTACAGAACTTTTTAAAAAATGACAATGACATAAAGTAGATGCTGTCTGTGTCCCAAAATATATAGGGTCATTTTTGGGATTGTGCAACAGCATGCAGGAGAATGCAGCAGCTGCAAGAATAAATAGAACAGAATTTGAGGGGGAATGTACTTTAGTCCAGCAAAGTAGTCACCTGTGAAGAGAGTGCAGACACTGATAGCTTGAGTCAAGTGATTCCCCTAATTAGACTTTTTGAGAAGCAGCTAGAGAAATTGAAGGAGGAAAAGAAACAAAGCAAATCCGCTAGCTATTTTGTAATTGTAGATTAAGTACTTAATCCACTTCGCAGGATCCAAGAGTTATCAACATCTTGAAATTGGATCACCACATTTTGCCAACTGTGCTTGATCCTAGGTTTAAGAGCTATGTCTTTATTTCCCACTGCCCCAGACCACAAGAGATGCAATGAGCTCCTGGTCAGCAGGCTGACAGCTCAAGTGGTACATGACACAGCGATGTCTCTTCAGTTTCTCTGCCAACTGCTTGTAGGAAAAAAATAAGCTTTCCCAAGACACCCAGTGCTGATGCAGATAAGTCAGCACAATATTTTGACATTTGGGCTGGTCTAAATTGTCCAAAAATCGTGACAGCTCTACTACATGGAACTACAAATTCCATGAGGAAAGCAATTATCTGCAATTACATCAAAGTTACATCAAAGTACACAGACATCTGTGATGGTGGATTCCAGTGGGGATGAATTAGTATTGTTTGAGGAAGATGTACACAATGATGAGGGTCAATATGATGACAGTGTATATTGCAGGCGCTGAAATCTAGCTAAGAGAAGGGAGCTACCTGATGCTGGTATGCTTGGCAAAATGTAACTGCAGATTTAGACCAAGCCAGCCAGCTCTATAATTTGTATTTCAGCAATAACAACTAGCAATTTTGCAATAGAGCTCTCCTCTTTGTGTGTAACCTATATAACACCATACAAAATGACTGCAAATTCAGATAAAGGCCTGCAAGCCCTAGTATTTGTATTTCAGCAATGACAATTAGCAATGGAGCTCTCCTCTTTGTGTGTTACCTATATAACACAGTAGAATGTGACTGCAGATTTACACAAAGCCTGCCAGCCCTAGTATTTGTATTTCAGCAATGGCAATTAGCAATGGAGCAATGGAGCTCTCCTGAATGTCACTGTAGACTTTGTTGAACACTGCTACCCCCTCCTCTTTCTATTCTATATATATATGTTGCTGCCCAACTGCTCTACAGAATGTGCTACCCCTTCTGTGTCCCTCTGTGAAATGGCGCTAGATCGCCGATTTCAAAACACACGAGATCCGAGATCCGATGATGTAACAATGATGTTTTGCCTCGTTTTCAATTACGAAAAAGCATAAAAGTACTAAGCTGGCTCGGCTCGTACTCGGATATGCTAAGTTCGGGTGTGTACTGTTCTCTGGGAACCGAACCTGAACATCTCTAATTAAAACCACTATTCACTAGAACATAGGCTTTAGCACGAGGTAGAGGAATTAGTGTCATCATGACTGAGACTGGAGAGTGACAAGGACACTGCTACCCCTTCTGTTTCTGTATAAGCTATAGCACAGTAGAATGTCACTGGAGACTTTTAAGAATAGTGACAGCCCTATTATTACAATTTCTGTTTCAGCACTGAATCCTACCAACTCTCCTGTTTCTGAGTGAGATATGGCACAGTAAAATGTGACTAGAGACTTGTAATAACACTGCCAGCCCTATTAATACAATTTCTGCTTCAGCACTAAACACTGCCACCTCTCCTATTTCTGGGTGAGCATTGACACAGTACAATGTGACTGCAGATTTTGAAGAACACTGCCAGCCCTATTATTTCTATTTCAGCAATGACAATTAGCAATGGAGCAATGGAGCTGTCCTGTTTGTGTGTTAGCTATATGACGCAGTACAATGTGACTGCATATTTAGAACAAGACTGGCAGCCCTATTATTTCTAATTCAGCAATGACAATTAGCAATGGAGCTCTCCTGTTTCTGTGTGAGCTGTAAAGTAGAATGTCACTGGAGACTTTGAAGAACACTGCTACCCCTCCTCTTTGTTTTCTAGTTATGACGCTGCCCAACTGCACTAGAGACTGCCAAGAACCGTGCTACCCCTCCTATGTCTCTCTGTGAAATGGCACTGGATCGCCGTGGAGGGTGGTACTTACAGAATCCAAAACTCGCGTGATCCGATGACTTAACGATAATGTCTTGCCTCGAAAGTACCGAGCCGGCTCGGCTTGGTACTCAGATCTGCTAAGTTCAGGTGGGTTCGGTTCTCGAGGAACCAAGCCTGAGCATCTCTAATATATATATACACGAAATAGTGGGTATGGGCAATTTTTAAATATTAACTATATATACTATAATACAATAATGAGGCAGAATTATTTTTCTCATGAGCAGATCAATCAATAGAAATTCTGTAACACCTGGGGGGAATGACAGATGCACACAGATGTCTTATCTTGTGCTCATTTAGTATACCTACCATTCTCAAGGACCCACCAAAACAGCTTTTCACACCACTGGGGTCTAGGGAGGAAATCAGATATATTACAGGAAGGCAGGATGACAGTTGGAAGGAGAGGGAGTGGCCGAGGAAACGACAGGGAGTAGATCTACTTAACTCTACCCGATTGCCAACGCCTTATTTCGCTCTTGCCTGGGCACAGGACTACTGATAGTTGGAACAGGGAATAATCCCACCCATATACTCTACTTACCATTGAATGGGTGAGTGCCCTACCAAGAGAGAGTCAAAACCGGAAAATGGTACTCCCTAGGAAAACAGTTGCTTCCTCTTGATAGCCATCTGCAAGCTTCTTCCAAACAACAACATTAAAACTAAGACATTTCTTAAAAAGGGTAGATGTAACTCGTATATCCCTGCCCATAGTAGCTTTCATAGGAACTAGCTAGGGAATATTCCGAAGGGCCAGTTCATGAGAGTCCGATGTAATTGTTCTGATTTAAAACAGTATGACATTCAAGCTAAGTTACTGAAAGACAGATTTTTGGAGAGGAATTATGACCCTACTAGTGTTGAGCAGGCATGCATTGAAATTAGAGAAACAGAAAGGAACAGTCTCCTAACTAAGAAAGACAGTCCTCGCACAGACCCATGCTGCCTCCCCTTTATTACAAAGTATAGCTGGGATTCCAAGAAAGTGTAGTGCATAATAACAAAAAATTGGAAAGTTTTACTTGGAGATGATAAACTGAGAGGAATGTTACCAAGTAAAACAAGATTCATCTATAAAAAAGCTGACAAACTCAGAAACACACTGGTCAAAGTAGTATTCTGTCAAATACTAGAAATTCTACAAACACCTGGTTAGGAGAGAGCAAAGCAGTTTTTTTCTACTGCACTAGGTGGCATGCGCGCAAAACTAGTCTAATGAGAGGAACTAAACCTGTTGTTAATTTTACATCGAACACCACCGGCGACACATATTCAATTAGAGAACGACTGTCTTGTGACATTAAGGGGGTTATATACCTACTGGAGTGCCCATGTAGAAAACATTATATGAAGAAGAGCTTAAAACCTCCATACACACATCTCTGAACACCATCGCAATATAAAGAAGAGACTCGAGACACACAGTGTTTCTGACCACTTCTCCAAACTTCATATGAATGACCCCTCATCACTTAAGTTCATGGGTATTTGTAAGGTTGAAAAGCCATGGGGGGGAGGGACTATATAGGCTGCATCTAATGAGAAGAGAGCAAGTGGATCTATATGTTAGAAACTCTGGCCGCAAACGGGCTCAATATAGATTTCAAACTGAATAGCTTTCTATAAAGCAGATACAAACTCCATTCCCTTGCTCTCCCTCTGGAGTGTATATTCATTTTGCCTTTCTTTTACTGGTTCATGATCACAACATTTATTCTCTTTCTCCAATATTATTTATTTTAGTTTTATCTTTTTGCTGTGTATGGATTACCATTCCTTTATTGACTAGGACTATATCCCCATTTGTGTGACCATTAATCACTAAACAAACAAGGAGGGGACAATGAATACCATACTCCTATATAGACCAAGGAGATCATTGGTGGGCTCAGATTAGCACATCTGCAACAATCTGGAACAGTTAGTAAACAGTCTATCAGCTGCTAACCCATTCATCACTATAACTACTTAAGGACAATTTTGGGCTGGAGCACTTCAATTATCCCAGGGGAAGCCCTCTTGTCGGGTTAAGCGCATTGGCTTTGCAGATTATACACCTTTTTCTATTGGAAAGTTCTTTCCACTACTGATCACAACTTTGTATACTGATCGGAAGAAGCCGCTGTAACTACAACTGCAGGGAAGGAGCAACACCCACATGCGCATGAGCAACCCTTTGAGCAGGAGATGCTGACACATTAGAAAGCAGGAGAAAGTGCGGCCGAGAGAGGAAGAGACAGGATAGATCGCCACTCACAGAAACATCCCCAGACTGGGGTAAGTCTTTTCTTCTCCATTCTTCTTCCACTTTCTTCTACTCACAACTTGCCACTGCCATTTATTATAAAGGTATTTGCCTGATTACCGGACAACACCTGCTCACGGTACACCTATTGACTTTTTTGAAGTGTGGACATTTCTGGTGATATCGGGATCCAGATGTAATTGTAACCAATATTTTAACATGGAACACGCTGCTTTTAAACAGGCTAAATAGAGTCCCACTTTTTGAACTTTGGACCTATACCCGTATAGGCTGTTTATTTACATACTCCGGTGGGAGCCATTACCCGCTTATCTCATCTTGTGACTCCCAGATGTAGACTCTTGGTTCTGGCGGTTGTTTTGATATTGTTGTCTTTTTATTTTGACTTTTTTCAATAGGAACTTGCATCACATTGCCTTTTTATCTGTACTGCTCTTGTCATCCTCAAATTTTTTTACATGGTGATATTTGGCCATACTTTATATTACCATATATGCTTTTTCTCAGTGCACTGAGTTCTGTATTATGATACATATGTATTTTGTCTATAAACATAGATGATTTTAATTTTCCTTTTTTTTTTTTTGTACTCAAAACACATTACACGCATCAGGGGGCCTGACTTCTGGATCCTCTAAGGGAAGGTTACTTAAAAAGATAGAGTTTACAGTACCATACAATAACATACGATACAATATATTACCTGCAAGCGACCACTACACAAATGGCCATCTCTTACCTCAAAGAGTAACAGACCGGGCACTGTCTCACTATGAATTACGACCTACAGTTACCAGCTTAATGCTACTTTACCCACAGGCCTATTGCTTTACTGTGCCCACAGGCCTATAGCTTGACTGTGCCCACAGGCCTATATCTTGACTTTGGTGGGCCCCAGGCCTAAAGCCTGAACTAAATTTGCGCCCAGAGGAAAATACACTATATCCTAACAAAAATCTAATTACACAGGGCCTTGCGCCCACTAATGCTGCCTGGGCCTAGTGCCCAAATTACACCATGGTCCTTGTGCCGAAACTATCTAGCAGGTTATACTTACCTGCTGCATGCCGCACACCTGGCTTCTTTCTGACCCTCCAGCCGGCAGCACCTCTTCTCCAGTTCAGCGCTCCGCAGTATTCATGTCACGAGCACTAGGAGTCTTTGCCCAGGATATCACCAGATGATGGACTTACCAGAGTAATATAGCTGGTACTATGGTTCTCTGGTAGCAGGGTGACAACGGAACAGGAGACTCAGCAGATGGTGAGAGAATGCTCAAGGAAAGTCTATGACTAGCGGCACTGGTAATGAGTAGATGTATATACACGAGGAACCAGATGGACAAGTAAACGTGAGGAAAGTCAGTGGTCTGTGTATAGCAAGTTGTACCACTGCTATAGTGAGGAGGAATGTCCAGGAGTAGCGAGGAGGTAGTGAGAGTCAGCGGTCTGCGTATAGCAAGTTGTACCGCTGTCTATAGTGAAGGAAGGGAATCCAGGTGAAAGTAGGTAACGGGGAAGTCAGTGGTCTGCGTATAGCAAGTTGTACCACTGCTATAGTGAGGAAGAATGTCCAGGAGTAGCGAGGAGGTAGTGAGAGTCAGCGGTCTGCGTATAGCAAGTTGTACCGCTGTCTATAGTGAAGGAATGGAATCCAGGTGAAAGTAGGTAACGGGGAAGTCAGTGGTCTGCGTATAGCAAGTTGTACCACTGCTTATGTGAGAGGATACTTGAAAGCTGGTGTCACAGGGAACAGGAGTCAGTGGTCTGCGTCAGCAAGTTGTACCACTGCTATATATATGTGAGGAGGGGCACGAGGAGATGAATGTAAAGCAGAGTATGCACAGGGCACACAGAACTTGATCCCACGATGATATCCACAATACAACAATTACTGACAAGCGCTGCTTGAAGTATACAAAGTCACAATAGCTATCCAGGCAATAGGAAACAAAGTCAATGGTAACAATAGCTTCAGAGGATAGGAGGCTCCGGAGAAGAACACAACTCAGTCCAGATGGATATGCAATACAACAGCAAAGTCAATGGAAAGTATGCATACCGCGGTTCAGGAGAGCAGGCCGTCAGAGAGACGTGCAGGAATACCTGAACGGCTGAAGGCCGGCAGGAGGTGAAACTGGAAACAAGATGAACACGGGAGAGTTGAGGCTGTCTGGTATCCAGTAGTAGTGGTGGAGGCAGCGGAAAGCTGACACGATAAACACTGGAGAGTAGAGACGATCTGGAACTCTGTAGTAGTAACGGAGGCAGCGGAGAGATGACACGATAAACACTGGAGAGTTGAGACGATCTGGAACTCTAGTTGTAACGGAGGCAGCGGTGAGCAGACACGCTGAACACAGGAGAGTTGAGACGAACTGGAGTTCGGTCGTAGTAGCAGATAGGAATAAGCTGAGTGCAGGAATGATGAACACAGGAGAGTTGAAACGAACTGGAGTCCGGTAGTAGTAGCAGATAGGAATCAGCTGAGTGCAGGCACGAAGAACACAGGAGAGTTGAAGTGGTCTGGAAACCACAATAGCAGTAAACAGGAATCAGCAGGAGCTGAATACACGAGGAAACACAGGAACACCTTCAGAGGCTCATGGGGAATGAGACTCCAAGATCAGGCAACCAGGTAATGATCACAGGTGGTTTAAATAGGGAGGGTTGCCTGATCATCCAATCAATTAAAAGCAACAGGCACAAAGGCTTGATAAGGGCTGCACATGCGCAGACCCTCAGGATGGCGGACGGCCACGGTTCCTGAACACACGGGAAATGGCACTCACAGTCCGGTGAGTGACAATTCATTCTTCTTTGCATGGGTTCTCTTAGCTCCAGCCGCCATCATCACTTTTTTTTGTTCGTTCTTTACAGATGTCCCATGACATTCATCTTCTTCTTCCGTACCAAACTTATTTTCTTCTTCTGGCTGCTTCTTTTCTTATCTTGATTGTGTCATCTTCTTTCTGGAAACCTTCTCAGTTTACTCTGTGTCTTGTGTCCTGCCAGTCATTTCAACTTGCCTATCGCCGGTGAGCAATGGACTACCCCTGTCATCCGCTCTCTTTGACTCTGCTGTCGGACTGGACTGAATGATGCATGGTGGCTTATATAGCCGCTATCATGTTGACATTATGCAATGACTTAGTGAGCCTTGGTTGGATTGCCTCGGCACCAAAAATTTGTACGGCCAGAAGTGAGCCCTGGTTGGCTCACCTTTACGGCCACTGACTGGCTGATGGGAAATCATTGCTCATTCGCCGTCGCGAGCGCCAGGATCTAGAAAGAAGAAGAAGAAAGACCTACCTGACCTGAATCCAAGAATGAGTAAATCCAATCTTCTATTCTTCACCCTCTTCATTTGCTCCACTCCTCTTCTTTCCTTCTTGCATTCCCTTGGCTCCACAGCCGGGCACCCTCTCACAATTCATGAGCAGTAATTTTCCACATATCAATATACTCACAGTCAATGTAAAAAAAATTCTAATCATATAAGCTTGGTACACACCTATGCAATGTTTAGTGCAGATTCAAAGTCTGTAATGATTTCACCAAAATTTGAAAGATGCTTATTCATGTGTGCACACCTACACAATTTACATTCAGATATGTGATCTTCATCTCATAACCAATTGCTGTAAAGACTTCACTCCATCATTGATAGTGATTTTTAGGAAGTTTATAAAACCAAATCAAAAGATTAAATGTGTTTTGATAAGATAAAACGTGACCGTAGGAGTGTGAACTATAGGTTGTGAATAGTGTGATATGCACGACAATTGCAAAGATGTGTACCCAGCTTTAATATCTTGAATTTGTTCAATAGCCTTCAGTGAGGCATCTTACATCCCCATTCTGGCACATGCCGAGTAAGACTATGGGGTATATTTACTAAACTGCGGGATTGAAAAAGTGGAGATGTTGCAAACAGCAACCAATTAGATTCTATCTGTCATTTTGTAGAATGTACTAAATAAATGACAGATAAAATCTGATTGGTTGCTATAGGCAACATCTCCACTTTTTCAAACCCGCAGTTTAGTAAATACACTCCTATTTGTTTTCAATGTATTTAAAACATTAGGACAATGTTCTAAAAACCTCACATTAAGGAACCTAGTTGAAATCCACAGACCACTTCTGAACAAATATCACTTACTTCTGCATTTGCACATGATGAACTCACAAAGTGTGGACAGTGGCAGAAACATGTGGCTTTTTGTCTATTGTGTATGTCATGGGCAAGCTAATTTTTAGGCATAAATCTGCAAATATATGTTTGTGAATTACTTCCTAGAAATATTGTGACATTGTTCTCTTAGAAGCTGGTAGATAAGGGTAGCACCTTATACCATTTATGGCAGGACACAAATGTGAAAGCCTTTTAGGATATTTCTTGCAAGACAATGAAATCTAACACATGTTTGGGAGGCCCCAGACAGGCCGACTGCAGAGACAGGGTTGTATGGTAATGACAGATTCAAGCTGAATAAGGTCACAGGAAGGGGAAGCTGTGGGCCCTGTAGCTTGGTTTTAAAACTGTATTGAAAATGTAACTTGTGGTTCTCTCTGAGGGAGTCAATTGATTGAAGAGGTTCCATTTTTTCTGCTTCTCCCAGCCCCAGAAACTTGATTCTAAGTGAGGTATTAATTCTGTGTTTTATCCTTTTTATTTTATAAGAAACAATTGCACTATATTTGTCTGTCTTTTATTATCTTTTTATCTTAAGCATTGTGGATGTATTTTTCATATTAAATTACACTTAATAAGTTCTAGTCTCTGTGTTCGTACGAATTCACACGACAGTTTGGTCCAGACGCTACCTAATGGAAACTGCGCAAACCGTGTGGTTTATGTGAACTCTGATTAAAGTAAATTGTGTTAGATTAATGCTAGGGAGAACCGAAGGCTTCCTAAATAAGAGTGTCAGCTCTTGTCCGAAAAAACCTTGGTGGTGGTAATTAGTATCGCAAAGCTAGTGTGCGGCATAGACAGGGAAGGATTTAATCATTTTAGACAGACCAGGTGGTTGTTGTTTGGTTAACCCTGTGTCACATATGCATCACGCAGACTCAGGTGAGTGCTGTTCGTGACAGTGTATATGATATATTGTGTATAGGATATATTGGTATATATTATGTACAATATTTTTTATTTATTAATTTGATTTGACTATTACTATGGATTAACTCAGTAATCCTTTAAGATGAAATCTTCATGTCAGACAGCTCCCCATTTTTATTTCAAACCATCTTTGTGAATTCTATTTATTTACTAAATATGTTAAGTTTATTTATGTGATCTTATTCAGAATTTAAAGTATTTGTTGCACACATTTCTTGTTCATCTCACTTAGAAAGTATTAACTACTTATTTATTCATCTCAATAACTTACGTATCAACACTTATATGGAGTCCATAATTATTCTTTTCATTATCTATTCAGTGTAACCTGTCGTTTAATACAAAAGCTAAAAAAGATATGTTACTTACTGAAGCTTGCAGATAACGCAAATGAATAAAATATATGTCCCAAATGTCTGAAGACGAAATTAAGTGTACAATTACATATTAGTGCAAAGAAGTATTACATTGTACCCATGCCAAAGTGCAATAAAACAATAGGAATACTGCAGAAAAGAAGTGACATTTTAATAAAGGTAATTATGAATCCCTTGGGAAGACAATTTACATTTTTATCTATAACAATAGATGGATGCTTCAAGAGCAATCCCTTTCCGTGTCAGTAAATGGGTTTTGTGGTGGCTAATATTTTGACAAGAAGCATGTTAGTCTTTAGAGTAGATAGCATGCAGAGCTACAATTTCAGATTGTTAACTGGTACCCATGTGGAAAATTGATGGAAAATGTGGACAAATAAATAACTACTTATTATTTATACATTTTCATAAATGCAAATAGGGCCAGTTCATGTAAATTTAAAAACTGCAATGACATTTTAAAATGCAATTGTGGGAATAAACCACAAATAAATTAGTCACCCTATTTAGGTGTTTGAGGTTGAAAAGTGAATAAGTGTAAATATGCACATAGCAAAATATCTCTCCTTGATTGATCTAATGACCTGCCTTTCCCCAGCATAACTTTCTTGATAACACTTGGAACGGAGCGCACTGGGAAAAGCCTCGAATCGGACAGCACTGGGAGAAGTCTCGGACTGGACAGCACTGGGAGAAGCCTCGGACCGGACATCCCTGGGAGAAGCCTCGGACCGGACATCCCTGGGAGAAGCCTCGGACCGGACATCACTGGGAGAAGCCTCGGACTGGACATCACTGGGAGAAGCCTCGGACTGGACAGTACTGAGAGAAGCCTCGGACTGGACACACTGGAGGAAGGCACTAGGTTAACCCCTAGTAATAACAAATGAAAAGGCAAAATGGTGAGCAGAGGTACTGCCAGATAAATATAATAAAACAAGTCCAATGTCCTTGAGACAGGAGCTGCCAATAAGCAGCATGTGATGCAGAGGGCTGCAGGCAGATCCTGACAACTACCTATTTTCACTAAAGATTGTTGCTGTGCATTTCTGCTACTGGAATCCAAAGACCCAGTATTTACAAATATAAATCATAGAGACCTGACATATAAAACATCAGAAACAAAAATGAAAAAAGAAATAGCTAAACAAGTGATCTGTCAAACAGGTATTAAAACTGCAAGCAATGCAAATGGGGTTATATTTGGTAATAAATTAATTGGACACATGAAGGAAAAGCAATCTAAACTATTGATTATTTATTGTATTATATAGAGTATAATAAACTGTGTATATAAATTAAAAAACATGTAAGCATGTTTTATAAAATGCATGATCATCATAGTAATAATATTATGCATTTAATATTAAGGATTTTTTTTATTGAATATGTTTACATTCTTTCAATTGATATATAGAGTTTATTATTCTTTATATAATACAATAAATCAATAATTTACATATAGCTTTTACTTCATGTGCCCAAATAATGAATTACCAAAAATGTACTTTTAATACCTGTTTTGCTAGAGCATTTATTTTTCTCCCTTTTCCTTTTCTCATAAGTTTTAAATATATGCTGGATAGCAATTTTTTTATGGAGACATCCTACAGGGAATCACCATTAATCACATTAACCAAATCCAGTTTACCTCTAGTAGCTTATTTTAGTTTACAGTGTACGCAGGATGCTCTTAGTAACGAGTGTGTGTGGAGAAAAAAAATCATGGTTTCTTTCTATACTAAAGACAACCCAACAGAAGCAAATAAATGTAGGGGCTTTGGTGCCTGTTTTTGCGAGGGTGATTTATTAGGACACCTTAACAAGTAACAACCACGGTGTGATGGTGACTAAGGAATAAAGGGATCTCCAAGAGTGATAGTTATGCCATCTCTCAAAGGGTCCCAATGTGAACATAAGTCCACTGCCCTATACACAACTAATTATACAAAATACATATAAATTCCTAAAGCCTTCATTTTATTTTTTATTTTATCTTGTTTTCTTCAAGTCTATGTTCTTTTACCCAACCTCTGCTTTCTTCTATATTTTTTGCTTTTATTTTATCACTGTCTTGGGATACATTGATATATTCAAAGCTTTTTCCCTCTACTTCTCAAGTATCAGACTGGTTGAGATCCCAAAAAGAAGCAAATACATGAGAAGCAATCAGATCTTAAAAGTCAATATCTCAAGTCAACAACGTCCCAGGGCACAGATAAAATGGTAGAGTTATTATTTTCTTTTAGGTTTTATTGTTTTAATATCTTTATTCTTTTATTTGTATGTTCTGCCCACAGTGGTTAAGGACAGAAGATCAGTTTTTTATTATATTCCATTTGACACCTCCATGGTTCATAATTCTTCCATTAACCTAGCTTCAGAGAAAGACAGATAGGGCTTCCAGCAGTAGGTTGTGTGCCAGTATTGAGCCATCACCCCTTCTACCACATTGGGGGGATAGAATCCAGTCTGAGGATTATTTTTAGTAATGCCTCACAGTGGGCAAGGAGGATGGATTTTGCTGAAAGTTAATAGGCAATTCAGGCACTACCAAAAGCCAGGTACATTTTTCCTTTGAGCAGGCCCTATCAGAGGTTCATAAATGCCCGGGAAACTCAAATTAGGAGGCCCCCCAACCAGTCATTCTTTTAATAAAACAAAAAAAAAAATCCATTAAAATGCATTTAAAATGTATTTCAAATTGATTTTAAAATAACTTTAATAAATTAACTTTATTAAAATTTACAAATAAAATACTGTATACATATACTGATGTACTGGAATATTGGAGATTTCAAAGTGCTTTTTTAACTTTTTTCCTGCAAATGCAGAATTTGAAAAAAAAGCTATTTTCACAATTAATATTGAGCATGGCCAGCCCATTCAATTGCCACATAGTTAAGCGATGATAGTTTTTTTACAGTGCTCAGCACACTGAACATTCGTTCACTAGAAGCAATAGATGCTGGCAACCCGATAAAAATGTGCCAAGCAATTATGATGTTGGGAAACACACCAGAAAGTCCTAGCTCTAGAATTTCTGTAACACGTTCCTTTGGCTTGTTTAAATTCGGTCCAGATAAATTACTTTGTCACTCACATCTTGGGCAATATCTTTCTTGTATTTTTGCTGAAAGTCTTCAGCTACGGAGAACACAGGTCTTCATTAGTCATTTTGTTGAGCTCCCAAAGAAACTTAAGTTACAAATTACTTACAATGAAGTAAATCGACTATAAAGACCAGACAGAATAGATCTACAACTATATAGAAAATGTTGACCCTATTGTGCTTTTCGGCATCAGATTGAGTAGGTAAGTGGTGCCTGATGGAGAACTCAGTTAGAATCTCAATGTTGTTTGCTACAATTTTGCACTGTATGATTATCCCTTCCCATTTATTGCACATCTGTTCAATGTCTTTGATAAGACATTTGATGTTGACCAGCTCAACATCTAATGTAGCATTGCATGCTTCAATATGGAGGGTAGTTTGGTCGATCCTTGTAAGTAGCTTTATCCACAAGGATGACTAATTCAAATTTCGAAAAGCACTTCTTACTAAACTGAATTTCTGATCGAGTGTGTACAGTGAGATTGAGAATTTCAATATTTGATAAAGCCATTCCCAAAGAATGTAAATAATATGCAACTGGTTTAACAGAATCAATGCATGCAGACCATTTAGTTGTGGATATATTATGAAGTGAAGCAGGGAGATGCACTTTCAGAATTTTCCTCCTTTGTGGAGAGGAACTGAAGATACTGTACATTTGTTCCACAGTTCCAAAGTAAGTAATTGCCTCCTTACAGGATTCAGTGCAGGTTTAATGTGTGGTTTCCACAGCTAGATAAAATTCAGTATGAGTTTTGCTCAAGCAGAATTGATTGTACTCCATTGTATTTCAAGACCATGTTAGAACTTTAATCCTACCAAATTTTTCAATACTCGATCAGCAATTTTTTTTACATTGTATTTGTGAAATTATCAAACCTGACAAACCGTTTCACAAATCAAAATTTAGCTCACACTTACCCATCACGCTTCACTGCTCACCCACAGCTGACACCTCACCGGGTAACACTGCCCCATCACACCTCCCTACTCACCCACACTGCCCAATCACATCTCAAAATACATCCCTCATGCCCTTGACCTTTATCAGCACTCCAAATCATTTCTCCTACTATCCTAATTTATCCCAGCACCTCAATTACCCCCCCCCCCCACACACATGCACACACTTTTTTTATTATTACTATTATTATTATTAATAATAATAATCTTTATTTATATTGCGCCACAAGGTTTCCGCAGCGCTGTACAAATACAAAAAGGAACAGTAGACCAAAACAGTACCGGGTAAGACAGAGCAAAACAAGTAGAATCAAGACTCCAAAAGCTCCAGGCACAGCAAGTACAGTGACGTTGGATAAGAAGAAATGGAATTGAGACAGAAGGGAAGACGGCCCTGCTCGTAGGAGCTTACATACTAAAGGGAGTGGAAACAGACACCTGGCACGAGAGGAGACAGTGGAAGGGATCAGGTGCAAGAGGAGACAGGGTAGAGGGAGATGAGGAGAACAACGCTGGAGAAAGTTATATATATATATATATATATATATTTATTTATACATATAAAATACATCGTAACACGAAAAAACAATCATTTGGAAGATTTTGAGCCCCTCGCATTCTGAGGTCTGGGGAAACTTCCCCCTTAGCCACCCGTCTGGTAGGGCCTGCCTTTAAGTAATCCTCTATATAATGCAAGTAGCAAAGCAATATCTGCAAGGATCATTCAGTGTTCCCATACAGCTAAAGTATGAAAGGTAATGCTAACATTTATTAATATGTAACGGTTTTTCATATTTGGAAGTGTTTTCTACTTGTGTAGATTAATTCTGTTGTTCTGTTGATTCATTTATTTTTCTCCCAGTGGTTTTCATTTTGGGCTAGTCATTACAAATGAGCTCCTTTTTGTCTTTTTCTTTGAAGATGTATTTTCTATTACATTCTTTAGGAATTGGAACACTTTTGCTGAATACATCTTAGGTAGTGGGGAAAGCCCAACAGTGTAATACTCTTTGTAATCCGGATCTGACTGAAAAAACTTCAAGTTGAATGTAACACGTGCTGGAAGGAGCACATACAATTGAAAAACTTCACACTTACAGTTAGACAGTAAACCAAAGGAAAGTGCAATAAATTTAATTTCACCATAGGAGGTACAGAATGGAGACAAAACAGCCTTATATGTTTCATACCAATACAGATACTTAATCAGAGATTTTGTTAATTTGTCTATTTATTTAATCATAGTGAAGACAAGAAAAGAAATCCACTTTTTGGGTTTTATAAAAGAGCATTTCAGCAATTCTACCATATTCTATGCAATAAACACAATTATACTAAGACTTTTACCAGTTTGAGCATTTAAGAAGTTCATGTGCTAGTCATCTCTCATATTGCTATAATTTCTTGACTGACTAGCACGGTGTGCCAAATAATAAAATGTCATCTTCAAAGAGTATTGTCATGAGCATAGAGAGCTTGCAGTTATTTATAAGGGATAAATCATAACTGCTGTGTAAATAGGTTGTCTCAAATTAATTAATTGATCAATTGAGCTGTTAAAGTGTAAAGTGTGAAGACAGAGAGTCTGATGTAAATGTATTTGCTGGTTTTGCACATCCCAGTGTGAAAAGATAACCATGTCACCTGTAGCAGCTTCAAAGATCTCTTGCTGTTAGTCTTGGACACTTGAATAGACTTGGTGGGGCCGATCACAGTTGGAGATCCTTGTAGGCAGCATGTGAAAGCCTATACAGGTATATAGAAATATGACCTTCAAAGGAAAATGTCATCATAGTTCATATTTTGGAAAATCTGGGTGGTACTCCATACTGAGGAGCAGATATCACACCGTGAACAGCAACATCAATCTTTGGAAAAGGTATGTCATATTGTCAATATGTCATCATGTTTGGTATCAAAAGATGAACAGAATCATAGGGGATTTATTAATGATAAAATTGGATAGATGTGATGCTTTACAGGAAAGTTAGATCACATAGTAGAATTGGTTAGTAAATCAGGCAACATGCAAATGGTGATTGGAAAAAGTGTTGCAGGCCACAACCCCTGGGGGTAGGGACAGGTCTTTAAAATGCTGAGACGAGACACAGAAAATTGTCAGACTTTTTGGGGAAATCAAGCCACATCGATAAGCTGTCCATCTTCCTAGCCAATTACCCATGGCGCAGATTATGCAACTCAAGTAAGTGCTATTCTGAATGTAACCCCTTTTATTTTAAACTGTTTTGCTTGTCAATCTGTTATTCATTATTTAATTTTTTTTAATCTGTATATCCTGTATTTTTGTATATTAAATCTATAATTTAATATGTTGTGTCCTTGATACTCTAACGAATCCATTAGCCTGTTAGAAGAGAAAGCTCGACCAAATTAACCCTTGAAATGCCAGTGTGTGATTTGTTGATACATTTGATTAACAAGCTGTGTGTACTTGCATTTACATTTGTGTGACAGTCTGGAGGTGTAAAGAGTTAACCATGTGCTTGTTGTTGTGGGTCTTGCTAGTCTGTGGATAGCTAGAAGCCTTGTGTGTCAGTGTGGGACAGTATATTGTGGTCCTATTGCCCGTATTCAATAGGTGGTGGCAAACCTGTAGTGTCTGGGGGTGTGAGAGCGCTGTGTTTGGGGGGGATTCCGTAGGTCTAGAACCTGTGTTATAGGTAGAGAGAGACTGCGGGCTGAAATCGTGTGTGACCTCATACAGTGAACACCCCAAAGTCCCAGCAGCTGGGAGCATGTTCATGATAAGCACAAATATATTACATACATGTATTTAACACAGAACATGAGAGTCACCTGCAGTAAAGGAAAATAAAAAATAGCCTCAAATGCACTTATTTTCTGTCTCCATAATTCCTAGAGATGTATGAATTCTCAAAAATTTGGTTTTCTGCAGTTTGCAGTAAATCAACCTCAAAATGTGGTGATTGTTGAATCACTCCAGTTAGTTCTTTTTTTGTAAAAGTGTTTTTTTTAGTAAAACTAATGAGGAGTCTGAATAGGAGTCATTTTGGTAATTTTGGCTTTCAGTTAGATGCTCCCCCAGCTACCGTGGTGACAACAGAGAACCAGGCAGGAGGTTTGTTTGTCAGCACCTTTTGCCAACAGCAGCACTAGCACAGCAGCTACTGTTGCAATTCCTGTGACTGCTGTGAGCTTTTTCTGTCCCAGCAGTGAACATTATTAAATTTGATGACTAATGTTGAGACACCAGACCTGGCAGATGGTTCTGGTCTTGAGAACACCAGTCTCAGTAGAGAAATCCCTGCTAGTCTGGGGCAATGTGAAAACTTCTCCACTTTCTTTGCCAAACTAATTCACGTCATGGTGCATGTACTGTGACAGTAGTAGATGCTTTGATGGGTGCAGATCATACCCATGCCATGGCATATGATACATACAGCTCTGACAATGCCTACCTGACTATGGGTACCCATAGTTGTTGCTGTGAGGTAAATGGCTTTTGCTTCATCCATGCAGGCCCAACCAACACATGGCAGTAGTATACAAGTACCTGACTGGTTGCTGTCTTTGTTATGAAAGGGTGTATTGGGTTTAATAATAAGCATCATCCAAACACATGTGTATTGCTCACCTTGAATTATTCCAGCCTATAGAATGTGAGGTTGAGCAACCGACTGTGCTGAATGTATTCATTCAACCATTTGCATCTTCAGGTTACAATACTGGAGATCCAGCATCTTCCACAATCAGGGACACATAGACAGAAGACCTCCGAGTGCATTTAAAAGCACTGCTTTTGGACAATTTCCTTTCCCCATATCTTGTCCTTGACTGTTAGTGTTGGACTGTGGGCTTAATTTCAGCAGCAGATAGTATTAGCAATGCACTGGTTCTTTGGTTATTTCACTAAATGGACTGGTAAAGTATGTTGTAGTTCTGAGGAATTGGTACAGAGACAATTAAAGCAAGTTGTCTGCTGGCTGTATTTTTTATTTCAATTGGTTCTCAAGTACAGTGTTTCCTGCTGTCCTGTAGTCCTGCTAAGACTCTCTATCTCTGCCACCACCTGAGTCACTTCTCTTTTGTGAAAATTGGTATACTGCTGCCTTTCAGATTTCACAGGGTCTGTAGCTAGCAGTAGATGCATGTTTGGTTCAGGGAAGCATTGATTCCACCTTTGTGTGTGTGTGTGTGTGTGTGTGTGTCTGTGTGTGTGTCTTTACTGCAGCAAATGTATTTCTATTCTTTGGTTTTGGATTATGGTTTAAAAGAAATGAGATTAGGGGCTAGATTTACTAACAGGCGTGTTTGTAAACCCGCCGACTTTCGGCGGGTTTGGCGGCGGTTTAGCCATCGCCGGATTTACTAAGGCTAAACCCGCCGTCCAAACGGCCAGAAATTATGTTTCCAAACCCGCCTCTGTATAAAGCGCCATGACGGTTTCAACAATGTTCAACATACAAACAGCCGGATTTACTATTAGGGGGTTTATAAAGCCGCCAAAAAACCGCCATTCAATAGACCAAAATGAAAGCGCTGCTTGTGAGCGGTGAGATTGTTCAAACAGTGTGCTGTTTCAGGTATTTGGTCAATCAGAACAGAAGGAAAAGGGCCATTTCATGTACAAAGTTCTTTTCTTTGGGATTGTATATGTTAAAAGGCCAGTGTCTTGTAATTGCAGTCTTGTTTTGGTTTCTTTTTCTCTTGTGTTTTCCCACCATGCAATTTATTTACTGATTTCCACATTTATTTATTTTTTTAATATTGCAACAAAACCCTTAACAGAGTGTAAAAGCAATTCTAATGTACTCAATAAAGAATTGGTTTCTGGCTGATGACTCCTCTGCTGCGTCCTCACACATCTGCACAGCACAAATTCAATGAGGCACATACCCACTAGTAGAGGTGTTTTATAGCGTACCTTTGTACTTTGGTAAACTAGGTTCAGGTTACTAGAATAATCTGGTTGGGTGGCTATGTATGCACCTAAAAAGAGGTCTGATATTATCTAGGGATGAGCGCGCTCGGATTTCTGAAATCCGAGCCCACCCGAACGTTGCGGATCCGAGTCGGATCCGAGACAGATCCGGGTATTGGCGCCAAATTCAAAAGTGAAACTGAGGCTCTGACTCATAATCCCGTTGTCGGATCTCGCGATACTCGGATCCTATAAATTCCCCGCTAGTCGCCGCCATCTTCACTCGGGCATTGATCAGGGTAGAGGGAGGGTGTGTTAGGTGGTCCTCTGTGCTGTTTAGTTCTGTGCTGTTTAGTTCTGTGCTGTTTAGTGCTGTGCTGTTTAGTGCTGTGCTGTGCTGTGCTGTGCTGTGCTGTGTTCTGCAGTATCAGTCCAGTGGTGCTGTGTGCTGTGCTCTGTCCTTCTGAGGTCAGTGGTGCTGCTGGGTCCTGTGCTGTGTCCTGTTCAGTCCAGTGGTGCTGTGTCCTGTGCTCTGTGCTTCTAAGGGCATAGTTATTTCCCCAATATTCCCCTGTGTTTAAAAAAATAAAAAAAAGTTTTTTTATAAAATACCAAAAACTACTTTAATATTTTTTAATTACCACAAAATTTTCACAACCAATCCTGCAGTATAAGCCCATTGGTACTGCAATATTACCAAGTTCACACATTCAGCAGTAAAAGTCCAGTGGTACTGCAATATTACAAAGTTTACACATTCTGCAGTATCAGTCCAGTGGTGCTGTGTCCTGTGCTCTGTCCTGCTGAGTTCCGTAGTGCTGCTGGGTCCTGTGCCGTGTCCTGTTCAGTCCAGTGGTGCTGTGTCCTGTGCTCTGTGCTTCTAAGGGCATAGTTATTTCCCCATTATTCCCAAGTTTGTAAAAAATAAAAAAAAAGTAAAAAAAAATAAAAAATAAAAAAAAAAAAAAAAATATATAATAATTATAACCAAATTTGCAAAACCAATCCAGCATTATAAGTCCATTGGTACTGCAATATTACCAAGTTCACACATTCTGCAGTATCTTGTGCTACATATAATGGAGACCAAAAATTTGGAGGATAAAGTAGGGAAAGATCAAGACCCACTTCCTCCTAATGCTGAAGCTGCTGCCACTAGTCATGACATAGACGATGAAATGCCATCAACGTCGTCTTCCAAGCCCGATGCCCAATCTCGTAGTACCGGGCATGTAAAATCCAAAAAGCCCAAGTTAAGAAAAAGTAGCAAAAAGAGAAACTTAAAATCATCTGAGGAGAAACGTAAAGTTGCCAATATGCCATTTACGACACGGAGTGGCAAGGAACGGCTTAGGCCCTGGCCCGTGTTCATGACTAGTGGTTCAGCTTCACCCACGGATCTTAGCCCTCCTCCTCCTCCCCCCCCCTACAAAAAATTGAAGAGAGTTATGCTGTCAGCAACAAAACAGCAAACAACTCTGCCTTCTAAAGAGAAATTATCACAAATCCCCAAGGCGAGTCCAAGGGTGTTGGTGGTTGTCAAGCCTGACCTTCCCATCACTGTACGGGAAGAGGTGGCTCGGGAGGAGGCTATTGATGATGTAGCTGGCGCTGTGGAGGAACTTGATGATGAGGATGGTGATGTGGTTATTGTAAATGAGGCACCAGGGGGGGAAACAGCTGATGTCCATGGGATGAAAAAGCCCATCGTCATGCCTGGTCAGAAGACCAAAAAATGCACCTCTTCGGTCTGGAGTTATTTTTATCCAAATCCAGACAACCAATGTATGGCAATATGTAGCTTATGTAAAGCTCAAATAAGCAGGGGTAAGGATCTTGCCCACCTAGGAACATCCTCCCTTATACGTCACCTGAATAACCTTCATAGTTCAGTGGTTAGTTCAGGAACTGGGGCTAGGACCCTCATCGGTACAGGGACACCTAAATCCCGTGGTCCAGTTGGATACACACCAGCAACACCCTCCTCGTCAACTTCCTCCACAATCTCCATCAGATTCAGTCCTGCAGCCCAAGTCACCAGCCAGACTGAGTCCTCCTCAATACGGGATTCATCCGAGGAATCCTGCAGCGGTACGCCTACTACTGCCACTGCTGCTGTTGCTGCTGTTAGTCGGTCATCTTCCCAGAGGGGAAGTCGTAAGACCGCTAAGTCTTTCACCAAACAATTGACCGTCCAACAGTCGTTTGCCATGACCACCAAATACGATAGTAGTCACCCTATTGCAAAGCGTATAACTGCGGCTGTAACTGCAATGTTGGTGTTAGACGTGCGCCCGGTGTCCGCCATCAGTGGAGTGGGATTTAGAGGGTTGATGGAGGTATTGTGTCCCCGGTACCAAATCCCCTCGAGATTCCACTTCACTAGGCAGGCGATACCAAAAATGTACAGAGAAGTACGATCAAGTGTCCTCAGTGCTCTTAAAAATGCGGTTGTACCCACTGTCCACTTAACCACGGACATGTGGACAAGTGGTTCTGGGCAAACGAAGGACTATATGACTGTGACAGCCCACTGGGTAGATGCATCCCCTTCCGCAGCAACAGCAACAGCTGCATCAGTAGCAGCATCTACAAAATGGCTGCTCATGCAAAGGCAGGCAACATTGTGCATTACAGGCTTTAATAAGAGGCACAACGCTGCCAACATATTAGAGAAAATGAGGGAAATTATCTCCCAGTGGCTTACCCCACTTAGACTCTCATGGGGATTTGTGGTGTCAGACAATGCCAGTAACATTGTGCGGGCATTAAATATGGGCAATTTCCAGCACGTCAAATGTTTTGCCCACACCATTAATTTGGTGGTGCAGCATTACCTCAAGAGTGACAGGGGTGTGCAGGAGATGCTTGCGGTGGCCCGCAAAATTGCTGGACACTTTCGGCATTCAGCCAGTGCCTACCGCAGACTAGAGGCACATCAAAAAAGCTTGAACCTGCCCTGCCATCACCTCAAACAAGAGGTTGTGACGCGCTGGAACTCCACCCTCTATATGCTGCAGAGGATGGAGGAGCAGCAAAAGGCCATTCAGGCCTACACAGCCACCTACGACATAGGCAAAGGAGTGGGGATGCGCCTGAGTCAAGCGCAGTGGAGACTGATTTCCGTGTTGTGCAAGGTTCTGCAGCCATTTGAACTTGCCACACGAGAAGTCAGTTCCGACACTGCCAGCTTGAGTCAGGTCATTCCCCTGATCAGGCTGTTGCAGAAGCAGCTGGAGAAAGTGAGGGAGGAGCTGGTAAGCCATTGCGATTACAGCAAGCATGTAGCTCTTGTGGATGTAGCCCTTCGTACGCTTTGCCAGGATCCGAGGGTGGTCACTCTTTTAAAGTCAGAGGAATACATTCTGGCCACCGTGCTCGATCCTCGGTTTAAAGCGTATGTTGTGTCTCTGTTTCCGGCGGACACAAATCTACAGCGGTGCAAAGACCTGCTGGTCAGGAGATTGTCCTCTGAAGAGGACCGTGACATGCCAACAGCTCCACCCTCATTTTCTTCCACATCTATGGCTGCGAGGAAAAAGCTCAGTTTTCCCAAAAGAGGCACTGGCGGGGATGCTGATAACATCTGGTCCGGACTGAAGGACCTGCCAACCATTGCAGACATGTCTACTCTCGCTGCATTGGATGCTGTCACAATAGAAAAAATTGTGGATGATTACTTTGCTGACACCATCCAAGTAGACATGTCAGACAGTCCATATTGTTACTGGCAGGAAAAAAAGGCAGTTTGGAAGCCCCTGTACAAACTGGCTCTATTTTACCTGAGTTGTCCCCCCTCCAGTGTGTACTCGGAAAGAGTTTTTAGTGCAGCGGGGAACCTGGTCAGTGAGCGGCGAAGGAGGTTGCTTCCTCACAACGTTGAAAAAATGATGTTTATAAAAATGAATAATCAATTCCTCAATGAAGTACAGCACTGCCCTCCAGATACTACAGAGGGACCTGTGGTTGTGGAGTCCAGCGGGGACGAATTGATAATGTGTGATGAGGAGGAAGTACACACTGTAGGGGGAGAGGAATCAGAGGTTGAGGATGAGGACGACATCTTGCCTCAGTAGAGCCTGTTTAGTCTGTACAGGGAGAGATGAATAGCTTTTTTGGTGTGGGGGCCCAAACAAACCAATCATTTCAGTCAAAGTTGTTTGGTAGGCCCTGTCGCTGAAATGATTGGTTTGTTAAAGTGTGCATGTCCTATTTCAACAGCAGACCTCTCAACTGCAGCTCATCCCTCCTCTGCGGGGATAATGTCTCCTGTGCTCTGACACGTCACTCTGTGTACTCTCAGCCTCAGGATCTGACACTACAGCTACCATGCCTCTTGTAGCAGCCCTCACTCCAGGGCCTCTTCCATGTGCAGTGTCCCCCTCTCTCTTGGGTTCACTATAGTGGCATGGAGTTCTCCCCCTCATCCAGGGCACACATTCCTTGCCCTGGCTCAGTCACCACGCTCAGACTTCCAGGCAATGCTGGGGGAGCCTGGGAGCTTCCACCCCAGGTCCCCAGCTACAACTCTCCTCTCCTGTGTCTTCTCTCTCTTTCTGACACTTTAAAGATCGTGCCTTTAAATGAAAAAGTCAGTCTTGATTGCACGACTATGTGCAAGTGCAACAGGGACATTTTTTTGGGTTTACAAAGTCAAACAGTAACACTACGACCCTGTCTGTCTGGGGTCTGTCAATGACGAATTGTCTGGAGCATGTTTTGAGGAGGTATTGTGGCCCCGGTATCAAATTGGGTACCGGGGCCACCCCACTATGCAGTCCAGATACTTGTTTGGTGGAATTCCGACACGTGGAGGGTTTTTTAATTATATTGTGGCCTCGGTACCAAATTGTGTACCGGGGCCACCACACTACGCAGTCAAGATACTTGTTTGGTGGAATTCAGACCAGTTGAGGGTTTTATTATTATATTGTGTGGACCACTCTATCTATACCACACTACAACTCTATACCACTCTATTTCCTACTTTAATTCTATTTAATTCTATTTCCTACTTTAATTCTATTACTAATTAATTACCATAAAGAGGAACCAAAAAAACCAATTTTACCAAAAGTATAATATGACTTAGACTTACAAACACTACACTTGAAAGATCGTGCCTTTAAATGAAAAAGTCAGTCTTGATTGCACGACTATGTGCAAGTGCAACAGGGACATTTTTTTGGGTTTACAAAGTCAAACAATAACACTACGACCCTGTCTGTCTGGGGTCTGTCAATGACGAATTGTCTGGAGCATGTTTTGAGGAGGTATTGTGGCCCCGGTATCAAATTGGGTACCGGGGCCACCCCACTATGCAGTCCAGATACTTGTTTGGTGGAATTCCGACACGTGGAGGGTTTTTTAATTATATTGTGGCCTCGGTACCAAATTGTGTACCGGGGCCACCACACTACGCAGTCAAGATACTTGTTTGGTGGAATTCAGACCAGTTGAGGGTTTTATTATTATATTGTGTGGACCACTCTATCTATACCACACTACAACTCTATACCACTCTATTTCCTACTTTAATTCTATTTAATTCTATTTCCTACTTTAATTCTATTACTAATTAATTAACATAAAGAGGAACAAAAAAAACCAATTTTACCAAAAGTATAATATGACTTAGACTTACAAACACTACACTTGAAAGATCGTGCCTTTAAATGAAAAAGTAAGTCTTCATTGCACGACTATGTGCAACAGGGACAGTTTTTTTCTTTACAAAGTCAACTAATAACACTTGGACCCTGTCTGTCTTTAACATACTTAATGGGATCTCAATGACGAATTGTCTGTAGCATGTTTGGAGGAGGTATTGTGGCCCCGGTATCAAGTTGGGTACCGGGGCCACCCCACTACGCAGTCCAGATACTTGTTTGGTGGAATTCTGACACGTGGAGGGTGTATTTATTTTATTGTGGCCCCGGTATCAAGTTGGGTACCGGGGCCACCCCACTACGCAGTCCAGATACTTGTTTGGTGGAATTCTGACACGTGGAGGGTGTATTTATTTTATTGTGGCCCCGGTATCAAGTTGGGTACCGGGGCCACCCCACTACGCAGTCCAGATACTTGTTTGGTGGAATTCTGACACGTGGAGGGTGTATTTATTTTATTGTGGCCCCGGTATCAAGTTGGGTACCGGGGCCACCCCACTACGCAGTCCAGATACTTGTTTGGTGGAATTCTGACACGTGGAGGGTGTATTTATTTTATTGTGGCCCCGGTACCAAATTGTGTACCGGGGCCACCACACTACGCAGTCAAGATAGATAGATGCGTGTCATAGATAAAGTACATTCAGTGGTGTGGGGCAAATTGAAAAATATTCAAAATGCACTGACATTATCAAAAACAAGAGGTTGTCACACGCTAAAACTCCAACATGTATATGATGGAGAGGATGGAGGAGCAGCCGTATGTGTAGTGTAATGCAGACCTGTTGAAGGTTTTTTATATATTTTATTGTGGTGCCCAGTGCCCACTCCTCTACGCAGTCCAGGTACATTTATTGGTGCGAATCAAACAAGTTGATGGTTTTCTTATTATATATATTGTGGTGACCCACTCCTCTACGCAGTCCAGGTACATTTATTGGTGCGAATCAAACAAGTTGATGGTTTTCTTATTATATATATTGTGGTGACCCACTCCTCTACGCAGTCCAGGTACATTTATTGGTGCGATTCATAAAAGTTCAGGGTTTTTAAGATATTGTGGTGACCCACTCCTCTACGCAGTCCAGGTACATTTATTGGTGCGAATCAAACAAGTTGATGGTTTTCTTATTATATATATTGTGGTGACCCACTCCTCTACGCAGTCCAGGTACATTTATTGGTGCGATTCATAAAAGTTCAGGGTTTTTAATATATTGTGGTGACCCACTCCTCTACGCAGTCCAGGTACATTTATTGGTGCGAATCAAACCAGTTGATGGTTTTCTTATTATATATATTGTGGTGACCCACTCCTCTACGCAGTCCAGGTACATTTATTGGTGCGATTCATAAAAGTTCAGGGTTTTTAATATATTGTGGTGACCCACTCCTCTACGCAGTCCAGGTACAATTATTGGTGCGAATCATAAAAGTTCAGGGTTTTTAATATATATTGTGGTGACCCACTCCTCTACGCAGTCCAGAAAGATACCTTGTTGCAACGTTTTGGACTAATAACTATATTGTGAGGTGTTCAGAATACACTGTAAATTAGTGGAAATGCTTGTTATTGAATGTTATTGAGGTTAATAATAGCCTAGGAGTGAAAATAAGCCCAAAAACTTGATTTTTAAACTTTTTATGTTTTTTTCAAAAAAAATCCGAATCCAATACCTTAAATCCGAACCAAGACCTTTCGTCAAGTGTTTTGCGAGACAAATCCGAACCTCAAAAATAACGAAAATCCGGATCCAAAACACAAAACACGAGACCTCAAAAGTCGCCGGTGCACATCCCTAATATTATCCTGGCTGGCTGTTTGATACATAATCTAGCAATACATCAACTTACCCCACCGATTATTGCAGTAGACAGTGAAGAAGAAGGGGTCCGTGTCACATCTGGTGATGTGCAGAGCACAGAGGGCGGAAGGGAGATTAGAGACCGTCTAATTACAAACTACTTTACGTGTAAGTACATAGTATGATAAACATTTATTGCTCAAAAATGTGTTTTATGTGAGTGCAATTTTTATTTTTTATTTTAAATGTTTTGTAAATTGGAACCTTTAAAAAGAGGATAGCGTGTACTCCTCATGTGGTAAATATGAACATCCCTGGAATGTGACAGTCAGAGGTCAATGTTTAAGTGAAATTAGTGCATAGTTTTTAAAACATCAGTATACTCTTGTTTAATTAGCAGAAAAGAAAGACTGACACCATAGAAATTTAACTGCATTTATTGCAGAACACAATAAATAATAACGTATAATGCTTACACAAACTTTTGAAAACATTAAGCAATAATAATTATTGCACTAGCGACGCCTTTTTGCAGGCATATCGCAATGCTTGGTGCCACTCTCTCCCCTCCCTCGCCCACCCCTGGTGCGAGCACCTCTCCTTGGAGGAGTACTCTGTACAGATCTGCTAGGCGTACTAGCGGTACTGGTGGTGGCTGAAGACATAGGTGCCGGTAAACGGGCTACAATTTCTGAATGTAGTTGCCCTGCCAGCCGGGTCACATTGGCATTCCCCTCACGTACTGTGGAATGTAAGGCCTCCACAGCCCCAGTCATTTGGGCCAGCTGCACATTGGTTTGTTCTAAAGCAGTTGCCAGACGGTTGATTCCAGCAGGGAGTTGACTATTGGAGCGGTGTATCCACATCAACTGGGCTGCAATTTGGGACATGTGGCGAGTTTTCCTGTCCATGAACATTGTTTGCTGCTGCTGGAATGCGCCAATAGATAGCGCCATTTCTCTGGCTGGGTCCATACTTTCAGGTGCAGGTTGGTGGTGTGATGGTTCAGCAGGGCCAGGTGAAACTTCCTGGAGGCCAGACACAGGGGCATCCACTGTTACCAGGGTGATGGTCGTTTGATCCTCTGGCTCAGGGGACATTTCCAGGGACTCCGCCTGAGGTGCCTGGTATGAAGAGGGCCTGTGTATGAAAAATGACGGTAAGTATATAGTATATAATATGTTTGTATATTGCATTCTGAACACTGGATAGGAAAGAATATTCTTTAGCAACTACAGATTCTTTCACAATGTTTGCATTCCTGATTTCTTGTCCTATGCTACCTGCTTAAGGATGCACTTATTATCCATTTAATACCCATTATCATTTGGACTATGTATGGCTGAAAGCAAAGTCTTTTTAATGTACAAATATAAGCATTTAGTCAGCCAAATGCTGCTAGACCGTGCTTTGGGGTAAACTACTACTATTTTAGTACTCCCTCTGTGTAGTACATGCTGGGGTATTTTGACTAAACTGCGTGCTTTAAAAAGTGGACATGTTGCTTATAGCAACCAATCAGATTTTAGCTGTCATTTTGTGGAATGCAATAAATAAAGTAAAGGTATATTCTGATTGGTTGCTATAGGCAACATCTCAGTTTAGTAAATGTAGCCCTAAGTTCACATTGCAAACAATTAAAAAAAACAAAAAAACATTGACAGCAACATTTGCACAGAAAATCAATTAACTCCATTATTTCTCTCCTAAACAGAAATCACGCACCTGCTTGCTCGTCTGTGCCCGAATCTCTCACTGAAGGTGGAGGTGTAGGTCTCGGACTGGGACTGAACTGCGGTCCTGGCGAATCTGGATGTATTAGAAAAAGCATACAATGTATTTGTAGCAAATAACTATGCAAAAATATACAGTTAATCAAAAAATGTGTTTGCAAATAAAAAAAAACGTTTTTTTTCAAATAAATTGCCCTTTACAAACTAATAGAGTAAAAAATACACTTGTAAAAAAAGAAAAACACTTTTAAAAAGAAAAAAACACTTGTAAAAAAAGAAAAACACTTTTAAAAGAAAAAAGCATTTAAAAAAAGAAAAAAACATTTAAAATACTGTTAGGGTAAAAAAAACAAATAACTCACCAACTACTTGGCCAAAAGAGGGCGAATCCGTGTCTTGCACGTTTATCCCATCGACAATCTCTGCCGGCATTATCTGGCACAGCTCCTCCTCGTACGTAATGTACTCAATACGAAGAGGGGGGCCACCACCCGTGCGCCATGTTGCCCCCCTTTCCTGGGCCATCTTCTCTTTAAGCCTCCTCTTAATATCAGAGAAGCGCTTGCAGGAGTGCGCCACTGTCCTCTTTAGTGGGCCCACCGCGTTCACGGCCTCACAGACTCTCCTCCACAGTTGGTGACGCCGCCTTAGTGGAGTCCGGGCTGCCAGGTTCCCTAGGATGACCTCGTAGCATGGAATGATGTTGTGCACCAACACACAATTCTCATCATGTAAGAAACGCACATTCCTCCATGTCTTGGTCTTCCTGCCCTGTCCTGTCTCCTCAACCTCTTCCTCTCCCTTCTCTGACCCCTCAACCTCCATCTCCCTCTCCTCAGCCTGTTCTCCCCTCCTATCTCTGGACATAATGACAAATAAATGCCAAACACAGAAAACAACGAAAGACTTACAAACACAAAGGACAAACTACACTAAATACAGACACACTCTCCACATAGGCACACACAAGTAACACAGACAAAGGACAAGTCAAATACAAAAAATACAAGACAGAAAATAAAAGAGAAAATAAATGTACAAAACAGAAAAATACCACAGGACTACTCACACTTCAATTAGATATCGCTCCACCAATCCACCAAACTCCAACTCTCACCAACTCTCACAAAGCACAAACCAACTAACTCCTCTCTCAAAACTCCTCAAAACCCTATCAGAGAAAAAAGTGGCAGGCCAGTGGTTTATATAGGGCTTGTGATGTCAAATCTCCTGAGTTTGAAAATAGCCAATAGTAACAGGCCAGGAGACAGGTGTAATTTTAAAAAAAAGCGCCTTTACACGAAAGCGCCGTCATTTAAAGCAAAAGCGCCATGTTCTATTCAAAGCCGCCGGCGGCTTTGAGCATTACATCCCGCCGTGACATCGCCGGCGGCTTCAAATTGAAGCTGAAATGCGCCCATTAGTATATCCGGCTGTTTGCAATGCAAACCCGACGGAAAACTGCCGCGATGCATGGCGGCTTCAAGCCGCCATGCATCACGCCTGATAGTAAATCTAGCCCTAGGTGTTACGTGTTCTAATACCTTAAACACATGTCTTAATGACACTTTACAAGAAATTAAATCCCAAAGCAAAATTTTGTCTGATAAATAGTAGGGATGAGCGCACTCGGATTTATGAAATCCGAGCCCACCCGAACGTTGCGGATCCGAGTCGGATCCGAGACAGATCCGGGTATTGGCGCCAAATTCAAATCTGAAACTGAGGCTCTGACTCATAATCCCGTTGTCGGATCTCGCGATACTCGGATCCTATAAATTCCCCGCTAGTCGCCACCATCTTCACTCGGGCATTGATCAGGGTAGAGGGAGGGTGTGTTAGGTGGTCCTCTGTCCTGGTAGATCTCGTGCTGTGCTGTTTAGTTCTGTGCTGTGCTGTTTAGTTCTGTGCTGTGCTGTGCTGTGTTCTGCAGTATCAGTCCAGTGGTGCTGTGTGCTGTGCTCTGTCCTTCTGAGGTCAGTGGTGCTGCTGGGTCCTGTGCTGTGTCCTGTTCAGTCCAGTGGTGCTGTGTCCTGTGCTCTGTGCTTCTAAGGGCATAGTTATTTCCCCATTATTCCCAAGTTTTTAAAAAATAAAAAAAAAGTAAAAAAAAATAAAAAATTAAAAAAAAAAAATATATATATAATAATTATAACCAAATTTGCAAAACCAATCCAGCAGTATAAGTCCATTGGTACTGCAATATTACAAAGTTCACACATTCTGCAGTATCAGTCCAGTGGTGCTGTGTCCTGTGCTCTGTCCTGCTGAGTTCCGTAGTGCTGCTGGGTCCTGTGCCGTGTCCTGTTCAGTCCAGTGGTGCTGTGTCCTGTGCTCTGTGCTTCTAAGGGCATAGTTATTTCCCCATTATTCCCAAGTTTTTTAAAAATAATAAAAAAGTAAAAAAAAATAAAAAATTTAAAAAAAAAAAAATATATAATAATTATAACCAAATTTGCAAAACCAATACAGCAGTATAAGTCCATTGGTACTGCAATATTACCAAATTCACACATTCTGCAGTATCTTGTGCTACATATAATGGAGACCAAAAATTTGGAGGATAAAGTAGGGAAAGATCAAGACCCACTTCCTCCTAATGCTGAAGCTGCTGCCACTAGTAATGACATAGACGATGAAATGCCATCAACGTCGTCTTCCAAGCCCGATGCCCAATCTCGTAGTACCGGGCATGTAAAATCCAAAAAGCCCAAGTTAAGAAAAAGTAGCAAAAAGAGAAACTTAAAATCATCTGAGGAGAAACGTAAAGTTGCCAATATGCCATTTACGACACGGAGTGGCAAGGAACGGCTTAGGCCCTGGCCCGTGTTCATGACTAGTGGTTCAGCTTCACCCACGGATCTTAGCCCTCCTCCTCCTCCCCCCCCCTACAAAAAATTGAAGAGAGTTATGCTGTCAGCAACAAAACAGCAAACAAGTCTGCCTTCTAAAGAGAAATTATCACAAATCCACAAGGCGAGTCCAAGGATGTTGGTGGTTGTCAAGCCTGACCTTCCCATCACTGTACGGGAAGAGGTGGCTCGGGAGGAGGCTATTGATGATGTAGCTGGCGCTGTGGAGGAACTTGATGATGAGGATGGTGATGTGGTTATTGTAAATGAGGCACCAGGGGGGGAAACAGCTGATGTCCATGGGATGAAAAAGCCCATCGTCATGCCTGGTCAGAAGACCAAAAAATGCACCTCTTCGGTCTGGAGTTATTTTTATCCAAATCCAGACAACCAATGTATGGCCATATGTAGCTTATGTAAAGCTGAAATAAGCAGGGGTAAGGATCTTGCCCACCTAGGAACATCCTCCCTTATACGTCACCTGAATAACCTTCATAGTTCAGTGGTTAGTTCAGGAACTGGGGCTAGGACCCTCATCGGTACAGGGACACCTAAATCCCGTGGTCCAGTTGGATACACACCAGCAACACCCTCCTCGTCAACTTCCTCCACAATCTCCATCAGATTCAGTCCTGCAGCCCAAGTCACCAGCCAGACTGAGTCCTCCTCAATACGGGATTCATCCGAGGAATCCTGCAGCGGTACGCCTACTACTGCCACTGCTGCTGTTGCTGCTGTTAGTCGGTCATCTTGCCAGAGGGGAAGTCGTAAGACCGCTAAGTCTTTCACAAAACAATTGACCGTCCAACAGTCGTTTGCCATGACCACAAAATACGATAGTAGTCACCCTATTGCAAAGCGTATAACTGCGGCTGTAACTGCAATGTTGGTGTTAGACGTGCGCCCGGTGTCCGCCATCAGTGGAGTGGGATTTAGAGGGTTGATGGAGGTATTGTGTCCCCGGTACCAAATCCCGTCGAGATTCCACTTCACTAGGCAGGCGATACCAAAAATGTACAGAGAAGTACGATCAAGTGTCCTCAGTGCTCTTAAAAATGCGGTTGTACCCACTGTCCACTTAACCACGGTCATGTGGACAAGTGGTTCTGGGCAAACGAAGGACTATATGACTGTGACAGCCCACTGGGTAGATGCATCCCCTTCCGCAGCAACAGCTGCATCAGTAGCAGGAACTACAAAATGGCGGCTCGTGCAAAGGCAGGCAACATTGTGTATTACAGGCTTTAATAAGAGGCACAACGCTGACAACATATTAGAGAAAATGAGGGAAATTATCTCCCAGTGGCTTACCCCACTTAGACTCTCATGGGGATTTGTGGTGTCAGACAATGCCAGTAACATTGTGCGGGCATTAAATATGGGCAATTTCCAGCACGTCCCATGTTTTGCCCACACCATTAATTTGGTGGTGCAGCATTACCTCAAGAGTGACAGGGGTGTGCAGGAGATGCTTGCGGTGGCGCGCAAAATTGCTGGACACTTTCGGCATTCAGCCAGTGCCTACCGCAGACTAGAGGCACATCAAAAAGGCATGAACCTGCCCTGCCATCACCTCAAACAAGAGGTTGTGATGCGCTGGAACTCCACCCTCTATATGCTGCAGAGGATGGAGGAGCAGTAAAAGGCCATTCAAGCCTACACAGCCACCTACGACATAGGAAAAGGAGTGGGGATGCGCCTGAGTCAAGCGCACTGGAGACTGATTTCTGTGTTGTGCAAGGTTCTGCAGCCGTTAAACTTGCCACACGAGAAGTCAGTTCCGACACTGCCAGCTTGAGTCAGGTGATTCCCCTGATCAGGCTGTTGCAGAAGCAGCTGCAGAAAGTGAGGGAGGAGCTGGTAAACCATTGCGATTCAACAAAGCATGTGGCTCTTGTGGATGAAGCCTTTTGTATGATTTGCCAGGATCCGAGGGTGGTCACTCTTTTAAAGTCAGAGGAATACATTCTGGCCACCGTGCTCGATCCTCGGTTTAAAGCGTATGTTGTGTCTCTGTTTCCGGCGGACACAAGTCTACAGCGGTGCAAAGACCTGCTGGTCAGGAGATTGTCCTCTGAAGAGGACCGTGACATGCCAACAGCTCCACCCTCATTTTCTTCCACATCTATGGCTGCGAGGAAAAAGCTCAGTTTTCCCAAAAGAGGCACTGGCGGGGATGCTGATAACATCTGGTCCGGACTGAAGGACCTGCCAACCATTGCAGACATGTCTACTCTCGCTGCATTGGATGCTGTCACAATAGAAAAAATTGTGGATGATTACTTTGCTGACACCATCCAAGTAGACATGTCAGACAGTCCATATTGTTACTGGCAGGAAAAAAAGGCAGTTTGGAAGCCCCTGTACAAACTGGCTCTATTTTACCTGAGTTGTCCCCCCTCCAGTGTGTACTCGGAAAGAGTTTTTAGTGCAGCGGGGAACCTGGTCAGTGAGCGGCGAAGGAGGTTGCTTCCTCACAACGTTGAAAAAATGATGTTTATAAAAATGAATAATCAATTCCTCAATGAAGTACAGCACTGCCCTCCAGATACTACAGAGGGACCTGTGGTTGTGGAGTCCAGCGGGGACGAATTGATAATGTGTGATGAGGAGGAAGTACACACTGTAGGGGGAGAGGAATCAGAGGTTGAGGATGAGGACGACATCTTGCCTCAGTAGAGCCTGTTTAGTCTGTACAGGGAGAGATGAATAGCTTTTTTGGTGTGGGGGCCCAAACAAACCAATCATTTCAGCCAAAGTTGTTTGGTAGGCCCTGTCGCTGAAATGATTGGTTTGTTAAAGTGTGCATGTCCTATTTCAACAACATAAGGGTGGGTGTGAGGGCCCAAGGACAATTCCATCTTGGAACTTTTTTTTTTGCATTATATGACCAATCAACAGTCGTTGCCATGTTCAAAAAGTAAAACCAAATTTAAAAAAATTCAAGAAATTAAACCAAAAGTAAAATGCTGTGTCATAATTTAAAACAAGAGGTATTGACGTGCTCTAAAACTACTGTATTGTTGTTTATATTTTATAAACACTACACTTGAAAGCTTGAGTCTTTCAATAAAAAAGTAACTGTCCATTGCACGAATATTTGCAACAGGGACAATTTTAGGGTTAAGAAAGTCAACTAATAACACTTCGACGCTGTCTGTCTGTCTTTATAAACACTACACTTGGAAGTTGGAGGAGGTATTGTGGCCCCGGCACCAAATTTACTACCGGGGCCACTCCACTGTGCAGTCCATATTTAGGTGTATCAGATATTAAACAACGGTGACAGTTGATGCCCAATTTTTTAATTATATTGTGGCCTCGGTACCAAATTGTGTACCGGGGCACCCACACTACGCAGTCCAGATACTTGTTTGGTGGAATTCAGACCAGTTGAGGGTTTTATTATTATATTGTGGGGACCACTCTATCTATACCACACTACAACTCTATACCACTCTATTTAATACTTTAATTCTATTTAATACTTTAATTCTATTTCATACTTTAATTCTATTTAATACTTTAATTCTATTTCATACTTTAATTCTATTTAATACTTTAATTCTATTACTAATTACCATAAAGAGGAACTGCCGCTTCTATTTAATACTTTAATTCTATTAGTAGTTACCATAAAGAGGAACAAAATAAACCAATTTTACCAAAAGTATAATATGACTTAGACTTACAAACACTACACTTGAAAGATGGTGCCTTTAAATGAAAAAGTCAGTCTTCATTGCACGACTATGTGCAACAGGGACAGTTTTTTGGTTTACAAAGTCAACCAATAACACTTCGACCCTGTCTGTCTTTAACATACTTGATGGGATCTCAATGACGAATTGTCTGTACCATGTTTGGAGGAGGTATTGTGGCCCCGGTATCAAATTGGGTACCGGGGCCACCCCACTACGCAGTCCAGATACTTGTTTGGTGGAATTCTGACACGTGGAGGGTGTATTTATTTTATTGTGGCCCCGGTATCAAATTGGGTACCGGGGCCACCCCACTACGCAGTCCAGATACTTGTTTGGTGGAATTCTGACACGTGGAGGGTGTATTTATTTTATTGTGGCCCCGGTATCAAATTGGGTACCGGGGCCACCACACTACGCAGTCAAGATAGATAGATGCGTATCATAGATAAAGTACATTCAGTGGTGTGGGGCAAATTGAAAAATATTCAAAATGCACTGACATTATCAAAAACAAGAGGTTGTCACACGCTAAAACTCCAACATGTATATGATGGAGAGGATGGAGGAGCAGCCGTATGTGTAATGTAATGCAGACCTGTTGAAGGTTTTTTATATATTTTATTGTGGTGCCCAGTGCCCACTCCTCTAGGCAGTCCAGGTACATTTATTGGTGCGATTCATAAAAGTTCAGGGTTTTTAATATATTGTGGTGACCCACTCCTCTACGCAGTCCAGGTACATTTATTGGTGCGATTCATAAAAGTTCAGGGTTTTTAATATATTGTGGTGACCCACTCCTCTACGCAGTCCAGGTACATTTATTGGTGCGATTCATAAAAGTTCAGGGTTTTTAATATATTGTGGTGACCCACTCCTCTACGCAGTCCAGGTACATTTATTGGTGCGATTCATAAAAGTTCAGGGTTTTTAATATATTGTGGTGACCCACTCCTCTACGCAGTCCAGGTACATTTATTGGTGCGATTCATAAAAGTTCAGGGTTTTTAATATATTGTGGTGACCCACTCCTCTACGCAGTCCAGGTACATTTATTGGTGCGATTCATAAAAGTTCAGGGTTTTTAATATATTGTGGTGACCCACTCCTCTACGCAGTCCAGGTACATTTATTGGTGCGATTCATAAAAGTTCAGGGTTTTTAATATATTGTGGTGACCCACTCCTCTACGCAGTCCAGGTACATTTATTGGTGCGAATCAAACAAGTTGATGGTTTTCTTATTATATATATTGTGGTGACCCACTCCTCTACGCAGTCCAGGTACATTTATTGGTGCGATTCATAAAAGTTCAGGGTTTTTAATATATTGTGGTGACCCACTCCTCTACGCAGTCCAGGTACATTTATTGGTGCGATTCATAAAAGTTCAGGGTTTTTAATATATTGTGGTGACCCACTCCTCTACGCAGTCCAGGTACATTTATTGGTGCGATTCATAAAAGTTCAGGGTTTTTAATATATTGTGGTGACCCACTACTCTACGCAGTCCAGGTACATTTATTGGTGCGATTCATAAAAGTTCAGGGTTTTTAATATATTGTGGTGACCCACTCCTCTACGCAGTCCAGGTACATTTATTGGTGCGATTCATAAAAGTTCAGGGTTTTTAATATATTGTGGTGACCCACTCCTCTACGCAGTCCAGGTACATTTATTGGTGCGAATCAAACAAGTTGATGGTTTTCTTATTATATATATTGTGGTGACCCACTCCTCTACGCAGTCCAGGTACATTTATTGGTGCGATTCATAAAAGTTCAGGGTTTTTAATATATTGTGTTGACCCACTCCTCTACGCAGTCCAGGTACATTTATTGGTGCGATTCATAAAAGTTCAGGGTTTTTAATATATTGTGGTGACCCACTCCTCTACGCAGTCCAGGTACATTTATTGGTGCGATTCATAAAAGTTCAGGGTTTTTAATATATTGTGGTGACCCACTCCTCTACGCAGTCCAGGTACATTTATTGGTGCGATTCATAAAAGTTCAGGGTTTTTAATATATTGTGGTGACCCACTCCTCTACGCAGTCCAGGTACATTTATTGGTGCGATTCATAAAAGTTCAGGGTTTTTAATATATTGTGGTGACCCACTCCTCTACGCAGTCCAGGTACATTTATTGGTGCGAATCAAACAAGTTGATGGTTTTCTTATTATATATATTGTGGTGACCCACTCCTCTACGCAGTCCAGGTACATTTATTGGTGCGATTCATAAAAGTTCAGGGTTTTTAATATATTGTGGTGACCCACTCCTCTACGCAGTCCAGGTACATTTATTGGTGCGATTCATAAAAGTTTAGGGTTTTTAATATATATTGTGGTGACCCACTCCTCTACGCAGTCCAGGTACATTTATTGGTGCGAATCATAAAAGTTCAGGGTTTTTAATATATATTGTGGTGACCCACTCCTCTACGCAGTCCAGAAAGATACCTTGTTGCAACGTTTTGGACTAATAACTATATTGTGAGGTGTTCAGAATACACTGTAAATTAGTGGAAATGCTTGTTATTGAATGTTATTGAGGTTAATAATAGCCTAGGAGTGAAAATAAGCCCAAAAACTTGATTTTTAAACTTTTTATGTTTTTTTCAAAAAAAATCCGAATCCAAAACCTTAAATCTGAACCGAGACCTTTCGTCAAGTGTTTTGCGAGACAAATCCGAACCCCAAAAATAACGAAAATCCGGATCCAAAACACAAAACACGAGACCTCAAAAGTCGCCGGTGCACATCCCTAATAAATAGCCACCTTGAGAAATTTCCTCAAAAATAAAAATTGAACTGTATCAAGGAAAGAACTTTACAAATGCAACATATAAACAAGTAAAAGATTTTGGGGCTCATGTAGAGTCGGAGCACGGCCAAATTTCAAACACACTATTCCACTTTGTTTTACTGTGCATTTGCAGTAAAACAAAGTAGGATGTAAGGTTTAATGTAACTTGCACTTGCGGCATGCAAATTAAACTGAAATACAGTAAGGCTGTGCATACTGTATGTATGTGAGGGATGTTCCTGGAATTGCTGTTACCAGCCATATCTCTTGTGGGTGCTCAACCCTTGGTGCAAAGATCTGTTCTGATGATCAGCACATACAGCACAGACCTTTGCAGTGTAAAAAAGCAAATAAATAAAATACTCTTGGCTATAGTTCTACAAGTGCCAAATTATGCTGCTAGAGCTTGCTGGGTTGAGCCCCAGCAAGCTCTAGCTCATGGCTATTTTTCCTGGGGGAACCAGCTCTGTGGAGCAGCAATACTTTCCATTGTATCACTGTCCCACCCTTATGCTTATGACAAATATTAAATAAAAATGTATTTTGCAACAGTCAGTGGGTGTCCAAAAATGCATAGGTTGATATTGCAATGTATATTGTTATTTTTACCTCTACATTGATAATGGCAATACGTTTTATCAATTCTGTTGCAGTTTAGTAGGTGATATTGAAAGCAATCCTGACCTTTCCTTTACTCCATCTGCCATAATGATTCACAGTGAACCTTCTAAGATTTTAAAAGGAATGTCTATTGTTTATAGGGTTGTCTATTGTTCATATTATAAGCTGGATGAATTTGGAGCATGGTGCTTAAAATTGTAATTCTTACAAAAACATAGCTGAGTCCTAAAATTGGAGGATGCATCTATTCATGGATATTCAGTTTTTGTGCAGGATAGAACTAAGAGTGTCTGTGGAGTTTTGTTCTATGTACAGGATTGCCTTCATTTTTTACTGTTAATTAACTCCTGTGATCCATCTATATATGCTTACTTTCTGGGGAATTGTGTGTTCCATTTTGTAATCCAATCATTATTGCTGACATTTATTCACCTTCCTTTCCTGCATCTACCTGATATGATTCAGTTTATCGGTAGCACTGATCTTCCTATTACAAAAAAAGTGATGTGTGGGTTCTTGATCCAATCTGAGTTGGATTGTGTCAAAAAACAGTAAATTATTCAAATCTCCAAATTGAAACCAACTTAATGTCCAACCAATAAAGACCTATCTCAATTCCTCCATGTATTCACTTGTAGACTGCATCCTATCAACATACCCTAGCCGAATCCACTGTTCTGGTACTGTTGCTGGCATTTTCCATTATCCCACAATAGTGTATTGTATTAGTAAAATTAAACTTCTAAAATCAAAATGCTACAGTTCTGGAAACAAGAATATTCAAACATTTTAGCCTTGACCATTTCCTTGATGAAGATTGGTTCCTCATAATCAATGTCATACTAGAGTCATATTCCATATTTTCAATCTCCACTATATATCTTCATGATTACAGGCACATGCAGAATACATGTTCAGGGCAAATATAAGTAGCAAAGATATAATACTACTCTAAAAGGTTTCACTAAAATACTTTAAATTTTGCAAGGTTCTGGAAAGCCATTAATACTGTGTTTGTGCCTTTCTGTTGTCAGGACCAATAAGATTTATAGACTTCGCCTTGAACAAAATGATATTGGTAGCGCATTAAATGAACACTTTGTGGGTTACATTACTTCTTTATTAGGCATAACCACATCCAGAATTCAAATACTCTGTTTCAACTCACTAATACAATACCTCCCACTAGGAAATATAATGACAAATTCACAAACTAAGCAACAAATGTGTGCTAGATCATTTGCAGTCAATGTTCTTACACCTCAGTGCCCTGATCTTTGCTAATTCTCAAGGTGTAGAAAACAGCTAAAATCATTCTAGTCCACCAAAAAATTGACATAAGCATTTTTTCAAATTATAAACCTGTTTCTTGCCTCTATTTTCCAAAGTCATGGGAAAATGTTTTCAATCCTAAATAAACTTTTACAAAACAACAAATGTCCTTTGTCCAGTTCAAACTGTCATTCGACAAAACCATTCCAATTAATAACCCTATTACAGAACTGTTGTAAAATTCAGCGTGGAATGGAACAAGGACAGTTGACTGGTGCATTACTTCGTTTTTCCAAAAGCTTTTAACATGGTGGATCACACTATACTCCAGGGGTGGGCAAACCTGTCCTCAAGGGCCATATCTAGTTCATGTTTTTAGGATTTCTGTCTGTAGAAACAGGTGGGATAATTACTGACCCAGCCAAATAGATTAACTCAGCTGTACATGATTAAAGAAATCCTAAAAACATGAACTGGATATGGCCCTTGAGGACAGGTTTGCCCACCCCTGCTATACTCCTATGTTCTGTTATCGGAACACCTGTGCTAAAGTGGTTTCACATCTATTTGCTACTGATGAAATTCCATTTTGTCACGAAATCAAGACCACATTATGCATCCGGACTCTCATACAAACTACTGTGCAGATAATTTGCAATGTGCACCATGGCAAAATCCATACTGTGCTGCAGGAGGGGAAATTTAACATGTGCAGACAGATGTAGAGTTAAGAGGAGTGCTTGTCCTAGCTCAACTTTAAACCGTGGTGCTTAAATTTAAGGTATTTATTTTCCCTTGCATTGAAACATGACTTTTTCAGCAAATATGCATCCTTTAAATGGGATTGCTTCTATCTATAAATGTGTTGCAAAAGCAAACAGATGAGGGAGCATGTAAGATGGAAGCATCCTATAGGCTCCCAGTTAACCTCATCTGCTTGCTTCCTCTTCTGCAGCATAATATATTTTTTGCCAAGGTGAACATTGCACCTTCCAGCTGTATTTACTCGTAATTCTAAATCAGGTTCATCTTTTTTTACTCTATTTTAAGTCAGCTAATAAACTTTTATTTAAAAATTATTACATTTATTCTAATCTTGCTACTGCTGTGCTCTTGTTTTTTTAATCTATATATCTTAATTGACTATGCACTAAAAAATATATTTGAATAACTGGATGAAATTAGCACTTCTTTGTAGCCTGGGCTGAATTTATAAAGGTTTATTTTAAGCATGTTGACATTGTGTTAGTAGAGTTGTGTGTTTCAGAAATAAATTAAAATAATCAAACAACATACTAAATAGAATATTTTACATATTTACTTTGACAGGAGTTAGCTAAGTGATGACACTTTATGTAAATTAGTATTTAATTAACAAATTATAATCATATTTTCTATAAACTGTCCTGATAAAATCTCACACAGATTAAATCATTATGTTTATGAGATTCAGTCATCTTCTATGTATGTCTGTCCTAATAGATTTTTTAGCCATAGATCTTTCATTATGTTCTATGTATCATAGAACAGAATAACCAACTAAATCACTTTATTGACAATTTTGTGAAAATATACTGATAGCTATCAATTTTACTTATATATTTTTTATATGGCATAGTGGCAGACACATGCAGCAGAGTATCTCCACACGTACCTCATATGCTCTGTAACATACCCAGCAAGATCTTATTTGCCTTGTACTATGCCTAGCAAGATGTTATGTGACCAGTGTTATGCCAAGTCGGATATGCAATCCAATGCCAAGAAAAATGTAAAAAAATAAAATTAAAGTAATATAGGTATCTGTCAGGCATTTTCTTAACAGTGCATATATACATTCAGGTCTGACATCACTTAAATGCACATTAAAGTTTTTTCTAACTTAGGCATTATTGTCTTTGGATTCACTCTTATTGAACCCAAGTGCTATGGGAAAGGGTGCTGTTATAGCCAGACTGTTAAAAGTGAAGAAGTTGATGGCTTGGCTATAGCGGCTGACCTACTTATTTCATTGGTGACCAATAATTTATTAAGTTCGTAATAAATTTTTTAATCACAGAACTCTGCCTGTATAGATTTTTGTGGAACAAATTATTTTACCATACAATCCACAATCTCTCTTCGAAAGATTTAACCCGAGAAAGTGTTCTTAATCATGTTGAAGCCCTACTGAATCTATATTCTACTGAACATAAATCGTTCTCCTGATAGATTCTAGGGAGTCTACCAAACCTTCACATTTTTTAGAGGTATTTGCAAACTGTATTTCAAAATAAGATCAAATTATTCAGAATAATACGTCATCTAATAGAAGTAAGCATTTCCATTCTTCAAGGAGAACATTAGCTATGATTCTTTAGTTTAAATCCCCAGAGTTCATAATTGTCTTCTATTGATTCATTATTTGAGGCTCTGGGACATCTATATGATGACCTGACAGAACCAATACAGAGAGACTATGCGTCACTGTTTGAGACAGGGTAAGAGATCTGAGGAGTATTATGCAGAGTTTTGCCATTGAGCTATTGACTCACAGTGCAATGATTTTGTCCTTCATAGTCAATTTTCTGTTTTGGGCTTTTTGAAGATATAAATGATATATTGTTATATTACCCTCTTCCAAATACTGTTGAAAGTTTCAAGTAAATGAACATTAACATTGACTGTAGACTTTGAGAGAGGAAGCTGTAATTCCACCAATGACTCTCTTCCATCTCAACCCACAGTATTGCCAGAAGAGCTCATGTAAATAGTCTTCACCAAGATATGCAAGTTATGCTGCCAAATCTCAGCTTTTAACTTTATTGGAGTGAAAGAGTTCATCTAGTTTCAGTCAGGCCTAAGAAACTTTTAAACGACAGCCCAGAGAATCCCATCTAGGTGATCAGGTATCTTCTCTAAATTTTATCTGCAAATATATACCAGTTAAACTCTGCTGAGAATTTGATTTTGTTTTTTCTAGCATTTCTAGACTGTGGTTCTGTGGGAGCTTCCTACATCCTGAATTTACTAAGGTTTCAATTAATTCATTTGTGCCTCTCAAAACTCCCTTTAGAGTTTTAGGGCTAGATTTACTAAGAATCGAGTTTAGTGGTGGTTTGAAACCACCACCCATCGCTTGAGGCTTAATGGTCCAAACCACCGCATTTACTATAGGGCGGCTTGAGGCTTAAATTTAAAATGACTGGCAATGTATGGCGGATTGAAAAAGCTAAACTGCCAGCGGTTTTGTCCAAACCTTCGGCGGTTCGGATGAAACCGCCGGTGGTTTGGATGAAACCACCATCAAAATTGCCATCCAAAAGATAAAACAGTTTTAATACCTGCTTCAGAATTGCTGGATAGCTTAAAGATGCTGTTTGACATGTTGGCATTCAGAACATAAGAGAAGCACCATTGACAATTAAATTATTTAGGCAATCATTATTTATTGATTAAGTGGCAAAATTAATTAAATAATAACTTATGAGCGGAAAAAAATTTCCATTATACTAAGGGGATAAAATTATTTAATTATTATATTATTCGGACAATATGTAATGACAAACTGTGCAATAAAAATAATTATATCCACCATTAAAAATCAGTTAATAATACAATATATTCACATTTCTCACATAATATAATGCTATAATAGTGTGCCTTTAAAAAAAATCTAAAAAAAAATAATTCCCCCATAAGTTAATATTAAATTAATTTTGTCCCTTTATCAATAAATAATGGTTTTCCAAATATTTGAAATGTCAATGGTGCTTTATCTTATGTTCTAAATGGCAAAATAGATCAAACAGCATGCAGATTGAGCAATCTCGACATTCACAACCACATCTTATTTTGGCCGTTTGGATGGCTGTTTTGCGGCGGTTTTGAAAATTCCAGCTTAGTAAATCCGGCTGTTTGCATGTTCATCATTGTTAAAATCGGGATGTCGGCTTGGAAAGTGGTGGTTTTGAAAAATGTAATTTCTAGCCATTTCAATGGCGGTTTGGTCTTTAGTAAATCCGGCAGTTTCAAAACCGCAGCAAAAATAGCCGAAAAGCGGGGGTTTGAGATAACTGCCTTTTAGTAAAATCTAGCCCTTCACCTTAAAGAATAGACTTTAAAAAGATAGTGGGATTTCTTTTGTAACACCTGAGATTTATTTGACCACAGCTAGTCTACACGATGGAAAACATAATTTCCCTTCTTGTCAGTTAGTCATAGATTATCCATAAATACGTAAACATAAACCTCTGACTGATTATCAGATGGGTGAGATAACCATATGCCTTTAAAATACTGTAAATTGACCTTTTTGTATTGCTTCGGCTGTTTCCAAGAATACATTATCATGTTATTGGAAATAGCTGAAAAATTCTATCTTTATAGATCTTATGACCATCACATTGATCAGCTGACAACAGAGGATATGTTTATACTTTGCCCAAAGCTATTTAGGAATATACCAACAGAGTGTAGAGAAAAATCTTAAACATTGTTTTATTTGCCCTTCAATTGTTTCCTGCCACAGCGCATTTTATCTTTTTTGGTAAAAAAAATATGGAAGAATTTGCCCTTATATTATTTACTGAGGTCTAAATAAAATTTCAGTTAAGAATGGATATTCCTTAACCCTACAATTGATCTTTTTTATTATAAATGGGGAATTGTGTATAACTTTTCTCCCACTTACCTCTGTCAAACAATTGGTCATGATATTTGTAGAACAAGTAATCAAGGTTTATGGAATTCCCAGCAACATGAAATTTGGAGACCATCCTGCAAATTATTGGGAGTTGAGGTGTCTTTTTTCTCGCTCTTACCTTACTAAAAGCAATTACCAGACTGAGAGGATGGGCATATATATATTTAAGTGATCAGTTAGGATATATGTTCAGTCCTGGCATCACCTAGATGCCTGTTAAAGGTTTTTGATTCCTAAACTGGGAGCATTTGTCTTTGGATTTACTGTTTCTGACCATTGCTACCTGGCCATTGTTTTTGCTGCTTGCCCTCACCATAGTGCCTGTTTTGACCTTTATTTCCCCTGCTGATCTTGGAAAGCTTTTTACTTTTGTGTTTGACCTGCCTTAACTACTTAAACATATTGGTTAGCAACTATTGGTATATGCACAGGCCATGGGCATAGCTGAGAACTATTTAAGACATTAAGTGCCATTGGAAAAAACACCTCTCTAATTAAGGTGAAAGTTTACTGTCGAAAAACATAAAATTGCCAACATGCCATTCTACCCAAAATATTAACAAGCATACCAGCATCAGCTAGCTCCCTTTTCTCAGCTAGATCCCAGCACCTGCAATCTACACTGTCATCCTCCTCACCCTCATCAGTGTGTACACCATCTTCAAACAATACTAATTCATCCCCGCTGGATCCATCATTACAGAAGTCTCTGTACTTTGATGTAATTTCCGGTAATGGCCTTCCCTGTGTAAGTTGTAGTTTATTTTACGACAGAGCTTGTCACAATTGTTGGGCAGTTCTTTTACACCAGACCAAATGTCAAAATTTTGTGCTGACTCATCTGCATCATCCATGGTGTCTTGGGAAAGCTAAGTTTTTTCCTAGCAGCAGTTGCCAAGGAAGCTGAGGGATGATGAGTTGTCGTGTCCTGTACCACTTGATCTGTCAGCTTGCTGACCAGTAGCTCATTGCAGATCTGGGTCAGCTGGAAATAAAGTAAAGACATAGCTTTTTACCTAGGATCATGCACAGTTGGCAATGTATCTGATTTCAAGATATTGATAACTCTCGGATCCTGGTGAAGCAAATAAAGTACTTGATCTAAACGCCCTACATAGTTAGCGGAATTGCTTATTTTCATCTCCTTCAATTTCTCTAGCTGATTTTTCAAAAGTCTAATTAGGGGAATCATTTGACTGAAGCTAACAGTGTCTGAACTCACTTCACAGATGACTACTTAGAGTGGTTTCATCACATGGCACAACACGGAAAGTATTCTCCACTGTGCTGGACTAAAGTACATTCCCCCTCAAATTTGATTCTACATGCAGCTGCTGTAATCTCCTACATGCTATTGCAGAACACCGAAAATGAACCACATTAATTCAGGACATAGACAGCATCTCCTGCATGTCACTGTTATTTTTTAAAAGCTCGGTACCACCAAGTTAATTGTGTGAGCAAAACAGGGAATGTGATGGAATTCCCCCCACTGTAATGTTGTCACATATTGGCGTTATTACAAACGGCATATTCTCAGGAGAGTCCAAGCGGGATAAGCCATGTTGCAATGACATCCTTTAGTTTTTCAAACAGGTTGTCATCGGTATGCATCTTAGTGTAGCTGGTGATACACAAATGTAGGATACCTCTTTGAATTTGCAACAGGATTAGGGGGATATCTGTGTAGCTGATAATGGCGCTAATGAGAATGTTGATGAAAGATGATGATGAGGATGATGTAGTTTGTGTAAGTCCTGCACCAGTAGAAGCAGTTCTTGCCAGAGATAAGAAGGCCATTGTCATGCCTGGGTATATGACCAAAAAATCCACCACTTATGTGTGCAATTATTTTTAACCAATCCTGACAACAGTAGTCTAGCCATTTGTACCTTTGTAAAGCCACATCGACAACACCTACCTCATCAATATCCTCACTATTTATCGGAGTTAGTTCTGCATCTAAGTTGCTAAGGCTAGATGACTTCTCCCATATCCAGGATTCCTCTGAAGAATTCTTGAGTGTTAGTCCCGCCGCTGCTGATCTTCATCCCAGAAGTAGACCAAGAAGAAGACTACTAGTAGTTTACAACAATTGACTGTTAAACAATAGTTTGCAAGATAAAACAAGTATGAAAGCTGCCACCTAGCTGCAAAGCAGATCACAGACGCCATGGCAACTATGCTAGTATTAGATCTGCGTCCAATATCCACAATTAATGCAGCTGGTTTTAGACAAATAATTGAGGTCCTGTGTCCCCGTTACCAAACTCTATCCCAACACCAGTTTACTAGAAAAGCAATTCCTCACCTCTACCAGAAGGTTCCATAAAATGTAATTATTGGGCTACAAAATGCCATTCTACCCACTGTACACTTAACCACAGATATGTGGACAAGCGGAACTGGGCAAACTAAAGATTATGTGACTGTGACAGCCCACTGGGTTGGTGAATTGCCTTCAGCAGCAGCATGTACCCAACAATGCCAGATTAATTATACATAAATGATGATGATGATGGAGGCAGGCTACTCTGTGTATCAGCGTCTTCACTAATAGGCATATTGATGACAACCAGTTTGAAAAAATAAGGGATGTCATTGCAATATGGCTTATCCCGTTTGGACTCTCCTAAGGATATGTCATTTCTGATAACGGCACCAATATTGCCATTCTACCCACTGTACACTTAACCACAGATATGTGAACAAGTGGAAGTGGCCAAACCAAAGATTATATGACAGTGACAGCCCACTGGGTTGGTCATTCACCTTCACAAGCAGGAACAGCAGCAGCATGAACACCACTATGTAACATTTCTCACAGGCAGGCTACTCTTTGTATCACCGGCTTCACTAACAGGCATACAGCTGATAATTTGATGTGAAAACTAAGGGATGTCATTGATACATGGCTTATACCACTTGGACTCTCCCAGGATATGTTATTTCTGATAACGCCAACAATATTGTGAGAGCATTGCAGCTGGGTGAAATCCATCACATTCCCTGTTTTGTTAACACAATCTACTTGGTGGTACAGAGCTTTTTGAAAAATGTCAGGGACATGCAGGAGATGCTGTCTGTGGACCAAAAAATTTCGGGACATTTTTGGCATTCTGCAACAGCATGTATGAAATTGCAGCAACTGCAAGAACAATTTATTTTGCCCTGCCACCAACTGAAGCAAGAGGTGGTAAAAAGTTGTAATCCCACACTTTATATGCTTGTGAAGATGGAGGAACAGCGAAAAGCCATCCACACTTACTCCACAAGCCATGACATTGGAAAAGGAGGGAGAATGTATTTTAGTCCAGCGCAGTGGAGAATACTTTTTGTGTTGTGCAAGGTGCTGAAACAATTCGACTTAGTCATCTGTGAAGTGAGTTCAGGCACTGAGAGCTTGAGCAAACTGATTCCCTCAATTAGACTTTTGGAAAAGCAGCTTGAAAAATTGAAGGAGGAGATGAAACAAAGAAATTACTCTAAGTGTCACGCACTTGTAGATGAGGTACTTTAATCGCTTCGACAGGATCGAAGATTTATCAGCTTTTAGAAACCATATCACTACATTTTGGCAGCTATGCTTGATCCTAGGTTTAAGAGCTATGTCTCCTATTTTTTTCCCACTGTCCCAGATCACAAAAAATGTAATGAGCTCTTGATGGGCAAGTTGACGGCTGAAGTGGTAGATGATATGACAATGTCCCCTACTTTAGTTTCTCAGGCTACTGCTGCTAGGAAAAAACTAAGCTTTTCTAAGAGACCCAAGGATGATGCAGATGATTCAGCACAACATTTTGGTCTGGTCTAAATGAATTGGCCAAAAATCGTGACTGCTGTGTCGTAAAATGAACTACAAATTCCACGAGGAAGGCCTTTACTGGCATCTAGATCAAAGTACAGAGACTACTGTAAAGGTGGATTCCAGCCGGGATTAATTAGTATTTAGTGATGATGATGTACACACTGATGAGGGTGAGGATGATAATGTAGATTGCAGGTGTTGGGATCTAGCTGAGAGACGTAAGCTAGATGATGCTGGAATGCTTATTAATATTTGGGTAAAATGACATGTTGGCAATTTTATGTTTTTCCTACAGCAAAGTTTTACTTTTATTACACATTCTTGCTTTTGACATTTATGTTACAGAGACTTCTGTAATGGTGGTTTCCTGCGGGGTTGAATTAATATTGTGTTAGGAGAAATTTTGTTTTTAATCATCCTTAATCATCCTTTCACTTGCTTCTCTCTCATACGTGTGAACTCATAGTTGCTTTTACTTTTACACTAGGTTCACCATCTCCAAGTCGCCGGGGCACCCCGGATTGGTCTTCGTCTGATAAATACACGCATCCCGGGGAGTCAGCGCTTGTCGCCATGTTATAGCTGTAGAATTACCACAATTATCCAAGTAACAGGTGGAGCAATCAAAGGAACTATAACTAATTTAATGAGCCATTCTCAGTTTCACTGTATCGGCTATGTGCTCTGAGTGACAGCGATCTCCTCATCTTCATCCTCCAAATGTTCATCTGCAGGGGCCGGTGACACAACCATTTGTTTTCTCATGTGTCTTAGCTGTTCTGTAAACTGGACATATTTATCATCCTGCCTCTGTTAAGGCAGTTGGGCTTAAGGCAGTTAAGCTATTGGTAGCTTGTTTTGTGGGGGCCTGAACAAACCAAGCACTTGTGACACTCCTTGTCACTGGAGTGATTAGTTTGTTAAACCATACATGTGCTTTTCAATATCTTACATAAGGGTGGCTGGGAGGGCCTAAGGACAATTCCATCTTGCACAACTTTTCTTTTTTTCCTGCCACTGCTGTGTGGCAATGTTTTCTAGATGTACTGTGAACTGCCATATGTTTGTGCTCGCTGCAGTCTTTGAAAGTGTATGAAAATAATATTGTGAGCTGTAAGGTGGTCAAAATTGAAGGGAAATGACTGGAAATTAGTGTTATTGAGGTTAATAATAATGTAGGAACACAAAAAGAGCAAAATGATGTGATTTTGGCATATTTTAGCAATTTTAAAAAAAAATACAGATCCAAAACCAAAACACCCGAAGACGGTTTTGCCACATTTATAAAAAAATGCTTTTTTTCCATTTTTCTCTTCAAAAAATACATTTATTATGATAATAATGTCTACTGTACATAAAATGCATTTTCACAATTGATTGCAAACACATGTTCTAGCAAGCATATGCGAAAGCATAAGCATCTGTAGCTGGTACAAGTGATACAACAAAAAAAACACATATCTTGTCCATAGCTTAGATTTGGGTGCTGCTGCAGCATGCACTTACTGCACATAGACTACGTGCATGCATCCATTCTCCTCCCCATTAAAATCATGAAATTGTAGGCTGTAGTAAGGGTCCTTTGTGCTCGAAAATTAATTAGATGTTGCTGTGCTCACTGGCATATGGTCAGGCCCTGGGCATGCACAGAGTGATTTTGCGCACAATACGGCACATATCTGCATTTGCGTTCCTTAATATATAAGGCCTATAGTGCTTAACAAAAGCTGACCTATCTCCAGACCTTGAAATAGATTGCAAATACTGAATATTAGATGATTGTATTGGCGAGACAAATTATTGTAAAATGGTGAACATGCATTTTTTCTAAAAGAAATGCGACAATACCATTTTGTCTGTTCCACATGTAGCAATGATTGTGGACTACAAGAAATGTTGTTTACCCAAGGTCACTCTTTGTTAAAGTAATTTAATTCTTTGAATTTATAAACATAGCTTCATTATTCCAAAAGCTTAGCAGAGCAAGTAGGTTAACAAGAATACAGAGAATGTTCTTTTCTGTTAGATGGATAGAATGAAATGTCTGTTTAAATTACAATTTGCCAGTCATTAATGATTGGTTAGAGTGTGCTTTTTACTTCAGAAAAACATAATATAGGTCATATGCACAAAAAGTATCTGCCAACTACCCATATAAATTAGGGATGTGCACCGGCGACTTTTGGTGTCTCGTGTTTTGTGTTTTGGATTCGGATTTCCGTGATGTTTTGGGTTCGGATTTGTTTCGCAAAACACCTGCCGAAAGGTTTTGGTTCGGATTTAAGGTTTTGGATTCGGATTTTTTTTGAAAAAAGCATAAAAAGTTCAAAAATCAAGTTTTTGGGCTTATTTTCACTCCTACGCTATTATTAACCTAAATAACATTCAATAACAAGCATTTCCACTAATTTACAGTGTATTCTGAACACCTCACAATATAGTTATTAGTCCAAAACGTTGCAACGAGGTATCTTTCTGGACTGCGTAGTGGAGTGGTCCCCACTATATAATAAGAAAACCATCAACTGGTCTTAATCGCATCAAAAAATATACCTGGACTGCGTAGAGGAGTGGTCACCACAATATAATTTAAAAAACCTGAACTTGTATGATTCGCACCAATAAATGTATCTGGACTGCGTAGAGGAGTGGTCACCACAATATATATAATAAGAAAACCATCAACTGGTATGAATCGCACCGAATAATGTACCTGGACTGCGTAGAGGAGTGGGTTACCACAATATAATAAGAAAACCATCAACTGGTCTTAATCGCACCAAAAAATGTACCTGGACTGCGTAGAGGAGTGGGTCACCACAATATAAATTAAAAACCCTGAACTTGTATGAATCGCACCAATAAATGTATCTGGACTGCGTAGAGGAGTGGTCCCTACAATATAATAAAAAAAACCTCCACGGGTCTGAATTCCAAAAAAAAAGTATCTGGACTGCGTAGTGGAGTGGCCCCGGTACCCAATTTGGTACCGGGGCCACAATACCTCCTCCAACCATGGTACAGAGCATTCATCGTTGAGATCCCATCAAGTATGTTAAAGACAGACAGGGTCGAAGTGTTATTGGTTGACTTTGTAAACCAAAAACTGTCCCTGTTGCACATAGTCGTGCAATGAAGAGTGACTTTTTCATTTAAAGGCTCCATCTTTCAAGTGTAGTGTTTGTAAGTCATATTATACTTTTGGTAAAATTTGTTTAATTTGTTCCTCTTTATGGTAACTACTAATAGATGTAAAGTATTAAATAGAAGCGGCAGTTCCTCTTTATGGGAATTAGTAATAGAATTAAAGTATTAAATAGAATTAAAGTATTAAATAGAGTGCTATAGAGTGGTAGTGTGGTATAGAGTGGTCCCCACAATATAATAATAAAACCCTCAACTGGTCAGAATTCCACCAAACAAGTATCTGGACTGCGTAGTGGGGTGGCCCCGGTACCCAATTTGATACCGGGGCCACAATAAAATAAATACACCCTCAACTGGTCTGAATTCCACCAAACAAGTATCTGGACTGCGTAGTGGGATGGCCCCGGTACACAATTTGATACCGGGGCCACAATAAAATAAATACACCCTCAACTGGTCTGAATTCCACCAAACAAGTATCTGGACTGCGTAGTGGGGTGGCCCCGGTACCCAATTTGATACCGGGGCCACAATACCTCCTCCAAGTTCCAAGTGTAGTGTTTATAACATCTTAACACTACACTAATTCTAGCACATCAAAACCTCTAGTTTTAAATAATGACAGGGCATTTAACTTTTGATTTAATTTATTGAATTTGTTGGCATTTTCTTTTACTTTTTGAACATGGCAAACAACTGTTGAATGGTCACATAATGCCAAAAAAATAGTTGCAAGATGGAATTGTCCTTGGTTCCTCCCACCCACCCTTATGTTGTTGAAATAGGACATGCACACTTTAACAAACCAATCATTTCAGCGACAGGGCCTACCAAACAACTGTGGCTGAAATGATTGGTTTGTTTGGGCCCCCACACCAAAAAAACAATTCATCTCTCCCTGTACAAACTAAACAGGCTCTACTGAGGAAAGATGTCGTCCTCATCCTCAACCTCTGATTCCTCTCCCCCTACAGTGTGTACTTCCTCCTCCTCACACATTATCAATTCGTCCCCGCTGGACTCCACATCCACAGGTCCCTCTGTACTATCTGGAGGGCAGTGCTGTACTTCATTGAGGAATTGATTATTCATTTTTATAAACATCATTTTTTCAACGTTGTGAGGAAGCAACCTCCTTCTCCGCTTACTGACCAGGTTCCCCGCTGCACTAAAAACTCTTTCCGAGTACACACTGGAGGGGGGACAACTCAGGTAAAATAGAGCCAGTTTGTACAGGGGCTTCCAAACTGCCTTTTGGAGTTCTACCACGTCACTACCTCTAGTTAATTTAGATTGCAAGGCTTGTAAATACTTTGAAGATAAAAAAAGCAGGCTGCACAGACTGTGGAGCTAGAAAGTGAAATTAAATGGACCACGTTACTTTGGTGGCTATCTATGCCCCCCCCGCCCTACACTTGTAGTTGAATATAAAAAAAGCAGCCTGCATAGACTGTAGAACTTGAAATTCAAATATACAAAGAAATGAACAAAGGCAGTTTGGTATCTGTCTGCATCAGATCCCCTCTCCACTAGGAGTAAAATAGAAAACTATTCAGCCGTTATATAATCTAGAATATAAATAGAAATTAAGAAAGGCAATTTGGTATCTGTCTGCATCATAATCATCAACATCCTCCTCAGCGCCAGCTACATCAATATCCTCCTCCCGGTGTACAACATTCACACCTTCATTAGCCAAATCTGTAACTGGACTGTGAGTGATCCTTCCAGCATATGCAGAGGGCGTGCTGCAAATGCTGGATGGAGTCACCTCTTCCCGTACAGTGATGGGAAGGTCAGGGTTCACAACCAACAACACCCTTGGACTCCCCTTGGGGATTTGTGATGTCATCTGTTTAGAAGGCAGAGTTCTTTGCTGTTTTGTTGTTGTTGCTGACAGCATAACTCTCTTAAATTTTTTGTAGGGGGGAGGAGGAGGGCTTATATCCTTGGGTGAAGCTGGACCACTAGTCATGAACACGGGCCAGGGCTTAAGCCGTTTCTTGCCACTCCGTGTCGTAAATGGCATATTGGCAACTTTACGTTTCTCCGCTGATGATTTTAAGTTTCTCTTTTTGCTACTTTTACTTAACTTGGGCTTTTTGGATTTTACATGCCCTGTACTAGGAGATTGGGCATCGGGCTTCGAAGACGACGTTGATGGCATTTCATCGTCTATGTCATTACTAGTGGCAGCAGCTTCAGCATTAGGAGGAAGTGGGTCTGGATCTTTCCCTACTTTATCCTCCAAATTTTTGGTCTCCATTATATGTAGCACAAGATACTGCAGAATGTGTGAACTTGGTAATATTGCAGAGACAGTACCAATGGACTTATACTGCTGGATTGGTTTTGCAAATTTAGTTATAATTATTATTTTTTTTTATTTATTTTTTTAGTGTGTTTTTATAACTTTTTTTTTATTTTTTAAAAACTTGGGAATAATGGGTAAATAACTATGCCCTTAGAAGCACAGAGCACAGGACACAGCACCACTGGACTGAACAGGACACAGCACAGGACCCAGCAGTACCACTGAACTCAGCAGGACAGAGCACAGGACACAGCACCACTGGACTGAACAGGACACAGCACAGGACCCAGCAGTACCACTGAACTCAGCAGGACAGAGCACAGGACACAGCATCACTGGACTGGACTGATATACTGCAGAATGTGTGAACTTTGTAATATTGCAGTACCACTGGACTTTTACTGCTGAATGTGTGAACTTGGTAATATTGCAGTACCAATGGTCTTATACTGCAGGATTGGTTGTGCAAATTTTGTTATAATTAAAAAAAAAATTAATTATTTTTTTGTATTTTTTTTTATAACTTTTTTTTAATTTTTTAAACACTTGGGAATAATGGGGAAATAACTATGCCCTTAGAAGCACAGAGCACAGGACACAGGACCACTGGACCACTGGACTGAACAGGACACAGCACAGGACCCAGCAGCACCACTGAACTCAAAATTGGCAGAGCACAGCACACAGCACCACTGGACTTTTACTGTTGAATGTGTGAACTTGGTAATATTGCAGTACCAATGGGTTTATACTGCAGGATTGGTTTTGCAAATTTTGTTGTAATTAATTTTTTTTTGTATTTTTTTTTATAACTTTTTTTATTTTTTAAAACACTTGGGAATAAGGGGGAAATAACTATGCCCTTAGAAGCACAGAGCACAGTACACAGCACCACTGGACTGAACAGGACACAGCACAGGACCCAGCAGCACCACTGAACTCAAAATTGACAGAGCACAGCACACAGCACCACTGGACTTATACTGCAGAACCCAGCACAGCACAGCACAGCACAGCACAGCACAGCACAGAACTAAACAGCACAGCACAGAACTAAACAGCACAGCACGAGATCTACCAGGACAGAGGACCACCTAACACACCCTCCCTCTACCCTGATCAATGCCCGAGTGAAGATGGCGGCGACTAGCGGGGAATTTATAGTATCCGAGTATCGCGAGATCCGACAGCGGGATTATGACTCAGAGCCTCGGTTTCAAGTTTTCATTTGGCGTCAATACCCGGATCTGTCTCGGATCCGACTCGGATCGGAAAGGTTCGGGTGGGCTCGGATTCACAAAATCCGAGTGCGCTCATCTCTAATATAAATGTGCAGAGTCCAAATATTTTAACTAGGGCCACAAGAGTTTTTTCTGGTAGCAAAGACTACTATACAAAGTACTGCCCAGCCTGGAGGCAATTATATAAAATTGAGACAATTCTGTTTTGTAGTATTCCCAAACAAAGCTTTAATCTGAAAAAAAGTTACTATACAACTACAAAGAAGACCTCCAAGCTTCTGGTAAGTGTTTAAAGTAGTCCACTAAATTAATGGCTTCATACATTAGCAGCTAATGTATGAAGCAGGGTTCAAATCTACTTCCTGGTTTAGAAAGCAGAGTTTCAATACTCTGGCAGAGTTCCAATGTGGTGGCTAATATATAAAATAAACCACCAATTTGAAGGATAGTATATTAACTTGTCTACAGCAGTCATTTAATCTGGTGATTTGCATATAACACAAGCTTCTAATCTGATGTCTTGAATGTAAAGCATAACTCTAATCAAGTGATTAGGGTTTAAAGTAGACCTTAAAAAGACATACCTATTTAGATGTATCTTACTTATAAAGTGACATTCTTTGTAAGGTGCACAGATGTTGTTTTTGTTCTCGTGTTGCAAGGGTATAAAAATGGTTCTGTCTTGTTAATGGTGCTCCAACTACGGTTAAATTTATTAAGCTGTGGATTTGAAAAAATGGAGATATTGCCTATAGCAACCAGTCAGATTCTAGATATCATTTTATAGACTGTACTAAATAAATGATAACTAGAATAGATGACTGAATGGTTGCTATAGGCAACATCTCCACTGGCTAAAAGTTAGGTAGTTTAGCTTTCTTGGTTACAAACAGAACAGATAATTTAAGTGATATATTTGATAGATTTAGCTTGTTCACTGCCCATCATTGAACTATTCGTTTTATGTATGTTCTTTATATAGATATCCACAACATTCTTTTTCTGTTATGTTATATATATGTTTTAATCCAATAATTTGCTTTTCCATTTTTGTTAGTATTATGTTTGTTTGTTACAACCACAATATGTCCACTTTCGGGTGAATTATATAACCTATAAATGAGGTGTGATAAACTGGATTGTACTTTGACAAAACATTTATTTCATCATGGAAAATATTTTCCGTCAACTGTATTCTGTAATGCAGTGTAGGTCCGTCTGAATAAAGCAGTTTAATTGTTGATGTTGGAGAGTCAGAATCTATTTTGTACTGTTCAGTTTAGGTGTCAAACTCTTTTAATCATTGTAAATGCATAGACAGGCAAATGTGGAAACAGTGGCATATGATCTGTATGTATTTCATTGATCTTTCATGCCTTTAAAACATGTACAGGTATTGTGATGGATGCAGGCTATGTGGCACTAGTTTGCAAACAGCCCTGGAGTTTGGGATCCTCCCCAACAGTGTTGGGTCATCTGCAGCTCAGTAGGAATCTCTGAAGACACATACTTGTGGAAAGCTGAGACAGAGGACCAGTTAGAGTCACAGGGAAATTGGAATCCACCTGACAGAAGCTTAGTAAAGACAACTGTTACTAAAATATTTAAATTACAGGCACAGACCTAGGGCAATTTGGAAATATTTAACTATTCTGTTCTCTGAGAGTTTGATTGTACCAGGCTGGAGCTCAGGAAGGTCTTGTATTGCAGATAATCAAATTGAACTTGGTTAAGAATTGAAGTTGGAGGCAGGAGGGAAATTTGTCCTTGGATATCTGAAGTATGATGTGTGATACAATATGTCTTAATTTTAATATCAAATGCATTGTGTATATACATTGTAACACATGACTTTTCAGTGAGGTTTTTTTGGACATAGCTAGTAAGCTTGACCAAGTGTAATGGAAAGAAATTCCAGCTACTGGCTGACCACATGTGTAAGTGGGTCATATGATTTACTGAGATGCACAGCTACAAGTCTCCTGTTCAAATTTCTAGACACATGCCCTGTAATATCTGCTAAAAAATTTTTAGGGAATAGGATTATTTGAAATGATATAAAGAAATCTGTTGATTCTGTGTATTTGCTAAATTTGCTTTGTATTTAGAAATTATTAGTCATGTAAATTGTATGTTACACCATTTAAGTGGCTGAATTAGATTCCATATACCCTTACAAATATAGAATGAGTTGAGGATAAAAAAGAGAGAAATAAAAAGATTTTAAGAACAGACCAGCTTTAGTTTATACTGCAAGCCTGTATTATACTCGCCTTGCTGCCACTATCTAGTGAATTCTGCATAAGGCATTGGACTTGATTAATAAGGCCCAGTGTTAAAACAGTTAGCAGGCTTAGCTGCCTATTTGATAGAGTAGAGCCAAGAAGTTTAAGAGTTCATTACATCTATGCTTCAAACAACACTGTAATGCAGTTAAAATCCAATGCACTCACCTCTCAGATATAGGGTCTGACACGCAACGACTGGTTTATAAAACATACCCAAATAGCCTTAAATAGGCTGGATGGACAGCAGCTAAGGCAACATTAGGCAATATTTGGCTACAAAATACAAAATAAATAAGCTTGCACATGGTACCAGATGCATGCCACTTTATGCCCTATATGGATAAATGCAAAAACAAACACAGATGTCATCTCTTATCCATATTACAAATCTGTATGTAAAAAGCAAAATAAACTTATAAGGTATTAGTTAATTCAAGTGCATTTATGTACATATGCTCAGTTGGACGCATCTCAAGATGCATACAGCTCTACAGCACTAATTTATGTATCAAATTTACATCAGAAGTAACAAATTTATATACTTACATCTCATGAATGCTTAAAAAAAGTGTAGAGATGTGGCCTGACATTGTTAATAGTAAATGCGAAATTCAAATTACCCATTTTGTATATAATAGGTTTTAGTATAAAACTGTAATGAAGTGTCATATACATAAGAGAGCTTTGTGTCTGAACAAAGCTATTAATAAATGCAAAATTCACATTTACCGTATAAAATATAATTAAATATAGACACAAATACAAAATACAAGTACAAATTAATTTCAATGAAATGCAAACATCTGTTATTTTAGCCAAATCAAATGGGTATCTTCTTTCTTGTCGCAGTCCAAATGGAAGTATTAATTAAACAATGTGAATAGATTGCCACAATTTCATGTAATATAGCAGCCACACTAATTAAGTATTGTCAGTGGGAGGGGTCAAGTGCAATTAGCTAATCTGAAGTGGACCAGCCATTACAAAAGCCCTTAAACACCAACAACAGTTTGGTCTCCAAACAGGTGTGTATGTATACGAGTATGTATCCAAGGCTGTACATGAACATGCCCTTACTGTTCTCAGCTAATGCTTCCCTCCCATTCCCTCCACTGTTCCTTCTCTCCAAGTGTAAGATGTCATAAGCCTAAGATACAACCAAATTAGCATACAGGTTTATACATACGCATTTTTGGTGCTCATACCGTACAGAAAGGCGTATTTTACATTAAAAAAAAATGTACATCCAAATGTTGATGAGCCCCTGTACCCTGACCAGACTATTCCCTTCATAGGATGAATAGTCTATATGTAAAGAAAAGGTCAGCAGGCTTACAAGAATGAACAGGACAAAATCCTTTATTAAATCAGCAGTGACTATCAAAGTTTTAAGAACCAACTTAAGGGATTTCCTACATCAAATGTGTAACATAGGAATAGCCACTACTAAAATCATTGGATAGAATAAATGCTCAGTGTCCCATTTAGGGTTAGGAGTAAATCCAACTATGAGACACAATTTTTCACCTTTGTAAAACCATCTTGTACTGCAGCTAGGGCAAGTTTAATATGTGTAGACAGATTTAAATTTGAGAGGGGCAACTCAGCTCTAAATAGCAGTGTAAAAATTAATCTGCAGAGTAACACAGGTAGCAGTATTTTCACTGCACACAGAAGAAAAAGCTTTTGCCCCTTTTTCATTGCAACATAGATTGTTCAGGTATAAATTTGCACCCTTAAGCTGAATTTACTACTAACTCTTCATGAGGCCCTTAATGACAAAAAACAGCCACACAGGGTATGGGTAAACAACTCGATAGCCACAATTTCAGAATAGCATTACTTATTGCATGTGATTCAGTGCAATATCTGAAAAAATACCACATCCAGGCTTTTACTAACAACTGTTTGTCTATACAAGGCCCCTACTTCTTCAACAAAATGCCTTTGAGTGTGCCAGTAAACTACTAACTACTGTAACTCAGATGAACAATTTTATCTGGAGAACTGAAATTTACATTACTGAAGCATTAATTATGTTTTTCCCTTAAGAAATAATTTTATTTGCTGTATGTGATATGAAGTTGAAGTGACATTCAGCTTTTGGTTATGCCCTGAGCTACTATTTTGTGTATCAATATTTCTGAGCTAGCATTCTCAGAAGCTATGAATTACATCTTACATCTATTAATGATTATACATTGTGCCTTAAAGGTCCTCTAACTCAGACTTCTAAAGAGTTCTAAAGAACTACAATCCCACTAGATTTCTTCAGTCATGTTCAAATTATATTAGTTTAATTAGATAAAATTATTACTCAATGTTTTATTGATGCACATTCGCTGTAGAATTTTGAGCTCTGGAAAAAAAAATTAATAAAACTGAACCTACTAAAATCTAGTCATAGAATAAAGATTTTAAAATAGGAAGTGTTTGGTATTAATAGTGCTAATATTAGGTCTAATATAGAGTTTGAAGATGCAGAACGAGGGAGGGAAGGGATGATCTAATGTAGGGCAAGTACAGTAAGAGTGTGTTCAGGTAAACTGAGGCAGGCCTGCACGGAGATGCATATAGACCTGTCAGTAACCGTATCACTGTTGGCTGCTGGAGGACATGTACAGATCAGAATGATTGACAAAAGTGCATCCCAAGATACTTTACTTAGAGCCATAACTTTTGCAGGTGTCTGAAGCCTAGTGGAAAAATATGTGATGATGACACCAGCAGCACTTTCTAGCCATTTCTGTTTGGCTGTTTCTGTTTTAACCCCAGCATCTGAAAGAGCTTTATTCATCAGCATTGCAACTATATTATGTTACGCTTAGACCGTCTATTTGGATTCCTTATTTTCCTATTAATTTAAACTACTGCAGGAAAGCAGATTCCCATTGAATTCATAAAACCATAAACAATGGATGAGCAAGTGTCTCCATTTCATTATATATTATAAGGCAACTGCTCCTTTCACATTCAGTAATAAAACAGTCAAATATATATATATATATATATATATATATATTGTAACAAAGGGAGGCATTTATCTGACAAGATGCAGAGAAAACATACAAGCAGAATAAAACATTGGCGCAGTTATGCACCTAGGTTGATATTAAACCAGGTAAAAACTTATGTGTAGTTTAAAGTTTTCTTAACTTACATGATTTCCTCTCAGCAAACAGACAGGGTGTGTCTGTTAGTGCAAACAGAGCCAGTGATGGGCGTTTTCTCTTAAAGAGAAGGTGGGTGTGTCACCTGCCCATCAAGCTAGGGCTGGGGGAGGAGTATTATGCATAAAAGCTTGTTTGTGTCATTTGTGCACTGAGACCAACGCTGGGGAAGCTGGCTGGTCTTGAGAGAGCTGAGCTATGTCTAACTAGCGTTTAGGGTCTCCAAGAATTGCTGTGAAATCTGTATGGTGTCAAAACATTTACCATCCTGACAATAAAACTACATAAAAAGGAAGAAGTTGTTCGCGTGTGCTTCAGCAGTAGTGGGCTCTTGCCACAATATATATATGTATATATATATATACTATTACGGGGTGTATCTATACAAATTTGTATGCCTAATATACGGCTCAAGCTGAGACACTGCTGTGTTTTGTGCTGGACTTGTTCTGAAATCAACAAAGATAACTACAAATTTTTCCACCAGATTTTTTAGATTTACGGAGAAGAAAAACTCCAGGGTCTTTTGCATACAATCAGGCACTGCAAATAAATCATTATGTGTGTGTTATATCTGAAGAAAGAAAATGACAGTAAGTATGATAAAATGTATATGTATGATAAGACTATTCTCTTTTGAATTACCCTCGAAGCATAAAGACATTACAGAGATAGAAAGAATATTGTTCCACAAAAGGAAAGTAATTTTTGTACTGCTCTGCAAACTTGACAAACTGATGCACCTACTCTGTAATTAGCAAGGAAAGCTTCAACTCCTTCCATTGGTCATTATAAATGTATGCTCCTCCTTTTTCATTTACCCATGCGCTTTGACAGAGCACCACCAAAGAGGATTTTACAGTCTAACTCCTAGCTCAACTATTTCGCTCTTTAGTCACTGAGGCTCGGGATACCTTAATGAAGTCTAACAATACATTTAGACACATTAAAATTACTTTCAAAGGTGTTTTTTGTCAGGCACTAGGGGGCAGATACACCTATTTGCTTAGTGTAAAATATGCAAATTTGTACTGCCCACAAATGAAGCAGTACAGCTACATCTGTATGCAGATCTTACACTTAGGGCTAGATTTACCAAACCTCGGGTTTGAAAAAGTGGAGATGTTGCCTATAGCAACCAATCAGATTATAGCGGTCATTTTGTAGAAGGTACTAAATAAATGATAACTAGAATCTGATTGGTTACTTTAGGCAACATCTTTTCAAACCCGCAGTTTAGTAAATATTCCCCTTAGCCTCTTTTCACTTGGAGAGGCAGAAAACAGGAGGGAAGGCGCTGTCTCATATAGGCCGAATACAGTAAGGGTGCGTTTGCGTATTTGGGAACTCAGGCAGTACTGCACAGAAAAAAGTTTTTAAAATGGTAGCTAAACCACTAAACCTCGCTATGTTAACTAATAAGTATTCATATCTTTGTATAATGCTGTCAGTCTATGTATTTATTGTTGCAATACATTTATTTATATACAAAGGGTCTCATGTTTATTTAAATTGTTTCACCATTCATTGCTATAAAACTAGTCATCAATGATTTCTGTGAATTGTTGAAATAATATCCTAGTGTATTTAGTAAGAAAAGGGGATTCAAATAATTTCCCTAAATATACTATAGTTAGAGCTGATAATGTTTATTTCACAAAAAAGTAAAATTGTTAACTTACAACTCGTTATAGACAATAATCACTGAATAATCTACTATCCCTCAAGACAAATTGCTGATAGTTTAATTCTTAAGATGATTTAATTAGTGTATAATTACACTGATGTCTTAAATCTGCAGTTCAGCAGCAGATTGCGGCTGTGGACTCACAGTATAGTGAGTTACTAGCTGCTTATAATGCTGTTTGCAGCCTGTCATATCGCAGCAGCTATAGCTAATAAGAGGCAGCTCTATCTAGCCTACTCGTGGCTGTAGGAGAATCATTCCTCTTATATACTAGTTAAGGTCAGAATGGTCACTTAGATAATGGTTAGAGATCCCTTAATAAAACATAGCGAGGTGAACACCGACGCGCGTTTTGCATATTCGCTTTCTCCAGGAAAGGTTTTGCCTGGAGAATCTAATGCTAACTACACGATTGTCTAGTTATTGATTTTATTAGCTATTATATAACTGTCTATAACTATCTTGTATAAAATTAAGTACTACACAAGCGCTACATACAGCTGTTGCCTTATTCACTTAAAACGCTTTACTAATCTTTTAAATAGACAACAATATTTACAGATAAATTAATACTGGCACTATTCTTTTCACATAACAATACACGATTTCAAGATTTTCATAAATCCCAAAAATCCTGTTTTAACATTTTTATTCACGGACCCAAACTCCTTTAAAAAAATGTGTTGTCGGATGGGGCTTGGTAGCCAAAGTGACTGGATGCAGACTCGCTGAGCTCCGGCACTAGCAAGCAGATACAGACCTGGTACCAGTGGCTGACCCGTTTATTTGCATCAGCACCCACCTTATCACTGTCTCCACACTCACGACAGCAACTTGGGAGGCTTTCCTGGCAGCTGTTACACCAGCACACTGTCCATTGGAACGAGCAGCCCTCCTGCTACCTGCTGAGAGTGTTGTGGATACAGAGCATCGGGATACCCAACCTGGAACGAGGACACTGACACGACACTCCAACGCTGATAACATCGAGCCCTGCTCCCCTGTGCAGTGAACTGGATGTGGGATGCGGACTTCCCGTGCTGGTGGCATTCCCAAACAGCGCCATCTTGGCTGAACTCTGAGAGCCCTGTTTGCAGCGCAGTCTGCCGGAGAAGAGGCTCTCACAGCGGTGGGCAGAGGGGCTGGCGTTTAAAGGTGAGAGCCCCACACTAGGAGCTGCGTATATATCAGTGCATGAGGGACTCGTGATGACATAAGGATCACCACCCTCCCTAGTCCATGTAATTTTATAATGGGTTTCTGTTATTAAAGCAGACACTGACTTTCAGAACTGAGGCTGCATACATATTAACTGTACCCTCGTCCTGGTGCCGTTTTAAGTGCCCTTCATTCAACTTCACAACTGTGGACCATTAACAGTAGAGAAGTGCCCCTCTGTATAAATGCCATCTTAATCCTGAGTGTGCTGGAGCACTTTTTCTTTCTCTCAGTGAAGCATAGTAGATGTTCCATACTCCACTGCCACCTAGTAGTGAAATCATTTCTGCAGGGATTTACCTTTTTTTGCCTCACATTGTAAATGCTCAGATCAAGTCCCCCTAAATAGATCTTCCAGGCTTTTCTGCGCTATCTCCCCAATTGGGGAATATGAGTTCTGGTGCATCTTCGTCCAACAAAACTGCAAACCATGCATCCACTATGAATCAGTAAGGATGTACAACTAACTATCCTCTCTGAGCCTTCACTCTGACCTTGCAGCTCCCCATGCCATAACCTCTCTGTGCATCCGCTCTCAGGTCTGGTTATCTCTCTGGTGACTACAGTATTGAGTTTGGCACATCTCCTGCTAAGAAAATGGCACCCAAGAAGCTTAAGTCTAATAAATCAGCTCATAAATTATCTCCTAAAGTGAACTTTTTTGGCACAGGTTCTCCCTCCACCTCTTCCACTATACCCAACTCCCATCCAACAACAAAGGCGGCACGGCATCCCCCACAGATCTCCCATTCTATGCTGTAGCAAGACCTCACCGACTCTCCAGGGGACCCTCAGGCCCTTTAAATAGATGAACCTGTCATCCTATGGTCTATTCAATCCTTGCTAACAGTCCTCAAAATGAAATTCACTTCTGTTTTTTAGGGAATTGATCAAAGAAGTTAGATCGGAGGTGGCAACGCTAGAACAGAGCATCTGGAGAGCAAGATGGAAGAGCTTGGCTCTTCCCACAATGACTTGATCTCTGCCCACGAACTATTGCAAAATGAAGTCTTGGGGAACAAAGACAAACTCATTGACCTTGAAGACAACATCGAAATACAGGGCTTTCCTGATTCAGTGGATAATGCTGATCTGTATGAATATGTTATTGATCTCTTTCACAAACTGTTGCCATCTGCCACCTCCAATGATCTTCTAATGGATAGAATCCATCGATTGCCCAAGTATAGAAATGCCCTAGGCTTTGCACCCAAGGAAACATTGTTTAGAGTGCAATTCTTTCAAATTAAGGAACAGATTTTTCTGGCATTATCGCTGTCTTCCCCTACCAGAGAGGTACTGGGGGATCTCCAACTCTACTTTAATATATCCGCTGCCACCTTGCGCAATCGTAGGCTGTTCCAACAGATTACTTTTGCCCTATGTTCCGCTAACATTCAATACCGATGGGGATTCCCAAACTTCTCATCCACATGAAAGGCACCTTGGTCATCATACCGACTCTGGAAAAATGCTTAGAGCTGCTGAAAGACTGAAATGTGAAGGTATTGGAGCCGCCTCCCAAAGCTGGGCGTATTACAAAGGAATGTGCTGTAGTTCCCACCTAAAACTTTTCTTCCCCTGCTGATATCCTATGGTCACCGGGGTGATACAGGTTCCCTGATGGTTACATGTTGAAATTTATTGTTAACTGATTTGCCTTGACCCCCATGACCATCGGCTGGTAAGACATTCTCCTGATCCTGATTATCTCACCCCCCCTCCTGTGGATGTACGGTTCTACTTAATGTACAAGAATTACTGTTTTGATTATTGATGTTTTCCACTGCTTTAGGTTCTGACTGGGAAAATTTTCCAATGTTTTCAAGTGTTTTGCTCACATGTGATTCTAGTATTGAAGCATTGCTAGACATGTACTCTATTAGCTTGACCTCATGTTAGATATGCATATTCTCTATTTATCCTCAAATGTTTTGTTCCAATTCAGAAAGGTCAGAGTGCCCTAGGCCTGCCCCTACGACCCCACATACCTACTATTTTCTGCCTCCTTATTTCGTTCTTATAGCGGCACAAGTGTTAATTCCCTAATGGTACTATTTCAGTTTTCCCCTCTGTTATTCTTTCCTATTCTTCTATCCCATCTTCCCCTTTAATTCCCTTTCTGTGGGAGACTGTCTGGAGGAGGTGCCTGCTTTGCTTCCGCTCCATGGGGGGTGGTTCACACACTTCTTTATTAACTCCAATGGTTAGATTCTTCTCCATAAATGCAAAAGGATTGAACTCCCCTAATAAACATAGGGTTGCCCTAAAATATTTTGCGCCCCAAAAAAGCTGACATCGTGGATATCCAGAAGACACATTTCTAAGTACATTACCCTCCTCAATTCCATAATTTCAACAACCCCGCCTGCTACACCGGTTCCAGCCCAATGAAGCTTAATGGAGTGACTATTCTGATTCCTGGCCCTTTGAGCTAGAGAAACAGGTTGTAGATAAAAATGGGTGCTTCCTGATTTTAGTGGGGAACATTGGACGACAATATGTCAGTTTAGTCTCTTTATATGCCCCTAATTCTAGACAAGTCCCTTTTAATAAGAAGGTGTTCCAGACTGTACATAGCATTAAATGGGGTATGCTTTTCTACATGTGAGACTTCAATATAGCTTCTGATCCCAAACTAGATTGTACCTCTACCGACAATCGCTCGCTTCACTTACCTCCATTTCTTTGGCTTTCTCCCAACTCTTAGCTGAGTATGATTTCTATGATGTCTGGGAAGCTCTCCACTCAAGGGAAAAATATTACACATACTTCTCACATGTACATAGCTCATACTCCCAAATTGATCTGATGTTGTCCGACAAGTGGTCTCTTCAATGACTTCCAAACGTGCTTGTATTACCTATAACATGGTCAGATCATGCCCCTTTGGTGGGGGAGTTGGACCTCATTGCTGGAAATCGACCACCTAGTCCCTGGAGACAACATATACTCTGTTTTAATCTATTACATGTGTAGGATTAATTGAAAAAGACCAGGCCTCTGCTTCCTCAGGTTTAGGCTCACCAGAGCCAGATACGAGTCCAGGACTTGGGTCTGCGGGGACCAAATCTATTGAGGATAGCCACCAATGGAAGGCCAACCTTTCCTAGAGCTTTTTATTTGTGCTCATAATGCTGCACATACTGTATCTTCATTTCAGAGAGTTTGACAAATGTCATTAAAGAGGAGTTTGGCTTCTTTTGACTCCTCTTACACTGACTCCACAAGGCACCCAGATTGTGAGTGTGCAGGTCCAGCAGGCAGATAGGAGGTTGGTGTGACTGGTGGCTCATTCTTCCTTTGTTCAGTGGGTGGTAAAAAAGAAGTATGCACTTATTATTGTATACTATTATTGTATATATATTTTTATATTATGGATAATTTCCAGATTAAGATGGTGGCTGTTGCTCAGGATGACTACTGTTACTATCTAATCATCCTATACCTCCTGCATGTCAATGCAGGCCGACATGGTCCGCTTGAGAGGCGACAGGTCCAAAGAGGTACTGGGACCACGACTTGTCCACCTGGTATAACTGCAGTGGTACCTGATCTTTCTCTTCAAGCGCCTCTTCAAATCCTGCCATCTGTTAAAACAATAAAAAAAATTGTATTTAAGGTATTGTCTTGTAAAGCTGAAGTTATGATGAAATGCTATATATATATATATATATATATATAGTGTAAAGAGATGTCTAGTTGCATTTTTATATATATATAGGTATTTTTGTATGATTGTATATGCACACACATCTCTATAAATGTGTATTATGTTATTTTATTATTTATGTTATTATTATTATCTTTTGAAAATGTATTTATCTTTTGCAAAAATTGCACAAGAACATCTATTTAGCAGAATCTACAGTCAATAAATAAAGTTGAAATGGCAATGTGAAAATTGAAATAAGCTGAATTAAGCTTTGGCATAGTTATAAACAGCAGCAGCAGCAGTGTAGGCAAATGTAAATACACTGCATTTGTCAATGACTACAAAAAAAATAACAATATTGCCAGCCAACAAAGTACAATAACTTAAGTCTGGACAGAAGGTCTAAATGTGAAGATAATTGCAGTTTTCTTCCGAGTTGTATTCACCAAGGCTAATATCCTACACTGTTTCCCCAGCATACAGTACTGCTGAATTGACCCAATACAATTCTGCTTAGTATGGTGATGATATTATTAATCCTGTTCCATTGCCTACCACCAGTGATGATGACAATGATAAATTAGCTAGCCTTAAAATTGGTCATTGTACAGTATTTTTGGTGAAAATCCAGCGTCAAATAACAGTGATAACTGTAACATCTTGATTGTTAAAGATATGGAGGATGATATCAGCCTAGAAAAAGCAGCAGCTTTCAAGAAAGAAAGCAAAAACAGTACCGGAATTACTTTACGAGTGAGCAGCAAAATCGTCTGGAAAAACCACATCCTTTAATTTTAGGGATGTCTGTGTTAATGTTTCATATGGGAAAGAACATCTTGTTATTTTAGCTTTTCGTAGAAATACATTGGGCCTGAGTCATTAAGGAGAGCAACGCAGAAAAATAAGTAATTTTGCACCTTGGCAAAACCATGTTGCATTGGAGGGGGAGGTACATTTAAAATGTGGAGGGAGATTTACAGCTGGGGTAGGGCATATCCTAGATCCACTGTAAATTTCAGTGTACAAAATAAAGTTATCACGTATTTGTGTGACAAAAAAAGTCAGCATACATTATGTGCAAAACAATGTACTAATTTGCACTACGTGCATTGCAACATGGTTTTGTCCAGGATCAAATTGACTCCATTTTTGCCTTGCTATCCTTAATGACTAAGGCCCATTATGTTAAAAGAGAAAATATGTATATACTGCAGAATAAAGATGTGCCCCTTTCGCTGCTATCAAACCAAATTAAACCTTAAATACTAATTGCTTAATACTAAAATAAAAACACAAGACAAGATTTTGGCAAAATAAATGTCACAGTTTATTGAAATTAAATGGCTGAGGAGAAGGCAAATTGCGAGGTGGCACAACCAATATCAATAACCAAACACTGTATGTCCATCCGGTACTAACCACTGGTCCCAGGACCAAAGTCCTTTATGATTAGCCGGTGTTAAATCTGGCATAACAGTTACTACATCTCCTCTCTCACAATGATGTGCCTGCACAAAGCAGGTCAAGGAATCTCTCTCACAAGGGGACCAAGATCCAAAGTACTTCAAAGAGAGTAGTGACCTGCGGCCAATCAGTGATAGCACTGTATGAACTGGTCGCCGACTCACAAATGCCTTTCTTCCAACTGTGCCTGCTCTGAATATGAGAAAGAAACATGTTAAACATGACAAATATATATAGAAATAATTGACGGGAGTGTTGGAGGGATTTCCAGAAGAGAAAGAGGATCCAGTATGCATTGGGAGGCGGTTTTTACTATCCAAAGGAACATTCCCATAGCCATCCTATTGACTGGAATCTGCAGTGGATTTAAACCCGATTGGGGTCATTTAGCTTATGGCTTCACATGTCATTATTTATGTATGTCATTAAGAGTTTTATGCTTGAGTTTGGGAATATGTTTGAAACCATCAGAGAGATATGCTGTGTGCAATATGCATGTATATGTGCAATGCTGTTCTGTCTTGTAAATAAAGCTATCTATGTTCAAGGATACTTGACTTCTGAACACATGATTTTCTAACAACAGTCATTATTATCACCTATGGAGGAGTTGCTACTACTACATTGCATTTACTTAGCTTGGACCAAATAGCTAGCAGAATATATTATTGCATAATAATCAAACCGAACCATGGAGGTCCTCTAGACAACTAAAGATTGTCAAATTATAAATTCTACAATATTGCTTCTGCCTTACTGTCAGGGCAAATACCACAAATACCCTGTTTTTCTCATGTTCTACACCTCATGGTACAGAGATTTTGGTGCAAATGCTAAGACATTGAAATAACATTAGCAAATTTAAGGAATAGTTATTCCAATTTTAACAGATGATTTGCAGCAAGAAAAGCTGCTAATATGTTACAAAGATTAACAAATTTGCCACATCAGTCCATATGTGATCTTAAAACTAGATAGAGCTCTACTGAGTCTATACTTTAGCGACTGCTCTGTGACTGTAAATTCAAAGGAAAGCCATAGTCTATCATTTCCCTAGATGCAAAAGATGAGGGCACACCTCAATCATTGAAACCCGAAGACTCATATGGCTGAATATGTTCATTCAGAACACTTACCAAACTCACATTTCATATCTTGCAATTATTCATGGTGAGCAATGCGTATGTATCCTACTCACCAAAAGACACTCTTTCATATCAGACACAGCAAACAGCCAGATACAGCGTTATCAGGCATGTTGCTAGAACTGGACAGGAACCTACTCTAGTTGCTAATTTGCCCTTATCATGCTGTGAAAGAGTTGACTGGGGCTCTTGGGATGGAGCAGAATTCTGCAGCAGTGGCAGTGGCACTCAAATCAGTCTGTATGCACCTGCATTTGTCCCTGATAACATTATAAGAGGCTTCTACCCTTTGCTACTGGCATCACAATCACACAGTTCGGTAGCAATGCCAGAGCCAGCGGAGAATGTTGCAGTGGCAGAGAGCCTATGTCAACCTTGCCTATTTCCTTCCTTTGCACTCTCTATAGGTATAAATGTAGGGTGGTGTTGACACATGACATGGTGTGTGGCCTCTCAATCGCAACAACGCTACACTGGTTACAGGTAATTGAGTCCTTCATGGAACCACCATTTGCAACATGAAATACTGTTAAGTCAGAATCAAATGTTAGCAGGACTCTGGGCTAGCAACAACTGCTACCAACACAGACACAGCAAGTATCAGAGCCTAAATTTATGTTCTCACCTTGGGTACTTTGGTAACAGATGAATCCTGGAAAGGAAAGAAAGGGTCTACCATGCTTACTACAAAGGCTTTTGTCTGTAGCTGGATGATGCTGTAGCAGTGGAAATAGAGGAAGGAAGATGATCTTTGAGATACCATAATGTGTTATCTGCTGTCTAAAATACATGCATGCTATATGCTTCCAACGGCATTTGAATTGGTTCACTATCATCACCTTGGTCTCCATATTGTCCAGCCTTGCAGAAGATACACACATTCCCTGCAGAAACCATCATAATTCACACTGTAACCACTTGCACAGTCTGGAAAGTAAACATTGCTTGCCAGAATAAACAAATTGATACATACATATAGCGCTGCCCTCTCGCACACTTGTTGTATATGAAATGGATGAACATACGTGACAAATGTCCTCCAGATGAATTTCTACCATAAGAACATAGATGTATATGCGCCCTTAGTAGGATTGGAGAACAGACCCGATTCTTCCTTTAATCTTGATGTCTCGTGCTCATAAAAAGATAATAAAGAAAACACCAATCTGGCGCATTATCTTTTTTAATAATATAAAATCACATAGGACTCGTACCAGAAATAAGCGGTATGAAGACAGTATAATGGCAAGGTAAATGGCAAGGTAAATGTGACATCAACATCTCGCCCCGATCTCTCCATGCCCGATGTTTGAAAGTCCATACAGCAATCTGTCCGTGTCCAGTGTAAACGACTTGTTACCAACGCGTTTGGACTTACATACAAAGTCTTTTTCAAGGTAAAAAACAATCCGTCCGTGTCCTTCTTAAATATTAATGTCCGGTGGGCGTGCCTCCCCAGAACGAGGCTTGGATACCTTCAACGTGCATTATTTCGGGTTTTTTCCTTTCAAAGCGAGGCGTGGATTCCTCCTGTGACACGATACCCACGTTGTTCTCCGCTACCTGACTAATACAAAGCATTGGTTAAACTACTCAATGTTATTATTCCTATCGTTTGCCTTGTTAGCAGTCCCGCTCCATACTCGTTACTTTTCCCCTCAAAGAGAGCAAAATAAATTGTGATGACTACAAAGCATATATAATATCAAATATTATGCACAACATAACAATGAAATATGAATATTTCTATAGAAAACATTTGAGCTCAAAATCAGCATTGTGTCCCTTTGGGATGAGAGTACCCAAATCATAGATCCATCTCATCTATGATCTGGATAACATGGACAGAATGTCCTTATTCTTCCAACTTGTTTCTATTTTCTGTAATCCCCAAAAACCTGTTACATGTTTATCTGAGCTTGAATGGTATAACTTGAAATGCTGAGACAATGCGTGTGTTTCCAAACCTCTACGTATATTGTAGAAGTGTTCACGTAGTCTTATCTTAAGGGGACGTGTTGTTCTCCCTACGTAAACCTTCTCACAGCTACATCTGATAGCATATACCACATTTTTGGAATTACAGGTTATAAATTGTTCTATCTTGACCTCCTTATTGTTCAAAACTACCATAGATGTTTTGTTATGTTCCATATGGCAGGTTTTGCATGCCACACATTGTGCACACCTATAAAAACCTTTTGATCTCACTGATATCCTTTTCTCTTCCTGCAAGTGGCTCCTCACAATCTTATCTTTCAAGTTAGGAGCCTTCCTATACACAAAGGATGGTTTTTCAGGAATCATGTTTCCTATTACTGCATCTTGTTTCAACAAATGCCAATGTTTTCTAAGAACCTTTTCTATTTGCCGATAGTTTGAGTTGAAATTTGTAATATATGCCCATTCGCATTTTTTGCTCTGTGTATTCAACTTTTTAACCTTTGGAATCAAAAGATCTTCCCTCTTGATTTCCCTTACTCTATTCTCTGCTTTCTCCAAGGACTCTACCTTATATCCCTTACTTTCAAAACTGTTCCTCATCTCCTTAATCTGTTCCTGGAATACAGTTTCGTTCGTACAATTTCTTCTGACTCTCGTCATTTGACTCAAGGGCACATTATCGAGCCACACTCGATGATGGTTGCTGTTGTAATGGATATAGCTGTTAATGTCCGTAAGTTTATGGTAAGTTTTGGTCTGTAATATATTTGCTTCAGCATAAATGGTGATATCCAAAAAGTTCACTCTATCCTTACTATATTGAAATGACAATTCAATGTTGCATACATTGTTATTTAGATGACTAAAGAACTTTTGTAAGTCAATTTCTGACCCTCTCCACACAAAAAAGACATCATCAATGTACCGGCACCACAACACCAGGTCCGCCCCAAAACCATGCCCTGACCATACATGCTCCTCCTCCCACTTGGCCATGAAGATGTTGGCATAGCTAGGGGCGAACCTGGTGCCCATCGCAGTGCCGACACACTGCAGATAATAATCATCTTGGAATCTAAAATAGTTGTGTGTTAGCACAAATTCTATTCCTTCCATAACAAATCTCTTCTCATCCTCTGACATTGATGTCTCAGACATATGATGTTTAACTGATTCCAACCCTATACTATGTGCAATTATGGTATATAGGGATTTGACATCCGCTGTGACCATGATCATATTGTCATCCCAAACTATGTCTGATAGAAACCTCAAGAAACTGGTGGTGTCTTTGAGGTATGACCTGGCCTCTTTTGCAAATGGTTGGAGATAATAATCGAGAACTTCTGACAAGTTGATGGTGACTGACCCCGACCCTGATACAATGGGTCTGCCGGGGGGATTCTCACTATCCTTATGTATTTTAGGGAGCACATACAATACGGGGGTTCTGGGATACTGAATAAAGATGTAATTCGCTGTTTTCTCATCTATAATCCCCTTATCCTTATATTTGTCTAAAAAGACCTTTAAATCCTTATTGATCCATTCCAAAGGATCCTTCTTAAGTTTTCTGTACGTGTCATGCACGTTAAGCTGTCTTTGGAATTCTTGTATGTATTTCTCCCTATCCATAATGACCACCCCGCCGCCCTTGTCGGCGGGCTTGATTACTATCTGATTGTTCTCCTTCAGCGTTCTAATGGCTTTTCTCTCCTTATTATTCAAATTATGTGCTTTTCTCTTATTGGTTTTCTGTTTCTTTTCTATCTTCTTAATGTCATCCGCAACCATCTGGCTAAAAGTCTCAATAAAATTTCCCTTCACATGAGCGGGAAAAAAGGTTGATTTATTCTTGAATCTCTTCTCTGTCTCTGTTGTTTCTATACTTTCTTTACTCTCTTTTTCATTTCTCATCTGGAAAAATTTCTTGATGGTAACCTTCCTTACAAATTTTTGTAAGTCTGTGAAGGTATCAAAAGGAATAATATCGTTATTGGGGAAAAATTTGAGTCCCTTACTTAACAAAGCCCTCTTTCCCTCTGTTAGTGTATGGGAACTCAAATTGAAGATGTTTGATCCCTCCATAACCTTCCCTTTATTCAAGGATGATAGTTCGTTGTCAATTTCTACATTGTTTTCCCTTTGATCCCTTCTTATTCTCCGTTTCTTTTTCTTATTATTCTTATTTCTCCCTCCTTTCTTCCCTCTTTTTTTCTTCTTATTCTTCTTCTTACTCTGAGCTATTATCTTCTTATCCTCTCCCTTCTGCCTCGATCTAAAAAAGAAGATGACGTGCATGGGGAATCCTTTTCTTTATCTCTCAGATTTGACAAACTTTCAAAAGTATTCCTAATGGGTATGGACCATTCTGGCCTAAAATTTGTTCTAGTCCGGTCATATTCCTTATTCCTAGTATGGTCATATTCCTTATCCCTATGGGTGAATGGTTTTCTCCTCATATGAGGAAATGTGTGTTTATCACCATCTCTCTCATCCCAATTGTTTCTAAATCTACGCCGAATGTCCTCCCCCCGAGGTTTATCATCAATTTGTTTATTATGTACGTTTATGATTGAAGTTCTGCTGGTTCTTCATTGATACATATCTGGCTGCACACCGAGTGAAGCGCTCCATTGACAGTCACAAATTGTTTTATATTGCTTGCCAGAAGTCAGTTCAGTAGGGTCAGACTGAATGCTTATTGTTCTGTCCTCACTATGACTTACATTTGGCCTGAATATAATCAGACAGACCGCATAACCACTTCTACTTTAATGTTGTTTATTCAAGTAGTTAAGAACGTGATAATTCAAGTGATAAAACTGTAATACAGAAATGATGGAATGCATTTACAAAATGAACAGATGCAATGTAATGCACACATAAAAAACATGGCAAAAGTGCATAACTAGGGAGCAATCTTACCATTGATGCTGTGCTAAGGGGAGAGATATACTGCACCACTTACTTCTTAGCATGTAATATCTAAAATGGAGACCTCCTGTAATTACCCATGGTGTACTGAAAACTAAACTACAGAGGCCCTGAGAGTTCAATGTTAAGCTAATACCAGACTGCCCACTAGGTGGAGTTTACACAGAATACATGCATATGTAAATATAAAAATGCTGTAGGCATAACACTTATAGCAGCTGCTTGGTTGGACAAGTACTGTTTCTCTGTATTTTTCACTAACAGGAGGTGGGATAGCAGCTATCCAAAGTTCAAGGTGGCTCTTATTTAGCCTCCTCATTTTTATAAAGACATTACATTAAGTGTTCCCACACGAAGTAAATGGTGCCTGAGGATTTCCACCTACAACACATTACAAGCTCAGGTGGAGGGACAAGACCAACAAGCCTGAGAACAACACACATCCATCTGGGAGACAAAGCATTATGTTCTAGAGATGGCTTGTGTTCCACATCTTCACCAGAACTCCTTGTCTCAATAGCAGGGACTAATATGTCAAATGACATGATTTCATCAAAATCAATTAATAGCAGCATAATCATTTTTCCTAGAAGTCTAAAAATTTGCTTTACAAGTTCTTTTTCCTGCAGAGCCGTTGCTTTCTCAAAAACAGAGGTACTTCCAGATGCAGCAACTATTGCCAGTGAAGCTGAAAGAGGCAATACCTTTCCTAATATGCACTTCCCACAACTTGTTGCCCTAAACCAACTCATCATTAGAATCAAATGCTAACACGGCAGCCGAAGTACTGGTCCAACCCCCAGATAAAATGTGTAACTGCCGCAGAACTAATTCTGTACCTCGCGTAAGTGCTAACAACATCTCTGAGGATGCCAAAGTCCCTTTTCAGTGTAAATCCCTGTAATATAAAAATTTAGTATTTTTAAAAATCCTTTTATGTAATTTGTTTGACAGCTTTTATTTTAATCTCTCTCTTGCTCTCTCTCTCTCTCTCTCTCTACTCCTCTCTCCCCCTCTCTCCCTCTTCCCCTTTCTTTCTTGCACTCTCTGATAGGGGAAATTCAGGGTGAACAATTAAAGCTAAATTCTGATGGAGAAACCTAATAAATCCTGCTCCTAAATGGTGAATGAGAGAAATGTTCTGCTAAACAGTTTTTATTTTTTTTACATCATTTTCAATTTTGCCATTTAATTTTACAGCATCATAAAGATATTGACAAAAAGGTTCAGTACTATAAAAAAAAGTGGCTAAAATTAACTATAGAAATAGTAAACAGTTTCATTTTCAGGGTCTCTTGCACCATACAAATTGCGGCAGGTCAGCACTAAAGACTTTTGCTTTGAATTTGTTCTATATAGCTTTGCTAATGGTCTCAATGGTCAGACAGTCCAAATGTCAGGATCTGGGTTGGCCTTTTATAAATAAAATAAATTATTTCTTGAATATCATAAAACACCACATAAATCAACACAATAAACAGGGGGAACATTTTAAGATACAACAACCCTGAGTATGCATAAATTACGATGGAGCACCTTGTAAAAACTAGTATACTATTGGAATATGCTACAAATCAATGTTGCAGCAGAAACATCCATTAATAAACTCACAGATGCAGAACAGTGAATTTCACACCATTAAGTCATTAATTAAACTTATTTTTAGTTAATTGCATGTTAGTAATAGTTATTAAGCATGTCCTATTATGTGATTTGGGGGTTTATTTAAAAAGCGGTGAAGAGCTAAAATGCTGGTGTAAATGTAAGCAATTGACTTTTTCACAACTTGTTCTTATTTAACAAAGGGTAAATGCCAGGGAAATCTTTGATTTAATCTATTTACTAGTGCTTACCACGGTCTCCATAAACCTCCATGGAGCAGTGGAATTAGGCAATTTATTAAGCTGTAAAGAGCCTTGCTTTTCACAGCAAGGCTCTTTACTGGATCCCTTTACTAGGTCCCTAACCAGTTAAAGCACTATGTGCATGCTCTGACATTCACCGTACATGCGCATAACAATTTCTCCATTCACTGGTAGCTCTGCACTGTCAATGAACAGGAAAAATTATTCTTGGTGGAAGGGGGTCTTTGACCGGTGTTCCCAGAGAAAAACTTCATTAGTTAGCATTGCAGTTTGCCAAGTTACATAATGATAGTCATTGCACTCTAGTCATAAATAGAACCCTTGGTGTTTTAGCTAATTCTATATTACAGTATCTTTTATACCACCTTCGAAAGTGACACTACTTTCAATTTGATGCATAGTTTAGTTTCATTTTGATTCTGAAATCATATTCATATGCATAGGTAAACTGTAAACTAGAAATGTAATAAAAACTAAAAATGTAAAATTGTTACTATTACAATAAAGACATGAAATTTATATTACATAACGAATGGTAAAATGTAAGGAGGACTGGAGACAGGTCCCTTGGCTGGAAATGAACCTGAGACAGACAAATCTTCTATACAACCACAAAAATTGAAGCCCACTTTTTGTAATGAACAGTATATGATGAATCAAACAGCTATTTTGTAACATCATTTTAACACAAGTGCTTAAGAAAGGGATACTTTTTGTTTATGTGAAGATTTTGATTGTGCTACATAATGTTTAAAGAAATATCTTTAACTACTGTGGCACGGGCACATCTGGTGATGCATTCACAAACAACTTCTTGCTTGCTTCTTTGCTTTATGTGTCAGGAGAGCAAAGTAACAGATAACACAAAGTCCCACACACTTTCTTGTGACCCTAATGCTAAATAAACAGAGACCAAGGGGTATCTAATATATAAAAGAGAAAATTTGTCCTTCTGTCCTTCTGTCCTTCTGTCTGTCTTTCTATACAAATCCACATTTTTCAAGCAAAGATCATGAAATTTTGCATACGAGTGTATTAAAACACGGAGGCAACTAAAAAATTTTTAAATTGAAATTCATTACGGGGTGGGGGTGGCGAGGGGGGTAACACCTAAAAATCATCGAAAACTACCATAACTCTGGAATGTCTGGAACAATTTACACCAAACCTGGTACACATATGACTTACAGTCTGACAACAAATATTGTGGGGCAACACACCCCTAGCACTCCTAAGGGTGGGAATGGTGAGGGGGGTAACACCTAAAAATCATCGAAAACGACCATAACTCTGGAATCTCTGGAACAATTTACACCAAACCTGGTACACATATGACTTACAGTCTGACAACAAATATTGTAGGGGCAAGACATCCCTAGCACTCCTAAGGGTGGGGGTGGCGAGGGGGGTAACACCTAAAAATCATCGAAAACGACCATAACTCTGGAATGTCTGGAACAATTTACACCAAACCTGGTACACATATGACTTACAGTCTGACAACAAATATTGTGGGGGCAAGACTGCCCTAGCACTCCTAAGGGTGGGGGTGGCGAGGGGGGTAACACCTAAAAATCATCGAAAACGACCATAACTCTGGAATGTCTGGAACAATGTCTTGGAAGAAGTTCCAAAAAAAAGGGAAAATATATTTTTTCTGGATGCACCCGGAGGAACAGGTAAGACGTTTCTCATAAAGTTGTTACTTGCTAAAATTCGAGTACATTCCAAGATAGTTATTGCTGTGGCCTCTTCTTGAATTGCTGCAACTTTGCTCCCTGGTGGAAGAACAGCACATTCAGCTTTCAAGTTACCGCTTAATCTGGCCCGAAGTGAAACTCACGTCTGCAATATCACTAAACGAACAGAAAAAACTCAGATTCTGCAGCAATGTCAGGTCATTGTATGGGATGCATGCACCATGTCACACAAAAATGCTTTACATGCCCTCAATCAAAAACTTCAATTTTTAAGAGGCAATGATTTACTAATGGGTGGAGTCACTGTTGTATTGGCTGGAGATTTTCGACAAACATTGCCGGTCATTCCAAAAAGAACAATGGCGGATGAAATTAATGCATGCCTTAAATCATCACATCTTTGCAGGCATGTTCGCACTTTGCGACTAACCACAAATATGAGAGTTTCTCTGCATGGCAACACAATGGACGGTCAGTTTACTGATCATTTCTTAAATATTGGGAATGGTTTAATGCCGCTTCATCCAGTAACTGGTCTCTTCAAACTCAGAGAAACACTTTGTAACACAGTTGTGTCTTAAAATTCTTTAAATCCCGGGCAACGCCGGGTATTCTGCTAGTATTTACTAAACTGCGGGTTTGAAAAAGTGGAGATGTTGCCTATGGCAACCAATCAGACTCTTGCTGTCATTTTTTAGAATGCACTAAATAAATGAAAGCTAGAATCTGATTGGTTGACATAGGCAACATCTCCACTTTTTCAAACCCGCCGTTTAGTAAATCTAGCCCCAACTCCCTAGACCCTGGCCCACTTATTCAGCATCGGTCACCCTGTACAAATGAAAAAGACAGGTTTAAATACTTTATACTCCTCCCACAGCCCTAACTTGATGGTCAGATGACAATCCACCATGCCTTTAAAAAGGAGTTATCTGCAGGTGTTCTGTTTCATTACTCTCACTGCAGACATACACTGTCAGCTTGCACTTTTATGCGACTATAAAATTATTTCTGCAGCTGTGCCTTGCAGACTAGACTTGAACACTTAATTCCTCTCATAGTGGCCTGTGGAAAGCCACTCCCTTTGTCACACTACATAATAAAAAATTATTTGCTAAATTATTTAATTATGTTAAAATTCAAGGTTCAGTTAAAGATTCAACAGTTAAACACTGATTTAAGTAGTGTGGTGAACGGTAGCAGTGAATAACTACAAGTTTGAAATAAAAGAGGATTTAGGCTTTAGCTTTCAATTCAATGAAAATTAGGTATAGATTTTGATAAAAAAAAATTCTCCAGATGCATGAAAATTTCTACAGTCAGGGGTTTATACTATTTTGTGCCTCAGGAGACAAATTCAGTTTTCGCATTAATGGACTATGTCAGAAGCAGTGGGAATAATGTTTTAATTAGTCTTTGCTAATAAGTGTTACATATTGCATCGAAACAATACAAAAAGTGATTATAGTATAATAACTAGAGGAGAGGATTTTTTGAACAGGCGATTGAAAGGTAAGTATAGGGGGATTTGAAAAAAAGTGATATATATATATATATTTTATATATATATATATATATATATATATATATATATATATATCACTTTTTTTCTCATATATATATATATATATATATATATATATATATATATGTTAACTATGTTTTCTATGGTTTTTTGGATGATCAGCTATCGTTATTGTTAGTGTATCTTATGTGCGGCCCAAACCAATTCGTCGTCTGCCAATGTGGCCCAGGGAAGCTAAAAGGTTGGACACGCCTGTTTTAGAGTATAGTGATAATGTTTTCACTTGTCAGACTTACCTTTCAAATGATTTACTATTGCACATATTGGGGCTCATCCAGAATTAGATACATGTTTTGTTTTTTTGTGCTGCTCATGGGCACCAAAAATGTGTATGCATGTGTCCATAATAAAATGTGTAACTGCATATTGCATCGCTACACTGGAGAAGCTGAAAGGGAGAGGGAAGTGGTGATCAAACTTAGGCCAAGTATAATATGGATGTATTCACGTAACACAATTAGGTGTGGATTTATATGCATATATACCTATTTGGAGTCATATCATTGCGAGTGCAAAAAACAATAAGCAGGACAATGACCCCAACAGAGACATATTTCGAAAGGGTAAGAATTCTGTGGCCAGACAAACTGATGCGCCATATAGTAATCTCTGACTGCATTGTTTTCTTGCTGACTGTGCCTCGTCTGGATGAGGAAAAAGAGTGTTAACAAAAATACAACATAGTAGAGCATACGTATACTCAAGGGGAGGGAGGGAGGAATTTTCCTGAGCAAAAGAAAATGATTTCATGTTCCTGCCTTATTTTAAAGGCTTGCTTATCCACTCCCCTTCAATCATATTGGATAACTTAAATTCAAGCCAAAAAAATGAATCCCTTGCAGGTAAGTGTATTAACATACCCCAAGCATGTTGTTTAATTGCATTTATCCCTATGCAGGTCTTCATTTATTTTTAGATGTATCCAACTGAACATATGCACATAAATACAAATTTCTTATGTGTGTCTTTCCTTGCGTATGTTCTTAGTGTATATGCACCCAACACTAAATGAACCATATTGAATGTAAAGGGAAGTCATGAGAGGGTGTGAGTATAAGTATACCTTGGCCCATTAAAGAAGACAAGTTAAGTCTGCAGTAACGTCTCTATTCAGCTTTCATACCCACTGTCAGTAAAAAAGCCACATTTGGGATTTTTCCCTATGTGTTCAATACTGATTCATTTGTACTTATTGCTCTGTGAATTTGGATAAAAAAATTTCAAAAAACAATTACACACTTAATTTGAATTTTGATTCTAATAAAATGTTTACTCCTGTATAATTTGCATTAGGAAAATATTACCACTGTATTTTTTCTAACCACTGTAACTCACACGTAAGGAGAAGTGCATTTATGTGCATGTGTTCATTCGGACACATCCCAAGATGCATCCAGCTGTACAACAGTAGCATTTGCGCCAGATGCATGACAGACATACAACTGTGTATACTCAGACTCCCTAACAACTTAACAATGTGGCTTGAGAATGTTAGTAGTAAATGCTAAAGTCACATTACCCTATTTGTAGAAATAAAATAATGTAAATGCCATCGTCATCATCACCATTTAAGTACATAGGGCCACCAGTTCCACAACACTGTAGAAAAGTATTTGTCATTCAAATTAGTCCCTGTCTCATTGGAGCTTGCAGTTTAAATTCCCTAATACACACACACGCACACACACACGCACACACACACACAAACATTACATGTAAACATGAATATAAAATACAAATGAAATTCATCTGCTTCCAAATCTATTTGTGTCGCAAGGTGAACATGCTCTTACTGTACTGGTTTATGCTTGTCCATCCCTTCTCCAGTCATGCGCAGTACAGAAATGCATATATTAAGCAAACAAAACAGAGATACATCCAACTCTACATAAGCCCCTTTATGTATTTATTTACCCTGATTTGCATAAAAGATTTTTATTTTCTAATGAATAGGATGACATGCACTAAAACAATTTTGCATCTACCAGTAAGTTCAACAGATGTGGCAATTAAACCTCTCTCACAAAATTCAAACACCTATACAATTCTATGCATCCTTCTGCAGTCTCTAGCAGGTGATAATGAATATAATCCAGGCCTCCAAATGCCAACATTGATCACAGCAATCCTCCTGCACCAGTCAACAATATCAGTTGGTGCAGCAAAAGCAGCCAGCCAGATTCAATACACCAACATTACTGCAACCGATGCCTAGGACTCCTCGCCTTCCTCAGAGAATCAGTGTTACCTGAGTGGAGAATGGTAAAAAAAGAGCCTATTAAACACCAGCGCAACATCAAATTGAATTGAATACCCTTTGTAGAGATTATGATCTCATATTCTTACATAGCACATCAGAAAAAATAAAATACATTGCAAGCATTACCGGTCTACAATATGCAAGAAAATACAGCACGTACAAAGAAGTTCATATCATCATTATATTAGCAATCTAAATCAACAGCTGAAAAGTAAATTAGCAAACACCAGTTAATGCAATGGGTTTTTGCTATAAGGCATCTGAGAAACTATAAAACAAACAGTCAGTAAAAATGTCAAGTCTGAACATTGATATATCTTTGTGAAAGTTTTTCCCAGTCCACAAATTAACATTTAAGCAGTATGAATGTATCTATGAGACAACACACTTTGTCACCCTCTTTATCTGTGTACATATACTGTTTAAACTTTTGCTTTTTCTACCAAAAAACGCTGCAAATAAAATATACATAAACCTATATAAAATATATAGTGTAAACAAATACACTTTGCTCCAGTATACATTCATCATGACACCTACCAGCCTGCAAAAAATATCCATTCAGAAGTCCCACATTTCAAGTTGTGTATGTATATATATATTTATATATATATATATGTATATACATATATATATATATATATATATATATATATATATATATATATATATATATATATATATATATTGTGGCAAGAGCCCACTACTGGTGAAGCACACGCGTACAACTTCTTCCTTTTTATGGTTCTTTATTGTCAGGATGGTAATAATTGTTTGACACCGTATACTTGCACAGCAATTATGGAGACCCTAAACACTTACTATACATAGTCCAGCTCTCTGTCAAGATCAGCCAGCTATCCCAGCGTTGATCTCCCTGAACAATAAAACAAGCAGGGTTTTATACCTGACACTCCTTCCACAGGCCTAACTTGATGGACAGGTGACACACCCACCTTCTCTTTAAAAAGGACATGCCCATCGCTGGCTCTGTTTAGACTTTCAGATACACCCTGTCTGTTTGCTGAGAGGAAGCAGCTTTTTAAATCTTGTAAGTAAACCAACTTTTACTACACATATGTTTTTACCTGGTTTAATCTCCACCTAGGTACATAATTGTGCCAATGTTTTACTCTACTTCCCTGCTTTCTCTGCATATTGCCAGCTAAATACCTCCTTTTGTTACCTCCTTTTGTTACGATATATATATATATATTTCCTCAAGCTGCTTTTCCAAAAGTCTAATTAAGGGAATCATTTGACTCAAGCTAGCAGTGTCTGAACTAAGTTCACAACACGAATGGTTTCACCACCGTGCACAACACGGAAAGTATCCTCCACTGCGCTTGACTAAAATACATCCCCCCTCCTTTCCCAATTTCATGGCTTGTGGAATACAGGTGGATGGCTTTTCGCCTTTCCTCCATTAGCAGAGTGGAAATCCACCTTGTCACCACCTCGTGCTTCAGTTGGTGGCAGGGTAAATTAAATTGCTCTTGCAGCTGCTGCCGAATCCCGGAAATGTCCAGATATTTTACAGGCCACAGACAGCATCTCCTGCATGTCGCTGTCATTTCTTTTAAAAAGCTCTGTTCCACCAAGTTTATTGTTTGAACAAAACAGGGAATGTGATGGAATTCACCCAGCTGTATCGTTCTCACAATATTGGTGGCGCACTCAGAAATGACATATCCTGAGAAGAGTCCCAGCGGGATAAGCCATGTTGCAATGACATCACTTAGTTTTTGTAACAGACTGTCAGCTGTATGCCTCTTAGTGAAGCCAGTGATACACAGAGTAGCCTGCCTCTGACAAATGTGACGTACTTGGGTACATGCTGCTGCTGTTCCTGCTGGTGAAGGCGAATCACCAACCCAGTGGGCTGTCACAGTCATATAATCTATAGTCTTCTTGTTCTGCTTCTGGGATGAGGATTCACCCCCAGCAGCAGCAGCAACAGCAGCAGTGGGCCTAACGCTCAAGAATTCTTCTGAGGAATCCAGGATAGTGCAGGAGTCATCAAGCCTTAGCAACCTGGATGCAGGACTAACACCGATCGCTACTGAGGATATTAATGAGGACCTTGTTGTGGGTGTAGATTGCAGACGTCGGGATGTATGTGAGAGAAGGGTCCTAGCTGATGATGTACTGCTTGTTATTAATTTTTTTTAGCATAAGTTTTTTATTTTCCCAACACCTTGCCATGAACTCGCGTCAAATGGCGTAACATGGATGAGTTTCCTAGATGGTCAAGGTCCCTATCTTGACTGACTGTGGATTTACATATGCTACAAATGGCTAGACAACTGTTTTTTAGGCTTTGGGTATAAATAATTCCACACATAAGAAGTGGATTTGTTTGGTCTTATGTTCAGGCACAACAATGGTCTTATTCTTATCAGTAGCCAGAACTGCTACACAAACAACATCATCCTCATCAACATCCTAATTAGCGCTCTCGTCGGCTACACAAATATTCCCCTCATCCTGTGGCAATTCCAAAGTGGCATCCTCATTTGGTGTATCACCGGCTGCACTTGGGCTGTTCAGGCACACATCTGCAGAAATGCTGAAAGGGGCCCTCTTTATAAGTACACTATCGGAATGGTCATGATTACACATAGCACTCGTGGATGGACTCTGCTCAGGGATTTGTGTAATTTCTGAATCTGAACATACATTATCCTCTAATGCCTTACAGTTTTCTTCCAGCTTGGCTTTTAAATGTAAAAGTATTTTGCACCACTTTTGGAGTCCAAATGACAAGGTCTTGCTTGGTCACGACTGGCCTTACAAGAAGATGCCTCAGTGACTGTTGCAGAACTCGCACTCATAAAGAAAGGCGAAGGCCTCATTCTTTCTTAGCCACTGCGTGTGTAGAATGGCATGTTGGAAATTTTATTGTTTTCTGCAGATAACTTTGCCTGGATTACAGGTTTTTTTTTTTCTTGACCAATGTAAAGGTGTTTTTTTACATTTTTATTTCCCTGACTTAAAAACACTATGCACTTTTACATAGACTTTACCAGATGACGTAGAGGGATTACTATCACCATGACTGGTGCCAGCAACTGCTTGGTGCTTCTGCTCTTCTGTGTACTGCTGAGAATTCATTTTGATAACACCGTACAATTTGACTGCTAATTCAAAAGAAAAGCCTACCAGGCCTAGTGTTTGTATTTCAGCAATGACAATTAGCAATAGAACTCTTCTCTTTGTGTTTTACTTATATAACACCATACAATTTGACTGCACAGTCAGAAAAAAAGCCTGCCAGGCCTAGTATTTGTATTTCAGCAATGGCACTTAGCAATGGAGCACTCCTCTTTCCGTGTAACCTATATAACACCATACAATTTGACTGCTTATTCAGAGGAAAAATCTGCCAAGCCTAGTATTTGTATTTCAGCAATGACAACTAGCAATGGAGCTCTTCTCTTTGTGTGTAACCTATATAACACCGTACAATTTGACTGTGAAGTCAGAAGAAAAGCCTGCCAGGCCTAGTATTTGTATTGCAGCAATGAGAATTAGCAATGCAGCAATGGAGCTCTCCTCTTTGTGTGTTACCTATATAACACAGTAGAATGTGACTGCAGAATTACACCAAGCCTGCCAGCACTATTATTTGTATTTTTCTGCAATGAGAATTAGCAATGGCGCTCTCTTCTTTGTGTGTTACCTATATAACACAGCAAAATGTGACTGCTTTATAGATATCAAAACTCGCGAGATCCAATGATGTAACGATGATGTTTTGTCTCGTTTTCGATTACGAAAAAGCACGAACGTACTCGGATATGCTAAGTTTGGAACCGAGCATGAGCATCTCTAATATATATATATATATATATATATATATATATATATATATATATATATATAGTAACAAAAGGAGACATTTAGCTGGCAATATGCAGAGACAGCAGGGAAGTAGAGTAAAACATTTATGCAGTAATGCACCTAGATTGAATGTAAAGACTTATGTATGAAAAGCAATAGTTTAAGTTTTGTTAAACTTACATGATTTGAAATCCTTCCTCTCAGTAAACATACAGGGTGTGTCTGTTAGTGCAAACAGAGCCAGGGATGGGCGTTTCCTCTTAAAGAGAAGGTTTGTGTGTCACCTGTCCATCAAGCTAAGGCTGGGGGAGGAGTATCAGGTATTAAAGCTTGTTTGTGTCATTTCTGCACAGAGACCAACGCCGGGGAAGCTGGCTGGTCTTGAGAGAGTTGAGCTATGTCTAGCCAGCGTTTAGGGTCTCCAAGAATTGCTGTGAAATCTGTATGGTGTCAAAACATTTACCATCCTGACAATAAAACTACATAAGAAGGAAGAAGTTGTTCGCGTGTACTTCTGCAGTAGCGGGCTCTTGCCACAAGTGGTGTCATAGGTGGGATGCTCCGGGAAGCAACCCACGCAGACGTCAACATGGAGGAAGTACTGAAAACCCTCGTGAATGTGGCTGCTGCGCAGCAGTAGCAGCAAGCTCAGTCGCCGAGGCACATGTGGAAAACACAAGGCTCTTAAAAGAAGAGTTAAGCCAGATGAGGCATGACAGAAATTAACCACCTGGTCCGGTTCTGCAGAAAATGTCACCAGCTGATGACGTAGAAGCATATCTGGTGTCTTTTGAGAGACTTGCAAAAAAGGCAAAACGGCCTCCTAAAGATTGGGCTGAGAGACTGGCGCCATATCTGACTGTTGAAGCTCAGCGAGCTTATATGGATCTAGATGAGGAACGGGCCTCTGATTATTTGTGCCTAAAGTCTGAAATATTGGCTCGCATTGGAGTTTCCGGGCCAGGCCGAGCCCAGCTCTATCATCAATGGCGCTATAACAAAGAAAAACCGGTCAGAGCGCAAGTGACTGAGCTTTCTAAAATTTTAAAGAAATGGCTGCAGCCCGAGGAGAATTTGCCTTCTCGGATTATTGAAGTTCTGGTGATAGATCACTGCATCCGGGGGCTGAACTGCGATTTGCAAAGGTGGGTTCTGCAATCAGTCCCACAAACTTATGAAGAGCTTGCCACCGTGGTAGAAAGGTTTTGTGCGCTGCAGCAAATGACTAAAGAACCTGCATTTGTGCCAATTCCAATACCAATAGTACAAGTTCCCTTTGAACGGATAGCTATGGACCTTGTGGGGCCACTGGAAAAATCCACACGTGGGCATCAATATATACTAGTGGTGCTTGACTATGCAACCAGGTATCCAGAAGCAATTCCCTTACGAAACATAAAGTCCAGCACCATAGCTAGAGAACTTGTATTGATGTTTACACGCTTGGGAATACCCAAAGAAATTCTCACAGATCAGGGTACTCCATTCATGTCTAAACTGATGAAGGACATGTGCCAGTTGCTAGGGGTTATGGCACTTCACACCTCTGTATACAACCCACAAACAGATGGCTTGGTGGAACGCTTGAACCGCACATTAAAGCACATGCTCAGGAAAGCAGTGGCTCAAGAGAAAAAAGATTGGGACACTCTTATTCCCTATTTGTTGTTTGCCATCCGTGAGGTACCTCAAGCTTCAACAGGGTTTAGTCCCTTTGAGTTATTGTTTGTGAGACAGCCCAGGGGTATCTTGGATATGTTAAAAGAAGGGTGGGAGCAGCAAGGTCCCAGGGAGCCAAATCTGGAACAATTTGTGTCCCAAATGTATGAGAGGCTAGGAAAGATAGGGCCCATTGTGCAGCAACATGTAAAGGAGGCTCAGGAACGACAGAGAAAAAGTTATGATAAAAGTGCTGTTGTTCGATCTTTCAAGCCTGGGGACAAGGTCCTAGTCCTGGTTCCCACCTAGGAAAGCAAACTTTTCGCCCATTGGCAGGGTCCATATGAAGTTCTAGAGGCTGTCGGTCCTGTCAATTACAGAGTCCGCCAGTTAGGTAAGAGAAGGGAGGAGCAAATATATCATGTTAACCTCCTTAAACCTTGGCATGATGAGGAAACCTCTCCTCAGGTAATGAGTACTGCCATTGAAAAGTCTGAAATGTCTATAGAGCCAGCTTTGTCCATTCAGCAGAGACAACAGACTGAAGAAATGATTCGCCGGAACAGGCATGTCTTCTCTTCCATTCCTGGGCGCACTACCTTAATCGAACACGACATTGTCACTGCGCCAGGAGTCATTGTAAAGCAGAAGCCGTATCGTATTCCAGAAGCCAGACGGGTGGGCGTGAGAAAGGAGATCGAGAAGATGCTCCAGTTAGATGTGATTGAAGAGTCCACTAGTGAGTGGAATAGTCCCATTGTGCTTGTCCCGAAACCCAATGGGACAATTAGGTTCTGCAATGACTTTAGGCACCTAAACAGTATGTCGCAGTTTGATGCCTATCCGATGCCACGTGTGGATGAACTAGTGGAAAACCTTGCTGGTAGCAATTATTTGACAACCCTTGATCTAACAATGGGTTATTGGCAAGTTCCCCTGACTTCCACGGCCAAGCCAAAGACTGCTTTTTCCACCCCTGATGGTCTCTATCAATATAAAGTCCTACCCTTTGGGTTGAATGGGGCACCTGCCACCTTCCAAAGGGCCATGAATAAATTGCTATGACCTCACACAGCTTATGCAGCCGCTTACCTGGACGATATAGTGATTTATACCCCCGACTGGGGATTACATTTAGCCAAAGTTGAGGCGGTCTTAGCTTCATTAAGGTCAGCAGGGTTTAACAGCTAACCCAAAGAAATGTGCCATGAGAGAAGCCAAATTTTTGGGATACGTTGTTGGTCGAGGCCATGTAAAACCCCAGCTAGACAAAGTGGAGGCAGTCAAAAATTGGGCAAGACCAGAGAAAAAGTCGCAGTTAAGAACCTTTTTAGGCTTAGTAGGTTACTACAGGCGGTTTGTAAGCCACTTTGCCACTAGAGCTGCTCCACTTACGGACATGTTAAAAAAAAGTTGTCCAGATAGATTAACCTGGTCTTATTTTGCAGAAACCGCCTGGTATGATCTTCGGTTAGCTCTTTGTTCCTCCCCAGTTCTACAAGCACCGGATTTTACCCGGAGGTTCTTCCTCCAAACTGATGCTTCTGGTGTTGGCTTAGGTGCAGTCTTGTCACAGGAGAAGAATGGAGTAGAAAATCCTGTCCTGTACCTAAGTCGTAAGTTGCTTCCAAGGGAACAAAAATATGCCACTGTGGAGAAAGAATATCTCGCCATAAAATGGGCTACAGAAGCTCTGCGCTATTATCTCCTAGGCAGAGAGTTCACCTTAATAACAGACCATGCACCATTGAGATGGATGCAGAACAACAGGGAGGTAAATACCAATGTAATCCGCTGGTTCTTGGCACTGCAACCTTTCAAGTTCTCAGTAGAACATAGACCTGGGATTCTACACAAAAATGCAGATGCGTTGTCACGAAAATATGCGCTCCTCGCAAAGTCCGCGTCCCCCTACTTGGAGACGCTAGGGGGAGGGATATGTAACAAAAATAGGCATTTAGCTGGCAAAATGCAGAGAAAGCAGGGATGTAGAGTAAAACATTTGTGCAGTAATTCACCTAGATTGAATGTAAAGACTTATGTATGAAAAGCAATAGTTTAAGTGTGGTTAAACTTGCACGATTTGAAATCCTTCCTCTCAGCAAACAGACAGGGTGTGTGTCTGTTAGTGCAAACAGAGCCAGGGATGGGCCTTTTTCTCTTAAAGAGAAGGTGCCTTTACAAGCCATCGCAGCTTTAAATTTTACCTGCTAAGTCGCCGGTTTCCGGCAAGTTGAAAAATCGAAGGTTCATACATTTACCCCCTGGTTTCTTTTGATTAGAAAGTGGTATTTGGCTAATTACATCAGTGGACTAATTTGTTGATTTTTTCACAGCTTTTTATTATTATTTTTACTTTTAATTAGTTTTCAGAGACTAATGCTCTCTATTTTTCTGAAATTTTGCAATCTTTCTAATGGTAATCTCAGATTTCAATCTTGCTAAAATCTTATCTTGTTCTGTATATATAGCAATAAAATGAGGCTCAAGTATTTTATTTTTTCAGCAACACTTCTGATCCTTTAATACCTCACCACCATCCAAACCTGCCTTTGTAAGACTCGTACTGCAGTCAAGACAAAAAAACAGTATCACCTTTTAAAAGTTCTGGAGTGAAATCCAAACAGAAGCTCCTCGGTAACCTGTACATTTTAATATATAACGCAATTTCACAATACATTGATGTAGTGATAGACTTAGATGTTTCCTTCTATGATGCAAACATTCAAGTTTTAAACAGATGTTGGTTACTGGCTGTGGCAGACCAAATAAGGGTGTTTGTAACATAATGTAGTTTATATTCTATCTGTTCATCTGCTATGCAACTAATATTGCCTCTGCATCCTTAATTGCACCACTACATTCCATACACATTGGGCCTTAGTCATTAAGCAAAGTAAGGCAATAAAAGGAGTACATTTTCTCTAGGGCAAACCATGTAAAAATATAATGGGTGTAAATGAGTTTATTATTTTGCACATAAATTAAATACTGGCTGTTTTTACATTTAGGACACAAATACTTGATAGCTTTATTTTTACACAGAAATTTAAAGTTGATCTAGAACATTCCTAACCCTAGCTATAAATCTGAACCCACATTTTTAATTTACCTCCACCTCCAATGCAACATGGTTTTGCCAAGGTGTAAAGTTGCTCCTTTTTTATGCTTCACTCTCCTTAATGACTCAGGCCCATTGTGTGTTAGTCCACTGCAGTGTAGAAGATGAAGCAATACAAGTAAAGGATTATACATCATCTACAGGTAATCATCATCTCAAAGCTGCACCAAAGTTAAAGTTGTATATCTTAAACTGTTTTTTTTATTAATTCATGGTATGCTGTTATTTTCACTACTTGTTTGATTAAGATTTTTAGGCCTGATTCATTAAGGATCTTAAATAAAGAGGTATCTTATTTCAGTCTCCTGGACAAAACCATGTTACAATGCAAGGGGTGCAAACTAGTTTTCTGTTTGCACATAAGTTAAATACTGACTGTTTTTTCATGTAGCACACAATTTAAAGTTTTTAGACCTTGCTGGGATAAAAACTAAATATAAATATGTGTGTGCTGGTACTTATGGTTCTACAAGCGCTAACATGCAAGAACACTAATGGGCTGTTGGTGCATGCTGACACTTGCAGTGCAAAGAGAGCTTGCTCTATAATTTAACAGTACTACCTAGAAACCCAAACAGCAAGGGTACCAGTGCTACTCAGCATTGGGACGGTATTTTCTAGGTGTGGGGGTGGGGAGATGATTTCTCCACACATTGGATGCGGTGTGAGTTTTCACCCTCCAAATGTCAGAATAATAAATCTACTAAACCATAGATTAAAAAATGTCCCTCTTGGTCTTTTGTGTTTTATCCTTTATTCGGTATAAAGGTCTAATAAAATGAGACATAAATATTTTATCAAATTGTTTTCTTCCAATAACCAAGGTTTTTTTTCCATTGCTTTTAATTGATGACAAGTGTTTTGTTGCTCACTAAAATGTTTTTGTATTTTGATTCCTGTTATGAAGTTGAAATATTTATTCTACTTAAAATTTACTGTGCATTGATTTTTTTTCTGCTGCAAAACTATACAAACACCACCCAACTACTCAATGTAACTGCACAAACTGTCTCAAACTTATTTTATTTCTGCCTCTTTTTTAGTGCTTATTGCTCTCTTGTACAAAATGAGCCAATCTATTTCCAGCTCTCCATTTCATCCTTACACTCCTGGGTCTGATTTATCAGTGTCACATTTTGACCTCTAATGTCTAGCAAAGATGCTTGTAAATCTCTCGTTTTAGCCTTTAGCAGTTCACAAACTGTCTGATTTTGTTTTTCGGCTTTTACTTTAAATTGTGGATTTCTTACGAAAAAATGACCAGCAGATAACAAAATTATTTAATCCATTTTATCCATGTCAAATAATATTTATCAGTAGTCTTGCCACTTTTCATTAACTTGCAGTATGCAAAAAATAAAGCATCCATTAACTTAAATATGATATACGCACTTGATGCTTTGATGCTGACATCAAAGAAATAAACCAGATAATCATGCAATGTATGTCCATTGTTAATGATCCAACACATTTGCAAGTGCTTAGCAAAGATACCAAGGAGATAAACAGTATAAGCACTGCAATAAGAGTTTTTCAATAGCTCTTCTGGATAATGGAAAAAAACATGTCAGCAATAGTAAAGGCAATTTACAAACTGCAAAATAGACAGCAGTGCATTTACGGTAGTTTACATGAACACTATTATAGGCCTAGATGCGAACACACATGCAGGCTGTTAGGAACCCCTCCAGCCGGCACAACACAACCCGGAATCTACTCTGCCAGTCAGGTGTTCACTGGAGCCCCTGATGGTGGGGACAGACTGGGCTGCAGACTGACAGAGGGTCGTGAAGTGTGTACCGACTGGGGAGAACCCAGGCAAGCGGAGTAAGGTCCACGCAGAGGTCAAGGGCCGGCAGCAGACAGCGGTATCAGTAAACAAGCTGAGGTCAAAGGTCACAGGCGGATAGCAGAAACGATAAACAGGCCAGGGATCAGGGTCACAGGATACACGAGCGAAGTCAGTTCAAAGCCAAAAGGTCATACACGGTAAATCAGACGAGGTCTCAGAAGACTAGAGCAGGAACAAGCAGGTCAGCACTCTGGAACACAGAAGCTATAACCGGCAATGAGGCAGCAGACCTCATTGCCTTAAATACACAGATGGGCCAATCAGAGCTTGCCTGCACCCCTGAGGACTAATCAGCAATCTGGCTCCAGACAAATCAGGGCTAGACCCTGTCAGACACCCACCGTTGCAGGCTAATGCCTGTAACTACAGCCCTGCATTAATTAGCCCAAAGGCTTGCCTGCGCACGCGCCCAGCAGTTCTCCTTTGCAGGGACGCAGCGCTCTCACTCTCTCTCAGCGTCCCGACTGTGTCTAGGCAATGGCCGGGACGAGCCCCCGGAAGTGACGTCCCGGTCGTCATAGCGACGGTCGGGACAGAGGTAAGGAGGTCGCGGCGGCTGGGCACCGCCGCGGCTTGTAACACAGGCTAAAGTAAAAATGGTACTTCAAAGCTCTATCTACTATGTATCACATTAGGACCATCACCTTCTATAATTCACTAATAAATTTTTCTTATAAAATATTGCTTCCTGGCACCTCCTTCATGTTGCTATATATAAGACATGAAAGTAAGAGAACATGGGGAATTAATGTGCTACATTTGGATGATTTCGTGTTTTTTTATTACATTGGTAGGTTTGTACTTGTAAATATATTTTCCTATACAAAATGCATCTTGATGGCACAATAATATCTCATAGAAAATGTAGGCTGACCAGCACCCCACAAGGACATGAGAAATCATGTGATCTGTGGTCACCTGCTGTACCAGAAACACCACCATAAATGCAAAATCTATATCACTTAAATCTCATTTAAATTTCTTGCATGACAATCTCATTTGCATATAGGCACAATGTGTAGCACATTCCTGTCTTTTGCTCAAATTTAGCAAGGGACACCCAGTCTGTCTAGCTTATCCAATCAAATGCAGTAACCTCCAGGGATGAGCGGACTCGGACTCTGGCAATCCGAACCCCCCGAACAGTGCGGATCTGAGTCAGATCCGAGCACTGTCTGGGTATTCCCGCCGATTCCGAAACTTAAAACAAGGCTCTGACTCATAATCCCGCTGTTGGATTTTGCGATACTCGGATCCTTTAAATTACCCGCTTGCCGCCGCAATCTTCACTTGGGCATTGATCAGGGAAGAGGGAGGGTGTGTTAGGTGGTCCTCTGTCCTGCTATTTCTCGTGCTGTGCTGTGCTGTGCTGTGTTCTGCTCAGTCCAGTGGTGCTGTGTCCTGTGCTCTGTCCTGCTGAGTCCAGTGGTGCTTTGTCCAGTGCTGTGTCCTGCTGATTCCAGTGGTGCTGTGTCCTGTGCTCTGTTCTGCTAAGGGCATTGTTATGTCACAAAAAATAGGTAGTACTATTTCAATTCAAAGTCACATTACGTTCACTCTTGCAGCTGTCACAAAAAATAGGTAGTACTATTTCAATTCAAAGTCACACTACGTTCACTCTTGCAGCTGTCACTAAAAATAGGTACTGCTGTATAACTACAGTCAAGTGGTACTCTCCTGTGCCGCAGATAATTTGTAAAGGCTTTGTCGAGTGTGTGTGGTTTAGGGGTACGCTCTCTTGTGCTGCATATAATGGAGTACCAAAATTTGGAGGATAAAATAGGGAAAAAACAAGAACCACTTCCTCCTAATGCTGAAGCTGCTGCCACTAGTCATGACATAGACGATGAAATACCATCAACGTCGTCTGCCAAGGCCGATGCCCAATCTCCTAGTACAGGGCATGTAAAATCCAAAAACCCAAAGTTGACTAAAATTACCAAAAATGAAAATGAAAAATATCTGAGGAGAAACGAAAACTTGTCAATATGCCATTTACGACACGGAGTGGCAAGGAACGGCTTAGGCCCTGGCCTGTGTTCAGGACTAGTGGTTCAGCTTCACCCAAGGATCTAAGCCCTCCTCCTCCTCCCCCCCTCTAAAAAATTTAAGAGACTTAAGCTGTCATCAATAACACAGCAAACAACTCTGCGTTCTAAACAGATGACATCACAAATCCCCAAGGCGAGTCCAAGGGTGTTGGTGGTTGCGAAGCCTGACCTTCCCATCTCTGTACGGGAAGAGGTGGCTCCTTCCACCATTTGCAGCACGCCCTCTGCATATGCTGGAAGGATCACCCACAGTCCAGTTACAGATTTGGCTAATGAAGGTGTGAATGTTGTACACCGGGAGGAGGTTATTGATGTAGCTGGCGCTGAGGAGGAACTTGACGAGGAGGATGCTGATGTGGTTATCATAAATGAGCCACCAGGGGGGGAAACAGTTGTTGTCCATGGGATGAAAAAGCCCATCGTCATGCCTGGTCAGAAGACCAAAAAATCCACCTCTTCTGTCTGGAGTTATTTTTATCTGGATCCGGACAACAAATATATGGCCATATGTAGCTTATGTAAAGCTCAAATAAGCAGGGGTAAGGATCTTGGCCACCTAGGGACATCCTCACTTATACGTCACCTGAAGAATCTTCATAATTCAGTGTTTAGTTAAGGACCTGTGTGTCACTCACCGGACCGTGAGTGCCTCTGCGCTGGTGCGTGGTTCTCTAGCCTTCCTGCCGGTGCCTGTCCTGAGCCGCGGCCGTCCGCCATCTTGATGGACTGCGCATGCGCAGCATCCAAGAACTTATGACCTTTCGCTTTTAATCTAATTGGTGGATCAGGCACCTCTCCCTATTTAAGGCACCTGTGCTCATTACTTCGTTGCCTGATCTTGAGTCTCATTCCCTGTGAGTCTCTGAAGGTGTCTCCTGTGTTCTGCTAGTGTCCTCAGCTTCCTGCTGATTACCTGCTCTACTCATCAGGGGTTCCCATACCCGCTACATATTCTTGTGTTCTGCTCATGTCCTCAGCTGTCTGCTGGATTACCTGCTCTGCTCACCTGGGGTTCCCATACCCGCTACAGACTCCTGTATCCTGCTCGTGTCCTAAGCTGTCTGCTGGATTACCTGCTCTGCTCACCTGCGGTTCCCATACCCGCTACAGCCGTTCAGCGCTCCCGCTGTACCTGTATATCCTCGTGGACAAGCTTCTCTACTCATCAGCGGTATGCTTACTTGTTATTGACTATCAACTGTTACTTTGCATATCCGCCTAGGACAAGCTTCTCTACTCAGCAGCGGTATCCATACCCGCTATAGACTATTTGTTGTTACGCTGCATATCAGTTTGGAACAAGCTTCTCTACTCAGCAGAGATATGCATACTTGTGATTGACTATCAGTTATTATCCCGCATATCCGCTTTGTGCAAGCCTCTCTACTCAGCAGCGGTATACATACCGTTATAGACGATTAGCTGTAAACGCTGCATATCTGTTTGGAACAAGTTCCTCTGTGCTCTCAGTGTCTTTATACCGTATTGACACTTTTCATGCCTCCACTGATCCGCACCTGAACTACTCCTCACTTACTAGCAGTGGTACAACTTGCTGTATGCAGACCACTGACTTCCCCGCTACCTAACTGCACCTGGACAAGTCTTCTCATCACAGCAGTGGTACAACTTGCTATACGCAGACCACTGACTTCCCTGCTACCTACCTGCACCTGGACAAGTCTTCTCAACACAGAAGTGGTACAACTTGCTGTACCCAGACCACTGACTTCCCCACTACCTACCTGCACCTGGACAAGTCTTCCCTTCACAGCAGTGGTACAACTTGCTATCTGCAGACCACTGACTCTCCTGTTACCTTCCTTCACCTGCTCACGTCCACACTGGTCTCTGTTGTTCAAACCTGCCTTTCTACCATAGATGCAAGTCGCTGACTCATTTACCAGTATAGCTGCAAGTCACTGACTATCATCAATTCCATTGGCATCCTCTCTCCATCTGCTGTTATATACGTTCCACTATTCACCCTGCTGCCAGAGGACCGCTGTGCAAACTCTGCCCCTCTGGTAAGCATTGTCACGGGCACTAGGAGTCTTTACCCAGGGATCACCAGGTGATAGGCTTACCAGAGCAGTATAGATGGTAATATGGTACTCTGGTAGCAGGGTGATCACGGAACAGGAAATAGCAGATGATAGAGATGCTCAGGAAAGTCTATGACTAGCAGCACTGGTAATATGGATGTAGTAATACACGAGGAACTGTATGGACAAAGGACACGTGAGGGTAGTCAGTGGTCTGCGGTAGCAAGTTGTACCACTGCTATAGTGAGGAGGAATGTCCAACAGAAACGAGGAGGTGATGAGAGTCAGCGGTCTGCGGATAGCAAGTTGTACCGCTGTCTGAGTGAAGGAATGAAATCCAAGTGGAGGTATCCGGGGAGTCAGTGGTCTGCGTTAGCAAGTTGTACCACTGCTATGTGAGAGGATACTGGAACAGGTGACACAGGAAACAGGGATCAGTGGTCTGCCTCTAGCAAGTTGTACCACTGAATATAAATGTGAGGAGGAGCACGGGGAGAGACTGCAATACAGAGGATACACGGGTACCTTAAACTTGATCCACAATAACATGCACAATATAGTAATGACTGAACAGCACTGCAATAGTAGAAAGTCACTGAAACAATCCGGGCAAAAGATAACACAGTCAATGATGGTAATAGTCCCAGCGGATAGTAAACTCCAGAGGAGAACAAACTCAGTCCAGCAAGATATGCAATACACCAGCACAGTCAATAAGAAGTATGCATACCGTGATTCAGGAGCAGGCTGTCAGACAGGAGTGCAGAGATACCTGAACGGCTGGAGGCCGGCAGGATGCGAAGTCCCTGAAGGGTGAAGCGGTAATCAAGTAGGTGCAGCGCACAGGTAGGTAGACCAGCAGGGGAACAAATACTCAGGAAGCAGTAGTATGTAGAACTGGACTCCTGGAAAACCCTGAAGAGTAGCGATGGTCTAGACGAGATGAAAGCAGTGAGGCGCAGATCCGATGCAGACTGGCGAGTAGAGACCAGCAGGAACACAGAGAAGCACGGAGAGCGGATCAGCAGTTGTAGACACGAGTAGAACTGAGGAGTAGCAGTCAGCAGGACTCTGCAGGTACACGGAGGTAGCGGATAGCAACCAGCAGGTGCAGCCACGATGAAACACGGGAGAGCAGAGCTGAGCTGGAACTGTTGAGCATGGAGAGCAGCGGATAGGAATCAGTTGTAGCAGTCTCGAGGAAACACGGGAGAGATGAGATGAGCTGAAGACTGAAGCGCACGGAGGCAGCGGATAGGAATCAGCCAAACAGTCACGATGAAACACAGGCGAGTTGAAGTAGATTGAAGACTGTAGTGCACGGAGGCAGCGGATAGGAATCAGCTAACAGTCACGATGAAGCACAGATGAGTTGAAGTAGATAGAAGACTGTAGTGCACGGAGGCAGCGGATAGGAATCAGCTAACAGTCACGATGAAACACGGCAGAGTTGAAGTGGTTTGAAGACTGTAGTGCACGGAGGCAGCGGATAGGAATCAGCTAACAGTCACGATGAAACACAGCAGAGTTGAAGTGGTTTGAAGACTGTAGTGCACGGAGGCAGCGCATAGGAATCAGCTAACAGTCACGGTGAAACACAGGAGGGTTGAAGTGGTCTGGAAACCACAGGAATCAGCAGCGCTGAATACACGAGGAAACACAGGAACACCTTCAGAGGCTCATGGGGAATGAGACTCCAAGATCAGGCAACGTGGTATTGACCACAGGTGCTTAATATAGGGAGTGTTGCCTGATCTGCCAATTAAGTTAAAGGAACAGGTACTGAAGGGTTTGAAAGGGCTGCGCATGCGCAGACCCTCAGGATGGAGGACGGCCACGGTTCCTAAATATACGGGAAGAAGCACTCACAGTCCGGTGAGTGACAGTACCCCCCCTTTTAAAGGTGGGCACAGAACGCCTGGAACCGGGCTTGTCCGGATTTTTGGAATAAAACTTCTTAAGAAGAGCTGGGGCGTTGAGATCTTCAGCTTTGATCCATGAACGCTCCTCAGGACCAAAGCCCTTCCAATGAACGAGGAAACGGAGAACTCCTCGCGAAATTTTTGCGTCCAATACCTGAGTAATCTCGAAATCTTCCTCCTGATGAACTTGAACTGGCTGAGGTGCTGAAGGAGGAGTCGAGAAACGGTTGATGATGAGAGGTTTGAGCAAGGACACATGGAAGGCATTGGAAATACGAAGATTCTTAGGAAGTAGAAGTTTGACACAAACTGGATTTATTACTTGAATGATCCTATATGGACCAATAAAACGAGGAGCGAATTTCATAGATGGGACCTTCAAACGAATATTTTTGGTAGATAACCAGACACGATCTCCAATTTTTAGTTGTGGAATAGCCCGCCTCTTCTTATCTGCGAAAGACTTATATTTGTCAGATGTCTTCTTTAAACAGGTTTTGACCTGAGACCAGATGTTTTTGAAGGTCTGACAAACAGTCTCTACAGCAGGAACTTGGGTGGGAGGGAGGGCAGGAAATTCCGGAAAAGACGGATGGTGACCGTAAACCACAAAGAATGGAGTTTTGGACGATGACTCATGGTACATGTTGTTATGGGCGAATTCAGCCCAAGGAAGCAATTCTACCCAGTTGTCTTGATTGGCTGATGAGAACATCCTTATAAAGGTCTCGAGATCTTGATTGACCCGTTCAGTTTGTCCGTTTGATTGCGGATGGTAAGAAGATGAGAGTGCTAATCGTATGCCCAAGGTTTTACAAAGGGCCCGCCAGAATCTGGAAACGAATTGTACTCCTCTATCTGACACAATCTCAGACGGACATCCATGGATACGAAAGATTTCTTTAACGAAATGTTCCGCCAGAGTAGACGAGGAAGGCAAACCAGACAAAGGGACAAAATGAGCCATCTTCGAAAATCTGTCTACCACTACCCAAATAGTATTACAATTTTTACTAGATGGCAGATCAGTAACAAAGTCCATACTAATATGGGTCCAGGGCTTGGCTGGAATGGGTAGTGGTTGCAGCAACCCCGCTGGAGTTATGCGGGAGGATTTGAACTGAGAACACAATTCACAGGAAGCAACAAACTCTTTGACGTCTCTCCTCATCGAGGGCCACCAGTAACTTCGAGAGAGAATCTCAAAGGTCTTGTGTTCACCAGCATGTCCAGAAAAACGAGAAGAATGGAACCACGAAAGGATTTTCCTCCTCAGAGTAGGAGGCACGAGGGTCTTCCCAAATGGTAGCACTTTGGTGGACGAAGCAGCCAGCGAGATACATTTGGGGTCTAATATAGAATGGTTGGAAACCTCTTCAACGTCAGAGGATGTCACAAAAGCTCGAGATAGAGCGTCAGCTTTCTTGTTCTTGGCAGCTGGTTTGAAGGTTAGGATTAATTTGAAACGGGAAAAGAAAAGAGACCATCTTGCTTGACGAGGATTCAAGCATTGGGCAGACTGTAGATATGACAGGTTCTTATGATCTGTGAAAATCGTCACCGGGTGACGAGCTCCTTCCAATAAGTATCTCCACTCCTCTAATGCAACTTTGATAGCCAGCAACTCCTTGTCCCCGATCGTGTAATTTTTCTCTGCAGGCAGGAGACCCCGAGAGTAAAAGGCACAAGGATGGAATTTTTGTTGCTCCGAGCGTTGGGAGAGAATGGCTCCTAAGCCCACATTAGAGGCATCTACTTCTAGGAAGAAGGGAAGTGTCACATCAGGCTGTCGAAGAATGGGAGCAAAGGAGAAGGACTCTTTAAGAATTTGAAAGGCTTGGAGGGCCTCGGATGACCATTGCTTAGTATTGGCCCCTTTACGAGTCAGGGCCACAATAGGAGATGCAATGGACGAGAAGTCTTGAATGAAGCGTCTATAGTAATTGGCGAAACCTAAAAAACGCTGGATAGCACGAAGAGTAGTTGGCTGGGGCCAATGTAATACAGCATTCACCTTGTCTGGATCCATCTTCAGGCCAACTCCGGAAACAATATACCCCAAAAATGGAATCTGGGGCAACTCGAATGAACATTTTTCTAGTTTACAGAATAATGAATTTTCCCGGAGTCTGGAAAGGACCTCTGCCACATGTTGGTGATGAGAAGGCAGGTCCTGTGAGAAGATCAATATGTCGTCCAGGTAGACAACGACACATACATATAATAAGTCCCGAAAGATCTCATTAACGAAGCCTTGGAAAACAGCGGGGGCATTGCACAACCCAAAAGGCATTACTAGATATTCATAATGCCCATCTCTGGTGTTGAACGCTGTCTTCCATTCGTCACCGGAACGGATTCTAATTAAATTATAGGCACCACGAAGATCCAACTTTGTAAAGATCCGAGCTCCCTTGATGCGATCAAATAACTCAGTGATCAACGGAATGGGATACCGATTCTTAATAGTAATGGCATTGAGTCCACGAAAATCTATGCAGGGGCGTAGTGATCCATCCTTCTTTTTTACAAAGAAGAATCCGGCTCCAGCGGAAGAGGTGGAAGGTCGAATAAACCCTCGCTGGAGATTCTCCTGGATGTACTCAGATGTGGCTTGAGTTTCAGGTAACGAAAGTGGATAGACCCGACCCCTAGGAGGAGTCTTGCCAGGTAGAAGATCGATCGGACAATCCCAAGAACGATGAGGAGGAAGACGTTCAGACTGAGCTTTATCAAAAACATCGGCAAATGAAGCATACTGAGGAGGGAGTCCCGGTGAGGAAGATGAGATGGAAGATTGCTGTACTTTAAGAGGAATGACTTGAGAAAGACAACGATGATGACATTCAGCTCCCCAAGACGTAACTTGAGGAGTGCGCCAGTCAATCTGGGGAGAATGACATCGAAGCCATGGAAGGCCTAAGACAATCGGACTTGTCGTAACTGGAAGAATTAAAAACGAGATCTCTTCATGGTGTAGCACACCAATCTGAAGTGTTACTGGAGACGTACTCTGAGTGATGAGACCATTGATGAGACGTGATCCATCTATAGCAGTCACAGTAATCGGTGTTTTCAAAGTAATCACTGGTAGGGACCATTGATTCACTAGGGATTTAGAAATGAAATTTCCTGCTGCTCCAGAATCAATCAGTGCCTGAGACTCAAAGGATTTGGTAGCAAAGGAAATCGTAACATCAAAAGCGCAGACTTTTAATTTCATAGAAGATGGAGAGGACTCCAGGGACCCTAACTTCACCTCTCCAGAACTAGTTAGGGCCTGGCATTTCCCGATTTCTTAGGGCAAGAACTGAGCATATGTGTGGAATCAGCACAATAGATACAAAGTCTATTCTTTACTCTTCGTTTCCTCTCTTCTAAAGATAATTTGGAACGTCCTATCTCCATGGGAATCACGGAAGGTGAAGCTGGACGAAACTGAGGGGTTGAGCGAAGAGGTGCTTTAACTGAAGTTGTTTTCTCAGATTCTCTTTCACGAAACCTCATGTCTACACGATGGCAAAGAGAGATCAAATCTTCTAGTGACGAAGGAAGCTCTTGGGTAGTCAGTGCATCTTTAATTTTATCGGAGAGCCCCTGCCAGAAGGCGGCAATTAATGCTTCAGTGTTCCACTGAAGTTCAGAGGCTAATATCCTAAATTGAATGACGTACTGGCCTACTGTATGAGAACCTTGACGTAAACGAAGAATGCTGGAAGCAGCGGAGGTCACACGACCTGGTTCATCGAACACACTTCGGAACATAGAAATGAATTTGGCACTATCTTGTAATACAGGATCGTTTCTCTCCCACAGAGGGGAGGCCCAAGCCAGAGCTTGTCCAGAAAACAATGAGATAAGATAGGCCACTCTGGAACGGTGGGTAGAAAAATTTTGAGGTTGGAGCTCAAAATGAACTGAGCATTGGTTAAGGAAACCCCTACAAGTTTTGGGGTCTCCATCGTACTTTGACGGAGTAGGCAGGTGAAGCGTGGGAGCTGTAGACACCTGGGATGGCACTGGGGAAACGGAGGAAAGCACAGGAGCTTCAACATTAGCTGTAACAGGCTGTCCAGATGGTCCTTGGGAGGCTAACGACTGGTAGCATTGAAGTAACAGCTGTTGGCGAGCATCCTGTTGCTCCACACGGGTAACCAGATGCTGCAGCATCTCTTTGGCTGTAGGTTCCGTATCTGGGTCTGTCATGGCCTGATCTTACTGTCACGGGCACTAGGAGTCTTTACCCAGGGATCACCAGGTGATAGGCTTACCAGAGCAGTATAGATGGTAATATGGTACTCTGGTAGCAGGGTGATCACGGAACAGGAAATAGCAGATGATAGAGATGCTCAGGAAAGTCTATGACTAGCAGCACTGGTAATATGGATGTAGTAATACACGAGGAACTGTATGGACAAAGGACACGTGAGGGTAGTCAGTGGTCTGCGGTAGCAAGTTGTACCACTGCTATAGTGAGGAGGAGTGTCCAACAGAAACGAGGAGGTGATGAGAGTCAGCGGTCTGCGGATAGCAAGTTGTACCGCTGTCTGAGTGAAGGAATGAAATCCAAGTGGAGGTATCCGAGGAGTCAGTGGTCTGCGTTAGCAAGTTGTACCACTGCTATGTGAGAGGATACTGGAACAGGTGACACAGGAAACAGGGATCAGTGGTCTGCCTCTAGCAAGTTGTACCACTGAATATAAATGTGAGGAGGAGCACGGGGAGAGACTGCAATACAGAGGATACACGGGTACCTTAAACTTGATCCACAATAACATGCACAATATAGTAATGACTGAACAGCACTGCAATAGTAGAAAGTCACTGAAACAATCCGGGCAAAAGATAACACAGTCAATGATGGTAATAGTCCCAGCGGATAGTAAACTCCAGAGGAGAACAAACTCAGTCCAGCAAGATATGCAATACACCAGCACAGTCAATAAGAAGTATGCATACCGTGATTCAGGAGCAGGCTGTCAGACAGGAGTGCAGAGATACCTGAACGGCTGGAGGCCGGCAGGATGCGAAGTCCCTGAAGGGTGAAGCGGTAATCAAGTAGGTGCAGCGCACAGGTAGGTAGACCAGCAGGGGAACAAATACTCAGGAAGCAGTAGTATGTAGAACTGGACTCCTGGAGAACCCTGAAGAGTAGCGATGGTCTAGACGAGATGAAAGCAGTGAGGCGCAGATCCGATGCAGACTGGCGAGTAGAGACCAGCAGGAACACAGAGAAGCACGGAGAGCGGATCAGCAGTTGTAGACACGAGTAGAACTGAGGAGTAGCAGTCAGCAGGACTCTGCAGGTACACGGAGGTAGCGGATAGCAACCAGCAGGTGCAGCCACGATGAAACACGGGAAAGCAGAGCTGAGCTGGAACTGTTGAGCACGGAGAGCAGCGGATAGGAATCAGTTGTAGCAGTCTCGAGGAAACACGGGAGAGATGAGATGAGCTGAAGACTGAAGCGCACGGAGGCAGCGGATAGGAATCAGCCAAACAGTCACGATGAAACACAGGCGAGTTGAAGTAGATTGAAGACTGTAGTGCACGGAGGCAGCGGATAGGAATCAGCTAACAGTCACGATGAAGCACAGATGAGTTGAAGTAGATAGAAGACTGTAGTGCACGGAGGCAGCGGATAGGAATCAGCTAACAGTCACGATGAAACACAGCAGAGTTGAAGTGGTTTGAAGACTGTAGTGCACGGAGGCAGTGGATAGGAATCAGCTAACAGTCACGATGAAACACAGCAGAGTTGAAGTGGTTTGAAGACTGTAGTGCACGGAGGCAGCGGATAGGAATCAGCTAACAGTCACGGTGAAACACAGGAGGGTTGAAGTGGTCTGGAAACCACAGAAGTAGAAGTGGTCTGGAAACCACAGGAATCAGCAGCGCTGAATACACGAGGAAACACAGGAACACCTTCAGAGGCTCATGGGGAATGAGACTCCAAGATCAGGCAACGTGGTATTGACCACAGGTGCTTAATATAGGGAGTGTTGCCTGATCTGCCAAATAAGTTAAAGGAACAGGTACTGAAGGGTTTGAAAGGGCTGCGCATGCGCAGACCCTCAGGATGGAGGACGGCCACGGTTCCTAAATATACGGGAAGAAGCACTCACAGTCCGGTGAGTGACAAGCATAGTCAACTGGTGAAATCCTGGGCAAGACTCCTAGTTGCCATGACAGTAAGATCAGGCCATGACAAACCCAGGATCGGAACCAACAGCTAAAGAGATGCTGCAGTACCTGGTTACTCGAATTGAACAACAAGATGTTCGACAGCAACAGTTGTTTCAATGTTGTCAGGCTTTAGCCGCCCGAGGAATCCCTGAGCAAAATGTAGCAGCAACGGTTGATCCTCCAGTACCTCCATCTTCTTCCCCAGTGCCATCCCAGGTGTTTACCGCTTCCACGCTACACCTGCCTACTCCTTCTAAGTATGATGGAGACCCCAAAACCTGTAGGGGTTTTCTTAACCAATGTTCCATTAATTTCGAACTCCAACCTCATAACTTTTCTACTCATCGTTTCAAAGTGGCCTATCTCATCTCTTTGTTTTCCGGACAGGCTCTCACATGGGCCTCCCCTCTGTGGGAAAGAAATGACCCCTTACTGGAAGATAGTGCCATGTTTATTTCTACGTTTCGAAGAATTTTTGACGAACCTGGTCGTGTTATTTCTGTAGCTTCCAGTATTCTCCGACTACGCCAACGATCTCGGTCTGTAGCTCAGTACGTCATTCAATTTCGGATTCTTGCCTCTGAGCTTCAGTGGAACACTGAGGCGCTGATAGCCGCCTTCTGGCAGGGGCTTGCCGACAAGATCAAAGACGCACTGACCTCACAAGAGTTACCCTCCTCCTTGGACGATTTGATTTCTCTATGCCATCGTGTAGACATGAGGTTTCGTGAGAAAGATTCCGAAAGAGTAACTTCCTCCAAAGCACCTGTTCGCTCAGTATCCCAAGTTTGTCATCTTCCACCTCCAGTAGAACCCATGGAGGTAGGTCGCTCTAAATTAACATCTGAAGAGAGAGAGCGACGAGTGAAGAATAGACTCTGTATCTATTGCGCTGACTCTACTCACATGCTGAACTCATGCCCTAGAAGGTCGGGAAATGCCAGGCCCTAACCAGTTCTGGAGAGGTAAGGTTAGGGTCCCTGGAGTCCTCTCCATGTTCTATGGATGCTAAAGTCTGTGCTTTTGATGTTACCATTTCCTTTGCTACCAAATCATTTATGTCTCAAGCACTTCTAGATTCTGGAGCTGCTGGAAATTTTATCTCTAGTTCCCTAGTGAATCAATCGTCCCTACCAGTGATTCCTTTAAAAGCACCTTTAGCTGTTACTGCTATCGATGGGTCACGTATAATTAATGGACTCATTACCCAAAGTACGTCTCCATTGACCCTTCAAATTGGAGCCTTACACCAAGAGAAAATTTCTTTACTGGTCCTTCCTGTTACCACCAGTCCCATCGTACTTGGCCTTCCATTGCTTCAACTTCATTCCCCTCAGATTGACTGGAACACTCCTCAAGTCACTTCCTGGGGTCCCGATTGTCGTCATAGATGTCTCTCTCAAGTTGTTCCACTCAAAATACATCAGTATTCCATTTCACCTTGCCCGCCGGGTCTTCCTCCACAGTATGCTTCCTTCGCGGATGTATTCGATAAGGTTCAGGCTGAACGCCTTCCTCCCCATCGGGCGTGGGATTGTCCGATTGACTTACAACCTGGCAAGAACCCTCCTAGGGTTCGTGTGTATCCACTCTCGCTACCAGAAACTCAAGCAACATCTGAGTATATCAAGGAGAACCTCCAGCGAGGATTTATCCGACCTTCCACCTCTCCCGCTGGAGCGGGGTTCTTTTTTGTGAAGAAGGAGGATGGATCATTACGACCCTGTATAGATTATCGCGGACTCAATGCCATTACCATCAAAAATCGGTATCCTATTCCACTAATTACCGAGCTCTTTGATCGCATTAAGGGAGCCCGGGTCTTCACCAAGCTTGATCTTCGAGTCGCTTATAACTTAATCCCGATCAAGTTTGGAGACGAATGGAAGACAGCTTTTAACACCAGGGATGGCCACTATGAATATCTAGTTATGCCCTTCGGGTTGTGTAACGCCCCCGCTGTCTTCCAGGGTTTCGTGAATGAGATCTTCCGGGACTTGTTGTATGTCTGTGTCGTCGTCTACCTGGACGACATATTAATCTTTTCCCAGGATCTGCCCACTCATCATCAACATGTGGCAGAGGTCCTTTCCAGACTCCGGAGAAACTCTTTATTCTGCGAGTTATCCCAGATTCCATTCTTGGGATATATTGTGTCCGGAGTTGCTCTCAAGATGGATCCTGAAAAGGTGAACGCTGTACTTCGTTGGCCCCAGCCAACTACTCTCAGAGAAATCCAACGCTTTTTAGGTTTTGCAAACTACTACAGATGTTTCATTCAAGGTTTTTCACACATCGCCTCTCCAATAGTGGCTCTGACCCGGAAGGGAGCTAACACTAAACAATGGTCCTCCGAGGCCCTTCAAGCTTCCCAGTTCCTCAAGGAGTCCTTCTCTTCCGCTCCTGTTCTTCGACAGCCTGACGTGACCCTTCCTTTCTTCCTGGAGGTAGACGCCTCTAATGTTGGCCTAGGGGCCATACTATCCGAAAGATCGGAGCAACAAAAATTCCATCCCTGTGCCTTCTACTCTTGGGGTCTTCTACCTGCGGAGAGAAATTACACTATCGGGGACAAGGAGTTGTTGGCCATAAAAGCAGCATTAGAGGAGTGGAGATATCTGCTGGAGGGAGCACGCCATCCTGTAACTATTTTTACGGATCACAAAAACCTGTTATATTTGCAGTCAGCCCAATGTTTGAATCCTCGTCAAGCAAGATGGTCTCTTTTCTTTTCCCGTTTTGAGCTTATCATAACCTTCAAACCAGCTTCCAAGAATAGAAAAGCAGACGCCTTGTCTCGGGCGTTTGTGGCGTCCTCAGACGTTGAAGATGGTCCTAATCATCCTATATTAGATCCCAAATGTGTGGCTCTGGCCACTTCTTCCACCAAGGTGCTACCATTTGGGGGAACCCTCGTGCCTCCATCTCTACAGAGGAAAATATTGTCCTGGTATCATTCCTCACGCTTTTCTGGACATTCGGGTGAACGCAAGACCTTAGAAGTCCTTTCTCGAAGCTACTGGTGGCCCTCTATGAGGAGAGATGTCAAAGAATTTGTGGCCGCGTGTGAGGTGTGTTCCCAGTTTAAAACTCCCCGCAGAACACCGGCGGGATTACTTCAACCACTACCCATGTATGGACTTTGTCACCGATCTTCCTCCGAGTAAAAAGTGCAATACCATCTGGGTAGTGGTAAATAGATTTTCGAAAATAGCACATTTCGTTCCTTTGACCGGTTTACCTTCCTCATCTACTCTGGCTGACCATTTTATCACGGAGATCTTCCGAATTCATGGATGTCCATCTGAGATTGTTTCGGATAGAGGAGTGCAATTCGTCTCCAGATTCTGGCGAGCCCTTTGCAAGACCTTGGGTATTCGATTGTCACTATCATCCTCCTACCATCCTCAATCAAATGGACAGACCGAGAGATCTTGAGACTTTCATAAGGATGTTCTCCTCAGCCAACCAAGACAACTGGGTAGATTTACTTCCATGGGCTGAATTCGCCCATAATAACATGTATCACGAGTTATCTTCAAAAAGTCCATTCTTTGTGGTATACGGTCACCATCCGTCTTTCCCAGAATTTTCTGCCCTCCCTCCCACCCAAGTTCCTGCAGAGGAGAGTGTATGTCAGAGTTTCAAAAATATCTGATCTCAGGTTAAATCCTGCCTAAAGAAGACATCTGCCAGATACAAGTGTTTTGCGGATAAAAAGAGGCGAGCTATTCCACCACTTAAGATTGGAGACCGTGTATGGCTTTCTACCAAAAATATTCGCCTGAAGGTTCCGTCCATGAATTTCGCTCCCCGTTTCATTGGTCCATACAAGATCACTCAGGTGATAAATCCGGTGTGCTTCAAACTACTATTACCTAAGAACCTTCGTATCTCCAACGCCTTCCACGTGTCATTACTCAAGCCTCTTATCATCAACCGTTTCTCTGTTCCTCCTTCAGCACTTCGGCCAGTACAAGTTCATCAAGAGGAGGAGTTTGAAATTACTCATATTTTAGATGCTAAAATTTCGCGAGGAGTTCTTCGCTTCCTTGTGCATTGGAAGGGCTTTGGTCCAGAGGAGAGTTCTTGGATCCGCGCAGATGATCTCAACGCTCCAGCTCTTCTAAAAAGGTTCTACTCCAAGTATCCGGGCAAACCCGGCTCCAAGTGTTCTGTGCCCACCTTTAAAAAGGGGGGTACTGTCACTCACCGGACCGTGAGTGCATCTGCGCTGGTGCGTGGTTCTCTAGCAATCCTGCCGGCGCCTGTCCTGAGCCGCGGCCGTCCGCCATCTTGATGGACTGCGCATGCGCAGCATCCAAGAACTTATGACCTTTTGCTTTTAATCTAATTGGTGGATCAGGCACATCTCCCTATTTAAGGCACCTGTGCTCATTACCTCGTTTCCTGATCTTGAGTCTCATTCCCTGTGAGTCTCTGAAGGTGTCTCCTGTGTTCTGCTAGTGTCCTCAGCTTCCTGTTGGATTACCTGCTCTACTCATCAGGGGTTCCCATACCCGCTACAGATTCCTGTGTTCTGCTCGTGTCTTCTCACCACAGCAGTGGTACAACTTGCTGTACGCAGACCACTGACTTCCCCACTACCTACCTGCACCTGGACAAGTCTTCCCTTTACAGCAGTGGTACAACTTGCTATCCACAGACCACTGACTCTCCTGTTACCTTCCTTCACCTGCTCACGTCCACCCTGGTCTCCGTGGTTCAAACCTGCCTTTCTACCATAGATGCAAGTCGCTGACTCATTTACCAGTATAGCTACAAGTCACTGACTATCATCAATTCCATTGGCATCCTCTCTCCATCTGCTGTTATATACGTTCCACTATTCACCCTACTGCCAGAGGACCGCTGAGCAAACTCCGGCCCTCTGGTAAGCATAGTCAACTGGTGAAATCCTGGGCAAGACTCCTAGTGCCCGTGACACTGTGGATAGGACCGTCAGCAGTACAGGGACACCGAAATCCGTTGGTCCTGTTGGATACATACCACCAACACCCTCCTCGTCAACTTCCTCCACGATCTCCATCAGATTTAGTCCTGCAGGCCATGTCACCAGCCAGACAGAGTCCTCTTCAATACGGGATTCATCCGAGGAATCCTGCAGTGATAAGCCTACTACTGCCACTGCTGCTGTTGCTGCTGGTAGTCGGTCTTCTTCCCAGAGGGGAAGTCGTAAGACCGCTACGTCTTTCACCAAACAATTGACCGTCCAACAGTCATTTGCCATGAGCACCAAGTACGACACTAGTCATCCTATGGCAAAGCGGATAACTGCGTCAATAACAGCAATGTTGGTGTTAGATGTGCGTCCGGTGTCCGCCATCAGTGGAGTGGGATTTAGACGGTTGATGGAGGTATTGTGTCCCCGGTACCAAATCCCGTCGAGATTCCACTTCACTAGGCAGGCGATACCAAAGATGTACAGAGAAGTAAGAACAAGTGTCCTCAGTGCTCTGAAAAATGCGGTTGTACCCTCTGTCCACTTAACCACGGACATGTGGACAAGTGGTTCAGGGCAAACTAAGGACTATATGACTGTGACAGCCCACTGGGTAGAAGCATCGCCTTCCACAGCAACAGCAGCAGCTGCATCAGTAGCAGCATCTCCACAACAGCTACTTGTGCCAAGGCAGGCAACGTTGTGTATCACAGGTTTTAGTAAGAGGCACAACGCTGACAACCTCTTAGGAAAACTGAGGGAAATAATCTCGGAGTGGCTTACTCCACTTAGACTCTCCAGGGGATTTGTGGTGTCAGACAACGCCAGTAACATTGTGCGGGCATTACATATGGGCAATTTCCAGCACGTCCCATGTTTTGCCCACACTGTTAATTTGGTGGTGCAGCATTACCTCAAGAGTGACAGGGTGTGCAGGAGATGCTTGCGGTGGCCCGCAAAATTTCTGGACACTTTCTGCATTCTGCCAGTGCCTACCGCAGACTCGAGCAACATCAAAAAAGTCTGAACCTGCCCTGCCATCACCTCAAACAAGAGGTTGTGACGCGCTGGAACTCCACCCTCTATATGCTGCAGAGGATGGAGGAGCAGCAAAAGGCCATTCAAGCCTACACAGCCACCTACGACATAGGAAAAAGAGTGGGGATGCGCCTGAGTCAAGCGCAGTGCAGACTGATTTCCGTGTTGTGCAAGGTTCTGCAGCCGTTTGAACTTGCCACACGAGAAGTCAGTTCAGACACTGCCAGCTTGAGTCAGGTGATTCCCCTGATCAGGCTGTTGCAGAAGCAGTTGGAGAAAGTGAGGGAGGAGCTGGTAAACCATTGCAATTCCACCAAGCATGTAGCTCTTGTGGATGAAGCCATTCGTACGCTTTGCCAGGATCCGAGGGTGGTCACTCTTTTTAAGTCAGAGGAATACATTCTGGCCACCGTGCTCGATCCTCGGTTTAAAGCATATGTTGTGTCTCTGTTTCCGGCGGACATAAGTATACAGAGGTGCAAAGACCCGCTGGTCAGGAAATTGTCCTCTGAAGAGGACCGTGACATGCCAACAGCTCCACCTTCATTGCACGAAGATTTGCAACAGGGACAGTTTTTTTGTTCACAAAGTCAACAAATAACACTTCGACCCTGTCTGTCTTTGACTTACTTGATGGGATTTCAATGATGAATGCTCTGTACCATGGTTGGAGGAGGTATTGTGGCCCCGGTACCAAATTGGGTACCGGACCCACTCCACTGCGCAGTCCAGAAAGCTACCTCGGTGCAACATTTTGAACTAAAAACAATATTGTGAGGTGTGAGGTGTTCAGAATAGACTGGAAATTAGTGTAAATGATTGTTATTGAATGTTATTGAGGTTAATAATAGCATAGGAGTGGAAAACAACCAAAAAACAGGATTTTAGTGCTTTTTATGCTTTTAAAAAAATAAATCAGAACCCAAAACCCGAAATCAGAAACAAAACCTTTCGTCAGGTGTTTTGGCAAAACAAATCAGAACCCAAAACCTCAAGCTAATCAGAACCCAAAACCCAAAACACTAAAAGTGCCTGGTGCACACCCCTAGTAACCTCCATGTTGACCTGCTTAGACACATACATAACTGCAGATACATAAAAAACAGCTTATGGACTGTAGGCTCAGCTTTTTGCTATTTTGAAAATGGCACTTAGTATGTCAGTTAACAATATAGCTTACTTGATGAACAATGACTGTATACTCTACCCACTATGCATACGATATGTATATATCTATGTATTTATGTATATTTTTATATTTATAGTGCCACTGTGTGTGCAGCACTATACAAAAGTGACTGCAAGCTGTAGCACAAAGAGTGATTTACAATTTAGGGAAATATATGTCAGTGAAGGAAGAGAACCAACTAGCTTACAGTCTAATTAGATGAATAAAAACAAATAGAGGTAAAAAAAAGTTGTGCAAATATAATTCTTGGCCTTGGGTGAAAGTGCAAGAAAATTAGTTTATTTAAATGTGTCAATCGCAAGTGCTGCTTGACGATATTTTTAAACGTAATTTAATTGTGTATTTAACTGTTGTACTTTATGTGCAATTTAATTGGAGATATAATTCTTGTATTTAAGTCTTCATTAAAAAAGCTACTAATGTATATATTGGTATATGTGAAATGTAGCAGTTGAAAGCAAGAGCAAGATTTATTTTCGTACGGTGCTGTATTTACATTTACCTGTTCACTGACATATTTCATTACGGGTGTGCTGAATTATTTGAGTTTGAGTGCTGAATTATTTTTTATGCATATTAAAATATATATAGCATTCCACTGAATGTGGATACAGTAATAATGGTACAGTATCTCTAGACATATAATTTAGCAGGAGTAAAGTTACAGAACAACTTCCGTGTGTTTGAAATAGCAGCCGGCAGCTTCAAGTAGGAACTTGCTTCAATATCAAAGTCTCAAGTAATATGTATATCATCAGACTCACTGACCCACAGGGCAGCAAGAACAATTATGAGCAATAAGGTTGAATCAATCCTCAATCAAATCACAGAGCCAGGAACACCACGGGTCAAACGATGAGTAACCAGAAAGAGGCAGCCAGGAACTGCTACAGCAAAAACTAATTAGACGTCAGTAATGACAGTTTGTTTTAGCAATAGAATTGTACATGGATGCCAAACCAATATGCAAGTTAGCATCAATGATGAACTAATTTAATAATTTGAAAAATGCTCACAAAAGGCAAGCTGTGGTCAGCAATGAATAGCTGGGTTGGCAATGCAGACAGTCAAACGGAAGCTGACTCAATAATCTGGCACACCAGCCTTGCACTGATCCGATCTTATAGCTGCAGGTAAGCATCCCTGCACCTGCATAGCATCACTGATCCACAAGATATTTCTGTAAATCATTTTGAAGTTTAATCTTATAATTTTGAATTTTACTTAGGCTTTCTTTGCCTCAGTTAATCTGCAATTCTGCAAAATGTTTGTGAATGATTTAGCATAGTTTTTTGAACTTTTAGCAATCTTCTCATACAATGTCCTATTTATTGTACAGTATATGTGACTCTCAGCCTTTTAGGCTAAGAGAGAGTCAAAGCTGATAATAGTTTGTGACAGTATTGTTGAAAAGTAAATTTCATTACTCCATCTCTATGGAAATGTCCAATTCCTCTACCCAATGGGTTATACAAGTGTATATACCATCAGGAGATTGAATCTTTACTTTGTAGGCCAGAGAGTAGTGTATCAGTAATCAATGATAAGACAATAAAGAAATCTTTATTGGGAATCTTAAAGTGTAGCATTAGTTCTGAGAAGGATTTCAGTAAACATCAGAGTAAAGATAACTCACAGTGTGACCAAAGCTAAATCGGGGGAAAAACGACTCTAATATCTCCACTGGAAGTGTTCTGTGGGGAACAGATAAATACCTTTCCGGGATATAGTAGCATCTGTAGTCTACTCTAAGGAGCTTTAGACTGGACCAAGATTCTTGAAAAGCTATAAGAGATGTTTCAGTGGAGCCCAACCCTTTATCCCAAAATGGTAATGCCTCAGGATGGGAGATTGTGAATAAGGAGTCCAAAATTACTATTTGGCTAGATTTAAAAAAGTATATACATCTGTAATTGGTAAGGGAATTAACCTAAGCAGATCTAATTTTTTGTTAAAACTAGAGATGCTCACTGACCCCCGTGTTTTGGTTTTGGTTTTGGTTTTGGATCTGGATTACCGTTGTGTTTTGGTTTTGGTTTTGGTTTTGCCAAACCGCCCTTGCCCTTGCGTGTTTTAGTTTTGGTTTTGGTTTTGTTTGGTTTTGTTTTGCAATTTTTTTAAAAAATCAATGTTTTGGGGCATAAAATAACCTAATTTAGTGCTCCACTTGTTTCTTGGATAAGTAAGGTAATTCTAAAGCTAATAAATTAGGAAGAAAACAGTTTAATCCCTGGCAGGCCGTCCTTAATTCTGCACACAAACCTGATTGTCTTCCCCTCCATCTTAGCCTATTGGCAATGCAGCCATCGTCTTTGGGTGTATATTACACCCTGCACTTATAGTTAAATATATAAAGAAATGGACAAAGGCAGTTTGGTTTATGTCTCACTAGGCCCCCCTCCACTTGTAGAAAATACTAAAAAATTCAGCCGTTTTAGACTGTACAATATAACTTGAAATGGACAAAGGCAGTTTGGTTTCATTCTCTATAGGACCCCCTCCACTTGTAGTTAAATAGAAAAAAAGCAGCCTGCATAGACTGAACAATATAAAAAATAAATGGACCAAGGTAGTTTGGTGGCTGTCTAGGACCCCCCTCCGCCCTCCACTTGTAGTTGAATAGAAAAAAAGCAGCCTGCATAGACTGTAGAATTAGAATATAAAAATAAATGGACAAAGGCAGTTTGGTATCTGTCTGCATCAGATCCCCTCTCCACTAGGAGTAAAATAGGAAACTATTCAGCCGTTATATAATCTAGAATATAAATAGAAATTGAGAAAGGCAATTTGGTATCTGTCTGCATCATAATCATCAACATCATCATTAGCGCCCTCGTCGCCTACACAAATCTCCCACTCATCCTCTTCTAATTCCAAAGTGGCATCCTCAATTTGTGTATCACCGGCTACACTCGGGCTATTCAGGCACACATCAGCAGAACAGCTGAAAGGGCCCTTCTTTATGGGTACACTAACAGAATGCTCATGATTAGACATACCACTGGTGGATGGACTCTCCACAGGGATTGGTGTAATTTCTGATTCAGAGCATACATTATCCTGTAATGCCTTACTGTTTTTTTGCAGCCTGGCTTTGACACGTAACAGTAGTTGTGCACCACTTTTAGACTCCAAATTACTTGGTCTTGCTTGGTCACGAGAGACCGTGCAAGAAGAAGGCTCGGTAACATTTTTTGATCTGCCACTAATAGAGAAAAGCGATTCTTTCTTTGCCACTGCGTGTGTAGAATGGCATGTTGGCAATTTTTTTTTTATCGGCTGTTAACTTTTCCTCAGTTACACTTCTTTTTCGCTTCAACACAGTCATTTTTTTTTGGGTGTGTGTTTTTTTCCCTGATTTAAAAAGACTATGTACTTTTACATCGCCTTTCCCAGATGACGTACTGGGAACACTACCATCAGGACTGGTGAAAGAACCTTGTTGTTGATTCTGCTCATATGTGGACTGCTTTGAATCCATTTTAATGAGCCCAAAGCACTTGTAGTGCCAAAAATTGTCTTATATTGATACTGCTGACAAATATGACTTTTTTTGCAGCCAGAAAAATTACTGAAAAACACTGGGGAATATGGGACACCCCAAAAGCACTTGGAGTGCAAAATATTGTTTTAGTTACTGCTGACAAATATGACTTTTGACAGCCAGAAAAATTACTGAAAAACACTGGGGAATATGGGACACCCTAAAAGCACTTGGAGTGCAAAATATTGTTTTAGTTACTGCTGACAAATATGACTTTTGACAGCGAGAAAAATTACTGAAAAACACTGGGGAATATGGGACACCCCAAAAGCAATTGGAGTGCCAAAAATTTAAAAAAAGTCTCCTCTATCCTCCTCTCTTACTGCTCTAACAATTGCTAATACAATTGGTATTAATATTAGAATTGTATAAAATAGAATTGAAACAATAATGTGTACAATTATTGCTCTGTCCCTGCGCTAATATAGCTTGTGACCTAACCCTGCTCTCTCCCTCTGTCAAATGGTGATGGATTGCTGTGGAGACGGGAATTTATGCTTTTGAAATCACGCGAGAACCGAGCTCAGAAATACGAATACGTCACGATGATTTTTTGCCTCAATTTCGATTTCGAATGGGCGGGAGAGTACCAAGCCTGCTCAGCTTGGTACTCGGATAGGTAAAATTCGGATGAATTCGGATCTCGGGGAACCGAGCCCGCCCATCTCTAGTTAAAACCATAATTTACCATAAATGTTGCCAGGAAATTTCAAATGATTGACATGTTTGAGATAGTGATTTGATTCCCAGTAATAGTGGGCAGGGGGAATTGGGATCAAACGGATGGAAGAAAAGAGAGTGTTTGAATGCATAGTTATTTGACAAAGACAGATTGCCATGTATAATAGTACTTGGGTTTAAAACTGGTTAAAGTATGTGGAGGAAGGTTAAAGTGCAGAACCACTGTTTTGATAGTATTTAATTTATTAACATTCCTTACCGTAGGCTGCTAGTCAAATCTGTTGGCAAATACATAGGGACCACTGAACTTTTTATTACTAAACTTGATGTAATTGATGTTAGGGTGTCACACATTGATGATATAATGAGATAGTAGTAGGAGATCTCAGTAGTAGATTAATTATACTCTATACTATCCAGACATCTATGAATTAACTACTTCTACTGCAGCCTCACTCTGCACTACTTATCTGATTACACAGGACATTGCAATTAGGTAATTCTTTTAATTCCCTCATTTTTTTGCTTTTTATTTATTAATCCCAATGCTTGTCAAAATATTTTTCTTTCTCTTTTTTCATGGCATTATCTTTAGGACTATATCATCCCTCACCCATCCTGCAACACACACCTCTGTCCACATTGCCCCTTCATTGCTTCACTCACCTCAAGTTAACACTCATGAATTCTGTTCCTATTTAAATTCAAATTTAATTGATTTGATCACAGCAAAAAGTAAAAGCCATTACTCTCTTCTAATTCTTCTTGATCTCTCTGCTGCATTTGACACTGTTGATCACTCTCTCCTCATACAAACGCTACAATCCCTAGGTCTTGAAGGTACTGTCCTATCCTGGGGCCAGATTCATTAAGGATCTTAACTGAAGAAACTTCTTATTTCAGTCTCCTGGACAAAACCATGTTACAATGCAAGGGTTGCAAATTAGCTTTCTGTTTTGCACTTAAGTTAAATACTGACTGTTTTTTCATGTAGCACACAAATATCAACTTTAAATTTCAGTGTACAAATAAGCTATCAAGTATTTGTGTGTTATATGAAAAAACAGTCAGTATTTTACTTATGTGCAAAACAGAAAACTAGTTTTCACCCCTTGCATTGTAACATGGTTTTGTCCAGGAGACTTAAATAAGAAACTTCTTAATTTAAGATCCTTAATGAATCAGGCCCTTTATTTTTAAAGGGAAAAGCAACAGATGTTTGCATTTAACTTGCATTTGTATTTAATTGCATTTTATATGGCAAATGTGACTTTCACATTTATTAGTATCTATCAAGACAATATTATCTCTTCATTACAATATTAAATGGTGTACAAATCGGGTAATAGGGTAGTAGTTTTACCATTCACCACTAAAAGTGTCAAGCTCTATGCTATCTAGGAGAGTTAAGTATACACACTTGTTATGCTTATGTATGTCTGACACAAATGCTATTAATTTTGGGCTGGATGCTTCTTGAGATGTGTCCCACTAAACACATGTATGTAAATATGTTTTTTATGATTTGTCTTTTCTTTATTTATGATCTGAGCGAATTTTGGTCCAGCTTTAAATGAGCCCCTATATAATTTTTTTTTTTATTATTTTTGGATCTATATGAGATAGAGTCACTTGCTATTTAGATATCATTAGGGCTTGGCCAGTGATCTGAAGAGACCACTGGCCAAGGCATAAGTCCTTAAGTTTACTCATAGTAGTACAGTTTGAAACTGTCTGAAACAGTTTTAACCTATGTCAAACATATGCTTCCCCCTGCAGTAGAGACAATTAAGCAAATCATTTTTTTGTGAGTAAATTGGTTTTAAAATATCTTTGCGTGCTTTATAATTAGAGATGAGCGGGCTCAGATTAGCGCAATCCCAGCCCACCCGAACATTGCGGATCCGAGGGGATCCGAGCACTGTTCGGGTATTTCCGGTGGTGAAAAAAAATAAAACCGGTGCTATGATGCCAAATCCCCGCGTCGGATCTCGCTAACCTCGGTTTGTATAAATTCCACGCTTGCGGCCGCCATCTTCAGTCGGGCTCAGATCAGGGAAGAGGCAGGTTGTATTGTAGTGGTGCTGCTGTGTCCTGTCACTATGTCCTGCTTAATCCAGTGGTTACTTTGTCCTGTGCTCTGTCCTGCTGATCAGTCCAGTGGTGCTTTTGTCCTGTGCTCTGTCCTGCTGAGTCCAGTGGTGCTTTGTCCAGTGGTCTGTCCTGCTGAGTCCAGTGGTGCTGTGTCCTGTGCCCTGTGCTTTGTTCTGCTAAGTCCATTGTTATTGTAAAATTCTAAAAAAAATAAAATAAAAAAAAAAATTATACTAAAATAATTTTAAAAAATTCTACAAAAATTATACAAAAATAATTTAAAAACAATATAATTTTTTTTTTAAAAAAGTATAAAATAAATTCTACTGCGATATAATAAATACGTTCACTGTTCCTGCAGTCCAGAAATATTAGTACTGCAATATATAAATACGTTCACTGTTCCTGCAGTCCAGAAATATTAGTACTGCAATATTTAACTACGTTCACTGTTCCTGCAGTCCAGAAATATTAGTACCAGAGATTAAACTACGTTCACTGTTCCTGCAGTCCAGAAATATTAGTACCAGAGATTAAACTACGTTCACTGTTCCTGCAGATTAGAAATATTAGTACCAGAGATTAAACTACTATGTTCACTGTTCTATCCTATTTCAACAACATCAGGGTGGGTGGGAGGGCCCAAGGACAATTCCATCTTGCACCTCTAGCAAACTCTTGCAAACTGCCATCCTGTCTGCCACTGCAGTGCCACTCCTAGATGGGCCACGTGTTTGTGTCGCCCACTTGTGTCGCTTAGCTTAGATATCCAGCTACCTCGGTACAACCTTTTGGACTAAAAACAATATTGTGAGGTGTGAGGTGTTCAGAATAGACTGGAAATTAGTGGAAATTAATGTTATTGAGGTTAATAATAGTGTAGGAGTTAAAAAAAAAAAAATATATATGGATTTTTGCACTTTTTATGCTTTTTTAAAAAAAAGTCAGAACCCAAAACCCAAAACAGAACCAAAATCTTTAGTGGGGTGTTTTGGCAAAACCAATCAGAACCCAAAACCTTAAGCTAATCAGAACCCAAAACACAAAACCTGAAAAGTGGCCGGTGCACACCCCTATTTATAATTTATGTAGGTTTCCTTATACAATGTGTATAAATGTTCTCCTGTTTAAAATACTATATAAGAACAAATATTTTATGTACTAGACAGTCCATTGTCTACTGCCCCTATTACTGTCTATTTCCCCTGCAATTAAATGTAATGAATGTGGATTAATTATTCCATTATAATAAAAAATAAGAAAAGAAGAAGCTCTGTGTTAATAGGAGAAAATTAACTCAAGGTGTAATTGACGCCATAAAATTGTAATTTTAGTTGTAAGTTTTATTTAGCTGACATGGCATAATTCATAAATAAATTATCTGACACAAAAGTAGTTAATTCTTAATTGTTGAGGCAATTGAATATTTTAATATTTAATTTTATTTATAATATTTTCATTTCATTCATTTGTCTTAATTTGCATACAGGAAAGTTAGAGGACAACATGCAGTATAGACATAGTGTGTCTTTAGCTCCTGGCTCACAATGCACTTGCAATGAGAACCATAATATGGTCCATATTGGAATGTAGCATTATGCATTTATGCATAATTACATACACATTGCGTATATGTCTATATGAGCATCTAAAAGAGATATCTACTCGTAGGCAACTTATATTAATTAGATCAGTAAGTCCCTAATTACTTTCCTTTTCACATATGCTCAGTGACATTGTCTTCCGGATACAGTTAGATTGAGTTGTAGTAGAACCATAAGGCTACAACTACAGTCAAAAGAGTGCATTGCTAAGATCAGATTAATGCCAAAGTTTTTTGGTGTTATATAATTTATTAATTAATTGGTTTGAAAACTGGAAATCATGTTTCGAGCGCATGAATTCAGAATATATGCATAGTAAATATGCTTAGATTTAAATCTAATCAAGCATTAGAATTATCGATGATTGCTTATAACCTGTTTGCCGTACATGGTAGATATTAAAATGTTGGCTCTAATATTCCATTAAAACTTACAGATAAAAGCCCACACTCTGATAAAAGTAGTGGTGCTCAGGTTTGTCAAACTACAAGTGCCAGCAAATCCATGGCTTCCAATGCAAGCACTTGTGAAAAAATCCTTTATTTAATAAAATACTTCAATCCCTGATTTACCAATTTATTAATCAGCTATATACATGGGGATCCTCTTCTTTCTTCAGGCTTGCAGTACATAAGAAATGACTGCAATGCACTGCCTTTATACAAAGTGCAATCAATACATTTTATCAATGAAATACATTGCATCAATGTAGTTAACTGCAGTTAGACCCCATGTGGGCTCTAACCACTATTAACAATTTAGCATAACTGTTTCACACTCTGACCAATCAGAGTGAAGTTGCTTTGTTTTGGTTAGTTTATGACCGGCTCCATAAGGTACAAGTCACAACTGACAATGTGTCATGGATTTAGGTAAACATAAAATGCATAAACGTGGATTGGGGGAGGCTGTATTTAAATAAAGCACTTTTTAAGAATATATTTTGTTTTTCAAATATGACAATGCAAAGACTAACAGACATTAGGTGGGTACAAAAAAAACTATAATTGACCACGGAGCAATAGACATTTTCTATATAGTAGATAACATAAAATCTCAATGGTGTTTAAGAAGTAACCTGAGTATGACTGTGTGCAGCATTTATGTAAAACCTTTTTTTACAGTAAAACACCATTCATCATATCTACATGCACTTTAAATGTATCTTCATGAAAACATAGTTGCATTTTTGCTGAGAATTGCAGGTATCATAAGAGATGAGCAACTCAAAATATACACATAGATGCATATTTTGTACACATTCCACATATCTTATGCCTGCACTTTGGATGCAAATGCATCAAACACCAGATGAGTCTCTAAATATTCTTGGTACTACAATATTTTAAATATATTATATCTATTTATTCGGCACTTTATGAAGTCTGCACATTAAAGGCCTCATTTAGAGTTGAACATACACCATTTCTTTGTATAAGGTATGCATTTTCGCACCAAACATAGACCAATCATACAGATTTTAGCATATTGTTGAATAGCATTCCTTTACACCTTGAGGCAGAACTGGGATAGACAGGGGGCAGAAAGTGTAAGATGAGTGCAGCAAGGGCAGGTTCATGAATGTGCAACCCAATTAGATGTGGGTGCATCCCATGTGCACTGGAGAGCTTAATTAGACATAGTTGCATCCCACGGGTACTGGCAGGCCCGGCGCTCCCATTAGGCAAGGTTAGGCACTTGCCTAGGGCGCCGGGCTCTGGAGGGCGCCTGGAGGGCACCACAGAATGGTAAATTACTTTAAAACTGTGCGGCGACCGCTGACCATACCTGTCACGGCCGCCGCACAGCATTCAGATGCACGGGGAGGGGGGAAGAGGCTATTGCTCACCACCGCCGCCTCTCTGCTCCGTCTCCTCCCCTCCACTCACTAGTGTCAGTGAGTGGAGGGGAGGAGACGGAGCAGAGAGGCGGCGGTGGTGAGACAAGGTAAGGAAAGACGGAGTGAGGGGGGAGGAGGGCGCCGATTTTGTAAAAATGCCTAGGGCGCCATGGACCCTAGCACCGGCCCTAGGTACTGGATAGCTTAATTAGACATGGGGGCATCCCACGAGTGCCCATGCAGCATAAAAGTAACTGCCATCTCTAGAACCAGAAGAGGAAAGAGGTTCAGTTAAGAATAATGGTGAAGACAGTAATATTTGCCAGCAACTGAATGTTTTAAGATTTCTACAATGAAGAATTTGTCTTTCACATCTCCACCTCATACTATATCTCCTTATTCCAGACTGCACCTAAGATAGCTGCACAGAAATATCAGTTGTCCATGGCCGCTTTATTATTTTTGGCTGATAAACTACACACACTGTCCTCACCAGAAGCTACAATAATTATTATCCAGTACCTTATGTATTATACCTCTTAGATTGTAAGCTCATTTGGGCAAGGTCACCTTTAAGCTTTCTTTCATGTCATTGTATGTAGTTTGTTTATGTCACAAACCCATCAATGTACAGTATTAATATCAGCACTTTATAAATAAATTATAATAATTTTATAAGGAACATGTGAATATAGCATTTATTAAAATCTGTCATTACACTATTCTCTCTTGTGTAATGACTATTTTGTATACAAATAGGGTAATGTGCCATTAGAATTTACTACTAACACTGTCCAGCCTCATCTGTACATTAGGCACACGTATACACACTTACTGACGTACGCCTGGCACATAGTACTGTTTTTGAGTTGTACACATCTTGATATATGTCCAACTCAACATGCACGCATGCTTTTTTTGCATACGTTTTTTTCTGTGTATGCTTTCAACTCTAAATGAAACCCTAAACCTGTAAAATTTTATTTTTTGCAGTATATTTTTTTTTAAATTCCTATTTTATTAATTCTGTTACTTAATGATCCTAAATGTTAGACCATTTTAATTTAAATTAAAATAGGACAGTAGCTATAAATGTAATGTGCTTCTTATAGAATTAAATAATATATTAATAATGATTATTTTCTACTTTATGGTGCTGGCAATATATCTACTTTGTATATATCTGCAGCTTATAAAATCACAGTACTGTCTTCCCAAGCACCAATAAAGTGACCAAGGTCACAAGGAGAATTGACAATATTCAGAACATGTTCACCCTCATTAAAATTTAATTGTTTTTCCACTAGGTTTCTCTTTGTAACCTGAGCCAGAATTAATTTTTTTCTGTTAAACAAGGAAATATATAATTATTTAATCAGTTTTTTTCTGATTGCAGAATTTTACGATTAATCAGCTAGTATTAAAAGTAAATGACTACATTGTCATGTACCTTTTAATAAAACATAGCCAAACCATTGGTTTCTATATAGAATTTCCAGATATCTATGATGCTTAACAGTTTCCTTTGCAAGGTTATTCTGATTCAGTTTATTAATGTTTCAGTCACCTAACACAAATGACTTTAACACTGAAATCTGTTAAGATTCATAGATACATATACTTGTAAAAAGACCAACTTGAAAATGTAAGATGCTAAATTGTGTTGAATATCGGAAGGCAATTTGAGTAATAAAGAAATTGCATACTCATCAGTGCTTCATAATGTAAATGGCAACCAAAATTCTCCACCTTATATTGGTATTTAACATTTAGAGGTAAAGTGCACATGAATACAATTTGGTATTAATAGAATTCAGACTGGATTTTGATGGGAGTGGTACTTGATTGGTAAATAAGTAATCAGAGAATGCATTTTGTTATTGCCACTCAGGCACTTTGGATGTAACAGTTCAATTTACTGTTTAATGTTAAATATATTTAGATGGAGTTGTCAAACTACATTTAATAGATTGAATCACATTTTTTATATATAAATGTATCCATATAACTAATGATCAAAGTAGATATTTAGAAACGATGGTATGAAAGATGCAAGTGAATAGAATTTGAAGTTCTATAATCAAAGCAGCAAGAAAAGTGGTGGTAAGGCATAAACCCATACATCAGCCAACTTTGACCACTGCTTAAAACATATTTCAATATGTGCTTAAGTGAAAGGACAAACCTTAATTACATGTTTTCTTTTTACCTTCTCTCAAGGGAGAAGAGTTAACTAGTGATGAAATTGTTTACTGTGACGCTACCAATTAATTGTATCTGTAATACAAATATATTTATATTGTAGCACAAAGCACAAGGAATGTCTCAATGTACAATTGTACAGTATATTGAACTAATTACTATTTTTGCTGGATATCTTTTAGCCCCAGCACTACCTCTGAAGATCTGATGATTTTAATAAAAAAATATGCAAGAAAATTTCTATTGAAAGCACTATAGTAGTGCTACCGTACAGTACTAACTACTGATTTTTGAGGAGGTTGTGTAGAGTTGGAAGCAAAGTTTGGTATTCTGCGTATAATATGGGCTGTTAAAACCCATCTGTTCCTCAATGCCTACCAGCAACCCTAACCTTCTCCATCCTTATTCTTCTCACCTCCCACTTCATTGTCTCCTCTTGCGCTTGATCCCCTCCACTGACTCCTCTCATGTCTGCTGTCTCTTTCCCTTCCCTTTAATATGTAGAATCGGACCTTTAGAAATGTATCACCCAGAAAAAAACAACCCTGTACTAATAGTAGAGGAACTTATCCCAGCAACCCTGGGCAATAGTTTTTGGGAAATAATGTTAAAAGTTTTAAAAATAGTATTTTAATATGTGGCACAATGTGGCATGACCTGTTGTGCACATAGTAAATTACCGGAAAAAAAACACATAGAAAAAATGCACACCTAATACCTTGTTTTCCATTTTATTGTATGCCTAAACCCTTACGGAATCTTCTTCCTTGCTTCCTGTTTTCCTTCTTCTTTCTTAATTTTTCGTACTTCTCTGGTAATCCAATTTTTAAAGAAAAAACAATCAATTTTCTCTGGCTTGACAGTGAGAGAGCCACTGCGGTTGGCTGTTTGCATATAGACCCCACATGGGGTATTTTTAATTATTATTACTGTTTATATAGCACCAATCTTATTACATAGCAGTGTGAAGAATACATGTAATCATTTACAGTCTCTGCTTAAGTTCAAAATTGCCTACTTCCCATAAATAAACTAGGGTCAGAAGCCAAATAACCGAGTATATTTTTGGATTGTGGGAGGAAAATCGGAGCATCCAGAGGAAACATGTTAAAAAGCGAGAGGCCGTATTCAGGATAATTAGTGTTATTAGTATTGTTTATTCAAACTGAAAGAAAAAAACATATCATGCAGTGCTATGAAAAGAATATTTGTTGTAGTATTGGATTGTTTATGTTTCTATATTTGAGTTATTGTGAAAGTTATATTTTTCAAATTATATTACATGAGAAAAATAAAATACTGTGCCTTTTTTTTTTTACAAATTTAAGTATTTATCTTGTTTTAAAATTAGTTAAATTTCATAATGTTGGATATAGCATGTACTGTAACTAAGAGGACTTGTGAGAATATCAAATTCTTTATAGGTTATGTAAGACAAAGAAAAATTATCATTTTGTGTGAGGACCCAGGGATCTCAGATCAATCAGGCAAGCAGTTAGTTGAAAAACATAACTATATTTTATTACATAACAATAATCAGAATTATATACATAAGCAAATATTATTAACAAAATGCAAGGGGTTTACTGCTTAATGTTCAGTATTTTTGGTCACCGTGAACATAATATTGCCTAATCCACCCAGATATATGAATAAATGAATAGGTAACCGTCTCATGAATACTGGACTTCTTCTTTTGGTTCCTGTTTATTGACTTCAAATTGTTCCTGACTACCCTTTGCTGGACCTTTGCTAACTTATTCTCATGGATTCAGACCTCGGCTTGTTTTCTGACTTTTCTTCTGGATTACGATTTGGTACCACCCTTGTCCGTTGTATCAGGCCCAGTTCGCCTGACCATTCTACTTCTACCTCGCTGACAGCTGTACTGGAGAGCCGAGACCTGCACATCCCTAGCAGCCAAATCCATACCGCCTTGCGGGGGGTCCCTGGTGAAGACCAGGGGTGCAATAGACTAAGCGCCTCCAGTTTCAGCAGCGCAAATACCAGCTGGCAGCATCTCTCTTGGGCATGACAGTATACTCTGGCCATGTCTGAAGGTGCAAGCGAACCCTCTGCCCGGGATCTATTTCTCATTTCGGCCCAACAGAAAAGAGCAGAATGAGATGGACCAAGCCCAGTTACTTCAGTGTTTTCAAACTGTTGTTTCCTGCTTAGAAACTCGACAGAATTCTTTGGCAGCTAGCTCACAAACTCTTGCGCCACCATCCCCGACTCCTGCTCCCTCCCCAGCTCCGGTCATTGGCACCTCCAAGATCATTAGAATCCCTGCTCTCGAAAAATATGATGGGGACCCTAAGAGATGTAGAGGATTCCTCAACCAGAGTGCTATACAATTTGAATTGAATGCAGAGAGCTTCTTCTCTGAAAGAGCTAAGGTAGCTTTATTATTTCCCTGCTCTCTGTTCAGGACTTGGCCTGGGCCTCACTTCTTTCCATGATGACCCTATATTACAGAATTCCACCAGGTTTATTAAAACCTTTCGTAAGGTCTTTGACGAGCCTAGAGGCGTCACCTCTGCTGCATCAAGTTTGTTGAACCTTCCTCAGGGGTCTCTTCCAGTGGGGCAATATGCTGTCCAGTTCTGCACCTTTGTCATGCAAAGCGTGAGAAAAAAAAATGTTTAATAGGGACACTCTATGGATAAGTTAGAATTTATTATAAATTTTATTGCTATGCTTTAAAACTCATAATTACATAACCAAGAACATGATAACGCTGGTAAAACCAAAAAATTTGTGAAAAATTAAAAACTAAATGATGAATTGAACCAATTTATTTTCAACTGTTAAGAATAGAAGTGTCACCTGCTATACTCCGCCACTGCTATTATCGCTTGAAAACACAATGTGTTTTGAACAGTATATCCCTTATGTATAAGTACACATGTTTTAATACTAGTTAGGAGTCCCACAAAGCATTATTGGGTGGAATATCCCATTAATAGAATACAATGGTTCCATTCTATTGGTGCAATGTGGAGTAAATTGGCAAGTGCTTTAATAAATTCTCTCATAAATCCCCAATATCATGTGCAGATAGAGGTTATAGTCACCGGGCTAAGGATTGACAAATAATATTGTAGCGGTATTTAGGCTTAACTGTAGTAAATTTTTCAACTGGAACGTAATTTTTGTGACCTCAATATGCCACTAAATGTTTGCCACATATAGTTTATGATGTTACAATGGGTTACTATGGGTTACTGCTGATCTGAGTCCAAAACTATGTTTATATAGAGTGTATGAGCAGCGGACTATAAAAAGATTAATAACCTTTTTGTGGAGTTGGATTTAATTGTAACAAGTTTTCGAATAGATCGTCATTGCTGAGTCCAAAACTTGGTATAATTTTGGTGGTGCTAGAGTAATATCTGCCAAGTCTGTCCTAAGGGGTGGGGTACAGCATATCGATGCCGAGTACCCCAACATGAGGACTCGGAAGAGCTCCTTCCCGACCATCATCGATGATGACTCCTCTTCAAAGCAAATTCACCCAATCACGATCAAGTAAGAAGCCGGCTTCACTTGATGACGTTATTCACCATGGCGACGGTATTATCGCTGTAGTTAACGAGATAATGTAAGTATGCACCCATGTACAATGTAGAAGGCTTTGAAAACTACATTGTACATGGGTGCATACTTACATTACCCCGTTAACCACAGCGATAATACCATCACCATAGTGAATGACGTCATCAGGTGGAGCCAACTTCTTACTTGATCGCGATTGGGTGAAGTCGCTTTGAAGAGGAGTTGTCATCGATGATAGTCGGGAAGGAGCCCTTCGGATGTCCTCATGTCGGGGTAAGTCTTGTTGGGGTAGTCAGCATCGATATGCTGACTACCACTGGTCCTAAGAACTTTTAATAGTAATAGAAATCACATGCTGGCATCTGTAAAGAGTACCACCTTTAGACGTATAGCCTCTGAATATCATTAGATTGTAAAGCCTATAGTTCTAAATCCTACCCTATTAGCCTGAATCTAAGGTTCCATATATAGGGTATAGCTTAATAGCATATGATCTAACTTTATTTCATAGTTTTTAGTATAGATATAAAATATATGAGGGAATAGCAGCGAGCGTGGCTAACCAATAGTTCTCACCTTGGTGTCCGAATTGAAATGGAACAATGAGGCCCTGGTCGCTACTTTCTGGCAGGGTCTCACTGACTGAATTAAGAATAAGTTGGCTTCTAGGAGCTTCCTTCGGATCTGGATTCTCTAATTTCTCTATTTATACGGTTGGATCTTCGGTTTAGGGAGTGTACCCAGGAAAAAGATCGTTCTCGATGCCCAGCACTGCGTCTAGCTCTTCAGTTCAAAACCCAGTGCTTCCACCTGAAGAACCTATCCAAATTGGTTGCTACCGCCTTACGTCCAATGAGAGAGAGAGGCGATTCAAGAACAAGCTCGTTATCTACTGCGGGTATCCTGGACACTTGCTTTCTTTCTGTTTGAAAAAGCCGGGAAACGCCCTCTCCTAGCCGGTGACAGGGAGGCCGTACTAGGAGTGTGGAGTCCTTCTCCCTTTTCTCCCACTAGACCTGACTTAATTATGCCCGTCTTCCTGGACACTCTTGGTGGGTCCATATCCAAAACTGCCTCTGTGGACTCCGGCTCTGCCGGGAACTTCATTTCTTCAGTTCTGGTCTCTAAGCTCCATCTGTCATGTCAGCCTCTACAGCAGCCGTTAATTTTGGTGGATGGCAACCGAGTCTCTAATGACTCCATTACCACTGTCACTCTTCCTATTTAGTTGCTGGTAGGAGTCTTACATTCTGAGCTTTCATGTTTCCTGTGCTACCACAGTCCATAAACCCTATTATTCTGGGTTTACCTTGGCTTTGGACCCACTCTCCCCAATTCAATTGGACACATGCTCAAGTAGCTTCCTGGGGACCCACGTGCCATTCTCAGGGTTTAGCCTCCGTCAAGCCCAACTGGGCATCCACTGCCTGCCATATGCTCTTTCCTGTGGCTCTCCTTCCTGCGATGTATGCCTCTTTTCATGATGTATTTAGCCAAGCCGCAGCCGAGAGCTTACCTTCTCGCTGACCATGGGATTGTCCTATCGATCTGATGCCAGGAAAACATTCCCAAAGGTAGGATCTATCCTGTTCCCATGAATGAGTCCCAGCCAATATCCCAATATATCTCCGAAAATTTGGAGGGTGGCTTTATTAGGAGTTCCTCCTCTCCAGTAGGGGCAGGGTTCTTTTTTGCTAAAAAAAAAAGATGGTTCAATCCGCCCTTGTATTGACTATCAACATCTCAACACTATTTCCATTAGGAACCGCTATCCATTGCCCCTTATTACGGAACTGTTTGATCATATTAGTGGCTCCAAAATATTCACCGAGATGGACCACTGAGGGGCGTATAATCTCATCTGCATATGCAAAGAGGATGAATGGAAGACTGTCTTCAACACCAGGGATGGGCACTATGAATACCTGGTTATGTCCTTCGGTTTATACATTGCCTCAGCAGTGTTTCAAGCATTCGTAAACAAGAATTTCCGGTACCTTCGTTACCTCTCTGTTGTCGCATATCAGGATGATATCTTAATTTTTTCCCACTATATTCAGCCTCATTATTCCCATGTTAAAGAGGTAATTTTTCATTTATGACAAAAATCCTTTACTACCTACATGGGTTCTTAATACCATCTCTACGGTTCCTGCTGCAGATTCCTTGGTGCATAATTTCTCTCACATCTGAACCAAAATGAGAACTAAACTCCTGGAGTCCTCTTCCCATTACTAGGCGTTAGCTGGTCATCATCAGAAGATGTTCCCTGCTCTCCATGTGGGAGATAGAGTTTGGCTTTACACAAGAAATCTGAAACTTAAGGTTCCCTCCATGAAAGTCGCACCTAGATTTATAGGACCATTCACCATCTTACAACTTATTAATCCAGTTTTACAAGCTCTGCCTTTCTCCCTCCCTAAGGGTTCATAACTCCTTTTACATTTAGCTCTAGAAGCCTTTAATACTCAATAAGTTATTTAAGGAATCCTCCCGATCTCCTTCCCTAATTACTATTACGGGTGAAAAATATGAGGTAAGCCGCATTCTGGACTATCACCGTTATCATGGTCAACCTCAATTTCTGTTGCATTGGAAGATATTTGGCCCTGAAGGGAGGTCATGGGTAAAACAAAAAGACCTCCTAGTCTATTATAAGATTCCCTTAAATGTTGCCCGATTGCTCCTTGTGCCAGTAGAAAGGGGGAGGGGGGTACTGTCAGGCGTCGTCCCTCGGCACCTTCTACGGGACTGCCATCTGTCTCAGCTCTCCCTGTCTATGGTTGTTTAGCAACCATATGCCATACTTACTGCTGGTGACGTCAACACCATCAGTAATTAGTGCCTGGCTGTTTTCTATTTAAAGAGGCATCTGGCACCCTTAGGGTGCCACAGTATCAGGTCCAACCTCTACCCCAGCGTCTCCTGTGGTTATATTTCGATTTCTGACTATTGACTTCGGCTTGTTCCTGACTACCCTTTGCTTGACCCTTGCTGCGTTATTCTCATGAATTCTGACCTTGGCTTGTTTCCTGATGCTTCTTCTGGATTACGATTTGGTACCACCTTTTTCCATCTGGTTCTGACCTGGATGATCTGACCATTCTACTTCTGATTCACTGCCAGCTGTACTGGAAAGCTGCAACCTGCGTGTGCCTAGCAGTCAAATCCTTGTAGGGGACCCTGATGAAGACCAGAGGCGTGGTAGACTCCGCGCCACCTATTTCAGCAGTGCAAACACCAGCAGGCAGCATCTCTCTTGGGTGTGACAATCTGTAGTATGAGAACTGTCTGAACTGTTAGGACAAACAACAGGGTATTCCCTACACTATAGGAGTGTTGATGCAATTACTCTGGTCAGTCTGAATAATAATCTAATCTGTACAGCTAGACTGTCAAAAATACATCAGAGATAAAGAAAATTAAATTACTTTAAAAGTTATAAACAAAGTGGGAAATTAAAGACTAAAGTCCATGTTGTTACAATAAAAAATAAAAAAGTAAGGAAAACGAGGTACAGAAATGATGGTTTAAAGTTAACCCCTGTAGCTAGCGGTAAGAGAAAATGTAAGCAGACTAGAGATTTGCGCAGACTCGTTTGCTTTGGTTTTGGTTCTATAACTTCTTTGTGATTTGGTGCATAAATTATCTACATGCGGTTACTGAATGCTGAAAATGACATTCCTGAGTTTTTTCAAAAGATTGATATCGGTAGTAAGAATAAGAGGTCATTATATAGACAGCGGCATTAGTAGATCTTTCGAGAGGTAGATAGACGAAGGTGGGCTGCACCTAGAATAAAAAGGTTAAAAGACCCCACTCTATATATTTAGAACTTTAAAGGGCATCCATCATTGACAGGGAAGAAAAGTAAGAAGAAGAGTTCATTAAATGGACAGCAGCATCAGTAGACATTTCTCCAAGTAGATAGAAGAAGGTGGTCTGAACCCATAATAGAAATGTTGACAGACCACGCAAAAAATACATTTTGAAGGCTAGACAAAATAATTAATGGAAAGCGAAGAGGCAGAATTAAGCAGAATCCATTAGATAGACAGCGGCATCAGTAGACATTTAAACAAGTAGAGAGGATGTGTAATTTGCTTGCACTATATAAATAAATGTTGATGATGATATACAAAGGTGGGATGCACCCATAATAAATAAATTGAAAGACTACTCATACAATACATTTTGAATATTAGAGGACATCCATTGGAGATAGTGTAGCGACAAGACATTGGAAGAGGTCCTTAAACCAACAGCAGCATCAATAGACATTTAGACAATTAGTTAGATAAAAGTGGGCTGTACTCATAATAACAAAATTGAAAGATATAAACATTAGAGGGCATCCGTCACCTGCAGTCAATCTACAAGACAATAGAAGAGGTCATTGAATGTGGGCTGCTCCCATGATAAAAAAGATGAAAGACTATGCATACAATAAATTCTGAACTTCAGAGGGAATCCACCATTCACAGTCGTGCTACAAGACAAAATAAGAGATCACTGAAGGTGGATTGCACCCAAAAAAAATAGTTCAAAGACTATGCACATAATACATTTTTAACACTTGAGGTCATACATCATTGACAGTGAAGCTGTCAGAAACAAAGTTGCTCTGACATTGTACGAGTGTTATAGCACTTTTTAAGTACTAAAGCAGTTTTTAAAAGCCCATCCCGGCAAGCCGTCACCCGGGAGTGCCGGACAGCCGCGCAAGCAAGGTAGCGCTGTAACCAGGACAGGTAAGATCATAACACATAGATAGTTTTAGGTGAGTGAAATGGAATTAGAAAATTTGAGAAGTCTTGAATTCTGGCATGTGATGAGGTGATCAGTGCAGAGGAAAGGCAACGGTCATTGGCTGAATGCAGGGAACGGGCGGGAGTGTGGATGGAGAGGAGGTTAGAAATATAAGGGGCAGTGGAAAGGGAGAGGGCCTTGTAGGTGACAGTGAGGAGTTTAAAGAGGATTCTGAAGGGAAAAGGGAGGCAGTGAAGGGCAAGGCAGAGAGGAGGGGCAGAGGAAGAGCGGCGTGAGGGAAATATAAGTCTTGCAGCCACGTTAAGAACAGAGCAAAGAGGTGCGAGATGGGAGTGGGGGAGGCCGGTGAGGAGAAGGTTGCAGTAATCGAGACGGGAAATAATGAGAGCATGGATGATGGTCTTAGCAACCTCCTGAGAGAGGAAGGGACGAATGCGGGCAAAATTCCATAGTTGGAAGCGACAGGAGTGGGCAAGAGATTGAATGTGGGGAACAAAAGAAAGGGAGAAGTCCAGGGTGACACCCAGGCAGCGGAGTTGGGGAACAGCAGAGATGGTAGTGTTATTAACGGTGATGGAAATTTCACGGTGGGTAGAAGATTTAGAAGGAAGGAAAGCAATGAGTTCAGTTTTCGCAATATGGATTTTGAGAAAACATGAAGACATCCAGGAGGAGATAGCAGAGAGGCAGTCGAAAACACGAGAGAGGAGGGGGGGGGTGAAAGGTCAGGAGAGGAGATGTAGAGTTGAATGTCATCAGCATAGAGGTGATACTGGAGACCAAAGGAAGAGATGAGATCACCCAGGGAGGTAGTGTACAGTGAGAAAAGAAGAGGGTCGAGAACAGAGCCCTAAAGGAACCCCAACAAGGAGGGCGGAGGGGGGTGAGGAAGAGTCAAGAGTGGACACAGTGAAGGAGCGGTTGGCAAGGTAGGAGGTGAAACAAGTGAGGACAGTGCCAGAGAGGCCAAGAGAGAGAAGGGTCTGCAGAAGGAGGGGGTGATCCACGCTGTCAAAGGCCGCAGAGAGGTCCAAGAGAATGAGCAGGGAGAAGTCACCCCTGGATTCGGCCGAGAGGAGGTCATTAGTAACTTTGGCCAGGGCAGTTTCAGTCGAGTGGAGGGGGCGGAAGCCAGATTGGAGGGGGTCAAGTAGGGAGTTAGCAGAGAGGTGACTGGAGAGGAAGTTGCAGACAATCCGCTCAAGTAGTTTGGAGGCGAAGGGAGGAAGTGATATGGGGCGGTAGTTAGCTAGAGAGGTGGGGTCAAGGTTAGGTTTCTTAAGAATGGGGAGATAAGGCATGCTTGAAGGAAGAGGGGTGCCAGTAGAGAGATACAGATTGAACAGGTGTGCAAGGTGGGCGCAGGTAGAGGAGGAAAGGGAGCGAAGGAGGTGAGAGGGGATGGGATCCAGTTAGCAGGTGGAGGGAGGAGAAGAGAGAATGTGGGGCAGAAGGAGCACCAAAGTTGGTTATTGGAGGAAGAAGGTACAATGACAGTGGCTGGAGTATGTGATAAGGGGACATGTCCAATGTGATAGCCTCAATTTTTGAGGAGAAAAAGGAGGCAAACTCGGTGGCAGAGAGGGAGAGGAGGAGAGGAGAGAGTTAAAAGTGGCAAAGAGGCGGCGGGGATTGGAGGACTGAGAAAAGATGAGAGACTTAAAGAAAGATTGATTGGCATTTGAGAGGGTGGAACTAAAGGAGGAGAGGATAAACTTAAAGTGTAGGAAATCGGCAAGGGAGCGAGATTTCCTCCATAGACGTGCAGCAGCATGAGTGCACTTCTGAAGGAAGCAGGTAAATTTAGAGTGCCAAGGTTGGGGTAACCAATTGCGGCAGTTAACAGAAGAGGCTGGGGCAAGGGCATCCAGAGCTGTAGTGAGGGAGAGGTTATAGAGGGAGGTCGCCTGATCAGGGCAGACCAGGGTAGGAAGTGGGGCAAGAAGAGTGTCCAGAGAAGAGGAGAAGGAGGTGGGATCCAGAGCATCGAGGTTGCGCTTGGTGAGGGTGGATTTAGGCAGGGGGATTGCAGGGCAGGATGATAGAGTAAAGGAGAGGAGGTGGTAGTCAGAGAGCGGAAAGGGGGAATTAGAGATGTCGGAAAGAGCACAAAGATGAGAGAAAAGAAGATCAAGGGAGTGACCAAGACAGTGGGTGGGGGATGCACCACTGAATTAGAATGAAGGAGGAGGAGAGGGTAAAGAGTGTTAAAGTAAACTCTTAAACGTAAAGAATGATTGCAGAAGTAGAAGAGAATAAAAGGAAGCTGATATTCTACTGAAAAGTCTTTTATTCTGTACACAAAGAAATATGCACAGCACAGGCGCCAGTTTAAAATTTGCTAAAATAAAAGGTTCTGAGAATTATGCAACGTGGAAATTTGCAATGTAAATGCAATTAATGCGGGAAAAGCTGTGGAAAGTCACAGTAGATCCAGACGCCAGTCCAAATGCCGATGAGGTGAATAGAGCCATGGACACCATTGGATTAGCTGTAGAACAGCACGTGTATTCTGTCATTAATGATAACGACTCAGCAAGTGGGATGTGGACTGCTCTGAAAAATGCATACGAGTATAAAGGTCTGATGAGAAGAATAAAGTTGAGACGTATGCTAAATTGAGTACTTGTGAGAACATAGATGAGTACATAGACAAAATGCTGTTTATATTCCAGCAATTGGCATCTGTTGGAGCACAGTTAGACGTCGAGGAATGGCGATGCTGCAGAATCTCACACCAGAGTATGATTTCCTTGTAATACCTTTGGAGTCTAATGATACCAAGTTAACGACAGAAATCATGAGAGTTAAGCTGCTTCAGTTCAAACAGAGAATTCCTGTCGAGGAAAATGCTGAGAGTACCGTTCTACTCACAAAAGGTGCGAAGTCCAAGAAGCCCAAATACAAATGCTTCATATGTCATAAGATGGGGCACAAGGCATCTGAATGTAGGCTGAAAGTTTCAAGTGGTGCGCAACAGAAGAAGCATGAAAAACCTAATGAGTCAGCATTGAATGTAGCAGATAGTCATAAGAAGGACTACTGATATATGGACTCAGGAGGCACAAAACATTTTAGCTGCATTCAGGAATGATTTAGTTCATTGAAACCATGTGATCCAGTAACAGTAAAAGGAATTGGTGGAAAGTTCTTACTGCAACAAAAGTCGGGTGTCACGGGCACTAGGTGTCTTGCCCAGGAAATCACCAGATGTTGGCTTACCAGAGTAATATAGATGGTAATAGGTACTCTGGTAGCAGGGTGACAACGGAACTGGAGGAACAGCAGATGGTGAGAGAATGCTCGAGGAAAGTCTATGACTAGCAGCACTGGTAGAGAGTATATAATTGAACACGAGGAGCTGGATAGACAAGGAAACGTGAGGGTAGTCAGTGGTCTGCGTATAGCAAGTTGTACCACTGCTATAGTGAGGAGGAATGTCCAGAGGTAGCGAGGAGGTAGTGAGAGTCAGCGGTCTGCGTATAGCAAGTTGTACCGCTGTCTAGGTAAAGGAATGGAATCCAGATGAAGGTAGATAACAGGGAAGTCAGTGGTCTGCGTATAGCAAGTTGTACCACTGCTATGTGAGAGGATACTTGAAACTGGTGTCACAGGGAACTGGAATCAGTGGTCTGCATATAGCAAGTTGTACCACTGCAATATATATGTGAGGAGAGCACGAGGAGATGAATGCTATGCAGAGTATACACGGGTACACAGGACTTGATCCCACGATGATATCACAATACAATGATAACAGAGCAGCACTGCTAAAGTATACAAAGTCACAATAACAATCCCGGCAAATAGGAGACAAAGTCAATGGTAGCAATAGTCTCAGTGGATAGAGGACTCCGGAGGAGAACACAACACAGTCCAGCTAGATATGCAATACAAAAGCAAAGTCAATGAGATGGATGCATACCGCGGTTCAGGAGAGCAGGCTGTCAGAGAGGCGTGCTGGGATACCTGAACGGCTAAAGGCCGGCAGGAGGAGAGATCACTGGAAGGTGGAAGCGGTAATCAAGTTGGTGCAGCGCACGGCAGGTAAACCATCATGAACGAGGCAATACTCTGGAAGCAGTAGTAAATGGAACTGGAACTTGAAGAACACGGGAGAGTTTAGGCGGTCTGAACTCCAGTAGCAGAGATGGAAGCAGCGGAGCGCTGACCCGATGAACACAGTAGAGTTGAGATGAGCTGGAACTCTGTAGAAGCAACGGAGGCAGCGGATAGGAATCAGCTGGCTGCAGACACGATGAACACCGGGGAGTTGAGGTGAGCAGGAACTCTGTAGAAGCAGCGGAGGCAGCGGATAGGAATCAGCTGGCTGCAGACACGATGAACACCGGGGAGTTGAGGTGAGCAAGAACTCTGTAGAAGCAGCGGAGGCAGCGGATAGGAATCAGCTGGCTGCAGACACGATGAACACCGGGGAGTTGAGGTGAGCAGGAACTCTGTAGAAGTAGCGGAGGCAGCGGATAGGAATCAGCTGGTGCAGACACGATGAACACAGGAGAGTTGAAGTGAGTAGGAACTCTGTAGAAACAACGGAGGCAGCGGATAGGAATCAGCTGGTGTAGACACGATGAACACAGGAGAGTTGAAGTGAGTAGGAACTCTGTAGAAACAACGGAGGCAGCGGATAGGAATCAGCTGGTGTAGACACGATGAACAGAGGAGAGTTGAAGTGGTCTGGAAACCACAGTAGAAATAACAGGAATCAGCAGAAGCTGAATACACGAGGAAACACAGGAACACCTTCAGAGGCTCATGGGAATGAGACTCCAAGATCAGGCAACGAGGTATTGACCACAGGTGCTTTAAATAGGGAGTGTTGCCTGATCAGCCAATTAATGAAAAGCAACAGATACTGAAGGCTTGAAAGGGCTGCACATGCGCAGACCCTCAGGCTGGCGGACGGCCACAGTTCCTAAACAAACGAGAAGTAGCACTCACAGTCCGGTGAGTGACAGTACCCCCCCTTTTAAAGGTGGACACAGAACACCTGGAACCGGGTTTGTCCGGAAACTTGGAGTAGAACTTCTTAGATGGGACCTTCAAACGAATATTTTTGGTCGATAACCAAACACGATCTCCGATTTTCAGTGGTGGAATAGCCCGTCTCTTTTTATCTGCAAAAGACTTATATCTGGCAGAAGTCTTCTTTAAACAGGTTTTGACCTGCGACCAAATATTTTTGAAGGTTTGGCAAATAGTCTCTACAGCAGGAACTTGGGTGGGAGGGAGGGCAGGAAATTCCGGAAACGATGGATGGTGACCGTAACCCACAATGAATGGAGTTTTAGAAGATGACTCATGATAACCATCTTCAACATCCGAGGACGTCACGAACGCCCGATGAGGAGGAAGGCATTCTGACAGAACCTTATTGCACAGATCCGTAGATGAAGGATCCTGTGGAGGAAGGCCTGGTGGAATAGACGACTGTTGTATTTTAAGTGGAATAACTTGAGAGAGACAACGATGATGACATTCAGTTCCCCAAGACGTAACTTAAGGGGTGTGCTAGTCAATCTGGGGAGAGTGACATTGAAGCCATGGAAGGCCTAATACAATCGGACTTGTAGTAACAGGAAGAATTAAAAATGAAATTTCTTCTTGGTGTAATACACCAATTTGAAGGGTTACTGGAGACGTACTCTGAGTGATGAGACCATTAATAATACGCGATCCATTGATAGCAGTCACAGTAATGGGTGTCTTCAAAGTAATCACTGGTAGAGACCATTGATTCACGAGGGATTTCGAAATAAAGTTTCCCGCAGCTTCAGAGTCAATAAGTGCTTGGGACTTAAAGGATTTGGTAGCAAAGGAAACTGTAACATCAAAAGCACAAACTTTTAATTTCGAGGAACAAGAAGAGGACTCCAGAAACCCTAACCTTATCTCTCCAGTATTGGTTAGAGCCCGGCATTTCCTGGGACATGAGTTCAGCATGTGAGTAGAGTCAGCGCAGTAGATACAGAGTCTATTTATCACTCTTCGTTCCCTCTCTTTTGCAGTTAATTTGGAGCGACCTATCTCCATAGGTATTACTGGAGATGGGGCTTGATGAACTTGAGGTACCGAGCGAAGAGGCGCTTTGAAAGAAGTTACTCTTTCGGAATCATTCTCACGAAACCTCATGTCTACACGAAGGCAAAGGGAAATCAAATCATCCAAAGAGGAGGGTACTTCTTGTGAGGTCAGTGCGTTTTTAATTTTATCGGAAAGCCCCTGCCAGAAGGTGGCGATCAGTGCCTCAGCGTTCCACTGAAGTTCAGAGGCTAGTATCCGAAATTGAATGACGTACTGAGCTACGGTGCGAGATCCTTGGCGTAGACGGAGGATGCTGGATGCAGCGGAAATAACCCGACCAGGTTCATCAAATACACTTCGGAACGTGGAAATAAATTTGGCACTATCCTGTAATAATGGATCATTTCTTTCCCACAGAGGGGAAGCCCATGCGAGAGCTTGTCCGGAAAACAAGGAAATGAGATTGGCCACTCTGGAACGATGAGTAGAGAAATTTTGAGGTTGGAGCTCAAAATGGACGGAGCATTGGGTAAGAAAGCCCCTACAGGTTTTGGGGTCTCCATCATATTTTGAAGGAGTAGGCAGGTGTAGCGTGGAAGCAGTAGACACCTGGGATGGCAAAGGGGAAGAAGAAGACGACACGGGAGGATCAACGGTGGTTGCTACATTTTGCACAGAAGTTACTTGGGCGACTAAAGTCTGATAACATTGCAGCAACTGTTGTTGACGAACATCTTGTTGTTCCATATGGGTAACCAGATACCGCAGCATCTCAATAGCTGTTGGTTCTGATCCTGGGTTTGACATGGCCTGATCTTACTGTCACGGGCACTAGGAGTCTTGCCCAGGAAATCACCAGATGTTGGCTTACCAGAGTAATATAGATGGTAATAGGTACTCTGGTAGCAGGGTGACAACGGAACTGGAGGAACAGCAGATGGTGAGAGAATGCTCGAGGAAAGTCTATGACTAGCAGCACTGGTAGAGAGTATATAATTGAACACGAGGAGCTGGATGGACAAGGAAACGTGAGGGTAGTCAGTGGTCTGCGTATAGCAAGTTGTACCACTGCTATAGTGAGGAGGAATGTCCAGAGGTAGCGAGGAGGTAGTGAAAGTCAGCGGTCTGCGTATAGCAAGTTGTACCGCTGTCTAGGTAAAGCAATGGAATCCAGATGAAGGTAGATAACAGGGAAGTCAGTGGTCTGCGTATAGCAAGTTGTACCACTGCTATGTGAGAGGATACTTGAAACTGGTGTCACAGGGAACTGGAATCAGTGGTCTGCATATAGCAAGTTGTACCACTGCAATATATATGTGAGGAGGGCACGAGGAGATGAATGCTATGCAGAGTATACACGGGTACACAGGACTTGATCCCACGATGATATCACAATACAATGATAACAGAGCAGCACTGCTAAAGTATACAAAGTCACAATAACAATCCCGGCAAATAGGAGACAAAGTCAATGGTAGCAATAGTCTCAGTGGATAGAGGACTCCGGAGGAGAACACAACACAGTCCAGCTAGATATGCAATACAAAAGCAAAGTCAATGAGATGGATGCATACCGCGGTTCAGGAGAGCAGGCTGTCAGAGAGGCGTGCTGGGATACCTGAACGGCTAAAGGCCGGCAGGAGGAGAGATCACTGGAAGGTGGAAGCGGTAATCAAGTTGGTGCAGCGCACGGCAGGTAAACCATCATGAACGAGGCAATACTCTGGAAGCAGTAGTAAATGGAACTGGAACTTGAAGAACACGGGAGAGTTTAGGCGGTCTGAACTCCAGTAGCAGAGATGGAAGCAGCGGAGCGCTGACCCGATGAACACAGTAGAGTTGAGATGAGCTGGAACTCTGTAGAAGCAACGGAGGCAGCGGATAGGAATCAGCTGGCTGCAGACACGATGAACACCGGGGAGTTGAGGTGAGCAGGAACTCTGTAGAAGCAGCGGAGGCAGCGGATAGGAATCAGCTGCTGCAGACACGATGAACACCGGGGAGTTGAGGTGAGCAAGAACTCTGTAGAAGCAGCGGAGGCAGCGGATAGGAATCAGCTGGCTGCAGACACGATGAACACCGGGGAGTTGAGGTGAGCAGGAACTCTGTAGAAGTAGCGGAGGCAGCGGATAGGAATCAGCTGGTGCAGACACGATGAACACAGGAGAGTTGAAGTGAGTAGGAACTCTGTAGAAACAACGGAGGCAGCGGATAGGAATCAGCTGGTGTAGACACGATGAACACAGGAGAGTTGAAGTGAGTAGGAACTCTGTAGAAACAACGGAGGCAGCGGATAGGAATCAGCTGGTGTAGACACGATGAACAGAGGAGAGTTGAAGTGGTCTGGAAACCACAGTAGAAATAACAGGAATCAGCAGAAGCTGAATACACGAGGAAACACAGGAACACCTTCAGAGGCTCATGGGAATGAGACTCCAAGATCAGGCAACGAGGTATTGACCACAGGTGCTTTAAATAGGGAGTGTTGCCTGATCAGCCAATTAATGAAAAGCAACAGATACTGAAGGCTTGAAAGGGCTGCACATGCGCAGACCCTCAGGCTGGCGGACGGCCACAGTTCCTAAACAAACGAGAAATAGCACTCACAGTCCGGTGAGTGACAGTACCCCCCCTTTTAAAGGTGGACACAGAACACCTGGAACCGGGTTTGTCCGGAAACTTGGAGTAGAACTTCTTAGATGGGACCTTCAAACGAATATTTTTGGTCGATAACCAAACACGATCTCCGATTTTCAGTGGTGGAATAGCCCGTCTCTTTTTATCTGCAAAAGACTTATATCTGGCAGAAGTCTTCTTTAAACAGGTTTTGACCTGCGACCAAATATTTTTGAAGGTTTGGCAAATAGTCTCTACAGCAGGAACTTGGGTGGGAGGGAGGGCAGGAAATTCCGGAAACGATGGATGGTGACCGTAACCCACAATGAATGGAGTTTTAGAAGATGACTCATGATAACCATCTTCAACATCCGAGGACGTCACGAACGCCCGATGAGGAGGAAGGCATTCTGACAGAACCTTATTGCACAGATCCGTAGATGAAGGATCCTGTGGAGGAAGGCCTGGTGGAATAGACGACTGTTGTATTTTAAGTGGAATAACTTGAGAGAGACAACGATGATGACATTCAGTTCCCCAAGACGTAACTTAAGGGGTGTGCTAGTCAATCTGGGGAGAGTGACATTGAAGCCATGGAAGGCCTAATACAATCGGACTTGTAGTAACAGGAAGAATTAAAAATGAAATTTCTTCTTGGTGTAATACACCAATTTGAAGGGTTACTGGAGACGTACTCTGAGTGATGAGACCATTAATAATACGCGATCCATTGATAGCAGTCACAGTAATGGGTGTCTTCAAAGTAATCACTGGTAGAGACCATTGATTCACGAGGGATTTCGAAATAAAGTTTCCCGCAGCTTCAGAGTCAATAAGTGCTTGGGACTTAAAGGATTTGGTAGCAAAGGAAACTGTAACATCAAAAGCACAAACTTTTAATTTCGAGGAACAAGAAGAGGACTCCAGAAACCCTAACCTTATCTCTCCAGTATTGGTTAGAGCCCGGCATTTCCTGGGACATGAGTTCAGCATGTGAGTAGAGTCAGCGCAGTAGATACAGAGTCTATTTATCACTCTTCGTTCCCTCTCTTTTGCAGTTAATTTGGAGCGACCTATCTCCATAGGTATTACTGGAGATGGGGCTTGATGAACTTGAGGTACCGAGCGAAGAGGCGCTTTGAAAGAAGTTACTCTTTCGGAATCATTCTCACGAAACCTCATGTCTACACGAAGGCAAAGGGAAATCAAATCATCCAAAGAGGAGGGTACTTCTTGTGAGGTCAGTGCGTTTTTAATTTTATCGGAAAGCCCCTGCCAGAAGGTGGCGATCAGTGCCTCAGCGTTCCACTGAAGTTCAGAGGCTAGTATCCGAAATTGAATGACGTACTGAGCTACGGTGCGAGATCCTTGGCGTAGACGGAGGATGCTGGATGCAGCGGAAATAACCCGACCAGGTTCATCAAATACACTTCGGAACGTGGAAATAAATTTGGCACTATCCTGTAATAATGGATCATTTCTTTCCCACAGAGGGGAAGCCCATGCGAGAGCTTGTCCGGAAAACAAGGAAATGAGATTGGCCACTCTGGAACGATGAGTAGAGAAATTTTGAGGTTGGAGCTCAAAATGGACGGAGCATTGGGTAAGAAAGCCCCTACAGGTTTTGGGGTCTCCATCATATTTTGAAGGAGTAGGCAGGTGTAGCGTGGAAGCAGTAGACACCTGGGATGGCAAAGGGGAAGAAGAAGACGACACGGGAGGATCAACGGTGGTTGCTACATTTTGCACAGAAGTTACTTGGGCGACTAAAGTCTGATAACATTGCAGCAACTGTTGTTGACGAACATCTTGTTGTTCCATACGGGTAACCAGATACCGCAGCATCTCAATAGCTGTTGGTTCTGATCCTGGGTTTGACATGGCCTGATCTTACTGTCACGGGCACTAGGAGTCTTGCCCAGGAAATCACCAGATGTTGGCTTACCAGAGTAATATAGATGGTAATAGGTACTCTGGTAGCAGGGTGACAACGGAACTGGAGGAACAGCAGATGGTGAGAGAATGCTCGAGGAAAGTCTATGACTAGCAGCACTGGTAGAGAGTATATAATTGAACACGAGGAGCTGGATGGACAAGGAAACGTGAGGGTAGTCAGTGGTCTGCGTATAGCAAGTTGTACCACTGCTATAGTGAGGAGGAATGTCCAGAGGTAGCGAGGAGGTAGTGAAAGTCAGCGGTCTGCGTATAGCAAGTTGTACCGCTGTCTAGGTAAAGCAATGGAATCCAGATGAAGGTAGATAACAGGGAAGTCAGTGGTCTGCGTATAGCAAGTTGTACCACTGCTATGTGAGAGGATACTTGAAACTGGTGTCACAGGGAACTGGAATCAGTGGTCTGCATATAGCAAGTTGTACCACTGCAATATATATGTGAGGTGGGCATGAGGAGATGAATGCTATGCAGAGTATACACAGGTACACAGGACTTGATCCCACAATGATATCACAATACAATGATAACAGAGCAGCACTGCTAAAGTATACAAAGTCACAATAACAATCCAGGCAAATAGGAGACAAAGTCAATGGTAGCAATAGTCTCAGTGGATAGAGGACTCCGGAGGAGAACACAACACAGTCCAGCTAGATATGAAATACACAAGCAAAGTCAATGAGAAGGATGCATACCGCGGTTCAGGAGAGCAGGCTGTCAGAGAGGCGTGCTGGGATACCTGAACGGCTGAAGGCCGGCAGGAGGAGAGATCACTGGAAGGTGGAAGCAGTAATCAAGTTGGTGCAGCGCACGGCAGGTAAACCATCATGAACGAGGCAATACTCTGGAAGCAGTAGTAAATGGAACTGGAACTTGAAGAACACGGGAGAGTTGAGGCGGTCTGAACTCCAGTAGCAGAGATGGAAGCAGCGGAGCGCTGACCCGATGAACACAGGATAGTTGAGATGAGCTGGAACTCTGTAGAAGCAACGGAGGCAGCGGATAGGAATCAGCTGGCTGCAGACACGATGAACACCGGGGAGTTGAGGTGAGCAGGAACTCTGTAGAAGCAGCGGAGGCAGCGGATAGGAATCAGCTGGCTGCAGACACGATGAACACCGGGGAGTTGAGGTGAGCAGGAACTCTGTAGAAGCAGCGGAGGCAGCGGATAGGAATCAGCTGGCTGCAGACACGATGAACACCGGGGAGTTGAGGTGAGCAGGAACTCTGTAGAAGTAGCGGAGGCAGCGGATAGGAATCAGCTGGTGCAGACACGATGAACACAGGAGAGTTGAAGTGAGTAGGAACTCTGTAGAAACAACGGAGGCAGCGGATAGGAATCAGCTGGTGTAGACACGGTGAACACAGGAGAGTTGAAGTGAGTAGGAACTCTGTAGAAACAACGGAGGCAGCGGATAGGAATCAGCTGGTGTAGACACGGTGAACACAGGAGAGTTGAAGTGAGTAGGAACTCTGTAGAAACAACGGAGGCAGCGGATAGGAATCAGCTGGTGTAGATACGATGAACACAGGAGAGTTGAAGTGGTCTGGAAACCACAGTAGAAATAACAGGAATTAGCAGAAGCTGAATACACGAGGAAACACAGGAACACCTTCAGAGGCTCATGGGAATGAGACTCCAAGATCAGGCAACGAGGTATTGACCACAGGTGCTTTAAATAGGGAGTGTTGCCTGATCAGCCAATTAATGAAAAGCAACAGATACTGAAGGCTTGAAAGGGCTGCACATGAGCAGACCCTCAGGATGGCGGACGGCCACGGTTCCTAAACACACGAGAAGTAGCACTCACAGTCCGGTGAGTGACATCGGGACTATCACAGTCCGCCTGAATATAAAAGGTGAAATTATCATCACAAACAACCAAGACATCATGTATGTACCAGCGTTAGGAACCAATCTTATGGCTATAAACATCCTTGAGAGAAAAGGGTACAAGGTCCAATTCACAGAGGGCAAATGCGTGGTTCAAAAACAGAAAGGTACTGCAATTGCAACAGTAACCTGGCGTAACTAATTTATATGCTAGACACCGAAGAATGTCTTGCGATGGTGGCTTCAGGTAATAGTCAATGAATGGAGCTGTGGAATAGAAGATTGGGTCATCTGACATACGATAACGTCCAGAAACTCACTGATGGGACGGTGACAGGATTCACTGTGAGCAGTTCTGAGAGACCGACATGCGAGAGCTCTATAAAGGGTAAAATAACTCATTGCCCCTTACCCAAATCAGCAACTAGAGCTTGAGAACTCCTAGATCTAGTGCATAGTGATGTGTGGTCCAATGGAGGTAAAATCGGTCAGTGCTCACAGATACTTTGACACTTATTGATGACACAACTAGGATGACACATGTCTACTTCATAAAAGCTAAGAGTGAAGTCATAAAGAAAATTGCAAAATACCAGAGCCTTGTAGTAACTCAAACTGGTATGAAACTAAAATCCTTGAGATCCAACAATGGCTGAGAATACGACAATGGGACTTTAGCAGAATGCTTAAGAAAATATGGCATACAGCACCAACTGACAATTGCCTACACACTAGGACAGAACAGTGTGAGTAAACGAGCTAATAGAACAATTTCTGAATGAGTAGGGACAATGTTGAATGACGCAAGTCTGGAGAAAAGTGTTTCGCCGGAAGCAGTGTCCACTGCAGTCTACCTTAAAATCTGAGCACCCAAAGTAACTGTGAAAGGTAAAACGCCACTGGAGGCGTGGTCCGGTAAAAAGGCAAGTGTCAACCATCTCTGTGTATTCGGCTGTAAGGCGTATGCACATATTCCTAAAGAAAAGCGATGTAAGTTACATTCCAAGTCAGTGGAGTGTATCATGCTTGGGTACTGCCAACAGAGTAAAGGATACAGACTTTGGTACATTAGCAACAAGCGTCTTATTAAATTCAGAGATGTGGTTTTTCACGAAAACACGCCACCTAGTGGAGTAATGGAACAGCAACCACAAGAAAAGTTAGTGACACTGGATGTTCAGGCAGCAGAAAGCGTGTCTGTCAGAAAATGTAATTGCGGATACCTATCCGGAAAACAGGAGTTCTTCGAGGAGTAACAAAGGTATTCTCCCTAGGAGATATAGCGAGGCGTTCGCTAATCCATCCTTTTGTGACCAGAAATACATTGGAGAGGCAAAATCAAGCAACAACTGGGAACAGTGGAATACGGTCATTGATGCATAGTTAATAGCTCTGGATGAAAATCATACATGGACTGTAGTTAACAATCCGAGTAACCGCAAAATGATCAGGAACAAGTGGGTCTTTTGTAAGTAAGTGAATGTGGACGGTACCATTGCACGCTTTAAAGCCCGCATTGTTGCCAAGGGCTACACAAAAAAGTCCATGATCGATTACGGAGAGATCTTCTCATCTATTGCCAAATACAGCACCCTGAGGTTAGTGATTGCCATTTCCACTATCCATGATTTGCTGCTGTATCAGTTTGACTTTTACTCTGCATTCTTGAATGGAGAATTATTAGAGGAGATTTACATGGAGCCACCTGAACACTACAATGAGGGTGTCTACCAAGAAGGTAAAGTCTGCCTGCTAAAGAAGTCACTTTGTTATAAACAAAGTGGTCGATGTTGATACATAAAACTTGATGCTAGACATGGACTTTAATAGGTCAGAGACTGATCATTGCTTGTATCACAAAACCATTGAGGAAAAGATGTTCTTCGTAGATGTATACGTTGATGATCTGTTGCTAGCAGGCCAAGAGAGACACATCACCAGTACCAAACACCTATTGAAACAGAAATTCAAATTAAAAGATATAGGCCCTGCAAACAAGCTGATAGGCATGAGGATAGTGAAAAATTTGAATGATGGAACTGGTACAATTGATCAACAGGCATACATAGAAAATATGCTTACCAAGTGTGTGATGTATGACGCAAAACCAGCAAACACACCTGTGAATAAAAGCTAAAAAATTACACCAACAAGTAGAGTAGAGATAGAGAAAATAAGTAAAATCCCTTACATAAATGCTGTTGAAAGCTTAATGTACGCAAGTATAGGAACTCATCCCGACATCACACACGCAGTGAGTCATGTAAGCAAATTAACTAACAACCCAGGAAGACAACACTGGATAACACTCAAAAGAATCCTAAGATACGTGAAAGGTAATAGTTCTTTAAAATTAGGATTTAGTAAAACCAAGAATTTAACTTTAGAGACTTTCTTTGATGCTGATTGGGGATCAGATGAGGATGATCGTCATTCCTGTTTGTCTTAGCAGGCGCAGCCATCAGCTGTTCAAGCAGAAAACAATCAACTGTTGCCCTATACACCACTGAGGCAGAGTACATGGCAATCACAGAAACAGCAACAGAAGCCTTATGGATAAAGGAGACTTTATGTGACATCAGTCTTCTTAACCAGAGTTAGACCATCAACATTGAGTGTGATAACTGTGGAGCTATTGATTTGTCAAAGCACCATGGACGGTCCAAACACATTGCTATAAGACACCATTGGAGAAGAAGCCTGTCTGTGTGAGTTATATAGCCAGTGAGGACCATTCTGCTGACATGTTAACGAAGGGATTGACCTCACACTTGCTAATTGTTTTCCTTAAAAATGTGGACTGGAATACATTGGAGTAATGTTGATATGTTTCACCATATGCTTATTTTGTTTTCACTTAACCGTTGAATTTCTTGTTACAGGAAAAAGAGACTTTATTAAAATGTTTGATAGAGTAAGTAGAAATGTTTTTCTCTTTGTGACGTTATTAAGCGAGGGGGAGTGTTGGCAAATAGGAGGACTTTGCTCCATCTCCTACCGTTGCTGTGGCAACCGTTGTAATCCCCGGTGATCTAGAAGGAAACCAGAAGTGGAGTAGGACACTATTGGCTAGATTGTGCTACTGTGTATATGCGGCCTTTGAACCGGAAGTTCAGCTTGGCGCCAAGACTTCCATTAGACTCTGTAGTGAACGGACACACTAACTAGTAGTTGCGCTCCGTATGTGTATATAAGTCTCCCAAACCTATAGGAAGGAGACCAGAGGCTCCCTAATAGGTTTAGGAGTCTGTGCCCACAACAAAACAAGTACCTGCAGGGACGTACATTGTTCCAAGCCTGCATAAGGTTACCCACTATATATATATATATATATATATATATATGTGTGTGTGTATATATACATATATATATATATATATATATATATACAGCAACCTGTTTAAGAAACAAAAGCGGTGTGGCTTAACTCCACATTAACACCGCTGAACACCTTTATTACCATCAAAAGGTATAACCAATAACATTGAGATGGTCATGTGCAAATGCGTCATTATGGTCGTAAACGCTAGCAATATACCTGATTCCGAACTCGTGTTATCTGTTCTCGTGTAGATCTGCTCTCCTGTGTCAACAGGAATGCACACCTTCCTCCAGTCTGTATGAGATCGTTATCACACTCTGTGGATAGTAAGTGAACTAAGTCAGCATCTTACTCTCATAAGTGGCAGTCTAGTGATGCTGTATTTATATTCTGTCTCTAACACTTGCTTGAATATACTTTCAATGATCCTTACATCCACAAAGTTTACTCCTTACGAAAGTCCTATGGTTAGGACAAAATGCATTGGAGGATATAAATTACTCCTTGTTTTTACACTACAAATTCTCGCAAAGGATCATAGTAACGGGTCCATGGGGATCTATTTTATAGTGCATTTCAAATATTAGAGGGTCTATTAGCTGTGGCCACAGCAGGACTAACATTACATATGGCAGCATTAGAGAGGAGGCGCACCTTCTGGCAATCAATACTCCAGAGAGGACGGGAGTGAATGCAAGACTGTCAAACATCCATCTGCATACTCTAGCAGAGATCGAGACGATATATTGAACTCAGAGCTGTGAGATAACATTGACAAAAATAGGTAATTCATTCAGATTAACAACTGCACTGTATTAAAACTGACTTATCTATTATAAGGAACACACTTTGTGGATTTAAAGATCATTGAAATTATATTCAAGCAAATGTTAGGGACAGAGTATACCCTTCTGAGGTGCTCTAAGTTACTCAACTAATTAAGGTTAGTTGTCCACATGAACAGTTGTTAAATATAGTGTTGTGCGCTTGGACGAATTTATTATTTATTACCAGATTTTACAGACAAGAGGGTTCCTCTAGATCTCACACAGCACATATGACACAAGTTGTCTCTGAAGAGTGCGTTTGTATTAGTTTTATAGTCACTACTCAGTCTAAACTCTCTGACACCCTATTGATCAGCACCATACAATTCTAGCAGATTGATCTCTACATAAATAAGGCTGCTCGCGGACCACTTTTGATCCCCAAAACTCATATCTGTCGGTTTAGACACAATCCGAACCACTCATCTCTAAAGCAGACACAGTTGTCCTGACAACTCTATCTTCCTCTGGCCCTTGTTCATTAGCCTAGCACTTGCAGTTAATTGAGTTTAACCTATTTTTGATTGTGTAAGTTATCAATTACTCTGTGTTGTTGTTGCTGTTGTTCTTATTGTTCATGTCAGCGGTCAGCACTCTGTGTGGGGATAGTCAATAAAAACACTGAATGAGTGACATCATATTGTTTATTCTGTGTTTTTTATTGTTTACCTAAAATGCCTTGGTTCGCCTAGTGGTAGTGTTGGCGATGATACTGTCTAAACTCTTAACACAGTCACAACTTTCAAAAATATCTGCTACAAACAGTAGAAACCCAAATGTTCTACCACTGCTGGTCATTTCTGATAAACGTATCATACAAAACCATACTGTGTCCACTGCAAATTAATGCCATCAAATTACAACTGTAATCTCTTCTTTGCTAAGCAAATATATTTATCTCCCAAATTCCAAATATGTAAATAGTTAAACAACCCATAAAAATACACTTTATTGGTTTTCAATGCTATATGCTGATGACAACCAAACTTGCAGCTCCTGTTCTTATCTCTAACCATTTATGACAAAAAGTCACCAATAATGTTTCTGCTATTTTCTGCTGGACATCCTCTCTTCATCTAAAATGTAAACAGACTATCCAATATGTAAAACTTCTTCTTTTTTTCCTGGTCCCCACCCCAAGTAAGAATATTCTATTCTATTTCACTGTATTGAATTGAAATGATAAGCTTAAGTCCTCCCTTACTGAGACCTGCTGTAGAGCTGTATGCACATAAATAGCACAGTCTGGCTCTTGGTTGAAAAACCAGATGGATCCCTTAACTCTATGAAATGTATGTAATTTCCTTATTTTCTACTCTTTATTACAGTTAGATAATCCAGATTTTTCATTCTGGATTAGCCTATTGACATCCGAATTTATTTCTTTATTTTCCTTCACTCTGTGCAAATAATCACTAGCAAATTTCTATTCATTGCAAAAAACAATTCTTATATTAAATAGTCTTCACAGGTCTAGGTCCAGCACCATGGGAGTGCTGTCTAAATTTGTAGTATATAAATTAGATCAAATATAAAAGTCTAAAATCTGAAAAATATAGATTCTAATCTTTTTGATTTAAGGTTGCAATCTTTCTAAGAGTATAATGTCATTTGCAAAGATAAATTCCAGACAGGAACTTTTTAATGAAATTGTCTGTTTTATTGATGTTCATAAGAGACAGGCAAACAAAATGGTGTCAGGCAGAAATTATATTCTCTGTGGAACAGAGACTGCTGATGGTAGAAATGCAATGCATAGTCAAAGTGTGGACATATAAGCTTACAATCAAATCTGCTCTCATTGTCAATTTTTATCTTTATGTAAATCACATCATTAGTTCAATCATGCTTTACCCTATAGTTTGTGATGGCTTATAACATGCATTTTAAATGCTATCATTATGCTTTGAAGGGTCAGATGCTGAGATGAACTTATGGCAGCTTGCATTACTTAAACTGTGAAAATTTGCATTGCAGATGTCCACAAAGAGAGCGCAAGAATATGTGCGCATGGAAAGTTGTGCGCATCTGACACTTCCATTGGAGAATTTGATTGGGGGAGGGAAGGGGTGGTCTAATGTAGGTTGAGTACGGTAAAGGCATGTTCATGAAAATGCAGCTGATTGGCAAGGTGAGGAAGTATGGGACCGCTGCCCACTTTTCTGATAATGTAAGCGATGCTGGTACCTGGGAAGTGGAGGGGCCTAAATAGCGCTTTATAAGGTATTCAACAAATGTAAAGATGTCCCAACAAAGATGAGAGGGAAGGAGGGATTATGATGAGGAGAGGCAAAGCGGCATGTCACGGGTGTGGGTAAATGCGTCAGAATGCTTTATTGACAATAAGTAAATATAGCAGTCTCAGGCAATATACTTTACAGGAGATATATCAATAATGTGAGAAGATAAAAATACAAGAGTCACATGTACATAATATGCTATTCATAGAACAAGTTACATTAATTGTGCACAGCTGTACAGTGCACACAAATACATTTTAGTTCAGTAGTAACCTTTTATGTAAGTTTCAGCAAAAAGAGCATATAATAGATACACATGTAGATTTTTGTACAGTATTGTCCTTTCATGTAGGCTGCAGCAAGAAAGGTATAGTCTATAAATTTTAAAGTCCTAGGTTGTGGAATATGTACACGGGAGGGCTGGCAAATTTTAGCCCGGGGGGCAAGACTCTACTCAGCAGCCTATTAGTAACATTTTAAAGGGAAAAAATGCAGGTGGCCCAGTGGCCGAGCCATAGGTAGCCCACTATGGTACCGGCCCGGGGGGGCAGATGTCCCCCTGCCCCCCAGCCCAGCCTGTCCCTGAATATGTAGTGCAAATACTCCAACAACAGTAGAATATAAACACAATAAATCTTTTGGCGCTTGATAGACTATGGTCAATGCCACTAATTGCAAGGGGACTGCGACCCCCAAAAAACAGATATCTGGAGAAAAAAAACACAAATGCAATGGTGTACCTAGGCTACAACAGATGCATACACTGCGGAAATAATATAATGTGGTTTAATAATATAAAAACATACAATCAACACAAATTCAACTTTAAAATATAAGGTATTGTTGAATAAATACGGCACCTGCAACCATGTATTACATCCAATAAAAAAAATCTTTAGGGCATAAAATTTCTCAATTATATAAGGTGGAAAAACTCCTCTTGTGCACTTACACTTCCTCCAGAGAAAAGAGGGGATATAAAATGTCCAAATATCAGAACTCTTTCCAATTCCTCTAATCTGTATAGAGAAAATAAAAAGAGTACCATAGGCACCAATGGCAATGAGGACATTAGGTTTCCAGAATTAGATCCTATTGTGTCCACAGTATTGTAACTTACAACAGTTAATGAAAAGTCCAATTTCGCTTTTATTTAGTATGAGCACATTATAGAACTGCACATAATTCTGCCCAATGGTGATGGTAATGATGAACGTGTAAGCGGGAGTAAGCTGAAATCCCCTCAATTTTACAAGCATATAATATGCATGTTCATGGGAGTATGTCAAGATCCAGTGAACTCAGAGCATATGTAAAGTAATCAACCAGCTTACCAGATGACTGGACGTTCAATTCAGAAATGTTCACACTGCTCCATGCACACCGGAGCCCGGTTAGCGGGTAGATCTCACACAATGTTACTGCTCCTCCTTCTCTCAAGAACCAGGGCATTCCATAAAAGTTCCCTCTCCACAATCTTCACACGTAGGGCTGAAAAGTGTAGTGGTAAAGTGCAAAGTATCTGTGGTACTAATGGATCAATTTCAAAACATATATCAGAGAAATCTGGCCACTCCAAACAGGTGTCTCAAAGTATAAAACAGCACTAGGTAAATAGGACTGATGCATTTCATCGCCCAAGGCATTTTCCTAAGAGGCATAAGCAGTGGTTCTTTTTCCTCCATTAAATACCTAGCAACATCAGGCTTTGTATCTAACACACCTGGATTCATTAACCATACATTGTCCACAGTGTAGCTGTGTTTTATATATAATATACGGAAAGGATCTTTCAAAAACAGAGAGAACTTATATATAAAACAAATATAATTACTCAGAATAATTATCCCATAGCAAGAACAGATATGAACTATACAACAGTGGGGAGCCCAAATACGTAATAAATATAAAAATAAAAAAATAAGCAAAACAATAATTTATTTTTTATATCTCAAGTATGCATATCTAAGATGATATAGGGTAATATTTAAATATTTTCCTTTGTGCCCCATGTAAATACATGGATAGTAAAAACTCAACTCATCGCATATGAAACAACATTCGATAGATAAAATAATATTAAATAAAATAAATCATATTTTCTAGAGGACACCAAACTACCAGATATTGATGTGTTAAAATAAATTCATGGGCTTTATAACCCTCCTTGATAATACCCATGACTGGCACGACCTATGGGGACTTGGGTGTCTATTGGCAAGATGGATAAGGATACAAATCTACAGAGAATAGGTGTCAAACATATAGAGGTACTTAATAATAATCAAATTTTAGATAATCTTGTTCAATTCCAGAGATTCATTCAAACCTGTGGATGAGAGGGTGTTCAGCTGGAAAATTTGAAAAACTTCCTGTTTACATAGTCTTTTATAGCAATCAATTCCTCTTGGAGTTGCTTTCACTAGTTCTAACCAACAAAAAAAGACCACTCCCATTTGTATGTGATTTTTGAACTAGTTCTAACACAGTAAACTTAAAGCATTCAGGATTACAATCATGCTTGGAGGAATAATGTCTTGAAACGCTATGAGTTCTCAGATCATTTATTATATTATATTTATATTAAACCTCAATTTGAGTGCCCTAGTTGTCCTTCCAAGTACAGATTGCAGTTACATCTGAGTAAAAGTAAATCACATAAGAAGAATTACAATTAATGAATCCTCTGATATTGAATTTTTCCCCAGATACAGTCTTGATAGAATATATTTTATTAGTGATCTGTTTACAAGTTTTGCAATGCTGTCCTTCGCATCTAAAATAGCCATCTGAAATAGGCGGGGTAACCAATCTCTTTTAATCTTATTCTCCATATCCAAGTAGGAAGACAGTATAAATTTAAGAAGATATATATTTGTAGTGAATAAATTCAATATGAAGCATAATTTCCTCTATTGGCGCTCAATGGAATGGGAGGACTTCTGTAGGTGGAAAGTCTGGATGGAGTGCAAGTGTTTGGGGTTTTGACCACCGGAGCTCAGGTGTGTTTGCTTGTACTGATTTGAGCAGGGCTGTTGAAATTGTAGTGTTGTAGTGAGAGACTGCAGCATTGGTACAGGACAGGGTAGAGATGTTGGAGAGGAGTAGTTTGAGAGAGGCACAAAAGAGGTCAAGGTTATTAAGTGGACATTGCGTGTGCAGAGATCTGGGCATAGGTAGAGTGGCAGGAGGAAAGATAAGGTAAATGGACAGGTGGTTATGGTCAAAGAGTAGGAAGATTGAGTTAGAAAAGCAGGAGATGTTACAGAGATAGGAGAAAATAAGATCCAATGAGTGTCCTTATCGATGGTTGGGAGATGAAGTCCAGTGCAAGAGGACTAGGAGGAAGAGAGCTTGAGAAGTTTGGATGCAAAAGAGCTAGTTGAGGTGTCAATGGGGGGAAGGAAGTTATGGTTCACAGACATTTGCTATAGTTGTAGCTAGTCTAAAAAAAGGAAACAGAAGCAGGGTTAAAGCTATGTGGTGTGTATCTTGATGATTAGTGGCATCAAACAGTTGCCAGGGCACATACCTGTTGCTACAAGATTTGGTCAGTACAAGGATGCCTTGCCAGATTTTTGAGTCTACCAGACAAGTGTCCAGCATACATGTTTTCTAAGTTCCTATGTATTGGCCTGACTTTGTTTGATTTAAATTATTATCTGCCCGCCATTCTGACCCGCCATTCTTTGTGACCAACACTTGCCTCTTGACCTATTTGCTTCAGGTACTAACTGATGACCCTTATGCCTGCTTGCTAATAAATTAATAAATTATGCCTGTTTATTCTGATGTGGATTATTCAGATATGGATATGTTACCTGATTATTTGCTAATTGCACTGCCACTGTACTCCATGAACTTGAATTTGCAAAGAACCTAATTGCTAATAGTTAAGATGTAAAGTGGACGTGAAGTGAATGCTGCTACTAGATCATCTGTTGTTTGCACTGCCGTTGCTCAATTGTTAACTTGGCACCTGTGTCTGAACTTACTGCTGCTATCCTGGCTTCTGTGATTTTTTGTGAATATTGATCCATAGTAAAACAATTACCTGGTTGTTTTCAAAGCATTGACTATTTGCTGGTTGAAATTGAGGTTTAATAATATTGTGTTCAGAACATTTCTTGCTAGATTAAGATGCTATAACTGCTACATAAATTTGTTCTCAGAACTGATTTTGTTCAGACAGTCCTGCTACTATATATTTATATTGAAACTGTGACTTTGATCTATACTCTAGGTCAGGGGAGGGATGGCAAATTTTAGCCCGGGGGGGGGCAAGACTCAATTTAGTGAGGAGTGGCGCAGAGAGGACCAAGCAAGAAGAGAGAAGACAGAATAAAACTAAAAGGTAAGTATAGGAACAGAATGGAAGCAAAGGAAGGAAAACGGGGGGGACAGCATGGCACCGTGGGATTAAAAAACGGGGGGGGGGGGCAGCATGGCACAGTGGGATTTAAAAATGGGAGGGAAGCATGGCACAGTGGGATTGAAAAACAGGGGGCAGCATGGTACAGTGGGCTCGAATAAGGGGAGGAGCAGCATGGCACAGTAGGCAAAAAAAGAGGGCAGCATGGAACAGTGGGATTGAAAAATGGGGGGGGGCAGCATGGCACAGTGGGATTGAAAAAGGGGGGAAGAAGCATGGCACAGTGGGATTGGAAAAGTGGGGGAAGCAACATGACACAGTGTGATTGAAAAACAGGTGGGCAGCATGGCACAGTGGGATTGAAAAAGGTGGGAGCAGCATGGTGCAGTGAAATTGAAAAAGGGGGGGCAGCATAGCATAGTGTGATGAAGGGGAGCTAGGTGAAGAGGGAAAAGCAGCATGGAGAGCGCAGTGTGAGGAAGCACTGCATGGCGATGATGAAAGGGCACAGTAATGTGTGTGTGATGGCATAGGGGCCTTGTGGCAATGTAGTATGCATGAGGTAGGTGGTGGCTAATTAATGAGTGCTATTTTTTTGTGGGTTCAATTTAATATTGGGGACTATTTAAGATTTGGTGGTTTGGGGGCTATTGAATGGGGGGGGTGAGTTTGGGGAGAATGAGGTCTCTTTATTAAATGTGACTATGAATTATTTAATGGCAGTGATGGTTGCAGCAAATAGGTATATTTCTGAAATGTAAATACTATTAATTTATTGCTGGTGCTGTTTGTAGGAAGGGAAATTGGTTTATTTATTAAATGGGAATACTATTATTTTAATGTTGGAGCTGGAGGAAGGCCTAATTATTAATCGTGGATGGTATTGATTTAACGCCGGGGTTGTTTGGAATTATCTAAATGTAGCCTTTTTCCCCAAATAGCGCCCCCAGCATTCCAGGATCCAGACAAGCCGCAACTAAAGAAACCTGCAGCCACAGGTGGTGAAATGGAGAAGAACAGGTAGGAGAGAGCAGGAGAGTCTGTGAAATGTTGTGATTCTAGTAGGGACAATGCTACATTTTTGGTGAGTGTTGTGCCCAATGTAAGGTGCAGGCCAAGACTGAACTCTTTCTGTACACACTGCATTCTTTCTATACTACACTGTGGTGCTAGATGTCTTGAAAGACAGGAGTGCTTGGACATATGTCACGCTCTGGGAAATTCAGGGCCTAGTAATTTTGACCTTCTAGCCACGCCCCAATGGTGCATTTCCACGACCCCAATTTTATGACCAGACCTTTTTTTTTAGCGTGCTCGATTATAAGGGGGGCCCCATGAATTTGTTGTACCGGAGCCCTGAATTCCTCTTGGCAGCCCTGGGCGCCATGTTTCAGGATCCGGCCCCATCCCAGTTGCTAAGTGGTGTTCTGGTGTCTCCTGATTTTGGTGAAAACACTCTTCTTCCAGAAGAAGTATCCACAGTTTACGATCAGAGAGCTGTTGTGTCCTTAGGTCAGAGGAACCGGGTTCGTCCATTGCCTGCTTTTGATTTCAAGGTTTGCTCAGTACTGATGAGTGAGGATGAAATTCTTTCTGTTGATGATGTGTTACCTGCTTTCTCTGATTGCCACAGTTCTAAGGCAGATACATGGGGTCAAGCTCGTGCCCCAACCAGTTTGTTAAGATTTTGCACAATTACTAGCTGGCAAAAGTCAGCCTTTGAGCGTGGCAGGGGTCCTGGGATTACTGGGTGTGAAGTGGCGTGCTGTACAAGTATAGCCATTTAGTGGGGTGTATATGTAAGTGCATGATAATAACTACAAGGATCATTAGGTGGACATGTTCACCATCACTGTCCATAGTGCATGCTAGAGACACAAGTGGTGGAGAAACCAACAAGACTTATCATAACTGATTGAGTGGCATGTAAGTTTTTGCAGCCTACTACTCAGAAACCAGGCCACACATAAACATAGATGTGTTTAAATATATCCACATGATCCATGATATGTACATGACTTGCAAACCTTGGATGTGGCTGTATTACGAGGAGGAATTCTGGGTGAGATGTAAAGCAAAGAGTATGATGGACAGAAGAGTCTTCTCGGTTTCAAAAATGTTGAGATCTGGTTGAAGGTTTTTTAGAAAGGTAGGGTCGGGACCTCAAGCATTCAGGCTCGTAAACCGTCTCTGCGTGGGCGGCGTGACACACCATTTCTTCGGACAGGTAAATGCTATGGCTTCAACATCGTCCACAGTTTCAGAATGATGGCATGTAGGTTCTTGCATGTGTTATTTTTTCTCTGGTTTTGTCTCAAAATATTTCCTTATGTTTGTCTTGGCAGCTGTCCATCCAGCTATTTAAGGCTCATTTGGGTGTGGCTCACAAGCCAGTCCTTGCCAGATGTAAGCCCTTAAACCTGGAAGGTGAGTGCATCTTATTTTAACTGCATTTTAATGATGTTTAAAGCATATAGGTCAGTGTAGGACTTGCATATAATGTGATATGTCCGTTTCTATCGTCATGTGATTAATGTGGTTCCAGCACACAAAGAGATTTAATAGCAAAATATGTCACAATATAAGAAAATATAACCAATTCATTACTCTTGCCCTCTGGGTACAGTAATAGTTATTCAATCCTGAAGTCTGTGGTCAAAGAGAGAGTGAGTGAAACTGTCCCTTGGCTTTTTATGCAGTTTGAGTTGGCAAAAAAAACAGTGATGATGTTACAATGTACACAAAGATAACACTAAAAGAATTCTTAATTGCTTCAGGGTTTGTGAAGTTCCAGTAAATGCAGGTCATAGGTGAGTCCGAACAATTATTCTCCAAAGATGGGACAATTCATTCCAACAGCTGTGTAAGTGTCTTGACCAAGGGAACTGTCTAAAATCTGGTTTAAACTAACACATTAACAGCGTATCTATGAGAATCAATCTTATACTAATCATAACTAGCGACCGCTATGGGCGATTGCGTCTCAGATAATACCGGATTCCTGCTGGTGAAATGGATTAATATTTTTGCCTTGCACGTGTTCCTGCAATGTGGTGGGGGTCATGCCCGCAAGTTCTGTAATAAAGCCGAAGTGGTCGTGCCAAGAGCCTTTCCGCAGTTGTCACTCAGTAAAGCGGATTCCCCAGTTCAATTGTCCCTAGCTAGATGGCTCAACTGCTGATCGAGCTATGTGGATGCTGAATTTTTGTGTTCTGGTTTCTGGCTTTTGCTTGCCAATCACTGGGTCCTTGTCAGTTATGTTTCCAGAGGTGATGATGGAAAAGGTTAGTAGCAAGGTCTTGTTGGGACATATGTGTGACCCGTCCTAGGTTCCGCCTTTTCAGGATTTTGTCGTTTCCACCATGGGAGTTGTTCCTAAGAAGGCAGCGGGGAAGTTCCAGTTGATTCAGCACATGTCATTTCCGCCAAGTGAGGTGGTTAACTATGCTATTCTAGACCAGTTCCGTAGTGTGCCATTAATTGTTCGAGTCTGCACCCTGAGTCATTCCCGTTCATGGATTTTAAGTTGGGTGATGTTAATCAGCAAATGGAGCGTCAAGTTCTTGAGTGCTGACGTCTTTCCAAGGATTCTGGGTTAAGTTTGCAGCGCTCATTGGTTCACCTTGTCAAGCTTATGTATGGCAGATTGTCAATCCAGCATAGAAGGTATAGTGGAACTGTAGCCCTTAACACCATGAGGAATTATCAGTCGAACTGGTGGGAGTGGGTTGAGTTTCGGAATGCTGGAGTCTGTAAAAGAAGAAGTTTGCATCAGAACATGCTTTCTTTCATTTGGGCTAGCTACAAAGGAGGAAGTCCAAGACAGCTCCTTCTTTGCTAAGCTCCACGGACAAGTAGATGTTTCTCTGAGTTTTCAAATTAGTAAAGCCACCGGAGCAACCAGTCCTGCCTGATCAGAGGAGGACCATTCACCCCACTATATTAAGGTATATGCTGGTGGCTGTTGAAGGGGTTGCCCATGATGCTTTCAAATGTTTGTTGTTTAGCGCACCATTTGCTATATTGTTGTTTGTCATCTTCCGGGTGATCAAATTGATAGCCTATTCTAGGTTGGATCCATCCATGGGTATGTTAGCTAAAAACTTTATTATTGCCGCTTCCTCAATGATCTACAAAATGGGCAAGTACAAGACTGATCCGCTGGGCTGGGCTGGTGACGATGGTTTGCCCAGTTAAAATTGTTTCTAAATTTAACCATGTTTGAGCCCATTGTGCAGACTTGTGGTTGGTACATTGTGATTGGCTGCCCCTAACAAAATAGCAGTTTACTGTGTTTTTAAGCCTATGTTTGGGTTTGGTTGTTATGCATTCATTTGGAATAGTGGCGGTCACATCCACAGCTGTAGATGTTGCATCAATAGAATGTACCCAGACGTTGGGCAGGTGGCAGTCAAATGTGTATAAGAGGTATATACAGCCTTCTCTGCTATACTGAATTTCTTTTCTAAATTTCTGCACTTTCTGCCTGTGGTTAACACAGGGTAACACAGGGCTTTGGTTGCTTGTTGCAAGGACGCAAAGGGATTTTTCCTCTACAAGTGGGCTTGTTGGCTGTTGGCACCACAAGGTTTTTTTATGGTTTTATCTTCGCTTCTGTCTCCTGTTCTGTCTCTGTTTGCTTTTCTATGCCTGTTTCTTTTTGTGTTTTGTTTCTGGGTCATTCTCTTTTGCTGCTTTTTGCCTAAATACTGCTTCTCTGCTCTGAACGCTATAGTTTGGCTGCATCCTTTGTTTTGTTCTTTGCTGGATTGTTTCTTTTTTTATTACCTCTGTGCCTCTCACTTAATTTATGTTGGGATTTCTATTGTGCCTTATAGCTTGTCGAAAGCCCTTGCAGACACTTCCTCCTTACCAAAACCTGTTGTGGTTTCCTGGCTGGGTCAATGGGGTTTTGCGCTGGGCAGGTGTTAGAGCATTGCTTTTGGGGAAGATTGTTAGGTGGGAGGTGCCCAATATCATAATGATCCATCTTGGGGGGAATGAATTTGGCCATGTTAAGTTCATCGGTTTAATTTTGAATATACAATCTGACTGGTTACATTCCTAATGGCCTGACTTGGTCCTCGGTTAGTCTGATATAGTTCCTGGAGGATGTGGATGTGTTTTTCCTGGAGAGAGGGTTGTTGAAAAGGCACTTAGGCAAGTTGGTGACCAGGTATGTGCGGTCTATGGGTGGTTTGTGAATCGATCATTCTTTAACTACATTCCACTGTGCTTCCCTTTATAGGTCAAATGGAGGTCAATTGACAGAGGAGTGTATTGGTTTGTTCATTAGGCAGATTTATGGGTTTTTACCGAGTTTTAGTTTAGGTATGGTGGCGGGCCTTAGTTCTTGAGTGAACCAAGCGTGCAGGTGCTTTGGGTGCCAACACCTGCTTAGGGTGTGCTTTATTGGTATGCCTTGTGGGGTGGTTTTGATGTGGGTTCCAATACCCTTCGACTTGCCATGTGCTATGTTTACTCCTAGTGCAGGGATTTTGGCTGGTGCTTAGGGTTCCAACACCAATTGGTTTGAGGTTTGTGTATTGTCGGAAAATATTGAGCAGTCGGTGTCCTATGCTTAGTGGGTGCACATTAGCTTTATTTATGTAGTGTTTGAACCTGCCACCCTTGGAAGAGTCCGCTTTGGTTTCGGCTCTGGCACTGCCCTCGGGGCGAGTTTGTTGGTTGCGTTCTGCCAATCCAAAAGGGACACATGTGCTCAGATGCTTGGGATAAGGGATACCCAAGTTTAAGGATAAGGGTGAGCCCAGGGTGAAATGGCTCCGCATGTATTAATATAAAGAGAGTAACTGACCCTCACTTTGATATTAGCAGCAATGGTTCCTAGCTTAATTGCTTATCGTTTTCTCCTCCCCCATACATTGTTTGTAATTTAATAAACTCCTTAAGTTGCTAAGCTCTGTTTTGTGTCCATTATTACTAGTAGATTGGTAAGAAGGGATGTAAAGAGGGGGACTGATTATTATGCGAGACCTAGCTATTCACTCTTTCAATCCTGACAATGGAATTAAATAATATATATGTGCATTTTAAAATAAATATTTTGTCATTGTGGACAACAAAATACAGTAGGTTGGTATAAAGTTTAAAATTACAATTATCAAAGGAACACAAAAAAAACACAATATTAATACCTATCATAGAACTGTAGAGGCATTTGTTTAACAAACAAATTAGCAATGCATATCTACATTCCTTGGTACTTTGATACTAGTTGCTTATAAATTTGCACATGGTGGGACTGATTCATCTTCGGATGTAAGTCCCGTTGCATCATCATCATCATCATCTATTTATATAGCGCCACTAATTCCGCAGCGCTGTACAGAGTACTCACTCACTCACATCAGTATCAGCATACACACACAGACTGAGAGGCTAAGGTCAATTTAATAGCAGCCAATTAACATACTAGTATGTTTTTGGAGTGTGGGGGGAAACCTGAGCGCCCAGAGGAAACCCATGCAAACATGGGGAGAACATACAAACTCCACACAGATAAGACCATGGTCAGGAAGCAAACTGATCATCCCAGTGCTGTGAGGCAAAAATGCTAACCACTAAGCCCCTGTGCTGCATTGCATGCCATAGTTTGTGTGAAATTGTTCTGTGTATGCTCAGAAACAGACCTTATGCCAGTGAATGCAATTGTAGGCAATTCATGTCCAAACGCAACTGACACTTCCAACTGTCTACAACTTGAAGGGTTGAATGTGGGAGGGAAGGGGCAGTCGCAGGTAGGCAAAGCACAGTAAGGGTGTGTCGAGGTTGAGTGCACCCACATTCATCCGATTCAAGCTTTGGGTATCTCTTAGGTATGTGTTTTTTAGATATATCATTTGCACCAGCTACAGGGTAGATGTAAGTGCAGTCTGATGGTGATGACTGAAATGTATGCATGCAAGAATATGTGTTTGCAAAAGAAACTATAAAAATGCGTTTTATGTACTGTATGCATTAAGGACATCCTGATTTGTGTATTTCATGTAAAAAAAAATATATTTTTTTTTCTTAACATGTGTTTTTAATAATGATTATACTATTAAGAGTTGTTAATCTTTTTCATAGATTTTTTTTTTTGGCATGCGTTCTGCAAGCATGCATGTGCGTATCCTGCAGTCTGTACTGTCTGTTTGCATACTGCAAGTATAGCTAGAGCATTCTTATACCAATATTCAAATGGAAACATTTCTTGAGATCGGCTTGTACTTGATTGCGGGAATACGTGTAAGCAAATAACATTCAATTTTTTTAAAAGCAAATTAGGTTCGCATTGTGTTCCAAGATGAATCAGGCCAGGTGTGTATAGTAAGTGTGTAGGCACTTAAAAGATAACTGAAACTGATTTATTCAAGAAAATGTCGATCAAACAAAAGTATTAAATTATTAGGCTTGGATAAAATCCTTGGAAAAAAGACTTCAAATATGCAGTAAACAGGTTTTGTAACACGAGTTTATAACATTAAAGAGTTATTGCTGTTGTAAACTTATTATGAAGTTCATCCCTCTGGCTGCTATCACATGCAAAATGTTTTCCATCCCTTCATTTGTTTAACGATTGTAATACAGCTAAAGTAAAATATATCATGTATATTTTATTAAATGCATTCATTTTAATGAGTAGAAATATGAGCTACTTTGAAGAAGTGAAATAATCTGAGAGTGATTAAACATTCTTATGACATTGTGAAAAATTATTTGTATTGTAAATATGCATGATGGATAGCATGACAAGTTCTGTATTAATGGGCCTCTTCTGTTCTAGATAGTTGTCTATGCTGAAAAATTACTACAGCGGAAGAAAGTCTTTCTGTGCTGCGCACGGTTCTGATAAATTGACATCATGGTGTGATTGCTATTCATTTTTATTGGAAGTATAAAATAATCATGAGGAGCCTTTCACTGATATGTTTTTCTAGTTCAATATAAAAGTAACATAAAATTCCACGGGAGTCCACTTATTTCAAGAATACAAGCTTTCCATTTATTCAATGATTATTGTTAATTTGATGTTCAATGGCCTTAAAGATAAAGTAAGAGCTGTTTTCAACCTGCTGATATTACATATTTTTATTATTCATATACAATATACACTATGTAGCTATATAAGGTTCTTTTTCATTACTTGTCTTTACTGCTCTATAAAGTAAAACATCACAAGGACAACTACATATGGCTTTTCCCTTCTGAAGATTCCTGTTTCTGGCAATAGATGACATGATAAATCTCAGTGTCAATACAAATAGCCACATTCCCTTAGATGTGCAATTTACTTGAAACTCAATTACACATAGTATATGTAGCTGTACAACTGAAGGAACTTTATTGCTTCAAATTTATGAATTCAGTTGTATTTTAAATAGGTTACACTAATACATACAAAAGCATTTTTTATTAAGGAGATGGGTTTCAAATGTCTGGAATTACTAATGGTATTTGACAAAGAATACAAATTGTTTAGTGCAGTCCAATATGAAGCACATGATGGGAATGGAACATAATAAGAACTGAAAGAGCTATCACAGTACTAATACAAATGTAATTTTATTTCAGTGTATATATATTTCTATACATTGTTACATTCAAAGCAGAATTATAAAGGCACAAGGTTAATACATGCACTAAAGCAAGACACACATGAGATCTGCACCTGACTCTGAAATTTGTAAATTAGGGTTCCCATGTATCCCAGATTTCCCATTTAATTACTAGAAATCTTTAAATAAGAATTCTTAAGGTAAAAGGATATTTCGGAGTGAATCACGTTATTTAACACAATCTTCATGGAGATTCAGCAGTACTGGGGTGTAACAAGATGAATGGGATAAACATGATTGAATATTAAAGTCATGTGATTGCCTCACATCCACTCATGTACCAACCTCTTTTTCCAGGTATGCCCAACTTCTGCCAAACCTCTTGTCCAGTCATATTAAATCAGGCAATTGACCTGAAAATATCAATCCTCTTTAATTTCTTATGATTGATCAGACTCCTGATGCACTCTAATAAAAAGCACAAGTGGGGGATAAAATCCTATAGCTGTTTTAACATATTTGGCATCCAAACAAATTAAAGAGTTTATTTTGTGGCAAACTTCAGGTCACATAATTGTGCATGTATACTTGATTTACAAATAAACTTTACTTTTTTTATTTAATGTTTTATTAAGCATGTGAAATGATCTACAGACAACAACGCCACATGTAAGGGAGCGTAGCTTAACACCGGAGCTGAGAAGACGCAGGTTTACAGAGCTTCGTTTATATACTAAAAAATAATCATTTTACATATTATTTTTAAACTCAAATTTCCAATTATACATTAGAATAAAGGGGCTTAAAACTGTAGAGACTTTTTAGACTCAGTATTGTAAAGATTATTCATAAAGACAGACTGGTGATCATCTGGGACATTGCTGGTACATGAGCAGAAGATTTTTGGAGATCAACTGTTTCTACCTACGTGTGAAAACAGAACCTCAAAAAATTAGACCATCATAAAAGGAAAAAAAAAACAACAAAAAAAAGGCACGAGTGGTGTTATCATTTAATAAATATATCTGAGGCAAAGAATATAATTTTACCTGGTACAGGGAACACACTTTTTGTCTTGAGGAGCAACAGTTAGAGGACATTTTGAGGTGAGTGGTTATTGGAAAACCTCTGTTGCTCCAGCATCACCAATTAAATACTCTAGACAAATATCCCAAATGCAGAAACTTTTATTATTTAACCTATGAAGCCCTTGATTTATCCTCCTTCCTTGAGTTAACAGTAATTTCTATTGCAGGTAATATAGCAACCTTATTACTGTTCCATTAAGAAATAACTCTACTGTCCTCGTGTAGCCAGGAGTGAAACTATAATCATTCTTTTGAACTTCTTTATCAATACTGAAATAGGACCGATAATACTTATTAATTACTTCTCCCTCCAACCAGCAAGTATACTTATAATATACAAAACAGACTGCTTTAAAACTGGCAATCCCCCCCAAATAAAAATAATAATATAAAAAAATAAATAAGGGACGTGACTTGGATGTCATTCTGTGTAGTCCCAAATATCGAGAGCTCCGCTGACTAACTTGCTTTGCACTGGGAAGGATCTTTCACCAAATTGCCTGTGGTAACATATATGGTATCCCTACATCCCAGGAGACCCTTTTGGATTTGATCTATCTCCACCTATAAATCAAACCCTTTGGATCATTCCTGTGTATTGAGTTCTGCACCATTAAGCTCATGGTGAAGGTTTTGTGCAATTGTATTGCTACCCAGTGGCCCTCTGCAATATCACACTTCTGCCAAGTTGAATCGTCTTCATAGTATACAAACATATCAATTAAGTGAACCTGCGTACCTTTTTACGTACCTTCTCGATGGTGTATTCTCTCTGGTCTACCACATTATACCGCCAATCCATAAATCCATAAACCGCCCACTCCTCCCTCATTAACGTATTGGGATTCATTGTCTGCATAGATTGTTCATTTGCACTATGATCATCCTATTGTAGATATGTCGGACTTGCCACTATCTGGGGGACTATGGCCTCCAGTGTCTTCTGATGCATACAATACATGATCTTGATCTTGCACAATAACTCCTTAAACACTACCTACCTGTACTGACTTGAATCATCTAACGTGGGAAAGACAGGAAAAAACTAACAAAAGGGAATCAATAAATCCACAGGATCATTCTATCCAAACAGATTTATGGTCAATTCACATGCAATCTGTCTCTCGCTGGGATTCTTCTACTCATCCTGCAACCTCTTGCTCATCACCTTCCCCATCAGGAAGCTCCATACCTCTTGTTACCAGAGACAACTCATCATCCACCTCTATAAACAGTAAAATGCAGGAAATCCGTGCCTATTTGAAAACCTTGCCAACCAAACATGACCTCAAGGATACTAGTCACCAGAAATTAGCTACTATCAAGGAAAACGTCTTGCAGCTTACAAACTGAATCGCTTTAATGTAAATAGGAAAGGAGACATCAATCTTATGAATTACACTCCTTGAAGTATAGACTGGATGATTTGGATAATAGTGGAAAAAGCAGGAGAACTCAAAGCTTAGACAAAATGTAAACATTTAATACAATATATTATTATTAATAAAAACATAAAACATAAATGGCATTACTTGTGGAGTTTGATCAATGTAAACTTCAGGTGCAGCAAAATAAATATCTCAGACATTGTATATATCAAATTCCAAAACATTACATGTAATATTCCCAAAACTTCAAGCGCTACTATCCAGAGAAGAATAGTAATATATAATCACCACTAGTATAGAGTACTAGATGTAAAGTTCTCCTAGGCTGAAGCAACACTTTTCTTACAGCTGTGTGTGAATAAACCGTCCATTGATTGAAAACATAGCATAGTATGCATAGTATACATATTGCAAGAGATAGAGATAATACTCATCCATTTCTTCAGCCAACAATGCAGGGAGTAAATGTAGAAATCAGTCCCACAATAGATCCAGTGGTGTGTAACAAAAATCTACTGGTAGCAAATTAAGAGATAACCCTAGGGTTTAGAATCCACCAATCTCCAAACTTCACCAAGTCTTCCGCCAATTTTCTGATGAGTTTATCAGCTTCCAAGAAGCTGTTTCATCAGAGGCATGAAGGATAATTCAATTCCATTCACTGTTTATAACGAACAGCCAAGTCGCATACATCGCATCTGCTAATGAACGTTTGGTGGGCACAACTGGATAATAAATGCCAACGCAATAACATATGGTTTCAGGGTCTTCCTGAAGATATTTCCCAAACAGGCCTGACAGACGCTTTGACCAAAATCTTCAATGAGATTCTAGGCCAAACCCCAGACTCCATAATTACCTTCGACAGAGCTCATCAAGCTCTAAGACCACGAGGGCTGCCTATGGAAAAATCATGATATATATAATAATAATCGTGATATAGTGGCCTCATTATTATAATAAAAAAGAGGATATCCTGTGGAAAATGCACCAGATGGATGAGCTTGAGTTCAACGGTGATGCCAAACAAATCTTTCCAGATCTTTCTTGGCATACCCTCCAACAACGGAAGGCTTTAAAACCACTGACTGATGAAATGCATAAACATAACTTTTAATATCGTTGGGGCTTCCCATTTCATCTCCAGGTGACCTTGGATTGGAAGTCTGTTACCTTCAGGTCTTTGGATAAGTTCTTCACTTCCCTAGATCAACCTAAGTTTAATATTCCTGGCTGGGCAGACTCTATCTCTCTTTGCATCCTTTAACATAAGAAGTACAATGAATAAAGTTCAACATTCTAAGAGAAGAATGAGACTTGAGAGGAACTCTTGTCCCTCTAGAGACCTGTGATAGTTTTTTCCCTCCTTCTCTTCTCTAATGTCTCTCATTTATTTATTGGTAAATACCCTTTCTTCCTATAGAAAAATGATTTCTACGACTGCTGGAACATGGAGATAAAGGACAATGGTTTCCCCTGTTATGGGGTGAGATCTATAATATCAGACTGATTCATTATATTATTGCTGTGATTCTCTTTTATCGATTTTTCTCAGCATAAGAAGCCTGTAATATACTTAAAATTTCATAATAGTGTTGATTTTATAATGTATTGTTATCTGATATTTGTTCATTTATTTTACTATTCCTTGGTTACCTTACTCACTGTTCACCAGTGACCCTCTACCCAGGGCCGGTGCTAGGGTCCTTGGCGCCCTAGGCACATTTTCAAAATCGGCGCCCCCTGCCTTAGTTTCAAAATCGGCGCCCCTCGTCTTTACTTACCTTAACTTGCCTCCTCTCTGCTCCGTCTGCTCCCCTCCACTCACTGACAAGGTCAGGCCGTGATGATGATGTCACGGCCCGACAGTCAGTGAGTGGAGGGGAGGAGACGGAGCAGAGAGGCGGCGGTGGTGATGATCAATAGTCCCTCCCCCCTCCCTGTGGATGTATGTGAAGCTGTGCGGCGGCCGTGAAAGGTATGGTCAGCGGTCGCCGCACAGTTTTAAAGAAATTTTTAATCTGTGGCGCCCTCCAGGCGCCCTCCAGAGCCCAGCGCCCTAGGCAAGTGCCTAACCTTGCCTAATGGGAGCGCCGGGCCTGCCTCTACCATGTGTGCATATAACCTTTCTTTTTCCAAACACATTTGACCTATTGTCATTATGTGTTCTGAAAATGGTTACTTGACCTGCGAACATTTGATTTTCTTATTTTCTTCTTTATACTTCTCCCTTTCCCTCCTTTTCATCCTATCTTTGTCTTCCCCTTTCCCCTCTTCCCCACAACTAGGAGGTCGACCTCTTTTTTCTCAATTCTGGCAGTATATTTCTAGACGGGTCTGCTTTCTCATATAGACTCAGGATGACGATAGATAGACTGTGTATATGCTCAATTAATGCTAATGGGCTAAATACTCCTGAGAAAAGATCTAAAGTAATCAAGATGCTCAGAGCAGACACGGTCGATATCACCTTCATCCAGGAAACACATTTTAAATACGTTCCCAATTTTCTTACTCTGAAATGTCCCCAATAACTTCACGTGTTTTATAGCAACAAGTTTGCAACAATCTAAAGGAGTCACAAGTTTGTTTGCCCACCCCCTTCATTTGACAGAGATTACAACCCATAGATTAGAGGTTGGGTTAAATGTAACATTTTTAATCACCAGTTTTTTATTATTAATCTTTATGCCCCAAACCAGGGTCAACCTGCCTACTATTCTAGGGTGTTGGAGCATGCAGACCTTCTACTTGAAGGCATCACCATTGTTGGTGAAGACTTAAACTGGACCCTAGATCCACTTCATGAATCCCCACCAGGAGCTCCTAGATTTCCTGAGAAAAAATACCGTAAGATAAGATACACCTTTCATGAACACCAACGTGTTAATACTGGGAGACTCTTCCACCCTTCTGACCATGATTACACTTTTTTTCCCACCCTCACAATGTATCCTCAAGGTTAGACTACATTTTTATTGCTCAAAGATACTTACACCTTCTGCAAGAGGCGGGGATTGGCTCGGCAACCTGGTCTAACCAAGCTCCTGCCTTTGCTACTATTGGCCTACAAAACCCGGTATTCAGGCATTGGACTTGGAGACTTAAATAATGCTTGTTTCAAGATGTTTATTGTAAATTCCAATTGGAATTGTATCTGAAAATATATATCACTATCAATAAAACTCCTGACATCTCAAAATTTTCAGTACATTAAGCCCACAAATGTGTTATCAGGGGTAAATGTATTCAACTGGGGACTTTTATGAAAAAAACAAAAAGAAGCACAGATTTAAACCTGCCTACAAAAAAATAAAAATTTGTAAACTGTCCCATGTCCTCTTTATCTAAGCAACTGTATACAGAATTGGTGGAGATGAATGTCTTGCTAACTGATAAAATAAAATTTTCTTATTGGAAATGCCACAACTGCTTCTTCCAATGGGGCAATAAACCAGGGAAGATGTTGGCTTAATCCCTAGAAGCTCAAAGACTTGGTTCATTCATCCAATCATACAAAGATGACTCAGCAGAGGATAGGAAAACTTTGGAGCATTCTTTTACATGTCAGTAGCTGGAACAGGCTATCTCCTTGTCTTGCTTAGGGAAAGAGTCCTGGTTCAGATGACTTTATCATATCCTATTTTAATACCTTAAAATCTCAGCTTGTTCCCTTGCTCTTCCAGGTGTTTAATGCAGTTTCAGTAGAGTCAAAATTCTCCAAACTATCCCTAAAACCCCATATCACAGTTCTCCCAAAGGCGGTAAAGACCCATTCCTGTGTCCCAGCTACAGACCAATTTTGCTTCTAAGTACAGATGTTAATATTTATGCAAAAATGCTCTTCAACCATTTAAAATTCCTCCTTACTAAGTTTATACATGATGACTAGGTTGGTTTGCAAAGTCCGAGACAATACCACCAAGAAAATTAACCTGATAGATAACTCTACACAACGAAATATCCCTATCATCCTCTTATCTACGGATGTCAAGAAGGCATTCAAGAGAGTGGACTGAAATTTCATGTCAAGCCTTCTGAGATTCATGGGTCTTCAGAATTAAAGTTAATGGCTCCTTGTCTGAATCATTCGATATCCTCAATGCCATTATACAAGGATGCTCATTATTGCCAATGATTGGAGGCTCTTGGAGGTGAATATAGCCAATCCCAAATCTCTGAAATTAAAATAGGTGAACAGGAATGTAAGTTGACATTATTCGCCGATTACCTGCTGGCACAGATCTCTTATCCCGTGACATTGCTCCCTAGGTTGATGACTGAGTTCAACACTTTGGAAACTTTTGCAATTCAAATTCAATTTCACAAAATCCATAGCTATGAGCCTGACTACTCCTTCCCCAGTGGTTGAAGGCTTGAAGACAAGCTTCCCCTTTGTTTGGCATCCGTCCACTTTAATTATTAAGGACTCGGTTGACAAAAGACCTCTCCCAGCTTTTCCACTCAAACTTCTCATCTATTCCCTCTTCATTGAGGACAGATTATAAGAACTAGCGCTCTTTACTTATGTCTTGGATTGGTAGAATCAATGTGTTTAAAAATGAATACATTATCTAAAATCCTATACATAACGCAAACTTTTCCAATCCACAGTCCTCCAAAATGGCTCTAAAATGTCCAGGGTTTAATCAGGTGCTTTATCTAGGGAACCCCCTCCCCCCTTTAGACAACAAGAAATTTTATTCAGATGCAAACATTTAAGGGGTCTTCAACTACCACACAACTCTAGCTATTACAATGTCATTATAATAAACAGGATCCTAGAATGGAGCAGAACCAAAAATAGCAAGCAATGGGTCTCAATAGAAGAAATTTTCCTTCAATCCCCATCTAAAATCGCTCCCAGGTTTCCAGGTCTACCTCTGCTTATTCAAACAATTATTTCACCCACGCTTAGATGTTGGAAACAATTAGGAACCATGCACTACATTTCTTCTAAACTCTCACCACTCACCTCCTTTTTAGCAATTCCGGATTTCTCATCGGGCACACATTTACCTTTCTTTCACAATTGATCACGCACAAGGGTCTTCAGATTGGACCAGCTAGTGGACTCAAAAGGTATCTATCCATTCTCTGACATTAAATCTAAATGGGATTTGCCCAATGCTGAATTTTGGAGGTACTTGCAGATCCAGCTCTTCTTACAATCCGCAAAACGAATACAGATAATATGCAGAGACTTTTCTGTTTGTGAGACTATATGTGTCTCTGTTTCTACCCATTTTCACATCATATGTATTCTGTATAAAATCCTCGTAGAACATGTTTCAATCTCTGCTGCATTTCACCAGATGTTGGGAACGAGATTTAAATAGAAACATCTCAGTAGAAGAATGGCAGAAGGTCTTCCACCTTATGCTCCATAAGTATCTCTGTAGTGGAAACACAATATATAATATCGACACGTTGGAATGGACATCCGAGTTTACTTCAGAAGATACACCCAAATACCTCAGGTATTTGTTGGAGGTACTCTGGTGCTCTGGGGAGTTACCTACACATATGGTGGGAATGCCCACTTATTCAGCAATTTTGGATTAAGGTAGTTCACACTTGTAAGAACATTCAAACTATGAAGTTCCTTTAGAACCAGCTTTCTGGCTCCTCAACTTGTTTAAAATCCGTATTAATGAATTTAAAAACTCACTTCACAGTCACCTGAGCAACTCAGCAAAGGTAGGTATTCCATTCCTACACAAATGCTCCAATGTTCCATCCATCAAGGACTGGTATACCCGAATATACTACTATATATATCAATGGATGACTTGATCTCTTCTGCTAGTGATAAACTCACTGATTTGAACACCATCTTTTTTTCTGGACGGAATTCAAGGACACTGTTCGCTGATGATGGAGTTCCATAATTGAAAATTTGACACATTTGAAAACTTAAATCAGTACAGTCCTTCCCACTAGCTTCCTTCAGTCCATTCTGGATACCTGTACGCCAAGGGCCTGATTCATCCATTTGTTTTTTTAAATCCATATTTGTATTAATGATTATACTGTTAATAGTTTTGTAATAAAATATTTTTTGAATATGTTCTGCTGACCTTATATTTAGAGATGTGCGAAGATCCCTATGTTTTGATTTTGGTTTTAGTTCCAAAACCATCTTTGTGTTTTGATTTTAGGCAAATATCCTCATGTGTTTTGATTTTGGATCTGGAATTCGTAAAAAAAAAAGTGAAAAACATGTAAAATCATGTGATTTTGAGCTATTTTTGCTCCTACATTAGTATTTATAGCATTAACATTAATTTGCAATCATTTACAGTCTATTTCCTAGTGATCTCTTCGCAACTGACCAAATTTTGACCAATATTGCCCAAGGGCTGCAGCCACCTTGCTGGCTAAAATTAGTGATAGAGCAGTGGCACATATACATGGCAGTTTAATTAAATATGCAATCCCTATGAAAGCACAAAAGTATATACAGCGCTGGGAGGAACTCCATATAAATGTGTGTCGATTGATATAATATCAATCAATACATAAACCACATATATTCAGAATGGAAATATAACAAACAATGTATTAATATCAAAACCAATTAAGAATAATTTTCCAAAATGAATCTTGGAATAGCATATGAACTGCGATGTATTTGTAGGATGATGATGCAAAGCGCAATAAAAATAATGATAATAAATAATGGAAAATACTGCCTTATCCTGTGATGTAGATATATGAATGCACATGCCAATCCAATGAAGATCCTGTATAAAAGGAAAATGCCAGCTGGACACTTAGTCAATGAAATCAGTAGATGACAAGCAGATCACCAATAATATGGAATGGAGAGATATTAGGGGACAAGATGATAATCTAGGGGTTAGTATGGATAAAACGCACTTACTCAGGTCCCCGTGAAGTCCACCAATGTTAAGATAAGTCCCGACTGTGCCTCCTCCGTGCTGATGTTGATAGCGTGTCAGTGTGTAGATTCCAGGGTGAAGAAAGACATGTGTGCACCTGTAAGAGCTCTGTGGGAAACAATTCTACCGCATGAGTGTTCCTGATGAGTTCGTAGATGCCACAAAACATCAATGAATTGACTGGATCATTTCTATATTGATAGCTGGTAGATATGTTTGCAATGATTTCCAGCAAATGACTGGTAACTTCCAATAGGCAACGCGTTTCGTCCACTGTGGTGCGGACTTTCTCAAGCCTCCTTTGACAATCCCTATGAAGCATTGTGGAACAGCAGTGGCAGACAGTATGAGAGATTAATAAAGTAAAGGACAACTTTAAAACATGCAGGTAGAGTACTGGCTGTTTGGATGGTCATTTTAGAAAAGAAGATACCCTAAGGTAGGCCCAAACCACAACTTAAATGGTTTGAGAAAATCGCTGAAGCATATAAAGTAGAATTCCACCTCATTACTATCTCATACATATGTTTGACAGAAAAATTATCAACATTTAGTTGGTCGACACCATAATATAAACAGTGGTGGCAAGTCGACAATAATGACATCAACAGTATCATTAGGTCGACAATTCAAATGTAGACAGTAATATTAGGTAGACATGAATATCCCTAACCCTAACCCTATCCATAACTCTAACCATATAATACTGTCAACATTTGTATTGTAGACTTAATGTCACTCACCGGACCGTGAGTGCCTCTTCCCGGACATTTAGGAACCGTGGCCGTCCTCCATCCTGAGGGTCTGCGCATGCGCAGCCCTTTCCTATACTTCAGTGTATGTCCCTTTAACTTAATTGGCAGATCAGGCAACACTCCCTATATTAAGCACCTGTGGTCAACACCACGTTGCCTGATCTTGGAGTCTCATTCCCTATGAGTCTCTGAAGGTGTTCCTGTATTCCTCGTGTTTTCAGCGCTGCTGATTCCTGTGGTTTCCAAACCACTTCTACCTCTGTGGTTTCCAAACCACTTCTACTACTGTGGTTCCCATACCACTTCTACCATCAACTGTATCATCGTGACTGTTTGCTGATTCCTATCCGCTGCCTCCGTGCACTACAGTCTTCCAAACCACTTCAACGCTATTACATATCATTGTGACTGTTTGCTGATTCCTATCCGCTGCCTCCGTGCACTATAGTCCTCTAATCCACTTCACGCTATTATATTTCACTGTGACTGTTTGCTGGTTCCTACCTGCTGCCTCCGTGCACTCCAACCTTTACTTCACATCCACTCACCTGTTCCTCATCAAGTCTGTGAGCTGATTTCTATCCGCTGCCTCCGTGCACTACAGCCTCCAGCCTACAACTCGCCTGTGTTCATCATCGTGACTGTTAGCTGATTCCTATCCGCTGCCTCCGTGCACTACAGCCTCCAGCCTACAACTCGCCTGTGTTCATCATCGTGACAAGTTAGCTGATTCCTATCCGCTGCCCCTGTGCACTACAGTCTCTTCTCAGCTCTCCTGTGTTTCCTCGAGACTGCTGCTCTCATTGCCATTCGCTACTCTCCGTGATCAACAGCTCCTGGTCTACTCTGCTCTCCCGTGTTCCATCGCTACTGACACCTATTGGTTGCTACTGGTTACCTCCGTGTACCGCAGAGTCCTGCTGCTGCTGACCGCGCTATCACCCATCTACTGCTGATCCGCTCTCCACGCCTTCACGTGTTCCGCTGGTCTCTACCCTCCTGTCAGCATTGGATTTATATCTCATCAACTACTCCTCTGCTGGATCATCTCCATTCTCCCGGGTCCTCCATGAGTCCAGTTCCACGTGTTACTGATTCCTGTGGATTCGTGTCCCTGTTGGTCTACTTACCTGTGCGCTGCACCTACTAGACCGCTGCCTCATCTATCCTGGGACTTCTCATCCAGCCGGCCTCTGGCCGCTCAGGTATCGCTGCACTCCTATCTGACTGCCTGCTTCTGAAACACGGTATGCATACTTCTCATTGACTGTGCTGGTGTATTGCATATCTTGCTGGACTGTGTTGGTTCTCCTCTGGAGTCTGCTAGCCTCTGAGTCTATTGCCATCATTGACTGTGTTAACTTGTGCTGGACTACTTCAAGAGACTTTCTATATTTGCAGAGCTGTTCAGCCATTTATATATATTGTGCATGTTACTGTGGATTGAGTATAAGGTACCTGTGTATATCCTGTGTTGCAGCCTCTCCCCGTGCACCTCCTCACATATATATTCAGTGGTACAACTTGCTAGTAGCAGACCACTGATCCCTGTTTCCAGTATCACCTGTTCCAGTATCCTCTCACACAGCAGTGGTACAACTTGCTATCGCAGACCACTGACTCCCCGGATACCTCCACTTGGATTCCATTCCTTCACTCAGACAGCGGTACAACTTGCTATCCGCAGACCGCTGACTCTCTCACCTCCTCGTTTCTGTTGGACATTCCTCCTCACTATAGCAGTGGTACAACTTGCTATCGCAGACCACTGACTACCTTCACGTGTCCTTGTCCATACAGTTCCTCGTGTACTACTACCTCCATATTACCAGTGCTGCTAGTCATAGACTTTCCTGAGCATCTCATCATCTACTATTTCCTGTTCCGTGATCACCCAGCTACCAGAGTACCCTATTACCATCTACATTGCTCTGGTAAGCCTACCACCTGGTGATCCCTGGGTAAAGACTCCTAGTGCCCGTGACACTTAATAATAGTTTCAACATTTGAATTGTTGACCTAATGATACTATCAACAATGTGAAATTTGAACCTAGTAATACTGTCGACATTTGAATTGTCAATCTAATTTTGTCGACCAATTTAATCTCTAGGCGTCGACTGCTTAACTTTGGAAATGTCAGGATTAGTAGTAGTAGTAAGAATAATGATTTAAACATAGAAATTGAGGATGATACTTTGAACTTGATAATGTGTAAGAGGATGAGGGGGAGAATTGTGGATCTCAAAATTTTAGAATTTGTTATACTGTTACAAGATAATAAGCATAATGATGTATATGTCAAAGTAAGTCAACCACCATTGGTACCACCCCATGTCCATTATAAGTGCATTGTAATGCTTGGGCAAAAGACCAAAAAGTCCACCTCTTACTTGTGAAATAATTTTATTCCAACCCAAACGGCATTTGTCAAGGCATCTGTGGCCATTGTGATTCCACAATAAGTAGAGATAGGCACCTCCTCTCTTCATTCAAATAATCATTTATTTATATAGCACCAGCAAATTCTGTAGCTTTACAATTGGCAACAAACACAGTAATAAAACAGTACCGGGTAATACAGAGAGACAGAGAGTTAAGAAGGCCCTGAGCACAAACTTACAATCTCTGTGTTGTGTTATTTGCAGCAAATTCATTCAAGTAGTTTATCAGAAGGTGGAAAATCATGTATAGTAACTAGCAATTCAGCATCAGCTAGCAGTAGAATGGATAGACACTTCATACAATCATCAACACATTAATCATCAACCTCCTCATTATTAGTACATAGGGCAGAATCCAATTTTCAAATGCCAAATATCTCACCTAATGCAATCCCTGATTCCCAAGAGGCTGCTGCTGCTGGGGGTGAAACTTCTATTTAGAAGGGGACCTAAAAAAGTAAGCATAGTTTTAAACAACAACAACTGTCTGTGAAGCAGAGGAACCAAGTATGAAAGCCAGCATCCTTTTGTGTAGTGAATCACTAAAGCCATGATAGCTATGTTAGCATTGAAAGCAAGGCCAAATTCCTCCATTATGCACCAGGTTTTGGCAGATTAGTTGAGTCCATGTGTCCATCCTACCAAATTCTATCTCAATTCTATTTCTCCCAAACAGCAATTACTCAGCTGTACCTGGATGATGAACAAAAAGTAATTCAGTTCCTGGAAAATGCCATTGTACTGACCATTCACTCAACTACTGATATGTGAACAAGTGGCACTGGTCAAACAAATGTCTACATAACCATGACATACCAGTGGGTAGGTGTATCGCCTTCAGTAGCAGAAGTGACCGTAGCATCATTATCATTCCCGTCATCCCTTCAGCATTGTAAAGCTAGCACACAGTACCAGACCATTCACAACAACCTATCTTTTGGCTGCTTACCAGTAGAGATATGATACTGCCCATCACGCAATAACTTTGGGATTTTAAAAGCAAAATATATATATATTTTTTTTTTTTTGGTGGGGTGATGTTTACTGTCAAATAGCACCACTAAATAATTCTGATGCCACTAATACTGCTTTGATTTTTATTAAGCAAGGAAGAATATTTTTTTCCACTCCTAATAAGTTTACTAATATACTATTACAGCTTGTAGCCACTGTTTTTCTACTCTTCACTTCTAACACCCAATTTATTAACACATAATTTAAGCAGTCTTATCTGTAAATAAAATGTTAAGTTTTGTGCAGTAAAATTACAGCTATTTTAATATATATTGCCTCCCTACACTGTTCAACTCTCTACAAACCACTTTATGAGCACAGAATTGAAGCAAAAGTCTGACTCACATACTATTACTTCTAAAAAGGCAGCTGAGAACTGGAGGGAGGGCTATATATAGAAGATATTGATCCAAAACTCTTAAGGTCCGACACTTTAACACAAATTTCGAGTCATGACTCGATTCGACGCGGTACCCAAAATTTTAAATCTGTAGGATTTCTCTGAACCATACCGCTCATCTCTACTTATATTTCATATACAATGTTAGGTAAGTGCTGTTTAGGCAGAGTGTACTTACAATCAAAATACATTTAAAACACATCTTGAGATCTGATTTAAATACAGTGGGAACTATGCTTAAGTTTGGAGCTCGTTTTTAAATTGCAAGTTGCGTCCAAACATGAATAAGGCCCAAATGTCTAACCAAATTCTGTCAAAAGCACCCCATTTCTAATTAAAAGGCATATGCCCCCCCCTCATATTGCTTGTTAAAGCGGTCAGCTTTTAACAGCCAATGCAGCAATTGCAAAGCCTTCTATGACCTACACACACCCTACCAGGACAAACCTCAAAAAATAAGAAATTGAATAAAATACCAAATTTTGTTTATACACAGATAAGCCATTGTACCTGGCTGGACAATCAACAAACCCATGTTTCTGAAAATATTAATGCTGCTACAGATTTCGTGAGTTTGATGATATGCTTTTTATTCTTGACTGCCTAATGTTGAAGCAAGTTTAATATGCATTCCGTTGGCTGTCCACTGCTTACACTGCATTTTGTTCCAGCGCTGTACTAATGCCATTCAATATTCATATATTTCTACTACAATGATTGCAGCTTCACTTTTAGTGAATTGCTATGTGTATATACCACTCCTTAGAACATAATTTGACATTTGTATGTCCTAATATCAGGTTGAATGTGTCCTAAGAATTTATAATCAATAAAGAGAAAACAATTAAGTAGGAGATGACAAATTGGATTTTTTGTAAATGTATGTATTTTTAACACATGCTTATTATTATTATAATTTATTTATATAGCGCCACTAATTCCACAGCGCTGTACATAGAACTTACTCACATTAGTCCATACCCCATTGGGACTTACAGTCTAAAGTCCCTAACATACAGACAGACACACACACACACAAACAGTCACACAGACTAGTTTCAATTTTGTTAGCAGCCAATTAACCTACCAGTATGTTTTTGGAGTGTGGGAGGAAATCGAAGCACCCGGAGGAAATCCACGCAAACACGGGGAGAACATACAAACTCCTCACAGATAAGGCCATGGTCAGGAATTGAACTCATGACCACAGTGCTGTAAGGCAGAAGTGCTAACCACTTAGCCACCGTGCTGCCCTACGGGTTATGTGATGACAGTAGTCAGTGTGAATGTTTTGAAAACCACAGAAGTATAAAAAAGGGTGAACTGATAGAAAACTAGTGGAAAGTAGCCATTTTTAAATATGCCACATTACAAATAACTGTCCCAAATTTTAGCCATGATAAGAATTCAAGCAGCAGTTTATAGGAGCAAAATTAATTTATAACTAAGTTATGGGGCAAAATTAATTTATAGTGAAATTAAGGTAGCAATATTACTTTATAATGATATTAAAGGGGAAGTATTATTTTATAAAAAATTAAGGGGGATTATTATTTTACAACTAAATAATGGTCAATATTATTTAACAGATAAGAGAGGGCAATAATTATTTATGAATGGGGAAGCACTTATATTTGAGGGCAACAATTATACTACAAACTTTGGCACTACAAGTGACAACATGCAAGTGTTGCCCCATCAATATTAATTATCACCTCAGTTAGCGGTCAAATAATATTGCTCCCTTAATTTAATTATAAAATAATATTGCCCACTTAATTTAATTATAAAATAATATTACCACCTTAGTTTGATTAGAACTGAATTTTTCCACTATAATTTCATTATAAATTAATTTTGTCTCCATAACTTACTATACATTAATTTCATAATTCATAATTAATGGTGATATGAGCTCTGATACTTCAATCAGCTGGATAATAACACATCCAACATTTTGGAGGTGGATATATCTATCTATCTATCTATCTATCGATCTATCTATCTATCTATCTATCTATCTATCTATCTATCTATCTATCTATCCCTATATTGGGCAAGTGAATTGTGTTACATTGGGTTGGTGGTGATTTGTAACTATATTTAATATGTGTAAAAAAAATTAAAGTTGTGTCATCTGTGCCAGTAAGTGGTTCACAACACTAAAAGGTTTAGGAATCAGTGCTATAAGTCAATCAATGTACTCAACAACATTGCGCATATTAAATAACTTTCTGCCTTTAAAGTTAATGTTTGTGCTTTGAAAAGTAAAAAGCATATCAGTCCAAATGCTGAATTATTATTATTGAGTTCCATTGGCGCTTTTGTTTACTCAGTAATGTGAAACAATAACAATATACTGACTGATCCACGTTTCCTTATAACTACTGTAGAATTCAGGCTAAATAATATAGCTGTTGTCCTTACAATGAACTTTCTTATTTTTTTCTGTCTGTTAGGCAGAAATTATTTTGAATGTATTCCAAGACTGAATATGCTGAAGCACCAGGTAAAATATCTTATATCCTATTCATAGATGCCATTGGGGACTCATAGACAAAAATGGTACAATATTAAACAATGTTCTCCACTTTTATGTAACATTCCATTTAAGGAAATATAGGGTTCGTGCAATACATATATATATATATATATATATATATATATATATATATATATATATATTGATTCCAGGTGAGGCAGTACTCAAGGATTTAAGACAATTTGTAGTATGTATCAAAAGAATGTATTTAATCCATTCCAACATTTCAGTATATTACTTGTAGCTAACAAAGAATCCAGGGGTCCAGAGACTGAAAATATTCTGACAAAATAGCAGAGGTTATCATACACTTCTTTATTGAGTTCTACTTTTTTTTCACTGACTATCAGTAAATTTACATTGGAGTTAGCTGTATACATTGGGATGGAACACAGAGAGCTACCAATTTCTTATCTATTGATATTCCATGTGTGACCAGAAAACATAAAGTAGAAGTTGTCAAAACTTTGAAACACAATGTTATATTGATGTGTGAATCAACACTGTTTAAGAATGTTTAAAGAATAATACAAATGTAAGAAGAGTTTTGTGAATCGCTACACATTTTTCTCCATTAGACCAGAACCACTTATCTCCACGTCTAATATTATATATATCTAATATATAAATGTCTAGTGGCATGTGTCAGTCTGTCTGTCTGTGTGTGTGTGTGTGTGTGGAAAAAATAAAACCAAGCTGCAGCGCCACCTGCTGGGCGGAGTTATACACTGACCTACTAAATTCTTAATGTGTGTGGGGAAAAAAATTGAGAAAGGGCTGAAATTTGGTATACTAAGATGTTTTTAATTTGTTAATTTAATTTGTTAATTGTTAAAAGTGTTTATAAAGATTTAAAATATATATATATTTCTTGAAGGAGAAGTGACAGTTGGGAGTGGTTGGTGGTTGGTGGTTGCCGGGGGTGACAGTGGGGAGTGGTTGGTGGTTGAGGCCTGGGCTATGGCCCAAATGCATGACAAGAACCTTTTTAACACCTTAAGTAGCTTGATTTGACTAGAATGCATGAGTATCATGCACGGGTTAACTTGTATGTATATATATATATATATATATATATATATATATATATATATATATATATATATATATACAGGGCGTACCAAACATGGGCGCCATCTTGAAATCGGCCAATCGGCCCAATTCCTGTAGAGTTTTTGAAATAAAAGGGTGTACTGCGACTTTTGAATCACCCTGTATATAAATAAAAAAAGCCTGTATACTAGCACAGGTAAAATAACTGTGCATACAGGTAGATAGAACACAATGTAAGAAATTTACACTTAGCGCATAAGTAAATAAACAATACTTTTTTGGAGAATATATATTTGTTCATGTGTTTTTCAATTCATGTTGTATACCCTTGCATACAGGCACAAATAGAGGACATATACAGCATGTAAAGAACATTTACTATTGGTTTGCTATGAAAACATCACTGTATTTCCATATGCTTATGTTGTATATTTTAAAGCACAGCATGCAGGAGACAACATTATAGATTTAAATATGCACAGCCACAAGGGAGGCATTGTTGGAACAACTATGGGTATCATTTTTTGACAGACGGTTGTGAGTCTATACACACTTCCAAATTTGCCTGACATAGTTCCATCATTGGGATTTTTAGAAAGTTTAGAAAACCAAATCAAACTATGCAATGTGTTTTGGTACGATAAAAACTGATCGTGGCAGCATACACACTTTTGCAACATCTGACCAAATAGTCATTTATCGTGTGATCTGAATGATAATTGCATAAGAGAACACTCAGCTTTACTCTGCAATTGTCACATAGTTAACACTGGAATTACCACTGAATGGTATTAGCACAACTAAATTGGGTGTGCAGAGTCTAACGCACCCCCGGTGTTCACCAGGGACCCCCACAAGGAGGCAGGGCCATCTTACCATCTTAACAACATTATGGGCCCCCGGGCAAAGCAGTGCACCGGGGCCCCTAGATATAGATATAGATATAGATATAGATATAGATATATAGATATATACAGATACAGATATAGATATAGATATATAGAGATAGATAGATGCACTTGCTCAGTGACCCTTAAAGGGTTTTTTTGCAGGTTTTTTTTCTTTTGCAGGATTATTTATTCTCATTAAGAGCAGTGCCTATGGGGCCTCCTTGCCCGTGGTGCCCCCGGGCAGCTGCCCATCGTGCCCAATGGAAAAGATGGCCCTGCAAAGAGGTATGGACTTTGCTGCGTAAGGTGTGCAGGCCGCAGTTCTCCCAGATAGTCACCAGTGCAGTGGTGAGAGAGAAGAATGGTTGGACAGTCTGGATCAAGCCAATGGTACAACAGAGATAACCAGGAGAGTAGACAAAAATGAATGCAAAGAGGAATGAAGCCAGAAATGAGCCAGGTGTCAAACCAGAATGGGCAAAGCAGTACAAAAATGGAATCCAGAGGAAGGGTCAATAACAGGCCAAAATCAAGAACCAGTAGCAGGCAGCAAAAGACAGGAAAGCTGGAGCAGGGTGAACCAATATTCTGACACCCTAATGGTGCCAGTGTGTGCTTTAAATAGGAGGAAGTGCCTCCTGATTGGAGCTTGCAGTTTAAGCTGTCAGAACACAACTGACTGTCTATCAAGGGACGGGAGTGTATCGCTCATGCGCGCGCTATGAGCCAGCCAGAACCCGGAAGAGGACCCTGCTGCTAGGCAATGGGACATGAGCGAGAAGAGGAAGGCATCCTTCTCCAGCACCTATATGGGGTGCGGAGACGGTGTCTGACAGCAATCAACCCTTCAGTAAAAAGTTCAAGTCAATTAGAACATATATAAGCTCTTTCTTTTTCTCTCCTCTTTCTCTCTCGTTCTCTCTTTTATCTCTCCTTCTCTTTTGTTCTCTCTCTATCAGTCCTTTCTTCACTCCCTACACCCCCCTTTCTTGTCCCTTCCCTTTGTATCTCTCTCTATGTTTCATATTACTAATGAATTGAAAGCCTTTTCTCATAAATTCAGAAAATTTAAGAATATTTTGTTCACGTCTACATATTGGGATTACGAACAGTCCTCAAAGTGTCTCATTGGAAGAAGAAAATATGCCTATATGAAATTATGTTTGAGCTTCTGTGAGTCTAAACATGAAATGACAGCCAATCATATTATTTTTACATTCTCTTTAAAATTTACTAAAATCTGTATAAATAGTTTGAGAAACTGATGAACACATCACTTTTGGTGATTACTTAAAGAATAAAATGGCAGTGAACGTGCTCTGGAGACCTCAAATACCATAACATGCTCAGAACATTATTATTAATAGCCTCCTGCTGGCTAGATCCTGAAGATCTACAAGCCCATCTATGTTTTGGGGGCTGTAGAAATGAAAACCCCCCACCAGCTAGCAATGGTTTCTACCTGAAGATGAAGCCTGCAGGCCTGATTCATCAAGGCATGTATCTGTCAATGTTCAGCATATTGTATGCAAATCACTGTGTGCATGCCCAGAGCCATGCCATACGCCAGAAAATTCAGCCATTTCCACTCCGTCTTCGTGTGCAAAGGTCACATAGTACAGCCTATGTTTTCAGGGAGGGAACGGGGAGGGTAAGGGGTGTTTGACTGTAGTCAATATACAGTAAGGGCGTGCTAAACTCAAACGCATGGAGACAAGTCCTGATCAGTATTGATGACAGTATCCTATGCATGCTCTAACATGTGTTTGCAATCAGGAGCAACTGTAAAAAATTATTTTATATTTACTAGACATTAACATAAAAATACATTTATTTAATTTAAAATCTAAAATAAAAAAATACTTTATTTCAAAGTTTTATCATTAATGCCTATATTATTAACAGGTGACATAAATTCATTTTTTTTTTCTGTGCGTTCTTTTGCGAATTTATATTCCACATAGGTATTGGCCTACACCCAAATTCATCAGCACATGTATCTTCTAATCCGTTCCTTGTTGAAAGCTTTACATGCATTTTAAAACAAACTCAGGTTACGTTCAGTATGCGTGCCTTCATGATTCAGGCCCTGTAGTATTAATAACCGAGGATTGTGGGATTTAAGGGTTGTCTATTTCCATGGCAACTACATCATACCAGGTGAAAACAGGAAGGCTTACTTTATTAACCTTGCCACCAACTGAAGCATGGGATATGAGCCTGTCCCCACAATATCTTTACTATTGAGAGTGATGGGCCTGCTATCATAGTGGTTCCAGCATTTCTTAATAATATTAGGCACATTATTTGGTCACCAGTCTCTCCACTATTAGAGGTGATGTAGGTGTTACAAGATTTGACACAACCTGCTCAATTCCTTTTCTGCACCATCTGGCACCTTATTTTTGTTTGATCCCAGAAAGGAAGATGAAGTATTGTGAAGGAGCGACCCCCTCCTATGACGACAACATTGCCGCACTACACATTCACCAGCCAATCATGAGTACTTCATCACACTTGGCCAACAAGCTGCTTTTATATGTGTGTGATGTCATCACTCACATTCGGACTTGAATTATTATGAGAACACTAAGCTCTATAAAAGGACAAATATTACAACCTTTAATAAAACTTTAAAAGACATGTAGTAAAAAGTGGTAGAATGCAGAGGGGAAATATGAAATATCTGTTTTAAAGCCTCATATTTACTGTAGAAGAAGTACCCCTGGCTTTACTGGTTTGTCACCTTTTGAAATTCCTATAGGGGAATCTTAGATATTGCCAGAGAACAAAACATTATTACTTATAAAAGTGCACATAGCACCAATGCAGGACAGGATTTCATAGCTCATGCCCATTGTAAGGACTGAGAGGCTATACTCAAGGTTTAAAGCTTTCTGCTTAAATAAGATCCTTATGGAGATCATAGACCTGGCCAACCTGTGACTCTCCAGGTGTTGTTAAACTACATGTCATGGGCAGCATGGTGGCTAAGTGGTTAGCACTTCTGCCTCACAGTGCTGGGGACATGAGTTCAATTCCCAACCATGGCCTTATCTGTGTGGAGTTTGTATGTTCTCCCCGTGTTTGCGTGGGTTTCCTCCGGGGGCTCCGGTTTCCTCCCACACTCCAAAAATATACTAGTAGGTTAATTGGCTGCTATAAAAATTGACCCTAGTCTCTCTCTCTCTCTGTCTCTTGTGTATGTTAGGGAATTTAGACTGTAAGCTCCAATGGGACAGGGACTGATGTGAATGAGTTCTCTGTACAGAGCTGCGGAATCAGTGGCGCTATATAAAAAATGGTGATGATGATGATGTCACAGCATATATTTCACAACACCTGGAAAGCCACAGGTTGGCCATGCCTGCTATACAGTACCTGAGGGTAGAAGAAAAGCCATCAAATATATGCCAGTCTGTCAGTGTTAATGGCATGTAATATTCATCAGCTGAAGATAATGACTAGTCTTGCATAAAATATTGCAATGAAAGTGTGTTTGCATATATTCTTTAAAACACAGTATATAGTAACTCCAACATCCTTCTTTGAAAGAACTGCATACATTAAATTTAACTAGAGAGGCATGAAACACAAGTTTTAAATTTTCTTTCTTTTTACCTTTTTTTAGTAACCATGCATATTTATTTACAAATTCACAGAGAAAATATAAAGTGAGCTGTTTATAACACATGTATGACATATACAGTATCTGCTTAAAGTTTAAAAAGGACTTGAGGCTTTAGTTTAAATCAAATATGGGAATTTCTTTTAACAGTTTTACTACAATTCTTTTAAAACAAGTGAATAGGTATTATTTATCAAAATTGGGATGGAAGTTCAGTGGTACAGAAAAATTTACCAGGCTCCTTCATAGAAAAGTTAAAATTATATAGACATCTATTTTCTATTCGCATAAGTTTGTGCATTGTATATGGACACTAAGGACTGGGATAACTGTGTTTTGTGAGGTTGAGTGCCTTATCACCACATCACAGTTAGTCTATTACATATGGACATGAAAAAAATTGTACATTGTAAGGTTCAGCACCATACTAATATATATCACATTTAGCCTATTGCCTAACACTTAATATCCAGCTACTACATCCCTTGTGAGTAACACCAAATAAACAATTTTGTTAACACATACTAATTTGGAAGGATACTGGCAGCGCCAGACCCTGTTTTTATATATATATATATTTAACTAATTGAGTGAATATTTAATTTTCAATAACAATGGACACAGGTGCTTTGCGCTCATATTTTTTTTTTCCGTGAATAATTACAAATATGTTGCAAAAATTATATAAAATGGGAGACCCAAGCAGATTAATTTATTTATTAAACAATTTTGTCAATCATGCTCCTTAAAATTGATGCTGAGTTTAATGTGCAACTTTCTATAATGAAATACAAAAGTTATGTACATTTGCATGTATATGATACCACTGGAAATTTATTATTATTATTTTTCAAACGTCTACATTGCTTTATGCTAATGGTTATATACTTTTAGTTGAAATTTACCTCAGAGTTCCTTTACAAACACCTATAGTCAGATGCTTATAACTTTTAAATCTATCTGCATGATAGTTGTTATGCAAACAGCTATTCACAAAGTAGTATTTTTTGGGAATTGCCCAATTTTGAGTTTTCATATTAGATAGATTTTTGTGAACTTTTTCCATTTAGAACTTTGACACTCTAAAACTAAAGTCTGACAAAAACATCCATGAAGAAAAGGTGCGGGATACAATGAAAACATATATTTAAATCATCAGGGAGCTGGGAAATAGCTGGACTCTAGTATCATGTGTGGTGTTAGTTTTGGTCATGGCCAGGGTAGGAGCCATGCAGGATCTTCCTGGACCACTGTGCAGTGGATCCATGGAGACTAAATAAATTACCACTTACGCATTTGGGCAGGTGGGTCTACACATCATTTCTGGAGACACTGGCACATGAAGAAAACTAATGACCCCAGCTTAGCATTGGGAACACTATTTATGTTAAATTTGGTGCGAAAATACAAACATCTGAAGTGGCATTACATGATACCTCCAGAGTTCTACTGATCTCCAATATTTAGGTCACACGTGGTTCTTAATCTGTTCTAGAACTACAGGTCCCAGAAATTAATGCTAAGACTTGTAATTCCGCAACTGTTGGAAAGCCACATGTAGCCTAAACCAGGTACAGTAAAATAAAAAATATATAAAACAATAATACAAAAATACACACATCCCATTTTTTAAATAATCTTTATTCAACCCCAAATGACTTAACATCCTTACTTCCCTGAGCAGTCCTACTCCACA